>NC_092747.1:113619628-114819628 GCF_047496795.1 Chiloscyllium punctatum | reverse complement strand
TGAAGTATATCATGCATCACAGCCACTTCAGAATGTTAGAATTGAACCTTCAACCAGAAACAAAAATACCCTTTGCATTACCTTATTATTCAGGACTTCTTAAAGGTAAATAATTTCAAATCTTATCTGGCTGGACCCACTTGGCAATAAGCTGATGTAGATCCAAAAGCAGAAAAAACATCCTTTCTTAACCCCTTGCCACCATAAAACACTCATAAATACACAAACACACACACACACACACACTTGAAGCTTTTAATTAATAGGACTCAAAACACTAAAAATTAATTTAAAATCAAAAGTGGCTTGATCTAAATCTTCCATAAGTAAATGATAAACATTATTTTTTGTAATAGTGACCAAGAGATGAATCTTACATTTTTTTGTGAAGGTGTCATGGGGAGAATAGGGATTTCTCTTGTCATGTCTGATCAAACTTCCCTCATTAATGACTTACCCCCACCCAATGGTGTCCCTAATGTTCAATTCTACCATCCAATCAATAACTATTCCTGGATAAACACACCAGTCAGCAAATATCTGCCAAAAAACATGTTTGAAGGGCTGCTATGCACCTGCAGCATTATCATTTGATATTGTCATTCACTGCAATGTTATGGCATAGTAGCCACAAACTGTCCTACAAAGGCACATAGCTGGTATGGTTGACACTCTCTCACACATACAACCCCTTCTCTCACCCTAACCACTGCTTGACATTCACGCCACAATAGTTATCTGCCCTTAGTGACATCTAACCACCCTCTCAAAGTCATAGAGTCAGAGAGTCATAGTTCAGTACAGCATGGAAACAGACTCTTCTGTCCAACATGTCCATGTTGACCAGGTATCCCAACCTAATCTAGTCGTACCTGCCAGTACCCAGCCCATTTCCCTCTAAATCCTTCCTATTCATATACCCATCCAAATACCTTTTAAATGTTGCAATTGTACAGGCCTCCACCACTTCCTCTGGTAGCTAATTCCACGCAGGCACCACCCTCTGTGTGAAAACGTTGCCTCTTAGGTGTCTTTTATATCTTTCACCTCTCATCCTAAACCTATGCCCTCTAGTTCTGGACTCTCCCATCCCAGGGAAAATACTTTTTCTATTTATCCTATCCATGCCCCTCATGATTTTATAAACATCTATAAGGTCACCCCTCAGGTTACTCAACCTCTCCCAATAGCTCAAAACCTCCAACCCTGGCAACATCCTTATAAATCTTTTCTGAATCCTTTCAAGTTTCACAACATCTTTCCGATAGGAAGGAGACCAGAATTGCACGCAATATTCCAAAAGTGGCCAAACCAATGCCCTGTACAGCAGCAATATGACCTCTCAACTCCTGTACTCAATACTCTGACCAATAAAGGAAAGCATAACAAATGCCTTCTTCACTATCCTATCTACCTGCGACTCCATTTTCAAAGAGCTATGAACCTGTACTCCAAGGTCACTTTGTTCAACAACACTCCCTAGGACCTTTCCAGTAAGTGTATAAGTCCTGCTAAGAGTTGCTTTCCCAAAATGCAGCACCTCGCATTTATCTAAATTAAACTCCATCTGCAACTCCTCAGCCCATTGGCCCATCTGATCCACGGTCCCATTGTAATCCAAGGTAATTTTCTTCACTGTCCACTACATCTCCAGTTTTGGTGTCATCTGCAAACTTGCTAATTATACCTCTTATACTTACATCCAAATCATTTATATAAATGATGGAAAGTAGTGGATCCAGCACCAATCATTGTGACACTCCACTGGTCACAAGCCTCAAGCCTGAGAAACAACCCTCCACCAACACCCTCTGTCTTTTACCTTTGAACCAGTTTTGTATCCAAATGGTTGGTTCTCCCTGTATTCCATGAGATCTGTGCTTGCTAACCAATCTCCCATGGGGAACCTTGTCAAACGCCTTATAGATCACGTCTACTACTCTGCCCCCATCAATCCTCTTGGTTACTTCTTCAAAAAACTCAATCAAGTTTGTGAGACATGATTTCCCACACACAAAGTCATGTTGACTATCCCAACCAGTCCTTGCCTTTCCAAAGACATGTTCATACTGTCCCCATGACTCCCTCCAACAACGTGCCCACCACTGACGTCAGGTTCACCGGTCTATAGTTCCCTGGCTTGTTCTCACCACCTTTCTTAACTACTGGCACCACGTTCCCTAATCCTGTCTCCAATGCCCACTCTAGGCCCATCTTGTCATTCTGAAATAGGGGAATGTCAAATATAGACACCAATGGGCAAATGCAAACATTGAAGTTTTATTTGTAGTCAGCAAAAAGTGAAAATAAACAGAATGAACAGAGGCTGTAGTTCACCCTCATATTGCAAACCAAATGCTGGCATGTTGACCAGTGATTATATCATAATACATGATAATCTGCTGCACCCAGCTCTCATTTACAAGAACCGGGTGTCAATCAAGCCCTGTCTGTCTTGCAGCATATTACACAGCTGTGCTCTGTCAGTGTCTTTATCCTACTGTTTGGTAAATGTTCTCATTCCAGAGTTATGGGGGATTATGACTTGCTCACAAACATATTAACTGAGAATCTGTGAAATCTTCCTGCTTTACCGTCCACCACGAGCAATCCACATGTTGAGAATTCTCAATTGAAAGTCTGAACGGGTACCTGGTGACTTCAGATTTCTGCTGGCTCTGAAGAGCTTCCATGCTAGACACTAGGTGACTCCCTGGGCACCAGCCAAACAGATCCACAGACATTGACATCTGACCTTGCAGTCTCTAAGAGCCTTCATGACACATCACTGGTTCACTTACAGATGCTTTTGCATGTCAATGCTGTTACATGGGCTTCACCAGTAACTATCACTGTAATGCAGCAGCGAGGACACTGTATACTCAGATACATACACCCAGCTTGTGGACTGTGAGGCTACATCTCTGGGATCTTCACTTGCCGTCATAGCATTTACATACTCTCACCATCCCTGTATTGCCTTACCCTGTTTTTTTGCAATTGGCCCCTCAGCCAAGGAAATCAGACTCCTCGAACCGCAGTCTTGTCTAGATCCCTAGCTTTGATGCAAATGCAGGAAGTATGTCATAATTGACAGCAGTCTTTCAAGAATTAAAGGAGATAATCTTCAGTCAGAGAGTCCGGGCACAGTCAGTTAACGGCAGCCTCTTATTGCAGTCTAATAGCTTGGACATGGTCAGAGTCAGGATCCTCTCCTCATGATGACTGAGAACCCAAATACTGGGTGGCTCACCACCGACCTTGACTCTTTCAGCCCTATTGTGGGCTTTTTCTACATGGAATATGACAGCTACAGGTATTCTGGGACATAAAAGTGGGTAGCACATCTGTTATTGTTGGTGCAACTTGGTAGCGGCTCCAAGCAAATGGCCAGCTAGCAAAGAGGGCATGCAGGGTTAGTTGTGGGCGGCACAGTGGCACAGTGGTTAGCACTGTTGCCTCACAGCGCCAGAGACTTGGGTTCAGTTCCCGCCTCAGGTGACTCTCTGTGTGGAGTTTGCACATTCTCCCCATGTCTGCGTGGGTTTCCTCCGGGTGCTCCGGTTTCCTCCCACAAAGAATGTGCAGATTAGGTGAATTGGCCATGCTAAATTGTCCATCGTGTTAGGTGAAGGGGTAAATGTACGGGAATGGGTCTCGGTGGGTTGCGCTTCAGCGGGTCGGTGTGGACTTGTTGGGCCGAAGGGCCTG
The DNA here is from genome assembly GCF_047496795.1 of Chiloscyllium punctatum. NCBI lineage: Eukaryota > Metazoa > Chordata > Chondrichthyes > Orectolobiformes > Hemiscylliidae > Chiloscyllium > Chiloscyllium punctatum. The sequence goes on along the minus strand of NC_092747.1, from coordinate 114,815,917 downwards.
TTTCCACGCTGTAAGTAATCTAATCTAATGTCAGGGGTTGTTGTGAGTCACAGAAAGAGGAGGAAAATGTTACAGGAAACAGTAAGGGTGGTAGAGCATGATGAGCCTGGGAGGAGTTATAATGTTACACAACACAGAAACCGACCCTTTGGTTAACTTTGGACCAGGTTTTCTAAACTGAACTATTCCCATTTGCCTGTGTTTGGCCCATTTCTTTTGAAATATTTCCTATTCATGTACCTAATCAAATGTCTTTTAAATGTGTAATTGTACTCGCCTTTACCATTTCCTCTGGCAGTTTGTTCCAGATGTGCACCACCCAGTGTGTGAAAATGTTGCCCCTCAGTTCCCTTAAAAATCTTTCTCCTCTCACCTGAAACCTATGCCCGCTAGTTATGGATTCCCTTATCTTGTGGAAAATACCTTGGCTATTCACCTTATCTATGCCTCTCATTTTATAAACCTCTACAAGATCAGCCCCCAGCTTCCTACACTCCAGAGGAGAAAGTCCCAGTCTATCCAGCCTCTCCTTAGAACTCAATAATTAGATATTGGTGGGAATGTGGTGGCTCTTACACTGGCAGAGTAGAGAAGGGGCTATTGACGTACCTACTACATTATTGTGTATTCCTCCAGATGGCTAAGACTGCACTGACTTGGCAACCTCGGTGCAGGCTGCCGTAGTTTGAGTTACTACATCCTCTGCTGGTCTTAGGGGAAAATGTTGTCCCGCCTCTGCAGAAACAGGCCACTAGGACTAACAGGTCCCTATCCAGGAAGCAAGGTATCCATTTTCCTACTTTTTATGCCCAGGACAAATGTCAGGAGCAATGTGTGGAAGCTGCGAACTAACAGAGCCGTGCTGGGTGCATGATGACCTTTTTGAGAGGTTGGTGCCAAGAATTCTGGTGATTTCCAGGATATCATTGGCAGGGGTTAGTTGTTCCAGGTATTGTAAATGGCAGAATGGAGTTAGAATCACACAACAGCAGCACGGAGGCAAATCGTGAACCAAGTCGAAAAGTGTGGTGCTGGAAAAGCAGGAATCTTCCTGATGAAGAACCCTTGCTCAAAACATCGACTCTCCTGCTCCTCGGATGCTGTCTAATGGGTCATGTTTTGCCAGCGCTACACTTTTCGATTCTGATCTCCAGCATCTGCAGTCCTCACTTTCTCTGAGTTAATAATCTGAGTTTGATGCTGTGAGAAAACTTGCCAGGCCTCCATGAAACTGACAATTAGAAAAAACTGTAAAATTTAGAGTTATCTGAGTTTTTGAAAGGTCAAGAAGGAAGAAGTGTGTGATGGGGTACCTTTATTAGCAGCCATGAGGAAGAATTGATGGAGTGTATTCAGCACAGTTTCGTAAACCAATACATTGTGGATCCAATCAGATTATTTCAATGAGACAATGTGTAATGAGCCAGGTTTAGTAAATGATCTCAGACTAAAAGATCCCCAGGAAACAGTGAACATGCTAGAACTTAGCATTCACTTTGAGGATGGGAAACTGGCTAGGAAATAACTGTGTTAAATTTAACTAAGGGTCATTACAATGAAATGAGGCATAAGTGGTTGGAGTGAACCAGAAAAGGAGTTTAGCAGAAAAGGTGGTTGAGGAACAATGCCAGATGTTTAAGCAAGAGTTCATGACTCAGAATAATATATCTCAATGAGGAAGAAGGATTTCAGGAAGGGAAAAACTGACAATGGTGAACCAAGAAAGCTAATATTATACTAAATTGACAGAAAACATACAATTGGCAAAGATTAGATTCCCTACATTGTGGAAACAGGCCCTTCAGCCCTCCAAAGAGTAATCCACCCACACTCATTTTTCCCTCTGACTAATGCATCTAACACTACGGCAATTTAGCATTACCAATTCACCTGTCCTGTGGGAGGAAGCCCACACAGACACAGGGACAATGTGCAAACTCTATACAGACACAGGGAGAATGCGCAAACTCTACACAGGCAGTCACCCGAGGCTGGAAATAAACTTGGGACCCTGGTGCTGGGAGGCAGCAGTGCTAACCACTGAGCCACCATGCCAAAAAGACTGAAACCATGTTTTTAATATCAACAAAATGAAGAAGAAAATAAATTCCATGAGTAAACTAGCAGCAATACGAAGAAACTAGGACATGCGGGTGCAGCGTCCAAGTGAAGGGATAAACCTTTAGAACTGAGATGACAAGGAATTTCTTCAGTTAGAAGGTGGTTAATCTGTAGGACTCTTTGCCGCAGAAGATTGTGGAGGCCAAGTCATTGAGTGTATTTAAGACAGAGACAGAATGGTTCCTGATTAGAAAAGAGATCAAGAGTTACAGGGAGAAGATAGGAGAATGAGGTTCAGAAAGACATTTGTCATTATCACATGATGAAGCATTCGATGGGCTGAGTGGCCTATTCTCTTGCAAATCATTGCAGGCATGAGGAGAAAGACTACAGAAAAGCAACATTCTGACCAGCATAACATTCATGAGATCTGGCAGCATCTGTGAAGAGAAATCAGAGGAAGGGTCACTCAACTCAAAACATGAATTCTGATTTCTCTCACAAAACGGGCTTATAGTCCAACAGGTTTATTTGAGAACACAAGCTTTCAGAGACTATTCATTGCTTCTTCAAATACTTGCACGAAGAAATAAAACTAAGCAGTACTAAATAGGAATTACTATTTAGTTCAATTAATTAGGCTATAGGTACAGGAAAACAGTAGAATGAGGCCCAACCCTAGACTTGTGCTGGCCATTTTGCCCAGGAGTTTATGGACTGCCCCCTGATATGCCCACTGATTATTAATGACCAAACACCCGCGAGTGAACAGGGCCCAAACCAGACTGACTTGGTAGGACTAATCTGATCACCCTGGCCCACTTCCAGTGCTGCTCTTTCAACAGCACCGTGAATAAACTAGATGTAAGCCCCTCTTGCTCTCCTAAGGACTGACTGCAGCCTCAACTCTGACTGCAAGGGCAGTAATCTCCCATCAGCTGATCAATGGCCTCCTCAGCTGCAATAAGTACTGATGATATAAGTTGTCAGGTATCCTCGCTGTTTTACCAGTTACGTTTTCATACCATCAATTTGCTCAGTTGTGGAGATAAAGATTGGATGTTCAATGTTGGGAATATCAAGCTGTAAACATGGAGAAAAAAGCTTCTCATCGCCTGATGACAAAATTCTGAATTCTTTTTCTAAAGTGTGAGGATTTAATTGGAAAAATCTTTCCTTGATATCAAGAATTTGATTTTTGACTCTTCCCCAAATAAGCTATCTCACAAACCATCATTCTCACCACCTCAGAGAATGTGAACAATTTCTTTCGAAGTATGAGTCCTGTTGGCTCAGCAAGGAATTCCAAAAAGAATAATGTGATCTTGGCATCCAGTTCACATTCAAAGAAGTTAACAAATTTGCAGATGGATTGAACATCATTTCATTTCAGTGAGCCATCCAGCACGGAAACAGACCCTTTCGCTCAACCAGTCCATGCCGATCATAATCTCAATCTAAACTTGTACCCCCTATCTGCCTTTGGCCCATATCCCTTCAAACATTACTTATTGATATACTGATCCAAATGTCTGTTAAATGGTGTAACTATCGCTGCACACACCACTTCCTCTGGAAGTTAATTCCACACATGAACCACTTTGTAAAATCATTCCCCCACAAGTCTTTTTAAAATCATTTTCCTCTCACCTTGAAAATAAACCTCGTAGTCTTGAAATCCCCAACCGAGGGAAAATATACCTATTCCCTTCATGATTTTATAAGTGTCTATAAGGTCAACCTCCTATGCCCCAGTGAAAACAGTCCCAGTCCATCCAGCCTCTCCTTAAATTAAAACCCTACATTCTCTGCAACATCACGGTAAATCTCTTCTGATCTCTCTCCAGCTTAATAATGTCCTTCCTCTGACAGGGTGGATGGAACAGCACACATACCTCGAGGAATGGCCTCACTGTCCCACTCCCATACTCAACGATCTGAGCAATGAAAGCAATGCCTTATTAAACACCCCAACCGTATGTGACTCAGAATTATATTCCCGACCCCTCAGTGTCTTTATTCTACAATACTAGCCAAGCTTCAACTTTTAATTGTATGATTCCTGTCCTTGTTTGTTTTACCTCACGTTTATCCACATCAAGCACTATCTGCCACATCACTCTCAGAGACACTGGATGGCAAAAAGCCATATTCCAGTCTGTGCAAATTTTATTTTTGATTTATCCTATTTTTCTTATCGACCTGTTCAGGGATGTTGTCAAGCATTATCTCTGGGTCCGATGGGACTTGAACCTGACGCACACCAGCTGAAAACATCATATCATGAGACTCGCGAGATCTCCATCAGTTGGAGCAAGTTTTCGATGTGGACCGAAGGTTCTGTTTGCGTGATGTACATCTGTGTGACTCTACTGTAAATGCTGGAGATCATAGCGGGTCAGACAGCACCAGTGGGGAGAGAGAGAGAGCTAACATTCAGAGTCTGCATGACCCAATGTGAGCTTTTCCATTTGTTGTTTTCTTTTCAGTGACACACAGTTTGGGTTGGTGTTTTTCCCCGCCTGGTTCAGTGGATTGGAGAATACACAAAGGCAGATATGCTCAACAGAACTCTCGACAGAACATCAATACCCAAAGTGTAACATGGGAAAGTGTTTTTGTACATTTTCTGCCGCTGAGAGTTTGCATCGTTTATCACCACCTCCCTGCGAAAAGACAGTGTGTAATGGCGATTTGTAAGAGCTGTGTCGTTCTTGTTGTTCTGCTGTTATTCGGATGGAATCCTGGCTCAGAGGCTGCAGGTCTGTGGGGAAGCGGCGTGGGTGGAAGCTGGGGCTGGGAGCAATGACCAGGGTGATCGGGATAGACACAGCAAGATGTTTTATCTAATCTGGGTGGGTTGTGCTTCGGCGGGTCGGTGTGGACTCGTTGGCCCAAAGGGCCTGTTTCCACACTGTATTGTAATGTAATGTAATCTAAAAGCGCAGCAGGTCAGGCAGCATCAAAGGAACAGGAGAATCGACGCATGAGCCCTTCATTCCTGAAGAAACAAAAAAAATTGTGCTGATGTAATGGAAAATTAACAGAATTTAAAATTTACCGTGAAATCTGAAAGAGAATGCTTTGCTAAATTTAATACTTTGCTGAGTTCTGCAGTTGAGGAGACAGCTTGTCTTTCTTTGTTTGTAAACATTCAACCGGCCTTGCGAGCAGCTGCTAAAGAATAACTAAAGACAGTTATGCCTACGGCAAGGGAATGAGAAACTAAACTGGAATATTCCCAGCCATTGTCTTTGAGAGTGTGATAAGAATGGTATAAGAAGAATAGGTGAATTATGCTCACTGCCCTTACATGCGGTATTTTGGCCAATTGTATCAGCCCTGCACGCAGTTTTATTATACAGCTTTTTCTTTGTTCCTGCTAGCAGTTGAGTTGAGTCAACACTGAACAAATTCACTAATATCACTATGCTCCAGAAAGAATTAATTATCGTTGTGATGTCCTCTCTTGTGCTTTGTTTGTAAGTCTTTGAGGAAGCCAACAGTTTACAGTTTTTTGCCAATATATTTGAAATTAGCTCACTACTGTAGTCGAATATAAATAGGAGATTGATCAGTGTATTTCAAAAATAGTTTCTGCAATTTACTCTTCGTAAGTACCACAAATATGTAACCACAGTGGAATGAGGTCGAGAATTAATGCCAAATATCTGTAATTCTGGCATTCAGAGTAAGAAATGGAGTTGAATACTCTTGATTTGGAAAGCTTAATTGTGTTAAACCCACTTGGAGCTGTACTAATCAAGCTGAATCTGATTTTTAAAAATGGCTGGACAGTAGGAGAGAGAGGGCAGTGTTGGAGGGTTGCTTTTTGGATGGGAGGTCTGTGACTAGCCGTGTTCCACAGGGTTTCACAGCCTTTCATCATGTGGGAAAAACATACCCAGGCTGCGAGCGAGATAAACTGCTATCATAAAGAGGTACCAGTCTGAGCTAATTGAAGAGTTTATAAAGTAACCTTGCACAGCTCGCATGTCTGATATCATTGTTTTACAAAATCGCTTCTTAGCAAGGAGTGCAAACTTTTGACCATAAAACGGCTTCCCGACAGACTGTGTCAGAATGTCTTCAATGTTAGGTTTAGAATAATTTTAGGCTGGGAGCAGATTCCTGCTTTTTATCTTAAGCACAGAATCATTCTGTACCTGAGGCTGAAATGTTACTGCAAGGTTGTATTTAAAATGATTAATTAGTCTCGAATTAAACGTGCCTTCTTTTCAAGTTTGTGATTCAAATTCAAATAAGACATAAGATCTGATTAGTTTGAGTTGACAGTGGGGCAGTCCATAAGGTCTGTAGAGTGGTCTGCAAGAACAGCAAGTAAGTTAAGGCTTCATCAATATTACCTTCTACAGAGTTTGTACTTAATAACTGATAATGGCTACTGAATATCATTGTAAAGTCCCAAAATGCAATTAAATTCAATCCATATCAGATAAGCCCTGAGTTAATTTTCTTCTGGCTCCAAGTCCAAAAATGTGCCGGTCAGGTGAATTGGCCATGCTAAATTGCCCATAGTGTTAGGTGCATCAGTCAGAGGGAAATGGGTCTGAGTGGGTTACTCTTCGGAGGGTGTGGACTTGTTGGGCCAAAGGGGCTGTTTACACACTGTAGAGAATCTAATCTTAAAAAAAAGCCTCAGCACTAAAATGGTCTCTCCCTCTGGTGTCCTTTTGAACTCTCAAGTCAGGGTTTTGGAACAGCACAGTTTTTTTTCCCCTGTGTCTGCCCCATTTGAAAGGGGTAATAAGAATCCATTATAATTGGCAGCATCTGACAGTTAACTACAAAGTTTTTGATAGTACCGAGTTTTGTTTCAGGGTCAGAATCAAACAGTGTCATTAATTTCACAAGGGAACGGCTGTGAATGTTATCACTTGATGTCCTGTTCTCAGATTCACCGATGCTAAGGCAAATGTTCTTAATTGTCTTACAGCATCCTGTTATCACTTGGTGAGCCCAGATGTCCCTATCTTTAATTACCCCCTTTTTCTGAGCCTTCCAGCCTGTCTATTTTCTAGTGCAGTAAATGTGTCCTATAATTCGGCATTACATTTTCGTCTAAATGTTTAAAGACAAGTTTTAAGGCTGTAGACTTTCTCATTCCCTCCTTTTTTCATTCCATGACAACTACTTGGCTTATACAAGTATAATTAGTCCATTCAGTTGATTTGTATTCTTAATAAGTCAAGCGCTTCCTCTGGCGAGTCATCATCCAGTGGAGCAGAGTCTGAAAAATACAAGTTCAAGTATGGAGGTACAGGGGGAGACAAAGGTCAATTAATCTGATTCCTCTTTGGCTTAGGTGAAAAGCAATGTATGGTCCATTTCATGCATAAGTGGACGACAATGTATATTCCTAGTGGGAGACTAAGTATTATCAGAACATCCCACATGATCCATCCACACAGTAACCATAGCCAGCAAGTAAAACTCCATCCACTTGAATCGGATAACAGTGGGGCAGGTATTTTCCTTGCATCCTGACCCGTTTTGTTTGATAACATCTGTGTCGTCCAAAATGTCTTTAGAGAAATCATCGATGTATTTGCAACATTGCGGGCCAGTGACTGAACAAGTGCCTCCTTCTTAAGCAGGGAGGGAATCTAGCACTCGCCGATTCTGCAGTGTCATCATCATCTGAGTTTCCTGTAACTCTTCCTTCACCAGTTTCAAAGCATGGGCAGTTAAGTTGGCAAGTTTTTCGATATCATATGCAAGGTCATTTATCTGGTCTCGGGCCATCTCAACACTCCAGCCAGGAATAAGGCTTCCCAGCAACATTGGCCACCAGGTTTGTTGATGGAAGAAGTCGTGTCAGTCTCGTTTTGTTTTTCCTTTACTTTTTATTCCATACTGATTCACGTGTTGGTGGGCATTCCATTCATCATCGACTTCAGACATTTCATGGTGGAGGGTGAAAAGTGGTAAGGAGATCAGAATGGTGGAAGAGTGAGCAGATAACACATGGATCAGGGGATCAGGGGCTTTCAGCGGATGGCTGTATCAGTACTAACACTAGGACTATGAGGGGAATACAAGCTTGCAATGTCCTTTGTCAACCCTTGTTGAACATCCTTCTACCTTTACTGCAGTTTCAGTTGTCAGAAGAACTTGTTAAGGGCCTTTCCAGCGAGGGTCCAATTTTCCATGATTAAAAGTACGTAGTCACCAGGGTTAATGTCTATAAACGTTAGAGTTCTTTCTTCTTCCTTCCCTGGATTAGCTTGAATAAAGAAACCATGAGTAACAGAAGGAGGATTGGGAGTGCATAGTATCTTTGGTCTTTCTTCATCTTTCCAGCTTGCCTTGTTAATTACTGTGGCTACTGAATACAGGAACTGTGTAAAGGTATTTCTATCAGTGGCGGTTGGTAAGATAGGAGAGGATTCCATCGAGAAGGTGTAGATGGTCAGTCTTATGGCAATAGGTGCCTTAGGGTTTGGTGATTTCGGTACCACGTGCTCAATACTGCAATCTGTATGGTTCATTTTGGAAGGGGAACAGACATGCATCCCAAGATAGCAGTTTTCGGTTGATGGAGGGGATGAGGTGATAGAATTGTGCCGTCTCATGATGACTGGCATAGAAGTGTTGCAAGGATGACAATATGGTCGAGAGTGATGTTTGGATGTGCAATGTGAGTAGTTTAAATGAGTTTCAGCCAGGCAGCTACAGTCATAACTTCCAATGGTCTTAGCACAGGTTTCATTTATACAGTCACATTGGAGTTTTAGTCGGTCTGAGATATCACCGATGGTTTGGGCACTTGTACTTGGGTTGGATTTTCATCGGATGCCTGTATCAGTACTAAGACGAGAACTGTGAGGGGGTCACAAGCTTGCAATGTCCTTTGTAGACCCATGTTGACCATCTTCTACCTTTCCTGCAGTTTCAGTCATCAGAAGAACTTGATCAGGGCCTTTCCAGCAGGGACCCAATTTTCCACGATTAGAGTCTTGCAATAGCACATAATCTGGGAGAAAGTGAGGACTGCAGATGCTGGAGATCAGAGCTGAAAATGTGATGCTGGGAAAGCGCAGCAAGTCAGGCAGCATCCAAGGAGCAGGAGAATCGATGTTTCGGGCATTAGCCCTTCTTCAGGAATGAGGAGAGTGTGCCAAGCAGGCTAAGATAAAAGCTAGGGAGGAGGGACTTGGGGGAGGGGCGTTGGAAATAGGTAGAAGGAGGTTAAGGTGAGGGTGATAGGCCGGAGTGGGGGTGGGGGCGGAAAGGTCAGGAAGAAGATTGCAGGTCAAGAAGGCGGTGCTGAGTTCGAGGGTTGGGACTGAGACAAGGTGGGGGGAGGGGAAATGAGGAAACTGGAGAAATCTGAGTTCATCCCTTGTGGTTGGAGGGTTCCTAGGCGGAAGATCAGGCACTCTTCCTCCAGCCATCGTGTTGCTATGGTCTGGTGATGGAGGAGGTCAAGGACCTGCATGTCCTTGGTGGAGTGGGAGGGGGAGTTGAAGTGTTGAGCCACGGGGTGGTTGGGTTGGTTGGTCCGGGTGACCCAGAGGTGTTCTCTGAAACGTTCCGCAAGTAGGCGGCCTGTCTCCCCAATGTAGAGGAGGCCACATCGGGTGCAGCGGATGCAGGAAATGATGTGTGTGGAGGTGCAGGTGAATTTGTGGCAGATATGAAAGGATCCCTTGGGGCCTTGGAGGGAAGTAAGGGGGGAGGTGTGGGCGCAAGTTTTGCATTTCTTGCAGTCGCAGGGGAAGGTGCCGGGAGTGGAGGTTGGGTTGGTGGGGGATGTAGACCTGATAAGGGTGTCACGGAGGGAGTGGTCTTTCTGGAACACTGATAGGGGAGGGGAGGGAAATATATCCTGGTGGTGGGGTCCGTTTGGAGATGGCGGAAATGACGATGGATGATATGATGTATATGGCGGTTGGTGGGCTGGTAGGTGAGGACCAGTGGGGTTCTTTCCTGGTGGCGATTGGAGGGGCGGGGCTCAAGGGCGGAGGAGCAGGACGTGGAGGAGATGCGGCAGAGAGCATCGTTGATCACGTCTGGGGGGAAATTACGGTCTTTGAAGAAGGAGGCCATCTGGGTTGTTCGGTATTGGAACTGGTCCTCCTGGGAGCAGATGTGGCGGAGACGAAAGAATTGGGAATATGGGATGGCATTTTTACAGGGGGCAGGGTGGGAGGAGGTGTAGTCTAGGTAGCTGTGGGAGTCGGTTGGTTTATAGTAAATGTCTGTGTTGATTCGGTCATTCGAGGTAGAAATGGAGAGGTCTAGGAAGGGGAGGGAGGAGTCTGAGACGGTCCAGGTAAATTTGAGGTCGGGGTGGAAGGTGTTGGTAAAGTGGATGAACTGTTCAACCTCCTCGTGGGAGCACGAGGTAGCGCCGATACAGTCATCGATGTAGCAGAGGAAAAGGTGGGGGGATGGTGCCAGTGTAGCTGCGGAAGATGGACTGTTCCACATATCCTACAAAGAGGCAGGCATAGCTAGGGCCCATGTGGGTGCCTATGGCTACTCCTTTGGTTTGGAGGAAGTGACAGAATTGGAAAGAGAAGTTGTTCAGAATGAGGACCAGTCGATGGAGGGTGTCAATGGAAGGGTACTGGTTGGTACGGCAGGAAAGGAAGAAGCGGAGGGCTTTGAATCCTTCATGATGGGGGATGGAGGTGTACAGGGACTGGATGTCCATGGTGAAGATAAGGCATTGGGGACCAGGGAAGCGAAAATCATGGAGAAGGTGGAGGGCGTGGGTGGTGTCCCGAACGTAGGTGGGGAGTTCTTGGACTAAGGGGGACAGGACCATGTTGAGGTATGCAGAGATGTGCAGAGATGCACATAGTCACCAGGATTAATGTCTTTAAATGTTGGATCTCCTTCTTCTTCCTTCCCTGGTACTCGGTAGGCTTCTTTGATCTGTTGATGATAAGACTGCAATGCTTTGGTTAACTTAATCAGGTACCTGTGCATCTCTTCTGCCATGCCATGCACATCAGCAGGGTGTTGGGCAGTTAATGGTATAGACCAGGGAGTCCTCGGGGCTGTCCATGTATCAGTTCAGCGCCGAGAATCCCATCTTGTTCTGTGTCGTGGTTCTCATATTAAAAAGGGTGATTGAGAGTACTAGCAGCTAATTAAGGCCTGTTTCTTCTATCAATTTGCTTAGCTGACCTTATAGGGTACCATTGGTTCTTTCTACAATTCCCGCTGCTAGGGGATGGTTGGCACAATGGAATTTTTGATTCATACGCAAACGTTTACATGGTGCCTTGTCTAACTCCGCACAGAAGTGGGGGCCATTATCAAAAGAGACCGTTACTGGTATTCCAAATTTGGGTATGATTTCCCTTAACAGAATTTTACTCGTAGTTGTTGCTGTGCAGTCAGTACAGGGATAAGCTTCAATCCATTTACTAAATACATCGATTATAACAATGCTTATAACAATGACATCTCATTAACGCCATAAAATCTAATTAGATAGAATCAAAAGGTGCACTTGGCGAGGGAGTTTCACCTGGTGGACACTTTACTCCTTTCTCAGGATTATACTTTTGACAAATTAAACAATTTGCAGCTGCTTGCTTTGTTTTTTTCTTGCAGGTGGGGATTCCACCAAGTTTGGAGAATTCTGTGCATCATTTACCTCCTTACCTATATGTATATGCGTATGAACATAATCAACTAGAATAGGCAAAAGCGAGTCGGGCAGACATGTCTGTCCTACCGTCATTACCCAAAGGTTATTGTTATTTACATAACAACCATGGTTCAGCCATCTTTGTTTTTCTTCATCAGAGGCGTCCCTCTGATGGGTCTGTATTCGCTCTAGGTCAGGCATGGTCGGGGTGTCAGAAGAGGAAATATGAAAGTCTCCCTTTAGTTTCCTATTCGTCATTTGAATAACCATGTCTTGTTGCTTAAGAGCTGCTTTCTTAGCAGCTGCATCAGCATCATTGTTGCCTTTAGTGACAACGGAAGCATCAGAAGAGTGAGCAGAACATTCGGTAATTGCCGATTGAAGGGGAAGTTGAATAGCACTGAGGAGATTAGCAACGTAGGCAGCATTGAGGACAGGGGTTCCCAATGAAAAAGTTGAACAAAATTATTGGCACATCCAAAGGTATTGTGGGAATCAGTATAGATATTAGCTGACTTTCTTTTAGCAAGTATACAGGCATGGATGAGAGCAAGGAGTTGGGTGGAGAGCAAGCTTGTTGGGTGGAACAGGGTGGGTCGACAGAATAAGCTTCTAGTGTATGGGATAAAGTGACAATCGAATATTCTGACATGCATTTGTCCTCTGGAGAGACAGAAGAAAACCCATTGACGTAAAGTGTAAGGTCTGGGTTAACAAGAGTCTGATCCGTATAATCAAGACATGGTTTAGTAACAAGGTAATTTATGAGAACACAATCATGGGGAGGATCAGGCAGTTTAAGAGGTTCTTCCTGCAGGAATGTAGTGGGGTTAATGTTAGAGGAGTATTTTAAGGAGAGAAGTGGATTCTGAGTGGAGTACATTTAGAGTTAAGCAAGGATACTGCAGAAAGGGAGGTACAGACTTTGACATTTTGATGTAAAATTATATTAGAGGCAGCCGCTACCATCGTACGAATGGCGGGGAGAATCTGTGTGCAGTTTTAAAATAGTCATGTAGAAGCCACATTTAATTTTATCTTGAATTAACTAAATGTGGTACCAATAAAATGCCACAGGCTGTCTGTAAATACTAATTAGGGGGCAGAATTGTAATTGGCAACCTGTATGGTGGCCTAATCCTTCTAATCGGAATTTTAAATTGTATTAGTTTGAATTCAACTTGCACTTCTGGTTGTTTTAAAGTTGAACTGAAATACTTTTCTTGTAAAACTAGCAAGGTTTTGGTTCTTTCAGCAATGCACCATTTTCTTTCACCATCTGGTTAAAGAATACAAACTGGTTTTAAAAGCAGCAGTTAGATTTGATCAAAATCAGTGGCCTTAAGTTCACTCATCAGTGTAATTGTAACACTCCCAACACACAGGGACAAATAATTCATTGGAGGAAGGGAAAGGGCATCAACACGTTGGTCCTCAGAGTAGGGAGGGGGAGTTCAGGCGACATTTTGTTTTATGAAGCGTGTTTGCCTTGGCTGTACTGTTTTGAGAAGGTCAGCGAACTGGAGGAGAAGCATAAAATATTTCCTTCTCCAAATTAGAATCCCATTCATCATTCACAGATGGATCAGGATTCTTTATGGATCTTTGGGAGAGGGGAGGATGGGGTATAAGGAACAATCTCTGTCCTTTGTCCGGTCCTGCGCAGCTGCAGCCTGTTCTTATTCACCAGTTTTCCTTTTCATTGGGGCCCCTGACGTTTCAGCTTAGGTTCTAAATCTTTGCTTTCCTTTTTTTAATTTTCTCTAACCAATTCCCATTCTGCTTCTAAATCATATGCTTCACATTTGTGTTTTAGTTCTGTCCAACCTAATTCAGAACCTTCCTCAATTAATGGACTAATTTCCAGTTTAATAAAGTTTTGTCTCCATGATAATTGCATGAACTTTTCCCGTTTTTCCCTAGCTACATTTTTCCATGCTGATATGGCTTCTTTTTGCTTACTTCCCTTTCTTTTTTCCCAAATCCCTTGTTCCATTTTAATAAGTGGAGTTAAATCACTTGTGCCTCCCAGAGACCAATACTTATTTTGTTGAGCAGCTGCAGCCGATATTTCCCTTAATTGTTTCTCATAATTAGGATACAGACTTATTATTTCTGTTAGGGGACATTGACCTTTCATCTTATCGAGAGTTACACTCATATTTATCCAACCTACTTTACATCTCCACAAAACCACTGATTACAGGGGCTCCAACCTCAATCATTACAGGGGCACCAACCCCACAAAGCCATGCACAGGGGCACCAACCCCAATAATTACAGAGGCACCAACCCCACAAAGTCAAGCACAGGGGCACCAACCCCACAAAGCGAAGCACAGGGGGCACCAACCCCAATCATTACAGGGGCACCAACCCCACTAAGCGAAGCACAGGGACACCAACTCCAATCATCACAGTGGCACCAACCCCAATCATTACAGGAACACCAACCCCAATCATTATCAGGGCACCAACCCCAATCATGACAGGGGCACCAACCCGACAAAGTGAAGCACAGTGGCACCAACTCCACAAAGCAAAGCACAGTGGGCACCAACCCCAATCTTTACAGGGGCACCAACCCCAAAAAGCAAAACACAGGGGGCACCAACCCCAATTATTACAGGGGCACCAACCCCACTAAGCAAAGCACAGGGACACCAACTCCAATCATTACAGTGGCACCAACCCCAATCATTACAGGGACACCAACCCCAATCTTTACAGGGGCACCAACCCCAATCATTACAGGGACACCAACCCCAATCATTACAGGGACACCAACCCCAATCTTTACAGGGGCACCAACTCCAATCATTACAGGGACACCAACCCCAATCATTACAGGGACACCAACCCCAATCTTTACAGGGGCACCAACCCCACAAAGCGAAGCATGGGCACGAAAACCCCAATTATTACAGGGGCATTAACCCCAATCGATACAGGGGCACCAACCCCACTCATTGCAGGGGCACCAACCCCAATCATTACAGGGGCACCAACCGCACAAAGTAAAGCACAGGGGCACCAATCCCAATCATTACAGGGGCACCAACCACAATCATTACAGGGGCACCAACCCCATAAAGCCAAGCACAGGGGGCACCAACCCCAATTATTACAGAGGCACCAACCCCACAAATTCAAGCAGAGAGGCACCAACCCCAATCATTACAGGGGCACCAACCCCAATCATTAGAGAGGCATCAACCCGACAAAGCTCAGCACAGGGGCACCAACCCAGAAAGCCAAGCACAGGGGGCACCAACCCCAATCATTACAGGGGCACCAACCCCACAAAGTCAAGCACAGGGGCATCAACCCCACAAAGCCAAACACAGGGGGCACCTACCCCAATCATTACATGGGCACCAACCCCACAAAGCGAAGCTCAGGGGCACCAACCCCAATCATTACAGGGGCACCAACCCCACAAAGCCAAGCACAGGGGCACCAACTCCACAAACCGAAGCATGGGCACAAACACCCCAATCATTACAGGGGCATCAACCCCAATTATTACAGGGGCACCAAGCCCAATCATTACAGGAACACCAACCCCAATCATTATCAGGGCACCAACCCCAATCATGACAGGGGCACCAACCCGACAAAGTGAAGCACAGTGGCACCAACTCCACAAAGCAAAGCACAGTGGGCACCAACCCCAATCTTTACAGGGGCACCAACCCCAAAAAGCAAAGCACAGGGGGCACCAACCCCAATTATTACAGGGGCACCAACCCCACTAAGCAAAGCACAGGGACACCAACTCCAATCATTACAGTGGCACCAACCCCAATCATTACAGGGACACCAACCCCAATCTTTACAGGGGCACCAACCCCAATCATTACAGGGACACCAACCCCAATCATTACAGGGACACCAACCCCAATCTTTACAGGGGCACCAACCCCACAAAGCGAAGCATGGGCACGAAAACCCCAATTATTACAGGGGCATTAACCCCAATCGATACAGGGGCACCAACCCCACTCATTGCAGGGGCACCAACCCCAATCATTACAGGGGCACCAACCGCACAAAGTAAAGCACAGGGGCACCAATCCCAATCATTACAGGGGCACCAACCACAATCATTACAGGGGCACCAACCCCATAAAGCCAAGCACAGGGGGCACCAACCCCAATTATTACAGAGGCACCAACCCCACAAATTCAAGCAGAGAGGCACCAACCCCAATCATTACAGGGGCACCAACCCCAATCATTAGAGAGGCATCAACCCGACAAAGCTCAGCACAGGGGCACCAACCCAGAAAGCCAAGCACAGGGGGCACCAACCCCAATCATTACAGGGGCACCAACCCCACAAAGTCAAGCACAGGGGCATCAACCCCACAAAGCCAAACACAGGGGGCACCCACCCCAATCATTACATGGGCACCAACCCCACAAAGCGAAGCTCAGGGGCACCAACCCCAATCATTACAGGGGCACCAACCCCACAAAGCCAAGCACAGGGGCACCAACTCCACAAACCGAAGCATGGGCACAAACACCCCAATCATTACAGGGGCATCAACCCCAATTATTACAGGGGCACCAAGCCCAATCATTACAGGGGCACCAACCCCACAACGCGAAGCGCAGGGGCACCAAGCCCAATCATTACAGGGGCACCAACCCCAATCATTACAGGGACACCAACCCCAAAAAGCCAAGCACATGGGCACCAACCCCACAAAGCGAAGCACAGGAACACCAACCCCAATCATTACAGTGGCACCAACCCCACTCATTACAGGGACACCAACCCCAAAAAGCCAAGCACATGGGCACCAACCCCACAAAGCGAAGCACAGGAAGACCAACCCCAATCATTACAGTGGCACCAACCCCAATCATTACAGGGACACCAATGCCACAAAGCAAAGCATAGGGGCACCAACCCCAATCATTACAGGGGCACCAACCCCACAAAGTCAAGCACAGGGGCACCAACCCCACAAAGTCAAGCACAGGGGCACCAACCCCACAAAGTCAAGCACAGGGGCATCAACCCCAATCATTACAAGGACACCAACCCCAATCATTACAGTGGCACCAACCCCAATCATTACAGGGACACCAATGCCACAAAGCAAAGCATAGGGGCACCAAACCCAATCATTACAGGGGCACCAACCCCACAAAGTCAAGCACATGGGGCACCAACCCCTCAAAGTCAAGCACAGGGGCACCAACCCCACAATGTCAAGCACAGGGGCACCAAGCCCAATCATTACAGGGGCACCAACCCCACAAAGTCAAGCACAGGGGCACCAACCCCACAAAGCGAAGCCAGGGGGCATCAACCCCAATCATTACAAGGACACCAACCCCAATCATGACAGGGGCACCAACCCCATTCATTACAGGGGCAACAACCCCACAAAGCGAAGCACAGGGACACCAACCCCACTCATTACAGGGGCATCAACCCTACAAAGCCAAGCACAGGGGGCACCAAACCCAATTATTACAGGGGCACAAACCCCACAAATTCAAGCAGAGGAGCACCAACCCTAATCATTATAAGGGCACCAACCCCAATCATTACAGGGATACCAACCCGACAAAGCCTAGCACAGGGGCACCAACCCCACAAAGTCAAATACAAGGGCACCAACCCCACAAAGCGAAGCACAAGGGGCACCAACCTCAATCATTATAAGGACACCAACCCCAATCATTACAGGGACACCAACCCCACAAAGCGAAGCACAGGGGCACCAACCCCAATCATTACAGGGACACCAACCCCAATCATTACAGGGGCACCAACCCCAAAAATCCAAGCACATGGGCACCAACCCCACAAAGCGAAGCACAGGAACACCAACCCCAATCATTACAGTGGCACCAACCCCAATCATTACAGGGACACCAATGCCACAAAGCAAAGCATAGGGGCACCAACCCCAATCATTACAGGGGCACCAACCCCAATCATTACAGGGGCATCAACCCCACAAAGCCAAGCACAGGGGCACCAACCCCACAAAGCCAACACAGGGGGCACCAACCCCAATCATTACAGGGGCACCAACCCCACAAAGTCAAGGACAGGAGGCACCAACCCCACAAAGCCAAGCACAGGGGGCACCCAATCATTACAGGGCCATCAACCCCACAAAGCCAAGCACAGGGTGCATCAACCCCAATCATTACAAGTACACCAAACCCAATCATTACAGGGGCACCAACCCAACAAAGCAAAGCACAGGGGCACCAACACCACTCATTACAGGGCATCAACCCCAATCATTACAGAGGCACCAACACCACTCATTAGAGGGGCACCAACCCCAATCATTACAGGGGCATCAACCCCACAAAGCCTAGCACAGGGGCACCAACCCAAAAAGCCAAGCACAGGGGGCACCACACCCAATCATTACAGGGGCACCAACCCCACAAAGTCAAGCACAGGGGGCACCAATCCCACAAAGTCAAGTACAGGGGCACCAACCCCACAAAGCGAAGCACAGGGGGCAACAACCGCACAAATCGAAGCACAGGGGCACCAATCGCACAAAGCGAAGCACAGGGGGCACCAACCTCAATCATTACAGGGGCACCTAACCCAATCATTACAAGGGCACCAACCCCACAAAGCGAAGCACAGGGGGCACCAAACCAATCATTACAGGGGCACCAACCCTAATCATTACAGGGACTCCAACCCCACAAAGCGAAGCACAGGAACACCAACCCCAATCATTACAGGGGCATCAACCCCACAAAGCGAAGCACAGTGGCACTAACCCCAATCTTTACAGGGGCACCAACACCACTCATTAGAGGGGCACCAACCCCAATCTTTACAGGGGCACCAACACCACTCATTAGAGGGGCACCAACCCCAATCATTACAGGGACACCAACCCCAATCATTACAGGGACACCAACCCCAATCTTTACAGGGGCACCAACTCCAATCATTACAGGGACACCAACCCCAATCATTACAGGGACACCAACCCCAATCTTTACAGGGGCACCAACCCCACAAAGCGAAGCATGGGCACGAAAACCCCAATTATTACAGGGGCATTAACCCCAATCGATACAGGGGCACCAACCCCACTCATTGCAGGGGCACCAACCCCAATCATTACAGGGGCACCAACCGCACAAAGTAAAGCACAGGGGCACCAATCCCAATCATTACAGGGGCACCAACCACAATCATTACAGGGGCACCAACCCCATAAAGCCAAGCACAGGGGGCACCAACCCCAATTATTACAGAGGCACCAACCCCACAAATTCAAGCAGAGAGGCACCAACCCCAATCATTACAGGGGCACCAACCCCAATCATTAGAGAGGCATCAACCCGACAAAGCTCAGCACAGGGGCACCAACCCAGAAAGCCAAGCACAGGGGGCACCAACCCCAATCATTACAGGGGCACCAACCCCACAAAGTCAACACAGGGGCATCAACCCCACAAAGCCAAACACAGGGGGCACCTACCCCAATCATTACATGGGCACCAACCCCACAAAGCGAAGCTCAGGGGCACCAACCCCAATCATTACAGGGGCACCAACCCCACAAAGCCAAGCACAGGGGCACCAACTCCACAAACCGAAGCATGGGCACAAACACCCCAATCATTACAGGGGCATCAACCCCAATTATTACAGGGGCACCAAGCCCAATCATTACAGGAACACCAACCCCAATCATTATCAGGGCACCAACCCCAATCATGACAGGGGCACCAACCCGACAAAGTGAAGCACAGTGGCACCAACTCCACAAAGCAAAGCACAGTGGGCACCAACCCCAATCTTTACAGGGGCACCAACCCCAAAAAGCAAAGCACAGGGGGCACCAACCCCAATTATTACAGGGGCACCAACCCCACTAAGCAATGCACAGGGACACCAACTCCAATCATTACAGTGGCACCAACCCCAATCATTACAGGGACACCAACCCCAATCTTTACAGGGGCACCAACCCCAATCATTACAGGGACACCAACCCCAATCATTACAGGGACACCAACCCCAATCTTTACAGGGGCACCAACCCCACAAAGCGAAGCATGGGCACGAAAACCCCAATTATTACAGGGGCATTAACCCCAATCGATACAGGGGCACCAACCCCACTCATTGCAGGGGCACCAACCCCAATCATTACAGGGGCACCAACCGCACAAAGTAAAGCACAGGGGCACCAATCCCAATCATTACAGGGGCACCAACCACAATCATTACAGGGGCACCAACCCCATAAAGCCAAGCACAGGGGGCACCAACCCCAATTATTACAGAGGCACCAACCCCACAAATTCAAGCAGAGAGGCACCAACCCCAATCATTACAGGGGCACCAACCCCAATCATTAGAGAGGCATCAACCCGACAAAGCTCAGCACAGGGGCACCAACCCAGAAAGCCAAGCACAGGGGGCACCAACCCCAATCATTACAGGGGCACCAACCCCACAAAGTCAAGCACAGGGGCATCAACCCCACAAAGCCAAACACAGGGGGCACCCACCCCAATCATTACATGGGCACCAACCCCACAAAGCGAAGCTCAGGGGCACCAACCCCAATCATTACAGGGGCACCAACCCCACAAAGCCAAGCACAGGGGCACCAACTCCACAAACCGAAGCATGGGCACAAACACCCCAATCATTACAGGGGCATCAACCCCAATTATTACAGGGGCACCAAGCCCAATCATTACAGGGGCACCAACCCCACAACGCGAAGCGCAGGGGCACCAAGCCCAATCATTACAGGGGCACCAACCCCAATCATTACAGGGACACCAACCCCAAAAAGCCAAGCACATGGGCACCAACCCCACAAAGCGAAGCACAGGAACACCAACCCCAATCATTACAGTGGCACCAACCCCACTCATTACAGGGACACCAACCCCAAAAAGCCAAGCACATGGGCACCAACCCCACAAAGCGAAGCACAGGAAGACCAACCCCAATCATTACAGTGGCACCAACCCCAATCATTACAGGGACACCAATGCCACAAAGCAAAGCATAGGGGCACCAACCCCAATCATTACAGGGGCACCAACCCCACAAAGTCAAGCACATGGGGCACCAACCCCACAAAGTCAAGCACAGGGGCACCAACCCCACAAAGTCAAGCACAGGGGCACCAACCCCACAAAGCGAAGCCCGGGGGCATCAACCCCAATCATTACAAGGACACCAACCCCAATCATTACAGTGGCACCAACCCCAATCATTACAGGGACACCAATGCCACAAAGCAAAGCATAGGGGCACCAAACCCAATCATTACAGGGGCACCAACCCCACAAAGTCAAGCACATGGGGCACCAACCCCTCAAAGTCAAGCACAGGGGCACCAACCCCACAATGTCAAGCACAGGGGCACCAAGCCCAATCATTACAGGGGCACCAACCCCACAAAGTCAAGCACAGGGGCACCAACCCCACAAAGCGAAGCCAGGGGGCATCAACCCCAATCATTACAAGGACACCAACCCCAATCATGACAGGGGCACCAACCCCATTCATTACAGGGGCAACAACCCCACAAAGCGAAGCACAGGGACACCAACCCCACTCATTACAGGGGCATCAACCCTACAAAGCCAAGCACAGGGGGCACCAAACCCAATTATTACAGGGGCACAAACCCCACAAATTCAAGCAGAGGAGCACCAACCCTAATCATTATAAGGGCACCAACCCCAATCATTACAGGGATACCAACCCGACAAAGCCTAGCACAGGGGCACCAACCCCACAAAGTCAAATACAAGGGCACCAACCCCACAAAGCGAAGCACAAGGGGCACCAACCTCAATCATTATAAGGACACCAACCCCAATCATTACAGGGACACCAACCCCACAAAGCGAAGCACAGGGGCACCAACCCCAATCATTACAGGGACACCAACCCCAATCATTACAGGGGCACCAACCCCAAAAATCCAAGCACATGGGCACCAACCCCACAAAGCGAAGCACAGGAACACCAACCCCAATCATTACAGTGGCACCAACCCCAATCATTACAGGGACACCAATGCCACAAAGCAAAGCATAGGGGCACCAACCCCAATCATTACAGGGGCACCAACCCCAATCATTACAGGGGCATCAACCCCACAAAGCCAAGCACAGGGGCACCAACCCCACAAAGCCAACACAGGGGGCACCAACCCCAATCATTACAGGGGCACCAACCCCACAAAGTCAAGGACAGGAGGCACCAACCCCACAAAGCCAAGCACAGGGGGCACCCAATCATTACAGGGCCATCAACCCCACAAAGCCAAGCACAGGGTGCATCAACCCCAATCATTACAAGTACACCAAACCCAATCATTACAGGGGCATCAACCCGACAAAGCTCAGCACAGGGGCACCAACCCAGAAAGCCAAGCACAGGGGGCACCAACCCCAATCATTACAGGGGCACCAACCCCACAAAGTCAAGCACAGGGGCATCAACCCCACAAAGCCAAACACAGGGGGCACCTACCCCAATCATTACATGGGCACCAACCCCACAAAGCGAAGCTCAGGGGCACCAACCCCAATCATTACAGGGGCACCAACCCCACAAAGCCAAGCACAGGGGCACCAACTCCACAAACCGAAGCATGGGCACAAACACCCCAATCATTACAGGGGCATCAACCCCAATTATTACAGGGGCACCAAGCCCAATCATTACAGGAACACCAACCCCAATCATTATCAGGGCACCAACCCCAATCATGACAGGGGCACCAACCCGACAAAGTGAAGCACAGTGGCACCAACTCCACAAAGCAAAGCACAGTGGGCACCAACCCCAATCTTTACAGGGGCACCAACCCCAAAAAGCAAAGCACAGGGGGCACCAACCCCAATTATTACAGGGGCACCAACCCCACTAAGCAAAGCACAGGGACACCAACTCCAATCATTACAGTGGCACCAACCCCAATCATTACAGGGACACCAACCCCAATCTTTACAGGGGCACCAACCCCAATCATTACAGGGACACCAACCCCAATCATTACAGGGACACCAACCCCAATCTTTACAGGGGCACCAACCCCACAAAGCGAAGCATGGGCACGAAAACCCCAATTATTACAGGGGCATTAACCCCAATCGATACAGGGGCACCAACCCCACTCATTGCAGGGGCACCAACCCCAATCATTACAGGGGCACCAACCGCACAAAGTAAAGCACAGGGGCACCAATCCCAATCATTACAGGGGCACCAACCACAATCATTACAGGGGCACCAACCCCATAAAGCCAAGCACAGGGGGCACCAACCCCAATTATTACAGAGGCACCAACCCCACAAATTCAAGCAGAGAGGCACAAACCCCAATCATTACAGGGGCACCAACCCCAATCATTAGAGAGGCATCAACCCGACAAAGCTCAGCACAGGGGCACCAACCCAGAAAGCCAAGCACAGGGGGCACCAACCCCAATCATTACAGGGGCACCAACCCCACAAAGTCAAGCACAGGGGCATCAACCCCACAAAGCCAAACACAGGGGGCACCCACCCCAATCATTACATGGGCACCAACCCCACAAAGCGAAGCTCAGGGGCACCAACCCCAATCATTACAGGGGCACCAACCCCACAAAGCCAAGCACAGGGGCACCAACTCCACAAACCGAAGCATGGGCACAAACACCCCAATCATTACAGGGGCATCAACCCCAATTATTACAGGGGCACCAAGCCCAATCATTACAGGGGCACCAACCCCACAACGCGAAGCGCAGGGGCACCAAGCCCAATCATTACAGGGGCACCAACCCCAATCATTACAGGGACACCAACCCCAAAAAGCCAAGCACATGGGCACCAACCCCACAAAGCGAAGCACAGGAACACCAACCCCAATCATTACAGTGGCACCAACCCCACTCATTACAGGGACACCAACCCCAAAAAGCCAAGCACATGGGCACCAACCCCACAAAGCGAAGCACAGGAAGACCAACCCCAATCATTACAGTGGCACCAACCCCAATCATTACAGGGACACCAATGCCACAAAGCAAAGCATAGGGGCACCAACCCCAATCATTACAGGGGCACCAACCCCACAAAGTCAAGCACATGGGGCACCAACCCCACAAAGTCAAGCACAGGGGCACCAACCCCACAAAGTCAAGCACAGGGGCACCAACCCCACAAAGCGAAGCCCGGGGGCATCAACCCCAATCATTACAAGGACACCAACCCCAATCATTACAGTGGCACCAACCCCAATCATTACAGGGACACCAATGCCACAAAGCAAAGCATAGGGGCACCAAACCCAATCATTACAGGGGCACCAACCCCACAAAGTCAAGCACATGGGGCACCAACCCCTCAAAGTCAAGCACAGGGGCACCAACCCCACAATGTCAAGCACAGGGGCACCAAGCCCAATCATTACAGGGGCACCAACCCCACAAAGTCAAGCACAGGGGCACCAACCCCACAAAGCGAAGCCAGGGGGCATCAACCCCAATCATTACAAGGACACCAACCCCAATCATGACAGGGGCACCAACCCCATTCATTACAGGGGCAACAACCCCACAAAGCGAAGCACAGGGACACCAACCCCACTCATTACAGGGGCATCAACCCTACAAAGCCAAGCACAGGGGGCACCAAACCCAATTATTACAGGGGCACAAACCCCACAAATTCAAGCAGAGGAGCACCAACCCTAATCATTATAAGGGCACCAACCCCAATCATTACAGGGATACCAACCCGACAAAGCCTAGCACAGGGGCACCAACCCCACAAAGTCAAATACAAGGGCACCAACCCCACAAAGCGAAGCACAAGGGGCACCAACCTCAATCATTATAAGGACACCAACCCCAATCATTACAGGGACACCAACCCCACAAAGCGAAGCACAGGGGCACCAACCCCAATCATTACAGGGACACCAACCCCAATCATTACAGGGGCACCAACCCCAAAAATCCAAGCACATGGGCACCAACCCCACAAAGCGAAGCACAGGAACACCAACCCCAATCATTACAGTGGCACCAACCCCAATCATTACAGGGACACCAATGCCACAAAGCAAAGCATAGGGGCACCAACCCCAATCATTACAGGGGCACCAACCCCAATCATTACAGGGGCATCAACCCCACAAAGCCAAGCACAGGGGCACCAACCCCACAAAGCCAACACAGGGGGCACCAACCCCAATCATTACAGGGGCACCAACCCCACAAAGTCAAGGACAGGAGGCACCAACCCCACAAAGCCAAGCACAGGGGGCACCCAATCATTACAGGGCCATCAACCCCACAAAGCCAAGCACAGGGTGCATCAACCCCAATCATTACAAGTACACCAAACCCAATCATTACAGGGGCACCAACCCAACAAAGCAAAGCACAGGGGCACCAACACCACTCATTACAGGGCATCAACCCCAATCATTACAGAGGCACCAACACCACTCATTAGAGGGGCACCAACCCCAATCATTACAGGGGCATCAACCCCACAAAGCCTAGCACAGGGGCACCAACCCAAAAAGCCAAGCACAGGGGGCACCACACCCAATCATTACAGGGGCACCAACCCCACAAAGTCAAGCACAGGGGCATCAACCCCACAAAGCCAAACACAGGGGGCACCTACCCCAATCATTACATGGGCACCAACCCCACAAAGCGAAGCTCAGGGGCACCAACCCCAATCATTACAGGGGCACCAACCCCACAAAGCCAAGCACAGGGGCACCAACTCCACAAACCGAAGCATGGGCACAAACACCCCAATCATTACAGGGGCATCAACCCCAATTATTACAGGGGCACCAAGCCCAATCATTACAGGAACACCAACCCCAATCATTATCAGGGCACCAACCCCAATCATGACAGGGGCACCAACCCGACAAAGTGAAGCACAGTGGCACCAACTCCACAAAGCAAAGCACAGTGGGCACCAACCCCAATCTTTACAGGGGCACCAACCCCAAAAAGCAAAGCACAGGGGGCACCAACCCCAATTATTACAGGGGCACCAACCCCACTAAGCAAAGCACAGGGACACCAACTCCAATCATTACAGTGGCACCAACCCCAATCATTACAGGGACACCAACCCCAATCTTTACAGGGGCACCAACCCCAATCATTACAGGGACACCAACCCCAATCATTACAGGGACACCAACCCCAATCTTTACAGGGGCACCAACCCCACAAAGCGAAGCATGGGCACGAAAACCCCAATTATTACAGGGGCATTAACCCCAATCGATACAGGGGCACCAACCCCACTCATTGCAGGGGCACCAACCCCAATCATTACAGGGGCACCAACCGCACAAAGTAAAGCACAGGGGCACCAATCCCAATCATTACAGGGGCACCAACCACAATCATTACAGGGGCACCAACCCCATAAAGCCAAGCACAGGGGGCACCAACCCCAATTATTACAGAGGCACCAACCCCACAAATTCAAGCAGAGAGGCACCAACCCCAATCATTACAGGGGCACCAACCCCAATCATTAGAGAGGCATCAACCCGACAAAGCTCAGCACAGGGGCACCAACCCAGAAAGCCAAGCACAGGGGGCACCAACCCCAATCATTACAGGGGCACCAACCCCACAAAGTCAAGCACAGGGGCATCAACCCCACAAAGCCAAACACAGGGGGCACCCACCCCAATCATTACATGGGCACCAACCCCACAAAGCGAAGCTCAGGGGCACCAACCCCAATCATTACAGGGGCACCAACCCCACAAAGCCAAGCACAGGGGCACCAACTCCACAAACCGAAGCATGGGCACAAACACCCCAATCATTACAGGGGCATCAACCCCAATTATTACAGGGGCACCAAGCCCAATCATTACAGGGGCACCAACCCCACAACGCGAAGCGCAGGGGCACCAAGCCCAATCATTACAGGGGCACCAACCCCAATCATTACAGGGACACCAACCCCAAAAAGCCAAGCACATGGGCACCAACCCCACAAAGCGAAGCACAGGAACACCAACCCCAATCATTACAGTGGCACCAACCCAACTCATTACAGGGACACCAACCCCAAAAAGCCAAGCACATGGGCACCAACCCCACAAAGCGAAGCACAGGAAGACCAACCTCAATCATTACAGTGGCACCAACCCCAATCATTACAGGGACACCAATGCCACAAAGCAAAGCATAGGGGCACCAACCCCAATCATTACAGGGGCACCAACCCCACAAAGTCAAGCACATGGGGCACCAACCCCACAAAGTCAAGCACAGGGGCACCAACCCCACAAAGTCAAGCACAGGGGCACCAACCCCACAAAGCGAAGCCCGGGGGCATCAACCCCAATCATTACAAGGACACCAACCCCAATCATTACAGTGGCACCAACCCCAATCATTACAGGGACACCAATGCCACAAAGCAAAGCATAGGGGCACCAAACCCAATCATTACAGGGGCACCAACCCCACAAAGTCAAGCACATGGGGCACCAACCCCTCAAAGTCAAGCACAGGGGCACCAACCCCACAATGTCAAGCACAGGGGCACCAAGCCCAATCATTACAGGGGCACCAACCCCACAAAGTCAAGCACAGGGGCACCAACCCCACAAAGCGAAGCCAGGGGGCATCAACCCCAATCATTACAAGGACACCAACCCCAATCATGACAGGGGCACCAACCCCATTCATTACAGGGGCAACAACCCCACAAAGCGAAGCACAGGGACACCAACCCCACTCATTACAGGGGCATCAACCCTACAAAGCCAAGCACAGGGGGCACCAAACCCAATTATTACAGGGGCACAAACCCCACAAATTCAAGCAGAGGAGCACCAACCCTAATCATTATAAGGGCACCAACCCCAATCATTACAGGGATACCAACCCGACAAAGCCTAGCACAGGGGCACCAACCCCACAAAGTCAAATACAAGGGCACCAACCCCACAAAGCGAAGCACAAGGGGCACCAACCTCAATCATTATAAGGACACCAACCCCAATCATTACAGGGACACCAACCCCACAAAGCGAAGCACAGGGGCACCAACCCCAATCATTACAGGGACACCAACCCCAATCATTACAGGGGCACCAACCCCAAAAATCCAAGCACATGGGCACCAACCCCACAAAGCGAAGCACAGGAACACCAACCCCAATCATTACAGTGGCACCAACCCCAATCATTACAGGGACACCAATGCCACAAAGCAAAGCATAGGGGCACCAACCCCAATCATTACAGGGGCACCAACCCCAATCATTACAGGGGCATCAACCCCACAAAGCCAAGCACAGGGGCACCAACCCCACAAAGCCAACACAGGGGGCACCAACCCCAATCATTACAGGGGCACCAACCCCACAAAGTCAAGGACAGGAGGCACCAACCCCACAAAGCCAAGCACAGGGGGCACCCAATCATTACAGGGCCATCAACCCCACAAAGCCAAGCACAGGGTGCATCAACCCCAATCATTACAAGTACACCAAACCCAATCATTACAGGGGCATCAACCCGACAAAGCTCAGCACAGGGGCACCAACCCAGAAAGCCAAGCACAGGGGGCACCAACCCCAATCATTACAGGGGCACCAACCCCACAAAGTCAAGCACAGGGGCATCAACCCCACAAAGCCAAACACAGGGGGCACCTACCCCAATCATTACATGGGCACCAACCCCACAAAGCGAAGCTCAGGGGCACCAACCCCAATCATTACAGGGGCACCAACCCCACAAAGCCAAGCACAGGGGCACCAACTCCACAAACCGAAGCATGGGCACAAACACCCCAATCATTACAGGGGCATCAACCCCAATTATTACAGGGGCACCAAGCCCAATCATTACAGGAACACCAACCCCAATCATTATCAGGGCACCAACCCCAATCATGACAGGGGCACCAACCCGACAAAGTGAAGCACAGTGGCACCAACTCCACAAAGCAAAGCACAGTGGGCACCAACCCCAATCTTTACAGGGGCACCAACCCCAAAAAGCAAAGCACAGGGGGCACCAACCCCAATTATTACAGGGGCACCAACCCCACTAAGCAAAGCACAGGGACACCAACTCCAATCATTACAGTGGCACCAACCCCAATCATTACAGGGACACCAACCCCAATCTTTACAGGGGCACCAACCCCAATCATTACAGGGACACCAACCCCAATCATTACAGGGACACCAACCCCAATCTTTACAGGGGCACCAACCCCACAAAGCGAAGCATGGGCACGAAAACCCCAATTATTACAGGGGCATTAACCCCAATCGATACAGGGGCACCAACCCCACTCATTGCAGGGGCACCAACCCCAATCATTACAGGGGCACCAACTGCACAAAGTAAAGCACAGGGGCACCAATCCCAATCATTACAGGGGCACCAACCACAATCATTACAGGGGCACCAACCCCATAAAGCCAAGCACAGGGGGCACCAACCCCAATTATTACAGAGGCACCAACCCCACAAATTCAAGCAGAGAGGCACCAACCCCAATCATTAGAGAGGCATCAACCCGACAAAGCTCAGCACAGGGGCACCAACCCAGAAAGCCAAGCACAGGGGGCACCAACCCCAATCATTACAGGGGCACCAACCCCACAAAGTCAAGCACAGGGGCATCAACCCCACAAAGCCAAACACAGGGGGCACCCACCCCAATCATTACATGGGCACCAACCCCACAAAGCGAAGCTCAGGGGCACCAACCCCAATCATTACAGGGGCACCAACCCCACAAAGCCAAGCACAGGGGCACCAACTCCACAAACCGAAGCATGGGCACAAACACCCCAATCATTACAGGGGCATCAACCCCAATTATTACAGGGGCACCAAGCCCAATCATTACAGGGGCACCAACCCCACAACGCGAAGCGCAGGGGCACCAAGCCCAATCATTACAGGGGCACCAACCCCAATCATTACAGGGACACCAACCCCAAAAAGCCAAGCACATGGGCACCAACCCCACAAAGCGAAGCACAGGAACACCAACCCCAATCATTACAGTGGCACCAACCCCACTCATTACAGGGACACCAACCCCAAAAAGCCAAGCACATGGGCACCAACCCCACAAAGCGAAGCACAGGAAGACCAACCCCAATCATTACAGTGGCACCAACCCCAATCATTACAGGGACACCAATGCCACAAAGCAAAGCATAGGGGCACCAACCCCAATCATTACAGGGGCACCAACCCCACAAAGTCAAGCACATGGGGCACCAACCCCACAAAGTCAAGCACAGGGGCACCAACCCCACAAAGTCAAGCACAGGGGCACCAACCCCACAAAGCGAAGCCCGGGGGCATCAACCCCAATCATTACAAGGACACCAACCCCAATCATTACAGTGGCACCAACCCCAATCATTACAGGGACACCAATGCCACAAAGCAAAGCATAGGGGCACCAAACCCAATCATTACAGGGGCACCAACCCCACAAAGTCAAGCACATGGGGCACCAACCCCTCAAAGTCAAGCACAGGGGCACCAACCCCACAATGTCAAGCACAGGGGCACCAAGCCCAATCATTACAGGGGCACCAACCCCACAAAGTCAAGCACAGGGGCACCAACCCCACAAAGCGAAGCCAGGGGGCATCAACCCCAATCATTACAAGGACACCAACCCCAATCATGACAGGGGCACCAACCCCATTCATTACAGGGGCAACAACCCCACAAAGCGAAGCACAGGGACACCAACCCCACTCATTACAGGGGCATCAACCCTACAAAGCCAAGCACAGGGGGCACCAAACCCAATTATTACAGGGGCACAAACCCCACAAATTCAAGCAGAGGAGCACCAACCCTAATCATTATAAGGGCACCAACCCCAATCATTACAGGGATACCAACCCGACAAAGCCTAGCACAGGGGCACCAACCCCACAAAGTCAAATACAAGGGCACCAACCCCACAAAGCGAAGCACAAGGGGCACCAACCTCAATCATTATAAGGACACCAACCCCAATCATTACAGGGACACCAACCCCACAAAGCGAAGCACAGGGGCACCAACCCCAATCATTACAGGGACACCAACCCCAATCATTACAGGGGCACCAACCCCAAAAATCCAAGCACATGGGCACCAACCCCACAAAGCGAAGCACAGGAACACCAACCCCAATCATTACAGTGGCACCAACCCCAATCATTACAGGGACACCAATGCCACAAAGCAAAGCATAGGGGCACCAACCCCAATCATTACAGGGGCACCAACCCCAATCATTACAGGGGCATCAACCCCACAAAGCCAAGCACAGGGGCACCAACCCCACAAAGCCAACACAGGGGGCACCAACCCCAATCATTACAGGGGCACCAACCCCACAAAGTCAAGGACAGGAGGCACCAACCCCACAAAGCCAAGCACAGGGGGCACCCAATCATTACAGGGCCATCAACCCCACAAAGCCAAGCACAGGGTGCATCAACCCCAATCATTACAAGTACACCAAACCCAATCATTACAGGGGCACCAACCCAACAAAGCAAAGCACAGGGGCACCAACACCACTCATTACAGGGCATCAACCCCAATCATTACAGAGGCACCAACACCACTCATTAGAGGGGCACCAACCCCAATCATTACAGGGGCATCAACCCCACAAAGCCTAGCACAGGGGCACCAACCCAAAAAGCCAAGCACAGGGGGCACCACACCCAATCATTACAGGGGCACCAACCCCACAAAGTCAAGCACAGGGGGCACCAATCCCACAAAGTCAAGTACAGGGGCACCAACCCCACAAAGCGAAGCACAGGGGGCAACAACCGCACAAATCGAAGCACAGGGGCACCAATCGCACAAAGCGAAGCACAAGGGGCACCAACCTCAATCATTATAAGGACACCAACCCCAATCATTACAGGGACACCAACCCCACAAAGCGAAGCACAGGGGCACCAACCCCAATCATTACAGGGACACCAACCCCAATCATTACAGGGGCACCAACCCCACAAAGTCAAGCACAGGGGCATCAACCCCACAAAGCCAAGCACAGGGGGCACCAACCCCAATCATTACAGGGGCACCAACCCCACAAAGTCAAGCACAGGGGCATCAACCCCACAAAGCCAAACACAGGGGGCACCCACCCCAATCATTACATGGGCACCAACCCCACAAAGCGAAGCTCAGGGGCACCAACCCCAATCATTACAGGGGCACCAACCCCACAAAGCCAAGCACAGGGGCACCAACTCCACAAACCGAAGCATGGGCACAAACACCCCAATCATTACAGGGGCATCAACCCCAATTATTACAGGGGCACCAAGCCCAATCATTACAGGGGCACCAACCCCACAACGCGAAGCGCAGGGGCACCAAGCCCAATCATTACAGGGGCACCAACCCCAATCATTACAGGGACACCAACCCCAAAAAGCCAAGCACATGGGCACCAACCCCACAAAGCGAAGCACAGGAACACCAACCCCAATCATTACAGTGGCACCAACCCCACTCATTACAGGGACACCAACCCCAAAAAGCCAAGCACATGGGCACCAACCCCACAAAGCGAAGCACAGGAAGACCAACCCCAATCATTACAGTGGCACCAACCCCAATCATTACAGGGACACCAATGCCACAAAGCAAAGCATAGGGGCACCAACCCCAATCATTACAGGGGCACCAACCCCACAAAGTCAAGCACATGGGGCACCAACCCCACAAAGTCAAGCACAGGGGCACCAACCCCACAAAGTCAAGCACAGGGGCACCAACCCCACAAAGCGAAGCCCGGGGGCATCAACCCCAATCATTACAAGGACACCAACCCCAATCATTACAGTGGCACCAACCCCAATCATTACAGGGACACCAATGCCACAAAGCAAAGCATAGGGGCACCAAACCCAATCATTACAGGGGCACCAACCCCACAAAGTCAAGCACATGGGGCACCAACCCCTCAAAGTCAAGCACAGGGGCACCAACCCCACAATGTCAAGCACAGGGGCACCAAGCCCAATCATTACAGGGGCACCAACCCCACAAAGTCAAGCACAGGGGCACCAACCCCACAAAGCGAAGCCAGGGGGCATCAACCCCAATCATTACAAGGACACCAACCCCAATCATGACAGGGGCACCAACCCCATTCATTACAGGGGCAACAACCCCACAAAGCGAAGCACAGGGACACCAACCCCACTCATTACAGGGGCATCAACCCTACAAAGCCAAGCACAGGGGGCACCAAACCCAATTATTACAGGGGCACAAACCCCACAAATTCAAGCAGAGGAGCACCAACCCTAATCATTATAAGGGCACCAACCCCAATCATTACAGGGATACCAACCCGACAAAGCCTAGCACAGGGGCACCAACCCCACAAAGTCAAATACAAGGGCACCAACCCCACAAAGCGAAGCACAAGGGGCACCAACCTCAATCATTATAAGGACACCAACCCCAATCATTACAGGGACACCAACCCCACAAAGCGAAGCACAGGGGCACCAACCCCAATCATTACAGGGACACCAACCCCAATCATTACAGGGGCACCAACCCCAAAAATCCAAGCACATGGGCACCAACCCCACAAAGCGAAGCACAGGAACACCAACCCCAATCATTACAGTGGCACCAACCCCAATCATTACAGGGACACCAATGCCACAAAGCAAAGCATAGGGGCACCAACCCCAATCATTACAGGGGCACCAACCCCAATCATTACAGGGGCATCAACCCCACAAAGCCAAGCACAGGGGCACCAACCCCACAAAGCCAACACAGGGGGCACCAACCCCAATCATTACAGGGGCACCAACCCCACAAAGTCAAGGACAGGAGGCACCAACCCCACAAAGCCAAGCACAGGGGGCACCCAATCATTACAGGGCCATCAACCCCACAAAGCCAAGCACAGGGTGCATCAACCCCAATCATTACAAGTACACCAAACCCAATCATTACAGGGGCACCAACCCAACAAAGCAAAGCACAGGGGCACCAACACCACTCATTACAGGGCATCAACCCCAATCATTACAGAGGCACCAACACCACTCATTAGAGGGGCACCAACCCCAATCATTACAGGGGCATCAACCCCACAAAGCCTAGCACAGGGGCACCAACCCAAAAAGCCAAGCACAGGGGGCACCACACCCAATCATTACAGGGGCACCAACCCCACAAAGTCAAGCACAGGGGGCACCAATCCCACAAAGTCAAGTACAGGGGCACCAACCCCACAAAGCGAAGCACAGGGGGCAACAACCGCACAAATCGAAGCACAGGGGCACCAATCGCACAAAGCGAAGCACAAGGGGCACCAACCTCAATCATTATAAGGACACCAACCCCAATCATTACAGGGACACCAACCCCACAAAGCGAAGCACAGGGGCACCAACCCCAATCATTACAGGGACACCAACCCCAATCATTACAGGGGCACCAACCCCAAAAATCCAAGCACATGGGCACCAACCCCACAAAGCGAAGCACAGGAACACCAACCCCAATCATTACAGGGGCATCAACCCCACAAAGCGAAGCACAGTGGCACTAACCCCAATCTTTACAGGGGCACCAACACCACTCATTAGAGGGGCACCAACCCCAATCATTACAGGGGCACCAACCCCACAAAGCGAAGCACAGGGGCACCAACCCCAATCATTACAGGAACATCAACCCCACAAAGCGAAGCAAAGGAACACCAACCCCAATCATTACAGGGGCACCAACCCCAATCATTACAGGGGCACCAATCCCCCAAAGCGAAGCACAGGGGCACCAGCCCCACTCATGACAGGGGCATCAACCCCACAAAGCCAAGCACAGGGGCACCAACCCCACAAAGCCAAGCACAGGGGGCACCAACCCCAATTATTCCAGGGGCACCAACCCCACAAATTCAAGCAGAGGAGCACCAACCCTAATCATTATAAGGGCACCAACCCCAATCATTACAGGGACACCAACCCCACAAAGCCTAGCACAGGGGCACCAACACCACTCATTACAGGGGCACCAACCCCACAAAGTCATGTACAAGGGCACCAACCCCACAAAGCGAAGCACAAGGGGCACCAACCCTAATCATTACAAGGACACCAACCCCAATCATTACAGGGGCACCAACCCCACAAAGCGAAGCACAGGAACACCAACCCCAATCATTACAGTGGCACCAACCCCAATCATTACAGGGACACCAATGCCACAAAGCAAAGCATAGGGGCACCAACCCCAATCATTACAGGGGCACCAACCCCAATCATTACAGGGGCATCAACCCCACAAAGCCAAGCACAGGGGCACCAACCCCACAAAGCCAACACAGGGGGCAACAACACCAATCATTACAGGGCACCAACCCCACAAAGTCAAGGACAGGAGGCACCAACCCCACAAAGACAAGCACAGGGGGCACCCAATCATTACAGGGCCATCAACCCCACAAAGTCAAGCACAGGGGGCATCAACCCCAATCATTACAAGTACACCAAACCCAATCATTACAGGGGCACCAACCCCACAAAGCAAAGCACAGGGGGCACCAACACCACTCATTAGAGGGGCACCGACCCCAATCATTACAGGGGCATCAACCCCACAAAGCCAAGCACAGGGGGCACCAACCCCAATCATTACAGGGGCACCAACCACAATCATTACAGGGGCATCAACCCCACAAAGCCTAGCACAGGGGCACCAACCCAAAAAGCCAAGCACAGGGGGCACCACACCCAATGATTACAGGTGCTCCAACCCCACAAAGCGAAGCACAGGGGGCACCAACCGCACAAATCGAAGCACAGGGGCACCAATCACACAAAGCGAAGCACAGGGGGCACCAACCCCAATCATTACAGGGGCACCTACCCCAATCATTACAAGGGCACCAACCCCACAAAGCGAAGCACAGGGGGCACCAACCCCAATCATTACTGGGGCACCAACCCGAATCATTACAGGGACTCCAACCCCACAAAGCGAAGCACAGGAACACCAACCCCAATCATTACAGGGGCATCAACCCCACAAAGCGAAGCACAGGAACACCAACCCCAATCATTACAGGGGCACCAACCCCAATCATTACAGGGGCACCAACCCCACAAAGTGAATCACAGGGGCACCAACCCCACTCATTACAGGGCACCAACCCCAATCATTACAGGGGCATTAACCCCACAAAGCCAAGCACAGGGGCACCAACCCCACAAAGCCAAGCACAGGGGGCACCAACCCCACTCATTACAGGGGCATCAACCCCATAAAGCCAAGCGCAGGGGCACCAACCCCACAAAGCGAAACCAGGGGGCATCAACCCCAATCATTACAAGGACACCAACCCCAATCATTACAGGGACACCAACCCCAAAAAGCCAAGCGCATGGGCACCAACCCCACAAAGCGAAGCACAGGAACACCAACCCCAATCATTACAGTGGCACCAACCCCAATCATTACAGGGACACCAATGCCACAAAGCAAAGCATAGGGGCACCAACCCCAATCATTACAGGGGCACCAACCCCACAAAGTCAAGCACATGGGGCACCAGCTCCACAAAGTCAAGCACAGGGGCACCAACCCCACAAAGTCAAGCACAGGGGCACCAACCCCACAAAGCGAAGCCAGGGGGCATCAACCCCAATCATTACAAGGACACCAACCCCAAACATGACAGGGGCACCAACCCCACTCATTACAGGGGCACCAACCCCACAAAGCGAAGCACAGGGGGCACCAACCCCAATTATTACAGGGGCACAAACCCCACAAATTCAAGCAGAGGAGCACCAATCCTAATCATTATAAGGGCACCAACCCCAATCATTACAGGGACACCTACCCCACAAAGCCTAGCACAGGGGCACCAACACCACTCATTACAGGGGCACCAACCCCACAAAGTCAAGTACAAGGGCACCAACCCCACAAAGCGAAGCACAAGGGGCACCAACCTCAATCATTATAAGGACACCAAACCCAATCATTACAGGGACACCAACCCCACAAAGCGAAGCACAAGAGCACCAATCCTAATCATTATAAGGGCACCAACCCCAATCATTACAGGGACACCTACCCCACAAAGCCTAGCACAGGGGCACCAACACCACTCATTACAGGGGCACCAACCCCACAAAGTCAAGCACAGGGGCACCAACCCCACAAAGCCAAGCGCAGGGGCACCAACCCCACAAAGCGAAGCCAGGGGGCATCAACCCCAATCATTACAAGGACACCAACCCCAATCATTACAGGGACACCAACCCCAAAAAGCCAAGCACATGGGCACCAACCCCACAAAGCAAAGCACAGGAACACCAACCCCAATCATTACAGTGACACCAACCCCAATCATTACAGGGACACCAATGCCACAAAGCAAAGCATAGGGGCACCAACCCCAATCATTACAGGGGCACCAACCCCAATCATTACAGGGGCATCAACCCCACAAAGCCAAGCACAGGGGCACCAACCCCACAAAGCCAACACAGGGGGTAACAACACCAATCATTACAGGGCACCAACCCCACAAAGTCAAGGACAGGAGGCACCAACCCCACAAAGCCAAGCACAGGGGGCACCTAATCATTACAGGGCCACCAACCCCACAAAGTCAAGCACAGGGGGCATCAACCCCAATCATAACAAGTACACCAAACCCAATCATTACAGGGGCACCAACCCCACAAAGCAACGCACAGGGGCACCAACACCACTCATTACAGGGGCATCAACCCCAATCATTACAGAGGCACCAACACCACTCATTAGAGGGGCACCAACCCCAATCATTACAGGAGCACCAACCCTAATCATTACAGGGGCACCAACCACAATCATTACAGGGGCATCAACCCCACAAAGCCTAGCACAGGGGCACCAACACAAAAAGCCAAGCACAGGGGGCACCACACCCAATCATTACAGGGGCACCAACCCCACAAAGTCAAGCACAGGGGACACCAACCTCACAAAGTCAAGTACAGGGGCACCAACCCCACAAAGCGAAGCACAGGGGGCACCAACCGCACAAATCGAAGCACAGGGGCACCAATCGCACAAAGCGAAGCACAGGGGGCACCAACCCCAATCATTACAAGGGCACCAACCCCACAAAACGAAGCACAGGGGGCACCAACCCCAATCATTAAAGGAACATCAACCCCACAAAGCGAAACAAAGGAATACCAACCCTAATCATTACAGGGGCACCAACCCCAATCATTACAGGGGCACCAACCCCACAAAGTGAATCACAGGGGCACCAACCCCAATCATTACAGGGCACCAACCCCAATCATTACAGGGGCATTAACCCCACAAAGCCAAGAACAGGGGCACGAACCCCACAAAGCCAAGCACAGGGGGCACCAACCCCAATTATTACAGGGGCACCAACCCCACAAATTCAAACAGAGGGGCTCCATCCCCACTCATTAGCGGGGCACCAACCCCAATCGTTACAGGGGTATCAACCCCACACAGCCAAGTACAGGGGCACTAACCCCAATCATTACAGGGGCACCAACCCCAAACTTCACAGAGGCACCAACCCCAAACATTACAGGGGCACCAACTCCAATCATTACAGGGCACCAGCCCCAATCATTACAGGAACACCAACCCCAATTATTACAGGAACACCAACCCTACAAAGCGAAGCACAGGGGCACCAACCCCAATTATTACAGGGACACCAATCCCAATCATTACAGGAACACCAACCCCACAAACCGAAGCACAGGGGCACCAACCCCAAGCATTACAGGGGCACAAACCCCAATCATTACAGGAACACCAGCCCCAATCATTAAAGGGGCACCAACCCCACAAATTTAAGCAGAGGGGCTCCAACCCCAATCATTACAGGGGCACCAGCCCCACAAAGCAAAGCACAGTGGGCACCAACCCCAATCATTACAGGGGCACCAAGCCCACAAAGCAAGCACAGGGGCACCAACCCCAAACATTACAGGGGCACCAACCCCAAACTTCACAGAGGCACCAACCCCAAACATTACAGGGGCACCAACCCCACAAAGCGAACCACAGGAATACCAACCCCAATCATTACAGGGGCACCAACCCCAATCATTACAGGGGCACCAACCCCACAAAGCAAAGCACTAGGGCATAAACCCAATCATTACAGGGGCACCAACCCCACAAAGCAAAGCACAGGGGCACCAACCCCAATCATTACAGGAACACCAACCCCACAAAGCGAAGCACAGGAACACCAACCCCAATCATTACATGGGCACCAACCCCAATCATTACAGGGGCACCGACCCCACAAAGCAAAGCACTAGGGCATAAACCCAATCATTACAGGGGCACCATTCCCACAAAGCAAAGCACAGGGGCACCAACCCCAATCATTACAGGAACACCAACCCCGCA
Source organism: Chiloscyllium punctatum (assembly GCF_047496795.1). Taxonomy (NCBI): domain Eukaryota; kingdom Metazoa; phylum Chordata; class Chondrichthyes; order Orectolobiformes; family Hemiscylliidae; genus Chiloscyllium; species Chiloscyllium punctatum. The sequence continues at coordinate 114,776,722 of NC_092747.1, read as the reverse complement.
AAGTGAAGCACAGGGGCACCAACCCCAATCATTACAGGGGCACCAACCCCAATCATTACAGGGGCACCAACCCCACAAAGCAAAGCACAGGGGCACCAACCCCAATCATTACTGGAACACCAACCCCACAAAGTGAAGCACAGGGGCACCAACCCCAATCATTACAGGGGCACCAACTCCAATCATTACAGGAACACCAACCCCACAAAGTGAAGCACAGGGGCACCAAACCCAATCATTACAGGGTCACCAACCCCAATCATTTCAGAAACACCAACCCCTATCATTACAGGGACACCAACCCCACAATGCGAAGCACAGGGGCACCAACCCCAATCATTACAGGAACACCAACCCCAATCATTAAAGGGGCACCAACCCCAATCATTACAGGGGCACCAACCCCACAAAGCAAAGCACAGGGGCACCAACCCCAATCATTACTGGAACACCAACCCCACAAAGTGAAGCACAGGGGCACCAACCCCAATCATTACAGGGGCACCAACTCCAATCATTACAGGAACACCAACCCCACAAAGTGAAGCACAGGGGCACCAACACCAATCATTACAGGGTCACCAACCCCAATCATTTCAGGAACACCAACCCCTATCATTACAGGGACACCAACCCCACAAAGTGAAGCACAGGGGCACCAACCCCAATCATTACAGGAACACCAACCCCAATCATTACATGGGCACCAACCCCAAACATTACAGGGACACCAACCCCAATTATTACAGGGGCATCAATCCCACAAAGTAAAGCATAGGGGCACCAACCCTAATCGTTACAGGGACACACCAACCCCATAAAGTGAAGCACAGATACAAAGCACAAACATTCACTCACCAACAAACAACTGTGCATCCAAATCGAATCTGAAAGGGTTAAGCTTTCTGCACACTGCAGAGAGTTAGTGCTATGTCTCTGTGTGCCTATCTCGCTTGCCCGCTCGCTCTCTCTTGCTCTCTCTTGCTGTCTCTCTCTCTCACATATGAACAATAAGAATAATGATTTCTGCGAAGCATTCTCGATATTCCAAAACCTGACAGTTTCTGTTTTTAGTAACTATTTAAATGATCTCATTTTGGCTTCCATCAGGGTACTGTGAGAGTGAAATGGGACACAACAATACAGACCAAGAGCAGGCATGATATAATCTTTCCTTGTGGGCCCATTGGTCTCAGGTCTGACCCTTAGGTGAAGCTCCTCTTTTCCAGTTTTACTCAAACGTAGCCCTTGTTGGAAACCTGCTAGCAGCGCCAAATTGTTAAAGTGCAGATTTGAGACGGCACAAGGAATCCCTTGTGGACTCAGACCTGTAAAGCCTCTCTCTTGGTTCGTCCTGGAGATTGTATTGTTTGGAAGTCTGGAATAAGAACCTCTTATGGACAGATTAGTTTAATTTTCGTCATCACCTTTATTCACTAATAGCATCACTGTTACAACATAACACTGACACCAATAAGCTGAACTAACTGGGTTCTAATAACCTAGGAGATTAGTTACCAACTCTCCAAGTGCCCCAGTAGGCAACTCTGATGTACTGATACAAAGTGGCTTCCTTTATACAAAAGTTTGAAAAAAACATTGCATATTCTTAATCAGACAGATACCATGAAAGACAATAGTTTGTAAGGAAGAAACATTAATTGACAGGTCGGTGTACGCGTGACTAATCACTCCTACAGGCCCAAAGCCTTTCATTAGGTGGGAAAAACATACCCAGGCTGCTAGCGAGATAAACTGCTATCATAAAGAGGTACCAGTCTGAGCTAATTGAAGAGTTTATAAAGTAACCTTGCACAGCTCGCATGTCTGATATCATTGTTTTACAAAATCGCTTCTTAGCAAGGAGGGCAAACTTTTGACCATAAAATGGCTTCCCAACAGACTGTGTCAGAATCTCTTCAATGTTAGGTTTAGAATAATTTTAGGCTGGGAGCAGATTCCTGCTTTTTATCTTAAGCACAGAATCATTCTGTACCTGAGGCTGAAATGTTACTGCAAGGTTGTATTTAAAATGATTAATTAGTCTCGAATTAAACGTGCCTTTATTTCAAGTTTGTAATTCAAATTCAAATAAGACATAAGATCTGATTAGTTCGAGTTGACAGTGGGGCAGTCCATAAGGTCTGTAGAGTGGTCTGCAAGAACAGCAAGTAAGGAAAGGCTTCATCAATATTACCTTCTACAGGGTCTGTACTTAATAATTGATAATGGCTACTGAATATCATTGTAAAATCCCAAAATGCAATTAAATTCAATCCATAGCACAGAAGCACTAAGAGCTAATTTTCTACTGGATTCAACAGCCTCAGCATTAAAATGGTCTCTCTCTCTCTAGTGTCTTTTTGAACTGTCAAGTCTGGATTTTGTATCAGCAAAGAATTTTTTTTTCTCTCTGTGACTGCCCTGCTTGCAAGGGGTAATAAGAATCCATTATAATTGGCAGCATCTAACCATTAATTACAAAGTTTTTGAGAGTACCGAGTTTCAGGGTCAGAATCGAACAGTGTCATTAATTTCACAAGGGAACGGCTGTGAATGTTATCACTTGATGTCCTGTTCTCAGATTCACCGATGCTAAGGCAAATGTTCTTCATTGTCTTACAGCATCCTGTTATCACTTGGTGAACCCAGATGTCCCTATGTTTAAGTTCTCCCCCTTTTTCTGAGCCTTCTAGCGTGTCTATTTTCTAGTGCAGTAAATGTGTCCTATAATTCGGCATTACATTTTAGTCTAAATGTTTAAAGGCAAGTTTTAAGGCTATAGAAGTTCAGTCATTCTAAATCAAAGAGACAACATTGAGAAAGTGAACGCACTGCTTGCAGATATCAACACTTACCAATAGGTGATGAGAGACCCGACCCCACATCTAAAGAAGTGAATCACAACCCTACTCACAAAACTTCAGAAATCTGGAGAAATAAATAAGACCAACTTCCAAAAAATGAAAACAGATGCATCCAAAGCACCACACTTCCACAGACTGCCCAAATTCACAAACCAGGAGCCCCAGCCAGACCCATAGTCTCAATACCTGGAACACCAATGTACAGATTAGCCAAGGAGCTATTCCACCCAAGAGTTCCTGAACACCTTCAAAGATACCAAGAAAGAAGAGGCTGATATAATGGTCTCCTTTGACATAACAGCCCTGTTCTCATCCATCAACATCAACCTGGCCAAGGAAACACTGACTATCCTATTAGAAGAACCAAAGACATACACCAAGAGCCATGTACTTCATCAGTAAGGACAGTATTCTCAAGTTTGTGAACTCATGCCTTACCACCCACTTCACTTTCAACAACAAAACCTACAGACAAACCAACAGAACACCCGTGGTATCTCCAATATCAGTGTTCTAAGCAGAGGCAATAATGTAGAGACTTGAATGAATAGCTCTGCCAAACATCCAACCCAAACTTTGGTCCACTACGTGGATGACACATTTGCTCCAAAGTGTGTAATAACATCTTTGAACAGATTGTTTAGGAAAAGAAAATAGGAAAGCACCTCTCGTGGTAGTGTCCCCACCTCTGGCTCAGAGGTTAGCAGTGTTGCTGCACAGCACCAAGGACCTGGGTTCGATTCCAGCCTTGGGCGACTGTGTGGAGTTTGTGCATTCTTACTGTGTCTGAGTGAGTTTCCTCTGATGCTCTGGTTTCTTTCCAGAGTGCAAAGATGTGCAGGCTAGGTGCATTAGCCCTGAAAAATGCAGGATTACAAAATAGGGTTCGGGAGGTGGATCGGAGTGGGAAAATCTTTGAAGGATTTGAATGGCCCGCTTCAGCACTGTAGGGATTCAATGATTGTATAAAAGAGCCAGGTTCAAGTCCCACCTGCTGCAGAGGTATGTGAGGCATCTCTGAGTAGGTTGATTAGAAAAATACAAAAACACTTATTGGGGGTCCTCTTGTGGTAGTGTCCCTCCCCCTGCTTGGGGAGAACTGGGTTCAAGTTCCAACTGCTCCTGTGGTTAAATAATATCTCTGAACAGGCCGATTAGAAAAATAGGTTAAGTTGGAAAAAAAATGTGAAAATGCCTATTGGAAAGTCAGTACGTAATGGCTAAATTACTATTTAACTTGTTGGTAATTTGTATTTACATCTTACATTCAACTGATTTGCATGAAAGTCCAAATTTAAACAGCTCATGAAAATACCTGCCTGAGTCAGTTTTTTCGAAACCTTGTTATTCTGAATTTAGCACCCCAGAGGTTAGTGCTTTGCATGGTTGAAACATTGCAAAACCATAGGCAAAAGAAGCAAGTGCAAAGAGGCAATTAATGTTGAACCAGACATAGGAGACAGTTTTTTTAAAATTTATTCTGCCAAAGCCCTTGTAAACACCTATTAAAATTATTAACTTGCTCTATCCAGGGCAACCAATTTTGTTTCATATTCAGATCAGACAAAGATGTTTAAAAAGACTATATCTTTGCTCTTCAGACAGTCCCTCAGGATCAAGGATGTCCTGCTTCCATTTGGGTTCTGGAATGGCTGATGTTTGGATTTGGACTTGTCATATGTCAGGCTTGAAGATTTGGTTAGGTTTGTTTAGAGGTTTGTGTGCTCCCTGAGACACCTCTACTTTGTCTCTGCCCTCTTCTTGTGTAGTCGCAATGATTTTTGGTGCTTTCCTGAATGAGCCTTCTCCATTTTGGTTGGCTATAAGCCAAGTCCTCACTAAGTGAACTGGGACGTTTAACTGTTGTGGTTGTGTTCGCCGAGCTGGGAATTTGTGTTGCAGACATTTCGTCCCCTGTCTAGGTGACATCCTCAGTGCTTGGGAGCCTCCTTTGATGTGCTTCCCAGGAGGCTCCCAAGCACTGAGGATGTCACCTAGACAGGGGACGAAACGTCTGCAACACAAATTCCCAGCTCGGCGAACAGAACCACAACAACGAGCACCCGAGCTACAAATCTTCTCGCAAACTTTGAACACCTACTGGATGTTTAACTCTCAGATCAGATATAAACCTATTGATTGGCAGAAGATTCTCAGGCCTGTATAGCCGACTCCTGTTCCTATTTCTAATGGCCTATGCTTTGGAAACATTGTTCAAAGTGCTCCACTATCCTTCTGCAGGTCTCCTGCCAAGAGGAGTCTGCCCACAGCTATTGCAGCTTTGTTAATAATGGTTTCGATCTGTATTCTTAATCATCAGATCATGCATTGTTAGTACAGTCATGAATAGTAATGCCTTGGAACGACCAACATGATGTAAACAAGAGTGATTTCCAAACCAAATTAGTTTAATTTGAAATCTAATCTAATAGATATCATTGGAATCCATTCAACGGCATCAAGGAAAATAAAATTACAGGGAAGACAGCATGGGAATGGGAATGACTAGATTGCCCCACAGAGAGGTAGAATAGATTTAATTGGCAGATTGGACTCTTCGCCCTGAATGGCTCTGACCAAGGTGAAACTTAACATTAGAAACAATCCTGCAGTTCTCTCCCATCATCCAGCAGCAACTGTACCCCTTTTCCTTGTACTAAACAGTCATCCATCCACACAGTGCACCATCCCAGCAGATAATGACAATCATGAAACAAGGTGAAAGGTGTTGATAAAAGTAAACTAATAGGTAGGGGATCGAAGTGGTGCTAAACGTTTTGTTGAGATGTTATAAAAACTCAGAATACTTTGTAAAAGCATGCATACTTATATAATGTCAACTGATGTTATTACCAGACAAGTAGATCCCAGACTGAAAATCTGGCTTGACAAAAAGAAATGGTAACAAGATGATGTTTCATTAATAACAGCTACAAACCAAGAATTGGTTTTAACAATACAATAAAATAGGATTTAATGTGCAAAAGAAATTATAACTAGAATAACTAGAAATTATAACGAGAACAAACCGCTATTTACATAATTTGAAAGGTTTAAAAACAGTCCAAGATGATCCTCTCTATCACAGTACTATTACTTTACAGTACTTGAACACCTTGGTGGGAGATTTCCATTCCCTGTCACTCACAAAGAAATGATGTATTAGTTAATTTCAGTTCTGGTCTTGAGAGCTAATAACCCTTGATTAGTCACACACTAAGCTTCGTTTCCATCAGCTTCAAATAACTCCTTCATGATTCCAACCAAATAAATCTGGCCTAGAGCTTTCAACTAAAACCCTCAGAGATAATGTATTTAACTGTTCTACACTAATTCCTTTCTGCACACAAACATTTGACCTATCTTCAAATCAAAACTTCTGCAAATTGAAATTAAAAGCTTTCGAACAATAGGTCACCTCCACCCCAACTGAAACACCTATTCAAACTACAAACAATCGTTCAGTTAAAACATAGGATCAGGGAAGTGACTGTATTTACAGACTGCAACCCACGACACGACATGACCAAGATTGAAAACTGCTTACAGAATTAGATTCTATTGAAACATTGTACTCAAGTACAGTGATACAGGAGTTCAGTGTAATGTTTACAATGTCGCCATTCATGGTGCCATTTTAGGTACAAGGCCAGGACTGTGATGGAATACACTCCATTTGTGAAGAATGGGTGTAACTCCAATAACATTCAAAGAAGCTTGACACCATCCAGGACAATTTGATTAGCATCACATCCACATACACCTATTCTCTTCAGTACCAACACTCAGTAACAGCATGTACTATCCACAAGATGCTCTGCAGAAATTCACCAAAGATCCCTAGACAACACCTTCCAAACCGACAACCACTTCTAATTAGAAGGACAAGGGTAGCAGATGTATGGGAACACCACCTAGAGGTTCTGTCCAAGCCACTCACCATCCTGACTTGGAAATATATCACTGTTCCTTCACTGTCTCTGTGTCTGGATCTAAATCTGGAATTCCCTCCCTAACAGCATTATGCATCAATCTACAGTGTGTGAACTGCAGCAGGTCAGGAAGGCAGATCACTACCACCTTCTCCATAGCAGGGTGGAGTCTAGAACAAAACACTTGAAGGAAGGATGTTTGGAAAACTATTAAACAAAAGCTGACAAGTTTATGGAGAATGTGGCCGATATCCTGATGTCTGAAGTGGCTCTCAGTTATAGATTTTCTTTTGAAATCAACTTGTTTAGATGTGTTATGCGACACATCGGTAAGAGATGGCACCTGGACTCTGAACCTCTGGCCCAGAGATAGGGATACCACCAAGATCCATGCGTAAGTCCCATACATTTTGTTATCATCTTCTAAAATTCCATAGATTCTGGAAGGATCACAGTGGATTGGATAATAGTTGGTGGGCGGCACGGTGGCACAGTGGTTAGCACTGCTGCCTCACAGCGCCTGAGACCCGGGTTCAATTCCCGCCTCAGGCGACTGACTGTGTGGAGTTTGCACGTTCTCCCCGTGTCTGCGTGGGTTTCCTCCGGGTGCTCCGGTTTCCTCCCACAGTCCAAAGATGTGCAGGTCAGGTGAATTGGCCATGCTAAATTGCCCATAGTGTTAGGTAAGGGGTAAATGTAGGGGTATGGGTGGGTTGCGCTTCGGCGGGGCGGTGTGGACTTGTTGGGCCGAAGGGCCTGTTTCCATACTGTAAGTAATCTAATCTAATAACACCTTTATTCAAGAAATGATGAGACAGAAAGCAGATCGTACGTCAGTTAGTCTAACAAAGGTAAGGCTGTCTTGCTGCTCTGAAAAGAAAAGAAAACAGGAAGTCATGCAAATGGTTTCTCCTGGTCTGGCTGTAAACTTCAAAATAGAGCTCTAGTAAGCCCAATGCATCCATCATTAAGGTTTTATTAAAACTATGTTTCCTGCGATAGCTGTACATATGTAGTCTTCCCAATGCCCTGGAGTATTATCTGGTGTTTTTATCTCTTTAACCAGAAGTTACAGACTAGTCGGAGAGGGTTCCAATGATAATTCACTTGGCAGATTGCTGGAATAACAGGTTTACCATACCAGGAGGGATTGGGTCAACAAGGCTTGTATTCACTGAAGATTGAGAGGGTATCTTGTTGAAATGTATAAAATTCTGACAGGGCTGGACCGATTTTATGCAGGTTGATGTTCTGGGTCATGGGGGTCATGATGTCAGGACACAAGGTAGACCATTTGTATGTGCAACTAGGAGGAATGTCTCTACTCAGGTGATGACCCTGGAAAATTCACTATCACAGTGGGACAATATAGTTAAGAAATAAATAGGTTTTTAGACACTGACAATGTCAAGGGTAGAGGAACAGAGCAGAAGCACAACCTGCACATTGATTTGGATGAAGGAATCAACAGCTAGATTTGCTGATGGCTTCAAGATAGCGAGCAAAGTAAATTGTTCGGGGAAGGTAGTCTGTCTGCACAGCGATATACATAAAGTGAATTGCCAAACAAATAAGTACATGGAGTACAAAGTGGGAAAAATGTGAACCTGTCCACTTTAGCAAGAAGAATAGAAAAGCGGTATACTGTTTAAATAGAAAGAGATTGTAGAAAAGGCAGGGGATTCTGGGTGCCCTGGTGCTATGCAGATGAAACAAGTCATTAAAGACAAATTGGACAATGTCACTTATCGCAAGCAGAATGGAACATATAAAGTAGACATTTTTACTGCAGTTGTGCAGACCTTGGTTAGACCACACCTAAGATGTGATGTTCCGTTTCGGTCCCCTAATTTGAAGAATTATAATTGTGTTAGTACTTCAGAGACAGTCTATTTCTGGACTAAAACGGTTATCTAGAAAAATATTGTAAAAGTTGGGACAATACCTATTAGAGTTTGGACGATCAAGAGGTGATTGTAATGAAACAAGATCATGAAAGGAGTTGATTCAGCAAATACAAGTAAGATGGCTCCTTTGTGGCCGACTCCAGAAGCAGGAGAGCTGGAGATTAAAATAGTTTTCAGAGGATCGCTAGCCTGTAAAGTCTGCTTTATAGTAAATGATATATGCTAAAATTTAATTCACAGCAGGATCACATAGAATTTGAATAGACAAAGGAGTAGAGAGTTGTGAAGTGTAGACAGGAAGTTGGAATCGAGACCACAATCAGGTTATTAGCTTATTGATTGGTCGAGTAACATCTGAAGATCAAATAGCCTATTGCTGCTCATGACCCATTTCTCATTGAAATGTCCCACATCTGTCAATTAGGAGAAAGAAAAGCCTGATCAGATCATGCTGCCGTGCATAGTTATGTTTGGGCCTTAAGGCATCACCTCAATACCTGTAAAAGGCTCACTACCTCAAACTACCCTGGAAAAGGCACAGTATCTCAAGCAACTCTCATTCCTGCTTATAAAGGATGCTATCTATTACCCTAATGAAACAATCCCCTAAAGCTGCCATTTGACTTTTTGCTTCCTTCTCTTGAATGGCCTCTTCCTGTACCACGGTGCCATGTCAGCTGGCTCATTCTCCTTTCAACTCTGTTCCTCATCCACACAGGGAGCAAGTACATTGTACCTGTTGGGCAAGTTAAAGAGCTGAGGCTTCCCTGTTCCTGAATACAGGATCTCTCTACCTGCCTCATTTGCTTTCACACACTGCTGTCCCTGCCCACTGACTGAATTTGAGGTACTTAATCTACCAGGTGTGACCGCCTCCTGAAACAAAGCATCCACTGAACTCCGGCTCTGCTGGATGTGCCACAGAGTCTGAAGCTCGGGCTCCAGCTTATCAACTTTGAGACAAAGTTCCTTCAGCAACACATGCTTGCTGCAGATGTGGTAACTGCAACTCACAACACGATCTGCCAGCTTCCACATCATACAGCTACAGCACATCATCTGCCCAGCCATCTCTACCATCTCGACCTAGTTAATTTGGTGTAGTAGTTAATTAATCCCTCATTAGTTAATTAATTCATTAATTAGTTTTTCAGCGTTTTTATTTCAAATTTAGAAGAGATTTCTTACCAGCCAATCAGAACACAGCTTTCCTGAGACTCACATTTTCTGTTTGGCTTCAGTTACTCTGTGTGCTCCTCCCTCTAACTCCGCTCTCCTGAGGTAAATTAGTTTTTATACTCACCGCTCCGTGTAGTCCTTTCTCTATTCCTCTCAATTTGTTGGGCAAGGAACTCTTCCAGAACAATAAACTTGGAAATATTCTCCACATCATATCCCAACATGATAGTTTTTTTTTGAAGACTCCACATTCAATGCATTCTTCACTGTACTATTAGGCATAGATTCTCCATGAGGCATCAGCCTGTTGCCTTTTTCTGCGTTGGAATGGGAGTCAGAAAGAAGAATAGCAGAGCAAAGAGGGATTTCTGGTCACAAACTGGACAGTTAGTTCAGTGACCTCCACTCATATATATTTTCCAGGTGAATGCATTGCCTGAACATGAGGGCACAGGTCACACATCAAATATTCAGGCTAGCTCAGCCGACATGATAATCAGGAGGAAGGTGACAGTCTATCAGTATCTGGGAATTAGATTAGATTACATTACATTACAGTGTGGAAACAGGCCCTTCGGCCCAACAAGCCCACCCCGACCCGCCGAAGCGCAACCCACCCATACCCCTAACCTAACACTACGGGCAATTTAGTATGGCCAATTCACCTGACCCAGCACATCTTTGGACTGTGGGAGGAAACCGGAGCACCCGGAGGAAACCCACGCAGACACGGGGAGAACGTGCAAACTCCACACAGTCAGTTGCCTGACGCGGGAATTGAACCCGGGTCTCTGGCGCTGTGAGGCAGCAGTGCTAACCACTATGCCACCGTGCCGCCCACTAATTCTTGTTCGGAAAGCAGGGTCCAGTGGTACCAAATGGAAATGCATTGGGAAGAAAACTAAATGTTTTGGGAAGGGGGTTTTAGAGTTCCATGGGAAGGAAAGGGGAAGCAAAGCTCAAATGTTCCAAGTAGAACCCAGATTCATACTGCTTCTACTCCTGGCCCCAATAAATGTTTTCAAAATGTCTCTTCGGGCCCCCTGTGTTGTTCATAATCATTAGCAGCTATGAAGTGTGAATGCCATCCTGACTCAGACCACAATTAACATTACAGCACGGGATTGATGGCATCATCAAAGAGGATTACAATGAGTTCATACCAGTGCCTGGGTCACCTGCTCAGTCGTGTGGGCTACAGTCAATTTCAATCCAATACAGCAGAAAGCAGGAAAGGGGATATTTTAGTTGCCTTTCATCCAGCCTTGCACCAAGATGTTGGGTTAAAAATCCTCTTTCTCCCATTGATTTGCCACTATTCATTAATCAAACTTTTCTTTTTCAGATCCAATAAAAGTGAACGGTCACCAGATTTTGAGATCTGTCGGTGATGATGCCCTGCTGCCGTGTACAATTAACACTGAACAAACTGTCTCACAATTCATGTGGCGACACAAGCGTGGTCAACAACAATGGACCTTTTTCGCAGCAGGTTTCAAAAATGGAAAGGATGAAAAACTTAACGATATATTTGACGGCAGAATGACCTACGTTGGCCAAAGTTCCAAAAATGCGTCGATGTATTTGAGAAATATTACCCTAAGTGATGAGGGGATATACAGCTGTATTTTCACTTTATCCCGTAATGGGCCTGTTGAAGAGGACATACGGCTAATCGTAAGAGGTGTAGAACCTTTCCATTTTAATGTCTGACTTTTAATATCACTTTTAATGTTGCACGCTTGCCTCCAAGTCAAAGCCCAGGCTGGAACACAATCTTGACACTACAGTGTAGCACTGAAAAATGTACATGACAGGTGTTGTCTTTCAAAAGCATGTTGAGATTGTCCTGGGTGGGTGTAAGATATTTCATGTCACTGTCTCAAAGCAGAATGCAGGAGTTCTCTCTGGTTTCAAGCAACATCACACAAAAATTCTGGTCATTATCACAATGCTGTTTAGAAGACTTTACTGTCTACTAAATAGTTACTGCATTTCAGATATTAAAATGATTCCCATGCTAAAATATTAATTTGGTGTCAATTGGATCTAAAAGTTTTAAATTGGAGGAAGGCTAATTTTGACGGTATTAGACAAGAACTTTCAAAAGCCGATTGGGGACAGATGTTCTCAGGTAAAGGGACAGTGGAAAAATGGGAAGCCCTTCAAAAATGAGATGACGAGAGTTCAGAGACAGTATATTCCTGCTCGGCTGAAAGGAAAGGCTGGTAGAAGTCGGGAATAATGGATGACTAGAAAAATTGAGGTTTTGGTTAAGAAAAAAGAAGGAAGCATATGACAGGCATAGACAGGAACGATTGAGTGAATTCTGACGGTATAAAGGCAGTAGGAGTATATTTAGGGGGAAATTGTTCTTTATACAGATGAGCTGAATGACTTCGTGTTATGCAGTTATCATTGGATTATTCACGGTCACTTCCAACACAGTGTTGTCATATGTAATCTTTATTTAGTTGTTCCTTTACAATTCACTTCCTGAATTTACTTTTTTCCTAAAATAACTAAAATTCTTTTCTGCAATTTTCTAAGAGGATTAATTCACTCCCTCTCACTTGATCTTGAAAGTGTTAAAATGTAAACTGCTGTCCTGATACCCAGGATGCTATTCATTAAAACACACTAATACAATTACATGGTGAGTTTCTCCAGCAGAAGTTGAAGATCCCATTAGTCCATGCTGTACAGAACTGTCCATAAGCAGAGAGGTCTTGCAGTTTATTTGTATTATACATCAGAGGTTTCCGTTGTCATCTCAGTCTTTTTTCACCATTTCTTTCTGTGGTTTCCTCAAGGTAAGTAATAAAATTCTTTCATCTTTCATTTGAATAAACATCTTTCATTTGGAGATGCTGGTGTTGGACTGGGGTATACAAAGTGAAAAATCACACAACACCAGGTTATATTCCAACAGGTTTAATTGGAAGCACACTAGCTTTCAGAGCGTCGCTCCTTCATCAGGTGATAGTGGAGGGACACAATTCTAAGGCACAGAATTTATAGCAAAAATTTACAGTGTGATGTAACTGAAATTATACATTGAAAAATACCTTGATTGTCTGTTGAGTCTTTCGTCTGTTCAAATACAATGATAGTTTCACTTCTTTCATGTGTAAATCACAAAACCTTTTTTTAAAAGTTACATTCTCAGGTTAGCTGTAACAATGGGCATTAGCTCGACAATAAGTTGAAGGTGTTAGCCCCCTGTGTTCTCTGTCTGTGCCATGATGTTTAGATTGATTCTAATCTAAAAAGTGAGAAAACAGAGTTTTACATGAATTCATGCAATTTTTGAGCAAACTACAATGTAACTCTGCAAGTACAAATTCGCCCCACAAAATATATGTGTGCATGTGGATCTTTGTCTGTGTGTGCGTATCTGGGGGTGGGGGATTGTGAGTGTCTATGAGAGAGAGTGTATATGTGTGTGCATGAGTGTAGAGTGGTCTAAGTCTCTGAGGGTGTGTGTGTAGTGCAATGGTGGTCACCTGTAATGTGACATGAACCCAAGGTCCTGGTTGAGGCCGTCCCAATGGATACCGAACTTAGCTATCAGCCTCTGCTCGGCCATTTTTCTCCTTTTCTGTACTGACTGTCCCGAAGTCCACCTTGGAGGATGGTCACCCGAATGTCCAAGGGCTGAATGTCCTGGACCACTGAAGTGTTCCCCAACTGGGAGGGAACCCTCCTGTCTGTTGATTGTTGTGCGGTGCCCATTCATCCGTTGTCGTAGCCTTTGCTCGGTTTCCCCAATGTACCATGCCTCCGGGCATCCTTGCCTGCAACGTATAAGATAGATAAGTTGGCAGAGTCACATGAGTACCTGCCACATACATGGTGGGAGGTGTCCCCACGCATAATGGTGGTATCTATGTCTACACTCTGACACATCTTGCAGCGCCTACCGTGACAGGGTGGTATGGAGTTGTCCTGAGAGCCGGGCAGGTTGCTATGAACAGTGATCTGTTTGAGGTTTGGCAGTTGGTTAAAAGCAAGCAGTGGAGGTGGGGGGAAGGTGTTGGGGAGGTGCTCATGCTCATTGATAATGTGTTGCTGGTCACGAAGAACATGGCGTAGTTTTTCAGCTCCTGGGAAGTACTGAACAATGAAGGGTATCCTGTTGGTTGCAGCCCGTGTCTGTCTCCTGAGGAGGTCATTATGGTTCTTGCTGTGGCACATCGGAACTGGCAGTCGATGATTTGGGCATTGTACGGTGTTCTTGTGAGGGCATCCCTAAGTACTTTCAGGTGCCCATCCCGTTCCTCCTCACCTGAGCAAATCCAGTGTTCACGTTGGGCTTGTCCATAGGGGATGGCTGTTTTAATATGTTTTGGGTGGAAGCTGGAGAAGTGTCGCATTGAGAGGTTGTCTATGGGTTTGCGGTAGAGTGTGGTGCTGAGGTGTCCACCCTTGATGGAGATGCATGTGTCCAAGAATGAGACAGATAGTCGAGAGTAGTCCATGGTGAGGTTGAGGGTGGGTGAAGCGTTCCCAGTTTCATTTGACTGAGAGGATGGACTGCAAAACTTAGGTGTCATTGTGATGTCTAATTTGAACTAGGTTCAGTGTTTGATGTTGGTTCATCATTCAGAAAGGATCATAACATCTGAATGTTCTAAACTACACTTCTGTGTCTCAATTTAGCTCCTCCAACTGTTACCATCCAAACACATCCAGACTTTTCTCTGACTGACTGCAGGAAACGCCTCATTGTCATCTGTACAGCAGCAAATGCAAAACCAGCCGCCGGTATCACTTGGAAAGCCCCTTTTGATGTACATACCAATGAAAGTATTGGGCCTCCTGCTGCAAATGGGACTGTGACTGTCTCTAACTGGTTTCAACTGTGTCCGAATAAATCGCTTCATGGGCAGAAGATTGTCTGTGTTGTGGAACATCCAGCCTTCAATGCTTCAAAACACGTTTCTTCTCAGCTGACTATTGACTGTAATTACAATTCTATCCTATTTTTCATTATATTTGTGTTAATCTTTGTAGTAAATACACAATGAGGTGCAAGAGTGAAATAGAATTTGTTATGGCTCCATTTTAGCTGTACAAGTGTGGGGCTATTAAAAAAGCAGAAGCCACTACTTTTACTCCTTCCTGTTGTGCCTCCACATTCATCTTTTTCAAACAGGCAAGCAGGACACCCAGAGGAAGGAATCAGCAATCTGTTTGAAATATACAGCCTAGATTTGACAATGTTGTCAGAACCTATTCTGCTGTATTAACTGGGGCTTGAATGAGAAGGTAGCTATGACAAATTTACTGTGAAGTGAAATCCTCAGGGAATTGAATCCTGAAATAGAAAAATACATTTTAAGCCTATATTGTAAAGGGAGAGGCATGAGCATTTTGGTGTTTTTACAAGCATATGACAAAGCTCCAACATACTGCCCCCCTCTTGATGTCAAATTTCCTTCACATCTAACTGCCAGACTCCATCACCATGTGTACATTAAACTACTGTCCTGCCAGTTACAAGATGCATTGCAGAAATTCACCAAAGATACTCCGTCAGCACCTTCCAAACCCGTTACTACTTCCACATAGAAATTTAAGGGCAGGAAAATACATGGGAACACGACGTCCTTCAAGTTCCCCTCCAAGTCACTCACCATCTTGATTTGGAAATATATTGCAATTCCTTCACTGTCACTGGGTCAAAATCCTGGAATTCCTTCCGTACCAGTATTGTGGGTCAACTCATAGCAGGTGGACTGCAGCGGTTCAAGAAGGCAGCTCACCACTACCTTCTCAAGGGCAACTAGGGACAGGCAATAAATGCTGGCAAGTCAGCGACGCCCGCATCCCACAAACCGAGTAAAGAGAAAAAAATGGTTTGTGCTGTTCCTGAATGTCTACCAGCTCCACTGTTTTACAGACATCTGTCGTGTTTAATTTTGCTGAGGCTCTGTCGTTAAGCTCAGCAGTGCCTCTTGATCTCTGGCCTTGTTAGGTCCATGTGCTACTCTGCACACTTCCCACCTAACCATTAACATCAGGGCCATAGAACAATGTGACTCATTGTTTACAAGTCTCTGAGCATGAATTTGTTCTCCATTCTTTATCTGCAGCCCTGCAATTTTTGTTCTTATGTAATTCTGTATTCTTTATTGAGAAACTTCCCACCCATTAAATAGTCTTCCACCTCTTACACAAAAGTTACCCAAATCATAACCCTGAGTAAAAAATACTCATGTCCTTTTTAATTGTTTTGCCAATTACCTGATAGACCTACCCTCTTCAGTTCCCCTGCCAGAGGAAACATTCGTCTCAATTGACCCAATTTCAGTCTCCTCCAATTGTTTTTAACATTCCTTTTACATCTAGCCTCTGTTATAATCTCCATAGAGACGTACAGCTTGTAAAAGGAGATTGGAATTTCAGTTGATAGGTGAAAAAAATGACATGAAATTACATTTTTGAACTTATATCCTGCAACACATTGTCTTTTTGAAAGCAACTTACAATTTAAATTCTTGAGAGGAATATTTCTGTTTTCTACTTATAACTTATCACATTCTCCCTGGAATTACAGTCCCTTCAGCAGAATCCACGCTTGCTCCCAGATTCCAAAGTATTTTTGTATTTCCCTTTAGCTGACTAATAACTTTCAGGAACCATTTCCTGGGACTTTCTGCAGTTACTGCTGAGATTCTATCTCCTCCACCTCCTGCCACATGTGCAACATCATTGAAGGAAAAGGAACACTCTGAAAATGCCTGTTCAACTTTCTAACATTTGTTTGTTTATCTTTTCATTAATCATCCTTGACCTATGACATATGACCACACAAATTCAAAGCAGAAGGTGGCTTCAAGTCTACTCCACCAAGATCATGACTGAACTGATTGTCGTTTCACTTACACATTCCCGCCTACACCCCAACCAAACATTGACTCCGTTGTTTCTCAACACATTCCACAAATACCATCTTAACTGCACTAATTAATAGAGGATTTTTTAATATTTCCTTCAGGATATGAGTATCCCTGACTAAATTGTCTGCCATTGCCTTCAGGCGTATTCAAAGAAGGAGAGACAGAGAGAGAAGTTGAAATTAATCTTGGGTGTAGCACAAAGCTGGTAATAGCAAGTTTGCAATATATTTTACATTCCATAAAATGTTCCTTAACAAAAAGGAGATAAGAGAATATGGAACCTCGGGTTTAGAATTGCATTCATCATGTGGCAGATAACCACTTGGAAAATGGGCCAAAAAACATGTTCTGGAATGTTGATGCAGCCTTATCATCTTTCCTTAAATGTGCATGTTTGAATTACTGATTATTTTTAATGATTTCAAAAATTCAATTCTAATGAAATTTTTTTTTCAGACATGTCATCAGCTTTTATTAACTATCAGATGACTGAAGATGGTGGCTTATACCTGATTTGTATTGCAGATGCTAATCCACTTCCGACTGAATACATCTGGACAAAGTAAGAACATTTCTGTTTTATTACCTAAATACTAGGAGGGGCTGGCATTGCAGCAGAAATACGCTACAGGCTTCACATTCATGTGACGATCAGTTCAACTAATTCCTGCCTTGTACGATTCTCTAGCCTTTCAAATCACAAACCAGTAACTCGTGCAAATTCTGGAATGGGAGCACTGACTTCTGCAAATTTCCAATCTGAGCTCCTATTAGGTGAAGCTCTGTTAAAGTACTCAATTGTAAACTTCACTGCAATGTTTCTTGCACTTTGGAGCTGAGATTAAATTCATATGTAGTGAAATTCTGCTGCTCTCTGCTGAGTGCAATTGGTTTGCTCAGTCCCTGTTTTCTAATGGTGTGGACTCCCAACATAAAATTCCACTAAATTCTACACATGATAATCACAATAAAGATGGAGTTAGTCGACATTTGGAGACGTCTCCATCCTGCGGGCAGATATTTAACATTCTTTTCCAATCCTCATAAATGCCACACAAGGATTAATTATTTCCTAACTCCCGCAGCTTTTTTGGATTTGGTGGTATCCTGTTCAATTGTGAATATTGCCATCATTGATCATGCAGTGGTGTAATTAATGGTTAAAATTAAGGGTGATGCAAAGGGCTCACGGTACTGGAGAACGGATCCCGTCGTCCTCAAGGACAGCAAGTTTGTAGAATACTTCTCCAGGGAATTTGAAGCTTTTTTGGCCACTAACTCAGGTACAACTAGTCATCCATCCATTCTTTGGGAGACTGCTATGGCCTATGCTAGAGGGATTATTATCTCATATTCTGCCAGTCAGAAAGGAAAGCAGCAGTGTCTGCTTGAAGTACACTTGAAAGCAATTGAGACGGCTTAAACAGTAAACAGTCAGTGACTAAGCTGCAGTGGATCACAGCTCTCCGATCCACCTTAAACCTATCCTCACACATATAGCAAGGAAGGAACTTTCCTTTGCGAAGCAGATGCTGTTTGATGATAAGTCAGGTAAATACTTGGCATATTTGGTCAGGAAGAAGAATGCCTCCTAGTCTATTGCTTCTATCAGGGAAGGGAATAGGACTCTTACCTACGATGCTAAAAAGATCAATGAGACATTTTGGAGATTTTACTCTGAACTTTACCAGTCTGAATGCTGTGAGGACAGACTGGATAAGATGGAGTCTTTTTTAGGAATTTGGATCTTCCTGATGTGTCTGCTGAACAAGCGTCTCTCCTTAGTGCTCCATTAGCAGCTCAAGACAAACAGGAGATGGTGAGGCAACTTCAAAGTTGGAAGATGCCTGGTCCTGATGGCTTGCCCAGTGAATTTTATGAAGAATTTGTAGGCATACTGTTAGGGCCAATTCTAGATACGTATAACTATTCATATAGTCAGGGTTGCCTCCTGACATCCTTGAGAGAGGCTAATATCTCTCTTATCCTCAAGAAAGGGTAGATCCCGGAAAACTGTTTTTTACAGATCCATCTCGCTTTTAATCTGTGATTTTTAAATTTTGTCTAAGACTGTAGCATTGTGGTTGGAAAAGGTGTTGCCTTCTATTATTAAGGAGGATCAGACGAGCTTTATAAAGGGTCACAGATCTTCTAATAATGTTAGGAGACTGCTTAACATGATTCAAGTGTGTCAGCAACAGTCAGTTCAAGGGCTGGTGGTTTCCTTGGACTCTAAGAAGACATTTGATCAGTTGGAATGGCTGTATCTTTTTTATACACTGGAGCAGTTTGGCCTGGGAGAAGTGTTTACTCGATGGGTAAGAGTCCCTTACAGTAATCCTCTGGCAGCTGTTCTCACTAATAGTATACGGTCTGATAATTTTAATATCAGTAGGGGCAGTCAGCAAGGCTGTCCCCTATCATCCTTACTCTTCACATTGATGATTGAGCTGCTGGCAGCGGCCATTCGTGGGGACCCCAATATAACTGCCCAAAGGTAGGGTCGAAGGTATATCAGATTACATTATATGCAGATGATGTTTGCATTTTTCTTTTGAATTTGGCAGTTTTGGTGCCCTATTTGGTACAATGTATTAATTCATTTGGCTTTTTTTCAGGTTACAAGATTAATTTTTCAAAACCAGAATCTATGCCTATGGGAGTGGTCTTAGGGGAATACCAGGTGTTGAAGGTGGGTTCCCCTTTAAGTGGGCACAGGGAAGCTTTCTTTGTTTGAGTCTCTCTGTTACCGTGGTTTTGATCAGAAATTTACAGCGACTTTTGTTCATTTGTTTGACAAGATTAAACAAGATCTTCAAAAATAGGGGGCCCTTCCAATATCATGGCTCAATCAAGCTGCTCTTTTTAAAATGAATGTTCTTCATTGCTTATTATTCAGTCTGTAGATGTTTCCCTTTTCCATCGACAAACATTTTGGAAATTAAGTGGTTGGTTTAGTTCTTTTATTTGACACCATAAGATGCCCCTTATCAAGCTTACAAAGTTGCAAATGCCCCAGGGGTTAGGCGGAGTGGATCTCCCAGACATCACAAGATATCAATTGAGCTCCCTTCTATCTTTTGTAAGTGATTGAGCCTGTGAGGACTCATCATCGATGTAGTTGGACATTGAGGCCTCCCAGGCAAAGTGTCCTCTTATTAAATTTTTGTTTCTGGACAAAATGAGGACAGTTGCGGAACATTGCCGCAATCCAATCAAAGCATGGAGGGCAATGAAACAGATAGAGAGTAATATGTCTAAAACATCTTTCCATACTCCCATAGTTGGTATTCCAGGTTTTTGACCAAGAACAATGGATCCCGTGTTTAAATCCTGAGTGGATACGGGAGTTTAGGTGATCTGTTTGAAAATGAAACGTTGATGTAATTTGATCAAATAACTCGTAAGGATCGATTATCAAGTAGGAACCTCTTCCGTTTTGCTTAGATCAGAGATTTTATCCAAAAAGAGACTATACTTCTGACTGAGGGTTATAGATCTGATATGGAAAAGAGGGTGCTTCATGCGAAGAGCACCCTTTCAGTGAGTACTCTCTGTCATTTGTTGGCAGGAGGTTCCTTGGTATGGGAGAGAGAGTCGGGGTGGAGATCACTCCAGAAACTTGGGAGGACATTTGCGAGAATGTGAGGAAGATTTCAAAATGTAATAGGACCCATGCTATGCAGTTAATGATTCTTCAGAGGGTTCAGATATCTTGCAAAATTTAAGCAGGGAGCATCTTCAATGTGCCCTAAGTGTAAAATAAATGCGGGTGCCCTCACTCTTTGTTTGTGGTATTGCGCCAGGCTTTGAGCATGTTGAAGCGCTGTGGCAGGAGTAATGGAGAGGGTCTTGGGGACAGAAGTCAAGGTGGATCCAGTTTCTCCTGGGTTTACCAAATTTATCTCCCTTAGTTATACATAGGAAAAAGAGTTTTAACATCCTCAGTTTTTGTGCAAGTCTGAGAACCCCCTGGGTCTATTGGGGTGACATAAGTTAATTATGGAACACATTCCTTTGGACTTGCTTACAAACATGGTGTACCAGAAAATGAACAATTTTTATAAGATGTGGCAGCACTTTCTGAATTATTTGGAAGAGGATCTGTCTGCCATTTATATTAGGGCTTTTGCCTAGTCATGATGGTTTAGTTTAATAAGCCTAAAGTCCTGGGAGGAAGAATTTCAAACAAATGTGGGTTTAATAATTGATGCTGTCAAAGGTTGAGAGTTGTGGTCTTGTTACATTGAGTAGCATTATTTATTTACTTAATTATTGATGTATAGTGAGTGTAGTTGAGAGTTTTTGCAAGGTTTGTGAAGGTTTGTTGAGAGTCCTTTTGAAAAGTAGGAGAGTAGTTTGTTTATTGTTGCTTTTGTTGTAACAATATTATATTTTGATATTTATGTATATCTATAATTTTGTTAAATTAAAATTATATTTTAAAAAACTGGGTGGTTGAAAAACAAAGGCTTGTATACACAGACCACATTTCACGATCACCAAATGTCTCAAAGCACTTTATGGCCAATGGAGTACCTTTTAGAGTCATAGAGATGTACAGCTGGAAACAGACCCTTTGGTCCAACCTGTCCATGCCGACCAGATATCCCAACCCAATCTAGTCCCACCTGCCACCTCCCGGCCCATATCCCTCCAAACCCTTCCTATTCATATGCCCATCCAAATGCTTCTTAAATGTTTCAATTGTACCAGCCTCCACCATATCTTCTGGCAGCTCATTCCATACATGTACCACCCTTTGTGTGAAAACGTTGCCCCCTAGGTCTCTTTTATATCTTTCCCCTCTCACCGTAAACCTACGCCCTCTACTTCTGGACTCCCCCACCCCAGGGAAAAGACTTTGTCTATTATTCTATCCATGCCCCTCATAATTTTGTAAACCTCTATAGGGTCACCTCTCAGCCTCTGGTGCTCCAGGGAAAACAGCCCCAGCCTGTTCAGCCTCTCCCCATAGTGCAAATCCTCCAACCCTGGCAACATCCTTGTAAATCTTTTCTGAATCCATTCAACTTTCACAACATCTTTCCGATAGGAAGGAGACCAGAATTGCACGCAATATTCCAACAGTGGCCTAACCGATGTCCTGTACAGCCGCAACATGACCTCCCAGCCCCTGTACTCAATACTCTGACCAATAAAGGAAAGCATACCAAATGCCTTCTTCACTATCCTATCTACCTGCGACTCTCCTTTCAAGGAGCTATGAACCTGCACTCCAATGTTTCTTTGTTCAGAAACATTCCCTAGGACCTTACCATTAAGTGTATAAGTCCTTCTAAGATTTGCTTTCCCAAAATGCAGCACCTCTCATTTATCTGAATTAAACTCTATCTGCCACTTCTCAGCCCATTGGCCCATCTGGTCCAGATCCTGTTGTAATCTGAGGTAACCCTCTTCGCTGTCCACTACACCTCCAATTTTGGTGTCATCTGCAAACTTACAAGCTATACCCCTTATGCTCACATCAAAATCATTTATATTAATGACAAAATGTAGTGAACCCAGCACCAATCATTGTGGCACACTACTGGTCACAGGCCTCCTATCTGAAACACAACCCTCCACCACCACCCTCTGACTTCTACCTTGTAACGTCAAAGCAGTTAAACTAATAGAATGTAATCAAAAATGTATAGTAATTTGTTAGCTGTGCCAACAAAGTGCCCTCTTTATGTTTCCTTTATCCTCTCTCTCCCACTATGTCTTAGTGTAGTCCCAAGTTCTGTAGATGGGGTGCAGAGATCCTTTTGGCTCTGGACATTTGGTTGGATGACTGCAGGAGTGTTTGTGTCTTGATGCTTCCAAGTGAGCCCTGTGTGGATGCAACTTCCAGGGATTATGGGAGGACAGACAGTGTGGTGTTGGAAGGCCTGGCCATGTCCCAGTGTCCTGAGAGAAGGTTTCTAAGGGGCGTTAGTTCATCCTCTAGCTACACTGTCTTGTCTCCTTGTGTTCATGGGACACCTGGAATGTCCACCAGGTTCCCTGTGTTCCTGTTGCTGTGCTTTTAGTTCAGAGGACCAGTACCTTGGGTGATGTAGTGGAGGTTTGTGCCTCTCCAGCAGACCTGAGGATGCTGTATCTGGGTCTCCATGACAGGCCCAACTTGTCCCTGGTAACAGCTTCACAGGTTACATGTCTTGTCACATTGCAACAGCTTCTGGGCAATAAGGACCATTGCATTCCACATACCTGCTGCTCCTGTGCTTGTGGATGAAGTTCCTTATTGCAGACACCACAGGGTCCTCGCTGGCTTGGGCTCAGCAGCTGCCTAGTCTCTGACAGCCTTGGAGTAGCAGCAACATGGGCTGTTTCTTCCTTGACTAGCTGAGAATCTGTTCCTGCAAGGTGCTCTCACAATTATGTGCTCCCTGACGTTCCAATACCAACATTCCCATTGAGGTATCAGTATCTGAGCCAGCAGGGACATCTTTGCCGATACTTCCTCGGAGATCTTGTATTTTCATTCTCAGGGGACAAGCGGATGGTTTCTGGGGAGCTGGCTATTTCTCCAGAGTGGTGGTGATCCAGATGCTGGCCGTACATGCAAAACAAAAAAAAGAGATAAGGCGAGTGGTTAGAAATGGTGTATGTAAAATCAGACTGATAGTAAGATTAAAATGAGAGTTGTAGCAGATTGAAGAGTGGTATTGACTTGGTTAGCAGGACAGGTATATCACGACATTTCCGCAGGCGCAGACCCAGTCTTCTGTGAGAGACAGGATTCTCTCCCCATTGGGGGTGAGGAGCTGAATGTCGAACAACCCTCTGTTCCCATCTGGGCCCTTTCAGCTTCCTTCAATGGGAATGAGATAAAGGGAGACATTGAGTGAGATGAAACTCATTGGCTTGGCCATTAGAATTGGTGCAGGTCAAAAGATGGGGAGGTGATTCAGACGAGTGAGTACCCAATGCAGAAGACATGCAGGTTAAATGGTCTGAGAGTTTAATGGGGGGATGCAAAGATGGACATAGTTATTGCATGGAAATACTGAAGGTGGGACAAAGAAGTCCACCAATGACTCAGCAACTAGGCTTATCAAGTAATCAACACATCACAGGCATTAGAGACTGGCAGAGCATGAGCCTGGTGGTGTGGGTGTAGTTTCAGAGAGAGAGAGAGAGAGAGAGAGAGAGTGAATGTGAATTTGGAGGGAGAAGAGTGTGGTTCTTTGCCTGATAAACCGGAGATGCTAATTGACTTCCTAAGGCACTGTTGGTTGCTCCTCCTCACCATTTAGGTAGCACTGACCCAGGTGATGACCTCAGACTGGGCTGCCAAGATCTGGTGGCATGGGCTCTTCTCCCAATTCTCTCGGAGGAGGACTCCTCTCCTTTGCGCCACCCTACTTGTCAGGTCTTTTGGGTCCTTGTTGGAGAATTGCAGCACTATCTTACCTTTCTCAATCATGTTCGGCTTTACTCCTTGACCAAGCAGAGCACCTCTGGAATGCCAGTATCAGTCTGGGTGCATACAAGCTTTTAAAATGGGACCCCAGTGCCAAGGGATGCCAAACTGTCAGCAGATATTTGGTGAGTCGTGAGTTAGTCAAAAAACCGGAGGTGTTAAGATGGGAATAGATTTGAATCTGAGGGACACCATTGGGGTGGGGGTTAGGTAGTTAATAAGTGTAAGGTAAGATATGATATGAAATCTCACTGGGTTCCATAGCAAACATCCCTCCAAGAAATCAATCGTTGCTTGCACAATTTTACTAAATATATAGTCTGTGGCATAATGGTAGTGTCCCTACTCTGGACTCGGTGTTTTGGGTACAACCTGCACCAGAGTTGTGTTGTAACAAACCTGAAGATGTTGATTAGTAAATATCTATAAACTGCATGCAGTTACCATAAAACCTTATGCCATTTGATTGAAGCAAATGAAATATTTTATTCTAACTCTGCAATTGAACTTTTGTTTTTATTAGGAAGAATGACTCTATTCCAGAAGGTGTGATAATACAAAAGGACAAAATTAAATTCTCCAAGTTGACTCCTGAATTTTATGGGCTTTATATATGTGAAGCAAGCAACACCGCTGGGACTGCATCAGGATCCCTCTATTTGTTTCCAAGTAAGTATCTTTTAATCTGATCGACATGAACATATGAAGGAGTAGCAAGCGTAGGCCATTCGGCCCCTCCAGCAATTCAGTCATACAATGATTCATATGATTGTTCCTAATTTCCATTTTGCTCCCAATGCCTGATAACCTCCTAATTAGTCAAGTATTGATCTACCTCTGCCTTAAAAATATTCAAGGATCCTGCCCATGGTGAAGAGTTCCAAACAATCATTACCCTCGGAGAAAATGATCCTCACCTCCCTCGTCAGTGAGGAAACCCCTTTTTATAAACTCTGTCCCCTAGTTCTTGCCTCTCCTCAAGTATGGGATACATGTAGTGGTTTTTAAGCTTAATTTCAAATTGAACAATAAACACATTCTGCGACTAAACATTGTCAAAATCAGAACAATTCACAACTGAAAAATTAAACTCATATATTACAATGTGTCTATACTTAGAAACTTTTTAACACCAATTGCCAATATTATTGCAAAAGTGTCTTGCTGCAAAATTATATTTATTGCTTATCATGGCCTTCTCAAAAAAAAGGAGTTAATTTTTTTTGTCAATGTTGAATGTCTGTTTAAAGCTGTGTGTTCACTTCAGGAATCAATAGAAGCTGACTGTGGCCTATGTGATCCACAAGGTTAGCTGAATGATGGGAGACAGAGTGTAAAGGTCAATAGATATTTTTTGGACTCGAGGAAGGTTTGTCGTAGAGTTCCTGCTGAGGCTGCCCATGTTGTCACCAAGGTCTAAAAGCTCACCACACCGAGTGAATAAATTATTCTGAAATTCTTTATTTGATTTATTAGTAGCTTTCAACATTTGCAACCTCTTTTTTTGGATTTATGCAGTTTACCTGCATCCAGATTTATTGAAGTACTTCAGAAATTCAATCATCAAGTCTCTTGTTCATCTACATTTTCAAGAGACAATGGTTCTAGCCTGAATAATCTTTACTGATCCTGCATTCTACTTGGAATGAAGGCCAACATATAATTTGTCTTCCTCACAGCTTGCTGCACTTGTGTATTTGCTTTCAGTGACTAGAACACAAGGGTATCGAACTCCGTTGGTACATTAACATTGCCAATCAATCGCCATTTAAATAATTTTCTACCAATCTGTTTTCCAATCGAAATATGTTACTTCACACTTATCCATCTTATACTCTGTTTACTACATATTTGCCCAATCTCAACTAACTTGTCTTGTTGCTTCTTTGCTTCCTCCTCACTACACAAAATTTCTCCGAGCATCCTCCTCTTCGTATACTTTTCTCCTCCTGTGTCATCAGCAATCTTGGGAATATCCGTTTTATTCTCTCATCTAAGTTATTGATGTACAGAGGAACCTCGATTGTCTGAACGAGAAGGGCAGGCAGTATTTCATTGGGATAGTTGATTATTTGGTTAATTGATTCAATGCCTCTCCTGTAGGGCTTGGAATTTTCTGAAGTTTCCTTTCTCCTCGCTGTCCTACCTTGCTTCCTCTCTCTATCTCAGGATTTGTTTCTGAGCAGACACACACTTGTGTGTAAGGGACCTGCAGCATTGCTGAAGCCTCCCACCCACCCCACCCCAATCAGTTCAACAGGATTGACGCAGCGAGCACTTGCTAAGTCCGCTCCCCGTTCAGGAGACTTGGCAGCAGCCCACCACGCGCGAGCCCCTTTCCCCACCCCTGCCCACCCAGTCCAAACCTGTCAGGTCCCCCATCCGTCCCCCTAACCCCGTCCGACCCCCCACCCCAACCCTGACCCTCTTCTGACTCTCTCCAACCCTGCCCCCCCATGCACCCCCATCAGCACCCATGAGGCCCACCATCCCCGCCCACCCACCCCATCCCCGGGGGAGGCGGATTGGACACCAGCAGTAAGACTGCTGCTTAACTTTGGGGGGTGAGTCTCAAAATAGCGCCCCCCCCAAACACACGCACAAAATATTATACTGCAACGTTTTGACAGGTTCCATCCTTTGCCCAGTACAGGACAGTGTCGGAGCGATTATCTGGGGAAGGGGGGGCTTTAGGGTATGCCCCTGTGTAGAGCTCCAGGGGAAAGTGTGGGGAGAGAGAGTGGGGGGGCAGGCAGTCAGTCATTTGGAGACGGTGCCTGGACTCCCATCGATATCTAGCACTGTTCACGGCAGTATTTCAGTAAGCAGAGTTCATTTTTAATCATTGTAAACAAAAGACGCGATCAGTGCTGAAACACCTCTCTGAGGTAATGTTTCTATCAGGACCTTGAGATCTTCTTCGCATGATCCGAAATTTGGATCATTGATATTCGGCTATTTGAGGTTCCTCTGTGTGTATAAGTAGAAGAGTTGGGACCAAGCACTGATCCCATTGGTATCAACTAGTCGCTGCCTTCCACTCCAAAAAGAACCATGTATAAGTTTTTCTTTCTTTTCTATTGACTAAACAACTTGCTTTCTATGTCAGTTCACATACAGATGTTGCAAGAATGCAGAACTTCCATCACATCCACTTGGGGGTCACTTGGGTTTGTCTGTAGCATGATGATTCAGATGCTTAGTAGGATTGTAATCGTGTCTGACAACCTTATCGGGTTGATGCCTCATTTTCAGATCAAGTGGCGCATTTTCCTTTATAACTGCATGGAACCAGGACTGTGACCTGGTGTAGGGCTGACAGAGTCAGGGAATATGCCAGGCCAGAACATCACAGATTGCACTTAAATATAGTTCTACTCAAAATGCCTCACGGATGCCTGTTTTAACCAATAGCCCTGTTCCCAATGTAACCCACTTAGCACAGTGTCAGGACCATGCTATCCCTAAAGTTGCTTTATGCAGATCTTTTGGAGCAGTCCATTGTCTCTTTTCAGTTTGTTTCAATCAGTGTAAATAACTATTTTAATCTTTTTATAGTTCAAACCAGTTATCCGACTGTCTTCCAGTTGTGTCAAAATAAATGCACCAATGGAAATCAATAAAGAATTCCTCCAACTATTTCTCCCTCCTACAAAAAAGAATCTCCCTCCTACAAAAGAATACATTTTGGTCAAGTATTTGGTTATTCCTCCTAATGTCTTTTCATTGAGTTCAGCATCTATATTTGTCTAATTGTACCACTGAGGTACCTGAGGACATTTTTCTGTATTCAAGGTGTTTCAATCGTATCCATGGTAGTCATGCTTTCTACCTCTATATTTGCAACACAGTAAAATTAACACTTTCAAAGACCCTTAAAATTGACCCCCATGATTTCTAACCAGATTTTGGAACAACGAATCCCAGACTCTGCAATTAATCAATCGCAGACACTGGTTTGTATCTTCAATATAAGATTTGCTCTTTTATTCACACCACTGTAAATTTAACAAAGGAAAAATGAAATAAGAAAGTAACCGAACTGGCCTATGCATTAAATCCAAAAATCTTTGTCTTCAGCCCCATTCACACAAAGGAGAGGCAGACTAACACACTTCATTAAGAGATAAATTAAAGAAAATACCAAAACTGACCAAATTATTTGAGTTGTTTTCACAATGTCTTTCACAATGTCACAAAGTTGCCCCTTAGGTCCCTTTTATGTCTTTCCCCTCTCACCCTAAACTTATGCCGTCTAGTTCTGGACTCCCCCCACCCCAGGGAAAAGACCTTGTTTATTTACCTTACCGATGCCCCTCATGATTTTATAAACCTCTATAAGGTCACCCTTCAGCCTTTGACGCTCCAGAGAAAACAGCTCCAGCCTATTCAACCTCTCCCTATAGCTCAAATCCTCCAACCCTGGCAACATCCTTGTAAATCTTTTCCGAATCCTTTCAAGTTTCACAACATCTTTCCGATAGGAAGGAGACACATGAGAATTGCGTGCAATATTCCAAAAGTGGCCGAACCAATGTCCCAGACAGCCGTAACATGACCTCCCAACACCTGTACTCAATACTCTGGCCAGTAAAGGAAAGCACACTAAACGCCTTCTTCACAATGGGTTAAGTGTTGGGAAAGGTTATAAGAGATAAGATTTATAATCATCTGGAAAGAAATAAGTTGAATAGGGATAGTCAGCATGGTTTTGTGAAGGGTAGGTTGTGCCTCACAAACCTTATTGAGTTCTTTGAGAAGGTGATTTAGCGGTTTGGATCAGAAATTGGCAGTTGAAAGAAGACAGAAAGTGGTGGTTGATGGGAAATGTTCATCCTGGAGTTCAGTCACGAGTGATCTATGGCAAGGATTTGTTTTGGGGCCACTGCTGTTCATCATTTTTATAAATGACCTGAATGACAGCATAGAAGGATGGGTTAGTAAATTTGCAGATGACACGAAGGTCAGAGGAGTTGCGAATAGTGCCAAAGGATGTTGCAGGTTACAGAGGGACGTAGATGAGCTGCAGACCTGGGCTGAGAGGTGGTAAATGGAGGTTAATGCAGAAAAGTGTGAGGTGATGCACTTTGGAAGGAGCAACAGGAATAAAGAGTACTGGGCTATTGCTAAGATTCTTGGTAGTGTGGATGAGCAAAGAGATCTCAATGTCCATCCCTGAAAGTTGCTACCCAGATTGATAGGGTTATTAAGAAGGGATATGGTATGTTAGGTTTTATTGGTAGATGGATTCAGTTTCAGAGCCATGAGGAAATGTTGCAGCTGAACAAAACTCTGGTGTGGCTGCACTTGGAGAATTGCATACAGTTCTGGTCATCACATTATAGGAAGGATGTGGAAGCTTTGGAAAGGGCTCAGAGGCAATTCACTAGGATGTTGCCAGTTATGGAGGGAAGGACTTATAGAGTCATAGAGTCCTAGAGATGGACAGCATGGAAGCAGACCCTTCGGTCCAACCCGTCTATGCCGACCAGATATCCCAACCCAATCTAGTCCCACCTGCCAGCACCCGGCCTATATCCCTCCAAACCCTTTCTAATCATATACCCATCCAAGTGCCTCTTAAATGTTGCAATTGTACCAGACTCCACCACTTCCTCTGGCAGCTCATTCCATACACGTACCACCCTCTGGGTGAAAAAGTTGCCCCTTAGGTCTCTTTTAAATCGTTCCCCTCTCACCCTAAACCTATGCCTTCTAGTTCTGGATTCCCCCACCCCAGGGAAAAGACTTTGTCTAATTTATTCTATCCATGCCCCTCATAATTTTGTAAACCTCTATAAGGTAACCTCTCAGCCTCTGATGCTCCAGGGAAAACAGTCCCAGCCTGTTCAGCCTTTCCCTGTAGCTCAAATCCTCCAACCCTGGCAACATTCTTGCAAATCCTTTCTGAATCCTTTCAAGTTTCACAACTTCTTTCTGATAACCATGCCCTGAGTTCATCTGCCTTCCCTGTAAGGCACCTTCCATTGAAATAAATACAGTTTTATTTATTAGTCCTACCTTGTCCCTGCCTGCCCTGACTGTTTGACTCGCTTCTGTTCTCAACTGTACCAGTCCCAGATCGATCTCTTTCCTCACTATCTCCATGGGTCCTACCCTCCCGCCTTACTAGTTCAAATCCTCCCGAGTAGTTCTGGCAAATCTCCCTGCCAATATATTCGTCCCCTTTCAATTTAGGTGCAATCCATCCTTCTTGTATAGGTCACTTCCACCCCAAAAGAGATTCCAATGATGCAAAAAATGTAAATCCTTCTCCCATAAACCAGCTCCTCAGCCATAGCATAGAGTACAATAGAGCATAGAGTACAATAGGTGAGTGCGGGAGGGGATGAAGGTGATAGGTCGGGGGCGGGGGGAGAGGGTGGAGTGGATAGGTGGAAAGGAAGTTAGGCAGGTAGGACAAGTCATGGGGACATTGCTGAGCTGGAAGTTTGGAACTAGGGTGAGGTGGGAGAAGGGGAAATGAGGAAACTGTTCAAGTCCACATTGATGCCCTGGGGTTGAAGTGTTCCGAGGCAGAAGATGAGGTATTCTTACCAATGTCCTGTACAGCTACAACATGACTTCCCAACTCCGAAACTCAATGTACTGACCAATAAAGGGAAACATACCAAACGCTTCTTTACGATCCTAACGGTTGCAACTCCACTTTCAAGGAATTATGGGCCTGCACACCAAGATCTCTTTGTTCAGCAACACTTCCCAGGACATTATCATTAAGCCCTGATTTGACTTTCCAAAACGGTGCACACCTCACGTTTATCTAAATTAAACTCCATCTCTCACTCCTCGGCTCATCAACCCAAATGATCAAGATCCCGTTGCACTCTGAGCTAACCTTTTTCGCTGTCCCCTACATCTCCCAATTTTGGTGTAATCTGCAAACTTCCTAACCATACCTCCTAAATTCACATCCAAATCATTTATATAAATGATGAAAAGCAGTTGACCCAGCACCGATCCTTATGGCACACCACTGGTCACAGGCCTGCGATCTGAAAAACAATCCTCTACCACAACCCTCTGTCTTCTAACTTTAGCCAGTTTTATATCCAAATAGATATTCCATGAGATCTAACCTTGCTGACCTGGAAACCATGAGAAACCTTGTGGAAAGCCTTACTGAAGTCTATTTCGATCAGATCCAGCATTCTGCCCTCATCAATCCACTTCATTACTTCTTCAAAGAACTCAATTAAGTTAGTGAGACATGATATCCCATGCACGAAGCCATGTTGACTATCCCTAATCAGTCCTTGCCTTTCCATTTCATGTAAATCCTGTCCCTCAGGATTCCCTCCAAAACCTTGCCCACCATTCAAGTCAGGCTCACCAGTTTATCACTCCCTGGCTTTTCCTTATCCCCTTTCTTAAATAGTGGCACAGCATTAGCTGACTTCCAGTCTTGCAGGACCTCACCTGTGACTATCGATGATCTAAATATCTCAGTAAGGGGTCCAGTAATCACTTCCCTAGTTTCCCACAGAGTTCTCGAGTACACACGATCGGTTTCTGGGCATTTATCCATCTTTATGAGTTTTAAGACGTTCGCACCTCCTCCTCTGTAATATGGACATTTTTTGAGATGTTATTATTTATTTCTCCATGTTATTCATAGCTCTAAGCCAAAACTGATGCAGGAATAAAATAGAAACAATTAAAAAAAACTATCGTGGGCTCTAATAGTGATGCTATGTTGTTGTTGGTATAGCATGATAGAATCTTTTATTGTATTTAGTTGCAGATGATCAGCAGCCACGTCATTACATGGTGCCCTTTATCATCATAATCCTGATACTGATAATTCCGCTCGGCGCTCTCAGCTATCATTATCATAGAGCAAGAAAGAAATATCCACAAAGAAATAGTGACAAAGAAACTTCCCCAAAAATGTAAGCATTTTCATCAAATACATACCCTGGGATTTAACATGTTGATATTATTTAATACTGTTGGTTGGAATGTTTCAGTCTAGTTTCTTTGCTATCCATACAACCAGAACACACTCTGGTCAAAATCATGAATGGGTAAGACCACAGCAAACTATCCTTGCTTATTCTGTTTGATTTGTTCATGGTTTTAAACACTGTTCTTTTTAGTGCCTGCCTTCTGTGTTTCACCTCCTTGGCATCACCTCATCCTGATTCCAGATCATCTTAAACCAACAGAATATTTTCCCTCTTTTGGTGACTCTTCACTTGCCTCATTCACCTCTGACAGATACATACTTAAGGATTTAGTCAGCTCAGTT
This sequence comes from Chiloscyllium punctatum, assembly GCF_047496795.1. Classification (NCBI taxonomy): domain Eukaryota; kingdom Metazoa; phylum Chordata; class Chondrichthyes; order Orectolobiformes; family Hemiscylliidae; genus Chiloscyllium; species Chiloscyllium punctatum. The sequence goes on along the minus strand of NC_092747.1, from coordinate 114,744,228 downwards.
ATTAATGGTGCAACTGAACCATTCCTTATGACTGCCATTGAAGTCGCAGAATATATTCTAAATCCCAGCAATCTTTGTCCAAATGCTGTTCACAGAATCCCTACAGTCTGAAAACAGGCCATTTGGTCCATCAAGTCCACACCAACACTCCGAAGAGCATCCCACATGGATCCTAACATTGTGTCAAATAAGATTGATTCAGAATATGTCTAGCAGTTCAAAACTAGGTATCTTTGAAACCCTCTGGTCCAAATGCAGAGACAGAACCACAATCTGCAGGATAATGTCCAGCATTATTATGATTTTATTCTCTCCGTGCATGTCAGAGTCACCACTAAGGCCATTATTCATTGTCTTTTCCTAATTGCCCTTTTTAATTTGGTACCTCGTTAAACCAATGCAGTCCATGTGCTGTATGTAGAGGGGTAGTGCTATGAGAAGGTGAATTCCAGGGTGTTTCTGTATCCTCTATGTCATATTGGCTCTGCTCAGGACACTTTCTTCCCAAATTAAAGAGGACTAGATTTTATCCTCCTGAACTGCTGAGTTTAAAGGGGTGATGCTCACACAATCCAGCTTGTGACCTACTAACCATCTGTCATTTGCATTCAACTTATTAATATTTACAGGGTGTAATGAGGTGTTGAGACCTTTCTGTGACAAAATAATGCCCACTTAATGGACTTCTCCTGCATCCACTGCACTTTCTCCTACAGCAAATGGAGTCTCATGCTTTTTGGGAAGTCCAACAACTTTAGCTATGCAGTCTGGAGTCATGTATGTAGAAGGGATCCTCCTTTAAGGGTTCCCTATGGCCTCCACCCCCAAGAAGATGCTCCTCCCCCATTTAACACTCCTCAAACCTAGCCCCTTATCTCCCTCAGGCCCCTGATATCCCTCAGGCCTCTTGCCAGGACTACCAGCCTGGCCATGCTGATAGCTCGAACAATAAGAATTTGTCTTCATGCTGTGGAATCCACCGTACTGACAGTTAATTGTTGGGATGGAGAAATTTAGTGCAAGTCCAAATTGTAATAAACCTTGAATCTCTGAACTACAGTTGGGTCAAGTACTTTTGAATGAATTGTAAAGGCAGTTTAGCAAAGGCCATACAATTGAGGCAATCTAAGTTTCAGAATTTGCAAACAGCATGAGTCATAGGTGAGACATTACAGGCAATGCAGATTCTGAGAAAATCGAAGAGCACCTGCAATTGAACAGTTTAAATCTTTTGATATAAATTCATAGTGCTATGCAATCTTCATTTGCTGATTTCTACACTACATTAAACATGTTCTGGAGTGGACACTGGCCAGATACTTTTCGGAATGCCTTTTTTTCTGGTTGGGTCTAACCTATTTGTCTGTTAAACATATCAGATTTAATGGTTAACCAAGCTCTCTCTCTCCTGTTTTCCACGGTGTATGGAGTTAATAATCTCATCAATGTCTCCATTTTTTAGTGTCTACTTTTCCTGATGCTTCTCAGGATGCTTTTTCACATCACTGAGCTCATTACAGACTGACAGACACTTTTGTCTTTCTGTTGATTAGAAACAGGATTTTTGTGATTTGCAAATTGTTTGCCTTGCACTTCTGTGTGGAATCCCTACTTATTCAAGCCTAATGACATAATATTGGGTAGCTGCTATCCTGTGGTAGGTGGCTAAAATATTAAATTGGATGAAAATATGCAATGTTAATGTTACAGAATTTAATTATCAGTCTTGTAATTTCTTCCCCCCATTCCCAAAGGGACGCCTCTGAGATGTTCCCAAGACTCCAAACAGAACGTGATGAGGTAAGAGCTGAAATATTCAAAAGATGTTTAAGACATATGCTCAATATTTTCAGCTTTAGACACAATGCTGCCAAACACGTTCGGAAAATGTAAATTCCACTGATGTTCCCAACAGCTCTTGTCACTCTGACTTGGCCTCATGAATTCCAGTTACTGGCATTCCTGGAACTTGGATCTTTCAAAATTTATCTTTCAACCTTCTTTCAAAATTCTATACATTCTCCACTGTTTTCTGCAGATTGAGATATTGCAAATGTAAACCGCCATGATTTAAGAAGGGAGGGAGATACAAAATGGAGAACTACAGACCTGCGTGACTTCAGTTTTAGAGAAAATGTTGTATAGAGTGTGATAACTAGACACGGAGAGAATAAATATATGATTGTGCAATGTCAGTCAGAATTTAGACAATAGGTGCAGGAGTAGGTCATTCGGCCCTTCGAGCCAGCACCACCATGCATTATGATCATGGCTGATCATCCACAATCAGTATTCTGTTCCTGCCTTCTCCCCATAATCCTTGATTCCACAATCTTTAAGAGCTCTATCCATCTCTTTCTTGAAAGTATCCAGAGACTTGGCCTCCACTGCCTCCTGGGGCTGAGCATTTCACATATCCACCACTCTCTGGGTGAAGAAGCTTCTCCTCAACTCTATTCTAAATGGCCTACCCCTTATTTTTAAACTGTGTCCTCTGGTTCTGGACTCACCCATCAGCAGAAGCATGTTTCCTGCCTCCAGAGTGTCCAATCCTTTAATAATCTTGAGGGGCATGGAGATTATTAACTCCATACACCGTGGAAAACAGGAGAGAGAGAGCTTGGTTAACCATTAAATCTGATATGTTTAACAGACAAATAGGTTAGACCCAACCAGAAAAAAAGGCATTCCGAAAAGCATCTGGCCAGTGTCCACTCCAGAACATGTTTAATGTAGTGTAGAAATCAGCAAATGAAGATTGCATAGCACTATGAATTTATATCAATAGATTTAAACTGTTCAATTGCAGGTGCTCTTCGGTTTTCTCAGAATCTGCATTGCCTGTAATTATGCATCTCAATGAGATCCTCTCTCATCCTTCTAAACTCAAGAGTGTGCAAGCCCAGTCACTCCAATCATTCAAAATATGATAGTCCCACCATTCCAGGAATTGACGTCGTGAACCTATGCTACACTCCCTCAATAGCCAAATGTCCTTCCTCAAATTTGGAGACCAAAACTGCACATAGTACACCAGGTGTGGTCTCACCAGGGCCCTGTGCAGCTGCAGAAGGACCTCTTTGCTCCTAGACTCAATTCCTATTGTTGTGAAGGGCAGCATGCCATTAGCTTTCTTCACTGCCTGCTGTACCTGCATGCTTGTTTTCATTGACTGATGTACAAGAACACCTTGATATCATTGTACTTCCCCTGTACCTAACTCGACTCCATTTAGATAGTAATCTGCCTTCCTGTTCTTGCCACCAAAGTGGATAACCACACATTTATCTACATTAAACTGCATCTGCCATGCATCTGTCCACTCACCTAGCCTGTCCAAGTCACGCTGTATTCTCATAACATCTCCCTCACGTTTCACCCTGCCACCCAGCTTTGTGTCATCAGCAAATTTGCTAATATTACTTTTAACGGCTTCATCTACATCATTGATGTATATTGTAAATACCTGCAGTCCTAGCACCGAACCTTGTGATATCCCACTGGTCTCCGCCTACCATTCTGAACGGGACCCGTTTATCGCTACACTTTGCTCCATTTATGAAAGGGAAATCATGTTCACCATTGTGTTCAAGCATTTTACTTGTTACATAGATGAAGGAAAACTTGTGGATGTGGTGTAGTTGGATTTTCAAAAGGCAGAAAGTAAGGAAATAAAATTCCTAACAGCTCATTCCATACACGCACCACCCTCTGGGAGAAAAAGTTCTCCCTTAGGTCCCTGTTATATCTTTCCCCTCTCACACTAAACGTATGCCCTTTTATTCTGGATTTCCCACCCACCCCACAGAAAATACCTTGTCTGTTTATCCATTCCTGCCCCTCATGATTTTATAAAACAGCCCCAGCCTATTCAGCCTCTCCCTATCGCTTAAATCCTCAAACCCTGGGAAAGCCTTGTAAATCTTTTCTGAACCCTTTCATGTTTCACAATGTCCTCGGGACCCTCTGTAAAGGTTCCTGATTGTCCTCAGGGTCCTCTCTACAGGCTCCTGACTGTGCTCAGAGCCCTCTTTACCAGCTCCTGATTGTGCTCAAGCCCCTTTGTACCAATTATAGATTCATAGAGATGTACAGCATGGAAACAGACCCTACGGTCCAACTCATCCATGCCGACCAGATATCCCAACCCAATCTAGTCCCACCAACCAGCACCCGGCCCATATCCCTTCAAACTCTTCCTATTCATATACCCATCCAAATGCCTTTTAAATGTTGCAATTGTACCAGCCTCCACCACTTCCTCTGGCAGCTCATTCCATACTGGTACCACCCTCTGCATGAAAAAGTTGCTCCTTAGGTCTCTTTATATCTTTCTCCTCTCGCTCTAAATCTATGCCCTCTTGTTCTGGACTCCCTGATCCCAGGGAAAAGACTTTGTCCATTTATTCTATCCATACTCCTCATAATTTTGTAAACCTCTATAAGGTCACCCCTCAGCCACTGACGCTCCTGGGAAAACAGCCCCAGTCTGTTCAGCCTCTCCCTATAGCTCAAATCCTCCAACCCTGAAACATCCTTGTAAATCTTGTCTGAACCCTTTCAGGTTTCACAACATCTTTCCGATAGGAAGGAGACCAGAACTGGATGCAATATTCCAACAGTGACCTAACCCATGTCCTGTATAGCTGCAACATGACCTCCCAACTCCTGTACTTAATACTCTGACCAATAAACGAGAGCATACCAAAAACCTTCTTCACTATCCTATCTACCTGTGACTCCACTTTCAAGGAGTTATGAACCTACACTCCAAGGTCATTTTGTTCATCAACACTCCCTCGGACCTTACCATTAAGTGTATAAGTCCTGCTAAGATTTCCTTTCCCAAAACACAGCATCTCGCATTTATCTGAATTAAACTCCATCTGCCACTTCTCAGACCCTTGGCCCATCTGATCAAGATCCTGTTGTAATCTGAGGTAACCCTCTTCGCTGTCCACCACACCTCCAATGTTGGTATCATCTGCAAACTTACTAACTGTACCTCTTATGCTCGCATCCAAACCATTTAGGTAAATGACAAAAAAGTAGAGGACCCAGCACTAATCCTTGTGGCACTCCACTGGTCACGAGCCTTAAGTCTGAGAAACATCCCTCCACCAACAACCCTCTGTCTTCTACCTTTGAGCCAGTTTTGTATCTAAATGGTTAGTTCTCCCTGTATTCCATGAGATCTAACCTTGCTAATCAGTCTCCCATGGGGAACTTTGTCGAACGCCTTACTGAAGTCCATATAGATCACATTCACTGCTCTGCACTCATCAATCCTCTTTGTTAATTCTTCAAAAAACTCAATCAAGTTTGTATGACATGATTTCCCATGCACAAAACCATGTTGACTATCCCTAATCAGTCCTTGCCTTTCCAAATACATGTACTTCCTGTCCCTCAGGATTCCCTTCAACAACTTGCTCACATTGACGTCAGGCTCACTGGTCTACAATTACCTGGCTTGTCCTTACCATCTTTCTTAAACGTTGCTGACTCTTCACTGAAATCTTGGTGAATGTATATCACTGTTAATCGTTGTTCAGCTTCTTGAGCCTTTACTGTATTCCACTAAATTCTACATGATCTGTATTTCTGTTTACCCACAGGTGGAAGAAAATGAACCATCTGATGAATCAAATTGATTGACAGATGCAACTGGAGCGTCAAAGAACAAAGAAAGAACAAAGAAACTTTACAGCCCAGGAACAGGCCCTTCAGCCCTCCAAGCCTGAGCCAATCCAAATCTACTGCCTAAACCTGTCGCCCAGTTCCTAAGCATCTGTATCCCTCTGCTCCCCACCTAGTCATGCATCGGCCCAGACGCATCTTAAATGAATCTACCGTGCCTGCCTCTACCACCTCTGCTGGCAACACATTCCAGACACCCACCACCCTCTGTGTAAAATACTTGCCACGTGTATCCCCTTAAACTTTTCACCTCTCAGCTTGAAAGCGTGGCCTCTCATTATTGAATCCTTCACACTGGGAAAAGCTTATCTCTACCTACCCTGTCTCTACCCTTCATGATTTTGTAAACCTCAATCAGTTCCCTCCTCAATCTCCTTTTCTCTCATGAAAACAAACCTAACCTAAACAACCTCTCTTCATAGCTAGCACCTTCCATACCAGGCAACATCCTCATAAACCTTCTCTGCACCCTCTCCAAAGTGTCCACATCCTTTTGGTAATGTGGCGACCAGAACTGTACACAGTATTCTAATTGCGGCCGAACCAAATGTCTTGTACAATTTTAACATGACCTGCCAGCTCTTATTCTCAATGCCCCGGCCCCGTCCGATGAAGGCAAGCATACCATATGCCTTCTTGACCACTCTATCCACCTGTGCAGCAACCTTCAGGGTACAATGGACCTGCACTCCCAGATCTCTCTGCTCATTAACTTTTCCCAAGGCTCTTCCATTCACTCAAAGTTTGGGAGAAGATTTGTAGCTCGGGTGCTCGTTGTTGTGGTTCTGTTCGCCGAGCTGGGAATTTGTCTTGCAAACATTTCGTCCCCTGTCTAGGTGACATCTTCAGTGCTTGGGAGCCTCCTGTGAAGCGCTTCTGTGATCTTTCCTCCAGCATTTGTAGTGGTTTGAATCTGCTGCTTCCGGTTGTCAGCTCCAGCTGTCCGTTACAGTGGCCGGTATATTGGGTCCAGGTCAATGTGCTTATTGATTGAATGTGTGGATGATACCACTATAAATGCCGGATCACAGAAGCGCTTCACAGGAGGCTCCCAAGCACTGAGGATGTCACCGAGACAGGGGACGAAACATCTGCAACACAAATTCTTCCATTCACTGTATAATTCGCTCCAGAATTAGACTTGCCTAAATGCATCACCTTACATTTACCTGGATTGAACTCCATCTGCCACTTCTCCGCCCAACTGTCCAGTCTATCTATATTCTTCTGTATTCTTTGACAGTCCCTTATGCTTTCTGTTACTCCCCCATTCTTCGTGTCATCTGCAAACTTGCTGATCATACCAACAGTGCCTTCTTCCAGATCATTTATTTATATCACAAACAACAGCGGCCCCAACACCGATCTCTGTGGAACACCACTGATCAGATTTCTCTATTCCGAGAGACTCCCTTCAACTACTACTCTCTGTGTCCTGTTGCTCAACCAGTTCTTTATCCACGTAGCTAGAACACCCTGCACACCATGTGACTTCACTTTCTCTATTAGTTTCCCATGGGGAACCTTAGTCTCATCGATGAGTCTGAAGACAAAACACTGTCACAGTCACCTTATCAGCCTTCCAGAGTCAGAATTCCTACGGTGTGGAAACAGGCCCTTTGGCCCAACAACTTCACACCGACCCTCTGAAAAGTATCCCACCCAGACCCATGACCCTACCTTATTAGTGTACATTTCCCCTGACTAATGCACCTAATCTACACAACCCTGAACACTATGGACAATTTAACTTGGCCAATACACTGAACATATTGGAGGAAACTGGAGCATGAGATGAACTCCACACAGACACAAAGAGAACATGCAAACTCCACACAATCACCTGAGGCTGGAATCGACCCCTGGTCCCTGGAAATGTGAGGCAACAGAACAAGCCACTGAGCCACGGTACCTCATTGTTATCCTGACATTGCTTTTGATTTGTTTGTAGGTATGTGAATTTCTTAACTGTACAGTCAATTTTATTTATAATTTTGTGTACATTTTTTGGACATCAAATCATTTAGTTTTCTGTTTTAAATCTGACACTAGATATTTTTAAGAAATATCACATTATCTGACATGCAAAATTAGTTACTGAATAAGATCATAATTACAGTGCAAGTTGAGTGGTAACTTGAGCGGCAGCACTGAAAGTACCCAGGGCGAGCATCAACAGGAACCCATGAATGGCCCATAAACACTAAGGAAAATTCAATTAGAAAGTGACCATGGGAGAAAAGTTGTGCTCCCCACTCTAACTCAGATCAAACAGCTTGAGTTTCTCTGCTCAGTGTTCTCTCCAATTGACGATCAAGAGAGAGTGTGTGTTTGGAGCTGGGGAGGAGAAGGAAGGTTTGTTTGTTTCTCCAAAAACACACAAACTAAGATAGAGATGGACAGCAAACTAACACTTGAGTTGGTATATCGGTAGTGGTAGGTGGGAAGGCAGATGGGGGGGGGGGGGAGTGGTAATTGTGGTAGGTCAGTAGGGAGGGTGGAGTGGATAGGTTGGAAGGGAAACGGACAGGTAGTACAGGTCAAGAGGGTGGTGACAAGTTGAGGGTTGGATCTGGGATGAGGTAAGGGGAGGGGAGGTTTGGGAACGTGTGAAGTTGATGCCATGTGGTTGTAAGGTGCTGAGGCAGAAGAAGAGAAGTTCTTCCTCCCAAGATGGAGGGACCATACAGAGAGCTGCTTACTTACATTGGTTCTTTTAAACATATTGTGTTAAATTTAATTCTGTTAATAAATATATTTTCAACCTACACTCAGGCCGTGCTATATTTTGTTTTAGATTTTTGAGTGAGGGTGCGTGATATTTTTTACCGGTCTGCCCCAAACCCCACTTTTCTCATAGCCCCCATTATTTCTATTAAGTGATGTTTCCCTGGAATGCAATTATAGCATTACAGGAGAACTACCTCTACTGGACAGTAACTGTTCCAATGTAGTAACGTCACATAAATACACCCTTGGCAAACTTACCGAACTTATCTCTGAACTTGACATCGTCCTGTTCCCCTTAGTCCAGGAACTCCCCACCTACGTTCAGCACACCATCCACACCCTCCACCTCCTCCATGACTTTCATTTCCCCAGCTCCCAATGCCTTATCTTCACCATGGGCATCCAGTCCATGTACACATCTATCCATGACCAAGGCCTCCAAGCCTTCCGTTTCTTCCTCTCACAGTCCAAAAATGTGCAGGTTAGGTGAATTACCCATGCTAAGTTGCCCCTAGAGTTAGGTGTAGGGGTAAATGTAGGGGAATGGGTCTGTGTGGGTTGGGCTTCGACGGGTCGCTGTGGACTTGTTGGGCCAAAGGGCCTGTTTCCACACTGTAAGCCATCTAATCTCACGTCTACCCAACCTGTACTCGTTCACTGATACTCTCATTCGACTGGCTGAATTGGTCTTTATGCTCAACAACCTCTCCTTCCAATCCTCCCACTTCCTGCAGACCAACAGGGGTCGGGCCCAGCTATGCCTGCCCCTTGGTCAGGTACATAGAACAATCCATCTTCCACAGCTACACCAGCACCATTCCCCACCATTTCCTCCGCTACATCGATGACTGTATCAGCGCCACGTCATGCTCCTATGTGTGGGTTGAACAGTTCATCAACTTCCCTCACACCTTCCACTCTGACCTTAAGTTCACCTGGACCATATCAGAAACCTCCCTCCCCTTCCTGAACCTCTCCATCTCCATTTACGGTGACCGACTCAACACAGATGTCTACTACAAACCCACTGACTCTCACAGCTATCTAGACTACACCTTCTCCCACCCTGCCTCCTGTAAAAACGCTATCCTTTATTCCCAATTCCTCCACCTCCACCACATCTGCTCCCAGGAGGACCAATTCCACCATAGAACAAGGTCGTCTTCTGCAGAGACTATAATTTCCCCTCACACATGATCCACAATGCTCTCCAGCGTAACCTCTATTTCCCACACCTCTGCCCTTGAACCCGACCCCTCCAATCACAAAAGGGAAAATAAAATCCTACTCCTCACCTTCCACTGCGCCAACCTCCAGATACACCATATCATCCTCCGCCATTTCCTGTCACCTCCAAACAGACCCCATCACCAGAGATATGTTTCCCTCCCCATCCCGATCTGAGTTTCGGAGAGACCATTCTCCCTGCGACTTCCTTGTCAGGTCAATGCCCTCCACCAACCCCCCCCCATCTCCTGGCACCTTTCCCTGCCATCGTAAAAAGTGCAAAACCTGTGCCCACACCTCCCCCCTTACCTCCAAACAAGGTCCCAAAGAATCCTTCCACATCTGACAGAAATGTACTCCCACATACACCATTTACAGCATCAGTTGGACCCAATGCGGTTTCATTTACATTGCGGAGACAGGATGCCAACTTGCAGATCATTTCAGGGAACATCTCTAGGACACCCACACCATCCAAATCCACCGCCCTGTAACTGAACACTTTAACTCCCCCTCCCACTCCGCCAAGGACATGCCGGTCCTGAGCCTCCTCCATCGCCAAGATCTGCTGAATTTTTACGGCAGTTTCTGTTTTTAGTGGAAATGGGTTGACTGTGCTGAAAGCAGCATCTCATGACAGGGTCTGGCGTGTTGGGGTGGGTAAAGGATATGGAAGATGATATTCAGGACCTCAAATCACTAACCTTGATATTGATCCTGAAGGCTGTAGAGTTCCCAAGTGGACAATGAGATGCTGTTCTTTCAGCTTTACTGAACCTCGCTGGAGCACTGCAGCAGGCCCAAGACAGAGAGCATGGTAATCCTGAAGAAGGGTTATACCCAAAACGTCAACTTCCCCACATCCTGATCCTGCCCGGCTTGCTGTGTTCTTCCAGCCTCCTGCTGGTCTACCTTGGATTCCAGCATCTGCAGTTTATTTTGTCTCTAACCAGGTGTGTTGAAGTGGCAGGCAACAGGAAGCTCAGGGTCATTCTTTACAAAGAGAAGATTGATGTTCCATATAGTGGTCACTCACTCTACATTCTGTCTCAGTGGTGTACAGGAGACCACACTGTGAGCAGCAAATGCAGTAGACTAGATTAAATGAAATGCAGATAAATTGCTGCTTTACTTGGAAAATGCATCTGGGGCTTTGGATAGTGAGGAGGGAGGAAGTAACTGGTACATACGACGCCTTCTGCGATTTCATGGGAAGGCGCTGTGGGAGTGTGGGTAGATGTTGACAGTGAAAGAGAAGTGGACTAGGCCGTCCATAGGGAATGGTCCCTGTGGAATGTTGACAAGGAAGGAGACGGGAATATCCAAATATGTCCACCACCTCCAGCTGGCTGCCACAACTAGACACATACCAGTCAAGCCATGGGCTGTTTTCAGCACAGCCAAACTATTTTCACCTACCTATGGCTCCCATTATCAGCTTTTCCTTCACCCCGGCAGACTATCATTAATTTCTTTGTCTCTCTAACTATCCTTCCCTTTCTCTCGGAGTTCCATCACTACCTTTCCACTCACTCCATCCCGCCCCATCCTTGTCCAAACCCCGGTCTTCAACATTGAACACCTTTGCTTGGATGCTATCAGTTTTGTAGAAGGGTCACTGGACTCAAAACTCATTGAATAGTGCACCTTCTAAACATCTTTTGAGATACCACACAACAGATTGAGAAATATTGAACAGATTTTAGTCTGTACTTTTCACATAGGCCTAGTTTTCTGGGTCAAAATGCAAATTGTTGGGTATGATTTCAGAATTGCAAAAATACCTCAGCAGATGGGGGGGATGGTCTCCACAGTTTATCTCCCAGAGGTTGCTTTCAAATGTAACTGCAAGATGGAATGAGGTTTTCAGAGAAACTGCAGGTGTGGCCCCCTTAAAGCCTGGTTGATTACATCAGTTTGATCGATGGCAGTCTGTCAGGGAGGAAGAGTAGCTGATAATGAGGACCATAAGTAGGTGAAGGTGGATTGGCTGTGCTGAATGCAGCCCATGTCAAGACTGGCATGTGCCTGGCAGTAATTGCTTTTTCTGTCCCTGAAATGTCTAATAACTTTGAATTCGTGTGCAACCAGGATCATTCAAAGTTATAGTAGTATCCAGCTGAACGAGCTGACAGCCCTGGGTAGATTAACTGCCACCAACCCTTCTTACTGTTAAAAAGTCTATTGATAAATTGCTGATACAATGTGGGAAAGAATGCCCGTATAGAATGCTCAGAAGATTAGCCCAATCTTGATAAACAGTATAATAGGTTTATTAAATTGCACTTAATAGCTGTTTACATTGCATCTGAAATACATGAGAGTCCCTAGTACAACCTCATGCTTCACTTCACAGTAAGTAGACATTACTGCTACTGAAACATCTGACAAATCAAAAGCTGCAGATGCTGGAATCCAAGATAGACAGGCAGGAGGCTGGGAGAGCACTGCAAACCACGCACCATCAGGAGGTGGAAAAGTTGACGTTTTGCGTGTAACCCTTCTTCAGGACTGTGGTGGGAATAAGGGGAGCTGTAAAAAAAGGGGTTTTTGCCCGAAACATTGATTCTCCTGTTCCTTGGATGCTGCCTGACCTGCTGCGCTTTTCCAGCAACACATTTTCAGCTCTGATCTCCAGCATCTGCAGTCCTCACTTTCTCCTCGACAGATGAAGACAGGTAGAGGGTACAATCTGATTGGTCGATGGAAGGGACGAATCCAGTACATGGCTGAGAGGTACGGAAGGGAGGGGCATGGGCTGGGAAGGGATTCAGGGGATGGGAAGGGAGGATATTTGAAATTGGAGAACTCAATGTTGAGTCCTCCGGGCTGTAGGTTGCCCAAGAAGAAGATGATGTGTTGTTCCTCCAATTTGCAGTCGGATTCATTTCGGCAATGGAGAAGGCCAAGGATGGTCATGTCAGAAAGACAGTGGGAAGGGGAATTAAAATGGGCAGTGACTGGGAGGTCCAGGTGGGCATGGCTGAGATGCTCAGAGAATCATTCCCTTAGTTTACATTTGGCCTCCCCAATATAGAAAAAACCTGGAAGAAACATCTGGAATACATAAATAACAACTGGAGAACTGGTTAGCTCCTGTTAGGAACTGTCCTTTATGTGCAAATGGGTAGAGCTTACTTCATGGTATCACTTAACCCTTTTATACACTGTCTTATATAAATTATTTTTATTGTCTTACCTTATTCCTACAACATGGAGGAATTCAGTCTGCTTGGAGAATCTGTCAGCGCGGAGTACTTAAATGGTTGAAACATTTCAGAACAGTATAAGGGCTCATGGTACAAAAACAGAAATTGTTGGAGAATTTCAGCAGGTCTGGTAGCATCTGTGGACAGAAAAACAGAGATTAATATTTTAAATGTAGTGACTTTGACATAGTTTATTAACGTTTTTCATCTTGAAATCATGAAGATCTCTGACACTCCCAGTTATGTCTGTCAGCTAGGGCTCCCTCATTGGACCAGATTAACAGCCCAATCACGGAGCTCATATACTATGAGGTCCACCTGGCTGACCTCATTACAATCACTGCAGAGATACTTCACAAAATTTTCAATAAAGGGAAGCCAAAATTTATGCTGTATGAAAGGAGTGAAGAAGGCTAATAGCATGCTGGCCTTCATAACAAGAGGGATTGAGTATAAAAGCAAAGAGGTACTTCTACAGCTGTACAGGGCCCTGGTGAGACCACACCTTGAGTACTGTGTGCAGTTCTGGTCTCCAAATTTGAGGAAAGACATTCTGGCTATTGAGGGAGTGCAGCGTAGGTTCACTAGGTCAATTCCTGGAATGGCAGGATTACCTTACACTGAAAGACTGAAGCTACTGGGCTTGTATACCCTTGAGTTTAGAAGACTGAGAGGGGATCTGATTGAGACATATAAGATTATGAAAGGATTGGACACTCTGGCAGCAGGAAACATGTTTCCGCTGATGGGTGAGTGCCGAACCAGAGGACACAGCTTAAAAATACAGGGTAGACCATTTAGGACCGAGATGAGGAGAAACTTCTTCACCCAGAGAGTGGTGGCTGTGTGGACTGCTCTTCCCCAGAGGGCAGTGGAGGCCCAGTCTCTGGATTCATTTAAGAGTTGGTTACAGCTCTCAATGATAGTGGAATCAAGGGTTATGGAGATAAGGCAAGAAGAGGATACTGATTAGGAATGATCAGCCATGATCATATTGAATATCGGTGCAGGCTCGTAGGGCTGAATGGCCTACTCCTGCACCTATTGGCTATTGTCTATTGAGAGTGCTGACAGGCTGGCAAGTGGTCTCTGGTTGAGACATTGCCATGGAGAATGTAGCTTGTTAACTGCCAAGCTTGGTTTTGATTTTAAAACTGACAGGTTGATCTTGATTGGTCAGTGTGTTGCCATGAGAAATGAATCAGCAGGTATGTATTATTTATTTTGTTGAGCTGAAACAGGTATGGTATATGCACATGTTCTTTTTGTCTACACAAAACATTGCCCTGTGTACTGACCCATGTATCTTGCAGTCTACTGTGAAAGTGACTGACAATCCTAAATTGTTTGCCAGTACAATTCTTCACACATTTACGATTATCCTACAAACCTTGTCCAATTGAAGAATCACTTCTAATATTGGACACAACTGTTGCAGATTTTGCAAGCAAGGGGTGGACAGTCTATGCTGATGTATCTATCCATGACAGTATCCATAAGTAAAATAGACTGTCTCACATGCAATTCTAGAAGCAGGAAGAGAACCCCAGCTTTTAGCTGAAACAGAGAGAAGAATAATACCTTCTACACCAAGTTTCAAGGCTCCACCAACAGCTACTGAAGGCTAAAACTGAAAGAAGTTCAGGTACTGTGGGAGCTAGACCTCACTCATTCAGGCTGTTTTTATTTTACCAACTTTAGCATTAAACTGTGCTGTTCTAATAAGTTGTCCGAGATACACTTTGCCCATTGTCTGTCTGATTTATGCAGTCTATATTAAAAAAGTAAAATACTGCAGATGCTGGACATCTGAAACAAAAGCAGGACATGTTGAAGAACCCCAGGTCTGGAAGCATCTGTGGGGTGAGAAACAGTCAATATTAGTAAGATTCTTCATCAGCACACAGGGCTTGAGATTTTGACCTTTCTGAAAAACACCTGTTATTAAGTGTTTTACTCTGTCCTTCAGTGTCCTTAACTCTATACCCAAATTATTCTGCATCTTGACTTTCTAAACTAAGGTCCCAAAACTAAATAATGTTATGCTTAATAAACAGAGCTACACCACCATGTTTTCCAAGCTTCCCTTCCTTCCAAAATAGCAAATAACATTGACAATCTAGGGGCCAGTCTTGTCATCTTGCAACCAACCATTCCCTAAAATTGCTATAAGACCATACACATTAGTTTCTGTTTGTCCTACCAATACATTCATTTTCTGATGGAATTCTACATCTATTCCAAGCCACAGGCTTTACTTCTGTATTTTTGTTTCAATATTTGTAAATCTGTGACCCTATCTACTGGTGTGCTCTTAAATTTGCACAACCTGACACATTCTGGGTTATCAATATCAACATTGTACACTGTTCTGTTGTGTTTTACTTTCTATTTTAACCAGTCACCCCTCAAGTGATTCCTTTCTCCCTTGGTTAGCTTAGTTTGCGAGATGGCTGAATGGTCTATGCTCAGCAAAGAGTTCTGTTTTATCCCTTACATTCCTGTATCAATGGTTTTCAGAAGCAGCACAATGTTCAACTCTTCCTGCATCTCTCCACCCCCGAGCCTCCCAGCCCCATTTCTGATGTAGGGCCTTTTGCCCGAAACATCGATTTTCCTGCTCATCGGATGCTGCCTGACTTGCCGTGCTCTTCTAGCACTACACTCTCCACTCTTCTTTCATCATTGTCGTGCCTCTTTCATTGGGCAGCTCATCATCAAGTTCCACAGACCTTTATACTCATTTCAAAGATTGTTCTGAAACCCCTGGACCATTCCCTCTGGCCTCTGATCTCACTCTTGATCTTTTCATCAAGATTGTGAGCATCCACCATTTCTCCGCATTCCCTTTCCCACGAACTTATCTTCCATCGTTACACCTGCACTCACTTCCCTCGGGTGTTACCCTGACTTTGCTGTCAAAACTACCTAAAAGGGTGGTCTTCTGTGGAATTTGGACTTCTATCTTGAAAAGCGTGAGCACAAACACTCAAAACCTTTTTTCCAATTTCCCCCAGACCATGATCCCACCACTGAGCCCCTAGTCATTCTTTACAAGACTGTCACAGACCTTACTATCTCTGGAGGTCTTTCCTCCACAACCTCCCACCCCTATCTAGTTCCCTAAACACTGCTGCCCCAGTAGATCCATTGTTCAGAGGATTTGTGCACCACTGGCTCAGCCAGCACGTGTTAACCATCCCTCCGAGTTCCAAGTATCAACACATTGCTCTGGGTTGGGAGTCACCTGTAGACTAAGTCAGGTCAGGATGGGCAGATTTCCTTTTGTAATGGACTTCAGTAACAATTTTTTAATATACCAAGTATCAATGGTTACACAGTTGCCTTGAGACTCGTTTGTTATTCTGTATTTTTAAATTCAAACTACACCATCTGCCAGGATGGAGTTCAAACCTATATCCTCAAACATTTACCTGTGGCTCCGGATCACTAGTCCATTAGCAGTCTAACTATGCCATCATCTCCTCCCTCGGTATGTTCATGCCTCAGTGAACATTTTTCCTAATACCTTCACTAACTTTTCTCCCTCTTTTTCAGCCTCTTCCAGGATACATCTGTTATTCTTCTTGACACCCCATGGTATTCCAATAGTTTCTGGTTTCCTGGCTCTAACTACCTCTTCTTCCCCGTGTGTACCCAGTCCCTTTCCACCCCCATTCATTATCAGGTTGATCTGAGCGCCTTCTTCAAGTGGAAGGTTGAACAATCCAGATCCAGCAGCACTCTCTTCCCATCCCAGCTGGGAATGATCTCTCATTCAACACTTCCTCCTTTGATTTGCCTCATTTCCCACAGTGGCTTTAGTTTTGGGATTTGTGGAGCATTCCTTGTTCTTGAACTCCTCCACAACCTTTTCCAGAAATGGTGGCCCTCCCTCAGTTAACCAGCAATTAGACCGGCTGTGGATCTCTAATGTTTTCTGTTAAGCTTAAGTGACTCTGTATTTCCTAAATTTCTCTTATTCGAATGAACTCTGGGGGAGATGCAGGGAGGTTGCATTAATTTCCTGAGCATTTTCCACATCAGCTATGCTGGAGATTCTGCATAACCCTGATACACACCTCTACTCTTTGCTGCTTCAATGACTGTCTGATCATCAGAATATCTGGGTCATTGTTTCTAAATGTTATCTCGCACTGAAGTTAAACTGACTGGTCTCTGCAGCTGCTGGGCTTACCCTTACACGTATTTTTAAATGTTGCAGTTTCCCAAACTTCGAGCACCACTGGGTACACATGGTGAAGAGGTAGTTAGAGCCAGGAAACCAGAAACTGTTGGAATGTCATGGGGTGTCAAGAAGAATAACAGATGTATCCATGGCCATGCACCTTCAATTTCCATTCACACTTCCTTCAGTTCGCTTGGATGCATGGCGTCTAGTCCCAGTACCTTGTCAATCTGAATTACAATCTGCTTTATCAATTTGGACCTTTGAGACTGAATTAGCTTCAGCCACATGACCTGTTTCTTTGGCAAAGATGAGGAAAGTATTAATTTCATTCCTCAGCTATGTCTCTGTCTCCACGTTTCAATCACCTTTTTGGTGTCAATTGTCCCTACTTTTCTTTTTAACATCTTTTTTGTCCCGTAGAAGACTTTGAGATCCCTTATAAAGCTAACAGCCAGGGTTTTACATAATCTCTCTCTCGACTTATTTGCTTTTTCACCTCCCTTCTGACCCTTCTATATTCTTCCTGGTTCTCTTTTGTGTTCCATATCTGACAATTGTCTTAAGCATACTTTCATCTTTATCTTAGTGTCTGTCAATTTTCATCCAGCTTGCTCTGGATTTGTTTGCACCAGCTTTGCATTTTGAGGGTATGCAGCTCAATTGTGCTGGAACCATCTCTTCTGAAGGTTGCCTATTCTGCAGCTACTTTTCATGCCTGTCTATTTGGATAGACTTTGTTCTTGCCACTTTTAAGTCAACACTCCCTCAATTGATCCTTATTCTGCATAGTCTTTTCCACAGTTATTCTAACCCTTACGACACAATCATTCCAGTTCCCAATAATGTTACACCGACTGTCACCTGATCTACCCATTCCAAGAGCCAAGGGCAGTCTTTCCTAGTCCCTGAAATATGAGGCAGTGCTGAGTCTGCCGTAAGAATACGGTGAGTTCAGAAAAGTTACATTCTCAGAACTGTGAAAAGAAGTCCAATTCTGCAGCCGAGGTTTATTTACCAAGACAAGAAACTTGTTTGCGAGTAGCGAGAGGCCTATTTGCATGCATTAGCAGGATACTACCCTTACCCTGTACTCCATTTAACTCCCACAAAGCCAGCACTCAGTCTTGCATGCAACATCTTCCCTCGATCACTCTCACCCACCACAGTCTCCCAGATGACTCATCCTGCATGCCCTCTGTGATGCCATCTCACTCAGGACACCTCACCAACACTCACAGCTGTTCTAGTGAGTTTCATTTCATTGAACCCCCCCACTGTCTCATTCCAGAACAAAATGTCCCAGAACAGGGGGCCAAAATGAGTGGTGGGGTGTCTGACGCCAATTGCCTCATTATGCGGCTCACGGAGTGCACGAGCATACACAAATACTTTACTGAAGTTGCTTGGTGGTGCTGCTGGACATGGTGCCAGTCCCACGACTGTCACAAAGGAGGCTCCACTTCACAGTCACCATTGCTGTCTCAGAGGTCATGACCCAATGACTCATGCAGTCACCATTGAGGGACCCTAACTTAAAGTATACTGCAAATAATCATTCCAATGTATATCAGGTGAATGTAGAAAAAGTTGCAAACTTCATGTATAAGATTCACTAATGACCAGAGGGAATTACACTTCTCTGGCCTACATATGACTCCAGACCCATGGTAACCCATCATTGGCGAACATCTCCACTTTTGACCTTATGATGGAGGGAAGTTCATTGCTGAAGCAGTGAAACATGGTTAGGCTTAAAGCACCATCCTGAGGAACCACTGCAGAAGTGTCCTGAAGCAGTGGTGACAATGGTGGATTTGAACCCAGGTCAGCAGAACATTACCTCGGTCCCTGGATAAATAGTCTGGTGATAATACTGGGCTATCACCATCTCCAATATCTACCAAAAGACAGGCATCCTTGTCACCTGTGTCATTTTAAATGCCTGCAGTGTTCCCAGACAAGGGCTACCATTCCAGAGTTTCCCTGTGTGCCTCATATGCAGCAGACATTTATGTCAGCCAGATCTCCTTGATTGAACCAGATTGACAGCTCCATTCAAGGAATTTATGTTATGATGTCCAACTGACCGACCTCATCACAATCACCACACTCCCCAGAAATCTTCATTGAGCTAATCTGAATGCATGCTTTCCCTTCTTCAGCAGGCGTATTGAAATTGCACTTTGGTTGTGGTGTCACCATGCTTGTACGGTTCCATCAGCATTTATAGAGTCAAACGACATTGCTGGGCAAAAACCAGTTACTTAGAGAGTGGCTCGCACACAGCAGTCAATTTAGAAAGTAACACGCACACAAGCCTTGAGTATTGACACGGTTATTCGTGACATCTTGGGGTGAAACAAGGAGACCAGCTCGATGGGATGGTCCAAATCACTCCAGTGGGTTACACAGAGATTCGTGAGACTTTGTAGGTTACAATTAGCTGACTGTTAATTACAGACTAATGGGCAGGCATAGGGCAACCTGCCCAGCATTAGCTTCAGTCATGTAGCGTCTGGACAGAATCGGTTAGAAGATGATAAGCAGGTGTTAGTATACAATAGGTTCTCGCAAACAGAAGAACAGGTTCCTGCAAAGATAAGAACTCGTTTATCAAGTATCTGCACAGCTGCAAGGCCAACTGTTTCTCAGGCAGACATGGATAAACAAGCTTTCTACAGGGCAGGCACGGAATGTGAGGCAAAATGGTTTCCACACATTGTACTTGACAAAAGGGTTTCCACAAACATGGAAACAGACTGTTTGGTCCAACTCGTCCATGCTTACCAAATTTCCCAAACTAAGCGAATCCTATTTGCCTGCATTTGGCCCATAACCCTTTAAACCTTTTCTATTCATGTACCTGTACAACGAATGTTGTAACTGTACCTGCATCTACCACTTCCTCTGGCAGTTTATTCCACACATGAACCATCCTCTCTGTAGAACATTTGCCCCCCACGTTCCTTTTAAATCCTTCTCCTTTCACTTTAAAAATTTTTCCCTCTACAATCATAGAATCCCTATGGTGTGGAAACAGGCCATTCGGCCCATACTGACCCTCCAATGATCTCCCCACCCTAACCCTATAACCCTGCATTTCCCATGGCTAATCTATCTAGCCTGTACATCTCTGGACACTATGGCTAATTTAGCATGGACAATCGAATTAACTTGCTCATCTTTGGTCTGTGAGAGGAAACCGGAGCATCAGGAGGAAATGCCCACAGACACTGAGAGAATGTGCAAACTCCACACAGTCATCCGAGGAAGAAATCAAACTAAGACACCTGGCACTATGAGACAGCAGTGCTAACCACTGAGCCACGGTGCCATCCTCTAATGTTGAATCTCCCTGCCCTAGGGAACAGACCATTGCTATTCACTTTATCAGTGTTCGGTAAAATGTTATATATCTCTATAAGCTCGATCTCCTGTGCTCTAGTTAGAACAATCTCAACCTCTCCTGCCACTCCTCATAACTCAAACTCTCCTGTCCTGATAACATGCTTGACAAAGCTGTTCTTTTAACAAGGCTATGGCCTCACCAACATTCTGTACAACCGCAACATGACATCTCAACTCCCATAACTCAATAGTCTGAGCAATGAAGGCAAGCAACCTACTTTACCACTCTGTGTACACTTTTGAGTAATGTAAACAGTGTTATGGACCAGGCCAGACCACTCAAAACATTTCAAGAAGGTATCCCAGACCATAACTTTGCTAGTTGTTTTAAGCAGGTGTAAAGTGGATATTCCCGGAGAGAATCACCTGGTCAAACCACTTAGTTTTAAACAAAACAGAATTTATTTACAAGGTTACTGAATGAAATACAAACAACAGAAAACAACATAGCCAATAGCTTAACCTCGCCGAAAACCTAACAGATCAGCCCAACTGAATGATGCTGTTCCAAATACTTGCATCAATCCCATGAAAACACCTTGGCACAAAAGGTAAAGTCAAACCCAAGTTATTACAGGATAGAAATCAGAGAGAGAGTACCAGTTAGGACCTGCTTCTGTATGTCCAGTAGCTTCTTTTTCACACAACTGCTTTTAAAAAAAACCAAACCAGAGAAAAGCTGAGCTGGGAAAACTGGCCACTCCCCTTTCATTGTCCAAGTTTTTTAATTAAACTTGAAAGCCTCTGCCTGAGGCAGTATCTGTTAGCTATAATCAAATATGTCCTAAACACCGTCCACCCCAGACTTTTCGGTGGCTGTGTCATTTACAACCTCAAACAAAAACCAAGAACTGCATAATCTTGTTAAAGGAGCAGCTTCATCACAACCTTGTTATAGAAGTGGTATTATGAAATTGGAAAGGGTGCAGAAAAGATTTACAACAATGTTATCAGGACTAGATTGGGATGTTTTTAACTGGAGCATAAGAGATTGAGGGGTGACTTATAGAGATGTATAAAATCATATGGGACACAGAGAAGATGAATAGCAATGGTCATTTCTCAAGGGTAGGGGAGTTCAAAACTAGAGGGTGGCACTGTGGCACAATGGTCAGCTCTCAGAAGGTTGTTAGTGTTTAGAAATCTCTTCCCTCACGAACAGTGAAGACTGGATTATCAAATATTTTCAAGGTTTTTTGACCAATAAGAAGATAATGGGTATGGAGAGTTTTCAGGAAAGTAGAGTATAAGTCTTAATGGGATCAATTATTATCTTAACAAATGGCTGGGCAGGTTCAATAGGCTGAATGACTGACTCCTGTTCCTAATTTTTGTGTTTTTGTGCTAAATTTCTGTTTTTATTTCGGATTTACAGTGCTTATTGACTGTAGGTCCTTGTGAGCAAAATAATTGACACGTTTGCTTTCTTCTGATTGCAGCAAAGTGGCTGTTTTTGCAACTTCTTTTATATTCATTTTATGTTAGTTGTCCTGAAGTGTTAAATTGACAGAGTCTTCTAATCCTATAAAAGTCTCTCCTAAAGAAAAATTAGTGCTTTGAACTGTACGTTTGAACCATAAAGTGAAATTCCTACATGACTTTATCACTATTTCATAGGTCTCTGTTATCTAAAATGCACAGACATGCCTTCCTTGACTCATTCGCTTTCCCTTAGCCATTTGGTGGGCCTCACAGCCAGAATTCAATTGGTTCTTCCTTAACGAAAAGGCACCTTGCAGATATTTTTATAATTTTTGGCCTTACAAAGTAGGTTGTTTAATAAACTTTATTCAGCCTTTATGTTTGGATTAATTAATAGCAAAGTCTTATGCTTTTAGTTAATTTATAGCAAGCATTCCTTCCACATTTAATTTGAATATATTAAGCTGTTGACTTATCAAACTTACACATCCTGTACACAAAGCTGTCGTTATCTTCTATATGACCTTCACAGACTATAGGTTTCATTACGTGCAAAAATGTGCAACATGCTTAGAGAACTGAAGAATATCTAGACTTGGAAATGAATACTGGTCAATATTCGATCTCTGTATTAAAGTGTACAAGATGAGTCCGATCAGTGTAACTCATTCATCACTTGTGCTGGTTTTTCCTTCTAGATTGTATCTTGGGGATTTATTTTCCTGTGTTTAGATCTCATAGTTCCACTTGTACTAACCATATTGTCTGTTTTATCAGTTGCCTCAAATAATAAGGTTAATATCTCACAGTGCAGCAATTTAGCAAGTTTTACAAGAAAGTTACCAAACAGTGTCATCTGAAACCACATGATGGACATACACTCCCTACAGTCTCCTGAGCCACACACGTAACATCATGTTGTCCTGTCCAGATTCCCCTTATTCTGTATCGATGTCAATCTATTTGGGACTCCTCATCTGCTGTCCAAAAGCCCCATGAAGTTCCTCAAAATCTTCTAAATTTCAAAAAGATCACCTTATTTTTTGTTAATTCACAGGATGTGCGAGTTGCTGGCTAGGCCAGCATTTGTTGCCCACCTCTAACTGTGGGTCTGGAGTCACATGTAGTCCAGACTAGCTAAAGATGACAGATCTGTTTCCTGATTAGAGAACCAGATGGGCTTTTCCCTACAATTAATAATGGATTCGTGGCCATCGTTATGTTGTTAATTCCAGATTTTCATTAGATTCAAATTCCACCATCTGTCATACTGCAGTATTCAAACCCAAGCCCAGAGTGCATTATCTGGGTCTCTGTTTCAACAGTCTAGTGAGAATACCATTAGGCTCTAGCCTTCCCATCCCATAAATCAGATGAGTGAATCTCTTTTGAATTGCCTGCAATGCCAGGATATTCTTTCATAAATACAAGTTGAAGCTTTTGGAAACAGTAGAGTCTGATGACACTACCAGTTCGCAAGGCGGCCATGTTTGTCAATCAAAAGTTGCCGCAGAAGCAGAGCGGAAGAGTCGGACATCACATAGAGCCGTGGTAATAGGGGACTCCATCGTGAGAGGAACTGACCGGGGTTTTTGTGGCAGCAGACGGGATTTAAGGATGGTGTGTTGCTTTCCTGGTGCTAGAGTGAAAGACATCGCGGACAGAGTGCAGGACATCCTCAAGGACGAGGGTGAAGAGCCCGAGGTGGTGGTACACGTCGGCACAAATGATGTCGGGAAGAAGAGGAGGAACATACTACAGCGAGACTTCGCAGAACTAGGAAGAAGGCTAAAAAGCAGGACGTCCAAGGTGGTTATCTCCAGTTTGCTTCCAGTTCCTCGGGCTAGTGTGGTCAGAAACCGGGAGATAATGGACTTGAACGTGTGGTTGGGGAACTGGTGCAGGAAGCAAGGTTTCAAGTTCTTGGATCACTGGGGTATATTTTATGGTAACCATAAATTCTACAAGAGAGATGGCTTGCACCTTAATAGAACAGGGATCGGCATTCTGGCAGGCAGGTTTTCTGCTGCAACACCGCTACATTTAAACTAAGTAGCGGGGGGGAGGGGACAAGCTGGATGTTTAAAAAGGAAATTGAAGGGGTAGTTAGAACAAGAGAAGTCAAGAAAGACAACTGTATCAAGGAGGCAGAAAACTGGAAAAGGCATCATGCTGTAAAGTTGAGTGAAATAAGGGTTGAGGGGAAGGGTGAGAGCAGTAACAAATTAAAAATTCTATATATGAATGCACGAAGCATTAGACACAAGGTGGATGAGCTTGAGGCTCTTTTGGAAATTGGCAGATACGATATTGTGGGGATAACTGAGACGTGGCTTCATGGGGACAGGGCCTGGGAAATGAATATTCAAGGCTACATGTGTTATCGTAAGGATAGACTGACGGGCAGAGGGGGTGGGGTGGCCTTGTTGGTAAGGGAGGATATTCAGTCCCTTGCGCGGGCGGACCTAGAGTCAGGGGATGTAGAGTCAGTGTGGATAGAGCTTCGAAACACTAAGGGTAAAAAGACCCTCATGGGAGTCATCTACAGGCCCCCAAACAGTAGTCTGGATGTTGGAGGTAAGTTGAATCAGGAGCTGAAATTGGCTTGTCGCAAAGATGTTACTACAGTTGTTATGGGGGATTTTAACATGCAGGTAGACTGGGAGAATCAGGATGGTATCGGGCCTCAAGAAAGAGACTTTGTGGAGTGCCTCAGAGATGGATTTTTAGTGCAGCTGGTGCTGGAGCCGACCAGGGATAAGGCGATTCTGGATCTGGTATTGTGTAACGAACCAGAATTGGTCAGTGACCTCGAAGTGAAGGAGCCATTGGGAAGTAGTGACCATAATACAATAAGCTTCAATCTGCAATTTGAGAGGGAGTGGGTACAATCTGAAGTGACAATATTTCAGTTGAATAAAGGGAAATATGGAGCTATGAGGGAGCAACTGGCCAAAGTTCAATGGTTTAATACCTTAACAGGGAAGACCGTGGAGGAACAATGGCAGATATTTCTGTGTATAATGCAGAAGATGCAGGATCAGTTCATTCCTAAAAGGAAGAAAGATCCCAGGAGGAGACATGGGCGGCCGTGGCTGACAAGGGAAGTAAAGAAACATATAAGGTTAAAAGAGAAAAAGTATAACTTAGCGAAGATAAGCGGGAAAACGGAGGACTGGGAAGCTTTTAAAGAACAACAGAGGATTAGTAAGAAGGAAATACGCAGAGAAAAAATGAGGTACGAAGGTAAACTGGCCAAGAATATAAAGGAGGATAGTAAAAGCTTTTTTAGGTATGTCCAAGGCAAAAAAATGGTTAGGACAAAAATTGGGCCCTTGAAGACAGAAGCAGGGGAATATATTACTGGGAACGAAGAAATGGCAGAGGAATTAAATGGGTACTTCAGATCTGTGTTCACTGGGGAAGACACAAGCAATCTCCCTGAGGTAACAGTGGCTGAAGGACCTGAACTTAAGGGAATTTCTATTTGCCAGGATTTGGTGTTGGAGAGACTGTTAGGTCTGAAGGTTGATAAGTCTCCGGGACCTGATGGCCTGCATCCCAGGGTACTGAAGGAGGTGGCTCGGGAAATCGTGGATGCGCTGGTGATTATTTTCCAGAGTTCAATAGAATCGGGGTTGGTTCCTGAGGATTGGAGGGCGGCTAATGTTGTGCCACTTTTTAAGAAGGGTGGGCGGGAGAAAGCAGGAAATTATAGACCAGTTAGTCTGACCTCAGTGGTGGGAAAGATGCTGGAGTCTATTATAAAGGATGAAATTACGGCACATCTGGATAATAGTAACAGGATAGGACAGAGTCAGCATGGATTTATGAAGGGGAAATCATGCTTGACTAATCTTCTTGAATTTTTTGAGGATGTAACTCGGAAGATGGACGAGGGAGATCCAGTGGATGTAGTGTACCTGGACTTTCAGAAAGCTTTTGATAAAGTCCCACACAAGAGGTTAGTGAGTAAAATTAGGGCGCACGGGATTGGGGGCAAAGTACTAGATTGGATAGAGAATTGGTTGGCTAACAGGAAACAAAGGGTAGTGATTAACGGCTCCATTTCGAAATGGCAGGCAGTGACCAGTGGGGTACCGCAGGGATCCGTGCTGGGACCGCAGCTTTTTACAATATATGTAAATGATATAGAAGATGGTATCAGCAATAACATTAGCAAATTTGCTGATGACACAAAGCTAGGTGGTAGGGTGAAATGTGATGAGGATGTTAGGGGATTACAGGGTGACCTGGACAAGTTAGGTGAGTGGGCAGATGCATGGCAGATGCAGTTTAATGTGGATAAATGTCTGGTTATCCACTTTGGTGGCAAGAACAGGAAGGCAGATTACTACCTCAATGGTATCAAATTAGGTAAAGGGGCTGTTCAGAGAGATCTGGGTGTTCTTGTCCACCAGTCAATGAAGGCAAGCATGCAGGTACAGCAGGTCGTGAAGAAGGCTAATAGCATGCTGGCCTTCATAACAAGAGGGATTGAGTATAGAAGCAAAGAGGTGCTTCTGCAGCTGTACAGGGCCCTGGTGAGACCACACCTGGAGTACTGTGTACAGTTCTGGTCTCCAAATTTGAGGAAAGACATTCTGGCTATTGAGGGAGTGCAGCGTAGGTTCACGAGGTCAATTCCTGGAATGGCAGGATTGCCTTACACGGAAAGACTGAAGCGACTGGGCTTGTATACCCTTGAGTTTAGAAGACTGAGAGGGGATCTGATTGAAACGTATAGGCTTATGAAAGGACTGGACACTCTGGCAGGAGGGAACATATTTCCGTTGATGGGGGAGTGCCGAACCAGAGGACACAACTTAAAAATACGGGGTAGACCATTTAGGACAGAGATGAGGAGAAACTACTTCACACAGAGAGTGGTGGCTGTGTGGAATGCTCTGCCCCAGAGGGCAGTGGAGGCCCAGTCTCTGGATTCTTTTAAGAAAGAATTGGATAGAGCTCTTAAAGATAGTGGAGTCAAGGGGTATGGAGATAAGGCTGGAACAGGATACTAATTAGGAATGATCAGCCATGATCATATTGAATGGCGGTGCAGGCTCGAAGGGCAGAATGGCCTACTCCTGCATCTATTGTCTATTGTCTATTGACTGAAACAGTACACTGTACTCCAATGTGGGCTCACCATCATTCTACAGTTGTAACAAGATCTCCTTATTTTCAAACTCGTTCCATTTAGCATCTTAATTTCTTGCTTTACCTGCATGCTAACATTTTGAGATTCGTGCACAAGAACACTCAGATCACCCTGTGCTGCAATTTTTGATGTCCTTCGCCATTGAAATAGGGTCAGTCTTTTGATTATTCCTACCAAAGTGCATGACCTCACATTTTCTGAGTTTAAACTCGATCTGGTTCAGTTTTGCCAAATTCACTGAAGTCCTGCCTGATGTCTTGAAATTCATACCAGTAGATCAGATGATTTGGATTTGGTTGGAGATATATAGCATAGGTTCTGAAGAAGGGTTACACCCGAAACGCTTAATTCTCCACCTCCTGAAGCTGCCTGGCTTGCTGTGTTCTTTCAGCCTCCTGCTTGTCAACCTTGCAGTCCAGCATCTGCAATACATTTGTCTCTCAGTGTGATACATCTGGCCTCCTGTTTTAATGCCATCTAGAAAACAATGGATGGGAATCTGCCCTTCTCTTTAACATTTCAAATGCTTCTATAAAATAATCAAATTTCTGCATTGGATTATTTGTTGTAACTTTGTATTTATTTCAACAATTCAATTTTATTCATCACTCTTGGTAGCTGAAGTGTTCCATCCCAGGGAACTTCCTGATGAATTTCCTCTGCACCTCCTTCCTCAAACTTAACTTTAAAAAGTGACTGGTCTTGTACTGCATTCTAATTTACATCAGATATTTAAGTGCAATAATGTGTTTCTTCTTTTAAAAGTTAATAGAATTTTTTTTCAGTTAGTGGTAACTCTTGAGGTAAAACTGTAGTCAGGTCTGTCAAATTGTCTTTTCAAGCAAAGTTCCATCTTATAGGTTTAATTTTATTTTGTTTACCATTGTAATTCACCCTCTTACTCGAGTTTAGTTGAATGGTTCTGGTCTTATACTGTGTACTCAATAACACTGGGCTAGAGTGTGCTATAATCAGGTTTCTTAACAAGACTAGCCAATATATGTATACTTACAAAACTGGCAAGGGCACTTGTAATGTAGTGGTAATGGTCTTGCCTCTGGGCCAGAACACTCAGTATCAAGTCCCACTTGCTCCAGAAGTGAATAGTAACATCTCTGACTAAATTGATTAAATACATCCAGAAGACAGGTTTTCCCATGTCATAAGTGTCCATCCTTGATTGGTCGAAGCACTGAATGAGATGACTTCAGTAGTTGACCAAACCACTTATTTCAAGCTCCTGTTTATAAAGTGAAGTATATCATGCATCACAGCCACTTCAGAATGTTAGAATTGAACCTTCAACCAGAAACAAAAATACCCTTTGCATTACCTTATTATTCAGGACTTCTTAAAGGTAAATAATTTCAAATCTTATCTGGCTGGACCCACTTGGCAATAAGCTGATGTAGATCCAAAAGCAGAAAAAACATCCTTTCTTAACCCCTTGCCACCATAAAACACTCATAAATACACAAACACACACACACTTGAAGCTTTTAATTAATAGGACTCAAAACACTAAAAATTAATTTAAAATCAAAAGTGGCTTGATCTAAATCTTCCATAAGTAAATGATAAACATTATTTTTTGTAATAGTGACCAAGAGATGAATCTTACATTTTTTTGTGAAGGTGTCATGGGGAGAATAGGGATTTCTCTTGTCATGTCTGATCAAACTTCCCTCATTAATGACTTACCCCCACCCAATGGTGTCCCTAATGTTCAATTCTACCATCCAATCAATAACTATTCCTGGATAAACACACCAGTCAGCAAATATCTGCCAAAAAACATGTTTGAAGGGCTGCTATGCACCTGCAGCATTATCATTTGATATTGTCATTCACTGCAATGTTATGGCATAGTAGCCACAAACTGTCCTACAAAGGCACATAGCTGGTATGGTTGACACTCTCTCACACATACAACCCCTTCTCTCACCCTAACCACTGCTTGACATTCACGCCACAATAGTTATCTGCCCTTAGTGACATCTAACCACCCTCTCAAAGTCATAGAGTCAGAGAGTCATAGTTCAGTACAGCATGGAAACAGACTCTTCTGTCCAACATGTCCATGTTGACCAGGTATCCCAACCTAATCTAGTCGTACCTGCCAGTACCCAGCCCATTTCCCTCTAAATCCTTCCTATTCATATACCCATCCAAATACCTTTTAAATGTTGCAATTGTACAGGCCTCCACCACTTCCTCTGGTAGCTAATTCCACGCAGGCACCACCCTCTGTGTGAAAACGTTGCCTCTTAGGTGTCTTTTATATCTTTCACCTCTCATCCTAAACCTATGCCCTCTAGTTCTGGACTCTCCCATCCCAGGGAAAATACTTTTTCTATTTATCCTATCCATGCCCCTCATGATTTTATAAACATCTATAAGGTCACCCCTCAGGTTACTCAACCTCTCCCAATAGCTCAAAACCTCCAACCCTGGCAACATCCTTATAAATCTTTTCTGAATCCTTTCAAGTTTCACAACATCTTTCCGATAGGAAGGAGACCAGAATTGCACGCAATATTCCAAAAGTGGCCAAACCAATGCCCTGTACAGCAGCAATATGACCTCCCAACTCCTGTACTCAATACTCTGACCAATAAAGGAAAGCATAACAAATGCCTTCTTCACTATCCTATCTACCTGCGACTCCATTTTCAAAGAGCTATGAACCTGTACTCCAAGGTCACTTTGTTCAACAACACTCCCTAGGACCTTTCCAGTAAGTGTATAAGTCCTGCTAAGAGTTGCTTTCCCAAAATGCAGCACCTCGCATTTATCTAAATTAAACTCCATCTGCAACTCCTCAGCCCATTGGCCCATCTGATCCACGGTCCCATTGTAATCCAAGGTAATTTTCTTCACTGTCCACTACATCTCCAGTTTTGGTGTCATCTGCAAACTTGCTAATTATACCTCTTATACTTACATCCAAATCATTTATATAAATGATGGAAAGTAGTGGATCCAGCACCAATCATTGTGACACTCCACTGGTCACAAGCCTCAAGCCTGAGAAACAACCCTCCACCAACACCCTCTGTCTTTTACCTTTGAACCAGTTTTGTATCCAAATGGTTGGTTCTCCCTGTATTCCATGAGATCTGTGCTTGCTAACCAATCTCCCATGGGGAACCTTGTCAAACGCCTTATAGATCACGTCTACTACTCTGCCCCCATCAATCCTCTTGGTTACTTCTTCAAAAAACTCAATCAAGTTTGTGAGACATGATTTCCCACACACAAAGTCATGTTGACTATCCCAACCAGTCCTTGCCTTTCCAAAGACATGTTCATACTGTCCCCATGACTCCCTCCAACAACGTGCCCACCACTGACGTCAGGTTCACCGGTCTATAGTTCCCTGGCTTGTTCTCACCACCTTTCTTAACTACTGGCACCACGTTCCCTAATCCTGTCTCCAATGCCCACTCTAGGCCCATCTTGTCATTCTGAAATAGGGGAATGTCAAATATAGACACCAATGGGCAAATGCAAACATTGAAGTTTTATTTGTAGTCAGCAAAAAGTGAAAATAAACAGAATGAACAGAGGCTGTAGTTCACCCTCATATTGCAAACCAAATGCTGGCATGTTGACCAGTGATTATATCATAATACATGATAATCTGCTGCACCCAGCTCTCATTTACAAGAACCGGGTGTCAATCAAGCCCTGTCTGTCTTGCAGCATATTACACAGCTGTGCTCTGTCAGTGTCTTTATCCTACTGTTTGGTAAATGTTCTCATTCCAGAGTTATGGGGGATTATGACTTGCTCACAAACATATTAACTGAGAATCTGTGAAATCTTCCTGCTTTACCGTCCACCACGAGCAATCCACATGTTGAGAATTCTCAATTGAAAGTCTGAACGGGTACCTGGTGACTTCAGATTTCTGCTGGCTCTGAAGAGCTTCCATGCTAGACACTAGGTGACTCCCTGGGCACCAGCCAAACAGATCCACAGACATTGACATCTGACCTTGCAGTCTCTAAGAGCCTTCATGACACATCACTGGTTCACTTACAGATGCTTTTGCATGTCAATGCTGTTACATGGGCTTCACCAGTAACTATCACTGTAATGCAGCAGCGAGGACACTGTATACTCAGATACATACACCCAGCTTGTGGACTGTGAGGCTACATCTCTGGGATCTTCACTTGCCGTCATAGCATTTACATACTCTCACCATCCCTGTATTGCCTTACCCTGTTTTTTTGCAATTGGCCCCTCAGCCAAGGAAATCAGACTCCTCGAACCGCAGTCTTGTCTAGATCCCTAGCTTTGATGCAAATGCAGGAAGTATGTCATAATTGACAGCAGTCTTTCAAGAATTAAAGGAGATAATCTTCAGTCAGAGAGTCCGGGCACAGTCAGTTAACGGCAGCCTCTTATTGCAGTCTAATAGCTTGGACATGGTCAGAGTCAGGATCCTCTCCTCATGATGACTGAGAACCCAAATACTGGGTGGCTCACCACCGACCTTGACTCTTTCAGCCCTATTGTGGGCTTTTTCTACATGGAATATGACAGCTACAGGTATTCTGGGACATAAAAGTGGGTAGCACATCTGTTATTGTTGGTGCAACTTGGTAGCGGCTCCAAGCAAATGGCCAGCTAGCAAAGAGGGCATGCAGGGTTAGTTGTGGGCGGCACAGTGGCACAGTGGTTAGCACTGTTGCCTCACAGCGCCAGAGACTTGGGTTCAGTTCCCGCCTCAGGTGACTCTCTGTGTGGAGTTTGCACATTCTCCCCATGTCTGCGTGGGTTTCCTCCGGGTGCTCCGGTTTCCTCCCACAAAGAATGTGCAGATTAGGTGAATTGGCCATGCTAAATTGTCCATCGTGTTAGGTGAAGGGGTAAATGTACGGGAATGGGTCTCGGTGGGTTGCGCTTCAGCGGGTCGGTGTGGACTTGTTGGGCCGAAGGGCCTGTTTCCACGCTGTAAGTAATCTAATCTAATGTCAGGGGTTGTTGTGAGTCACAGAAAGAGGAGGAAAATGTTACAGGAAACAGTAAGGGTGGTAGAGCATGATGAGCCTGGGAGGAGTTATAATGTTACACAACACAGAAACCGACCCTTTGGTTAACTTTGGACCAGGTTTTCTAAACTGAACTATTCCCATTTGCCTGTGTTTGGCCCATTTCTTTTGAAATATTTCCTATTCATGTACCTAATCAAATGTCTTTTAAATGTGTAATTGTACTCGCCTTTACCATTTCCTCTGGCAGTTCGTTCCAGATGTGCACCACCCAGTGTGTGAAAATGTTGCCCCTCAGTTCCCTTAAAAATCTTTCTCCTCTCACCTGAAACCTATGCCCGCTAGTTATGGATTCCCTTATCTTGTGGAAAATACCTTGGCTATTCACCTTATCTATGCCTCTCATTTTATAAACCTCTACAAGATCAGCCCCCAGCTTCCTACACTCCAGAGGAGAAAGTCCCAGTCTATCCAGCCTCTCCTTAGAACTCAATAATTAGATATTGGTGGGAATGTGGTGGCTCTTACACTGGCAGAGTAGAGAAGGGGCTATTGACGTACCTACTACATTATTGTGTATTCCTCCAGATGGCTAAGACTGCACTGACTTGGCAACCTCGGTGCAGGCTGCCGTAGTTTGAGTTACTACATCCTCTGCTGGTCTTAGGGGAAAATGTTGTCCCGCCTCTGCAGAAACAGGCCACTAGGACTAACAGGTCCCTATCCAGGAAGCAAGGTATCCATTTTCCTACTTTTTATGCCCAGGACAAATGTCAGGAGCAATGTGTGGAAGCTGCGAACTAACAGAGCCGTGCTGGGTGCATGATGACCTTTTTGAGAGGTTGGTGCCAAGAATTCTGGTGATTTCCAGGATATCATTGGCAGGGGTTAGTTGTTCCAGGTATTGTAAATGGCAGAATGGAGTTAGAATCACACAACAGCAGCACGGAGGCAAATCGTGAACCAAGT
This sequence comes from Chiloscyllium punctatum, assembly GCF_047496795.1. NCBI lineage: Eukaryota > Metazoa > Chordata > Chondrichthyes > Orectolobiformes > Hemiscylliidae > Chiloscyllium > Chiloscyllium punctatum. The sequence goes on along the minus strand of NC_092747.1, from coordinate 114,711,204 downwards.
CGAAAAGTGTGGTGCTGGAAAAGCAGGAATCTTCCTGATGAAGAACCCTTGCTCAAAACATCGACTCTCCTGCTCCTCGGATGCTGTCTAATGGGTCATGTTTTGCCAGCGCTACACTTTTCGATTCTGATCTCCAGCATCTGCAGTCCTCACTTTCTCTGAGTTAATAATCTGAGTTTGATGCTGTGAGAAAACTTGCCAGGCCTCCATGAAACTGACAATTAGAAAAAACTGTAAAATTTAGAGTTATCTGAGTTTTTGAAAGGTCAAGAAGGAAGAAGTGTGTGATGGGGTACCTTTATTAGCAGCCATGAGGAAGAATTGATGGAGTGTATTCAGCACAGTTTCGTAAACCAATACATTGTGGATCCAATCAGATTATTTCAATGAGGCAATGTGTAATGAGCCAGGTTTAGTAAATGATCTCAGACTAAAAGATCCCCAGGAAACAGTGAACATGCTAGAACTTAGCATTCACTTTGAGGATGGGAAACTGGCTAGGAAATAACTGTGTTAAATTTAACTAAGGGTCATTACAATGAAATGAGGCATAAGTGGTTGGAGTGAACCAGAAAAGGAGTTTAGCAGAAAAGGTGGTTGAGGAACAATGCCAGATGTTTAAGCAAGAGTTCATGACTCAGAATAATATATCTCAATGAGGAAGAAGGATTTCAGGAAGGGAAAAACTGACAATGGTGAACCAAGAAAGCTAATATTATACTAAATTGACAGAAAACATACAATTGGCAAAGATTAGATTCCCTACATTGTGGAAACAGGCCCTTCAGCCCTCCAAAGAGTAATCCACCCACACTCATTTTTCCCTCTAACTAATGCATCTAACACTACGGCAATTTAGCATTACCAATTCACCTGTCCTGTGGGAGGAAGCCCACACAGACACAGGGACAATGTGCAAACTCTATACAGACACAGGGAGAATGCGCAAACTCTACACAGGCAGTCACCCGAGGCTGGAAATAAACTTGGGACCCTGGTGCTGGGAGGCAGCAGTGCTAACCACTGAGCCACCATGCCAAAAAGACTGAAACCATGTTTTTAATATCAACAAAATGAAGAAGAAAATAAATTCCATGAGTAAACTAGCAGCAATACGAAGAAACTAGGACATGCGGGTGCAACGTCCAAGTGAAGGGATAAACCTTTAGAACTGAGATGACAAGGAATTTCTTCAGTTAGAAGGTGGTTAATCTGTAGGACTCTTTGCCGCAGAAGATTGTGGAGGCCAAGTCATTGAGTGTATTTAAGACAGAGACAGAATGGTTCCTGATTAGAAAAGAGATCAAGAGTTACAGGGAGAAGATAGGAGAATGAGGTTCAGAAAGACATTTGTCATTATCACATGATGAAGCATTCGATGGGCTGAGTGGCCTATTCTCTTGCAAATCATTGCAGGCATGAGGAGAAAGACTACAGAAAAGCAACATTCTGACCAGCATAACATTCATGAGATCTGGCAGCATCTGTGAAGAGAAATCAGAGGAAGGGTCACTCAACTCAAAACATGAATTCTGATTTCTCTCACAAAACGGGCTTATAGTCCAACAGGTTTATTTGAGAACACAAGCTTTCAGAGACTATTCATTGCTTCTTCAAATACTTGCACGAAGAAATAAAACTAAGCAGTACTAAATAGGAATTACTATTTAGTTCAATTAATTAGGCTATAGGTACAGGAAAACAGTAGAATGAGGCCCAACCCTAGACTTGTGCTGGCCACTTTGCCCAGGAGTTTATGGACTGCCCCCTGATATGCCCACTGATTATTAATGACCAAACACCCGCGAGTGAACAGGGCCCAAACCAGACTGACTTGGTAGGACTAATCTGATCACCCTGGCCCACTTCCAGTGCTGCTCTTTCAACAGCACCGTGAATAAACTAGATGTAAGCCCCTCTTGCTCTCCTAAGGACTGACTGCAGCCTCAACTCTGACTGCAAGGGCAGTAATCTCCCATCAGCTGATCAATGGCCTCCTCAGCTGCAATAAGTACTGATGATATAAGTTGTCAGGTATCCTCGCTGTTTTACCAGTTACGTTTTCATACCATCAATTTGCTCAGTTGTGGAGATAAAGATTGGATGTTCAATGTTGGGAATATCAAGCTGTAAACATGGAGAAAAAAGCTTCTCATCGCCTGATGACAAGATTCTGAATTCTTTTTCTAAAGTGTGAGGATTTAATTGGAAAAATCTTTCCTTGATATCAAGAATTTGATTTTTGACTCTTCCCCAAATAAGCTATCTCACAAACCATCATTCTCACCACCTCAGAGAATGTGAACAATTTCTTTCGAAGTATGAGTCCTGTTGGCTCAGCAAGGAATTCCAAAAAGAATAATGTGATCTTGGCATCCAGTTCACATTCAAAGAAGTTAACAAATTTGCAGATGGATTGAACATCATTTCATTTCAGTGAGCCATCCAGCACGGAAACAGACCCTTTCGCTCAACCAGTCCATGCCGATCATAATCTCAATCTAAACTTGTACCCCCTATCTGCCTTTGGCCCATATCCCTTCAAACATTACTTATTGATATACTGATCCAAATGTCTGTTAAATGGTGTAACTATCGCTGCACACACCACTTCCTCTGGAAGTTAATTCCACACATGAACCACTTTGTAAAATCATTCCCCCACAAGTCTTTTTAAAATCATTTTCCTCTCACCTTGAAAATAAACCTCGTAGTCTTGAAATCCCCAACCGAGGGAAAATATACCTATTCCCTTCATGATTTTATAAGTGTCTATAAGGTCAACCTCCTATGCCCCAGTGAAAACAGTCCCAGTCCATCCAGCCTCTCCTTAAATTAAAACCCTACATTCTCTGCAACATCACGGTAAATCTCTTCTGATCTCTCTCCAGCTTAATAATGTCCTTCCTCTGACAGGGTGGATGGAACAGCACACATACCTCGAGGAATGGCCTCACTGTCCCACTCCCATACTCAACGATCTGAGCAATGAAAGCAATGCCTTATTAAACACCCCAACCGTATGTGACTCAGAATTATATTCCCGACCCCTCAGTGTCTTTATTCTACAATACTAGCCAAGCTTCAACTTTTAATTGTATGATTCCTGTCCTTGTTTGTTTTACCTCACGTTTATCCACATCAAGCACTATCTGCCACATCACTCTCAGAGACACTGGATGGCAAAAAGCCATATTCCAGTCTGTGCAAATTTTATTTTTGATTTATCCTATTTTTCTTATCGACCTGTTCAGGGATGTTGTCAAGCATTATCTCTGGGTCCGATGGGACTTGAACCTGACGCACACCAGCTGAAAACATCATATCATGAGACTCGCGAGATCTCCATCAGTTGGAGCAAGTTTTCGATGTGGACCGAAGGTTCTGTTTGCGTGATGTACATCTGTGTGACTCTACTGTAAATGCTGGAGATCATAGCGGGTCAGACAGCACCAATGGGGAGAGAGAGAGAGCTAACATTCAGAGTCTGCATGATCCAATGTGAGCTTTTCCATTTGTTGTTTTCTTTTCAGTGACACACAGTTTGGGTTGGTGTTTTTCCCCGCCTGGTTCAGTGGATTGGAGAATACACAAAGGCAGATATGCTCAACAGAACTCTCGACAGAACATCAATACCCAAAGTGTAACATGGGAAAGTGTTTTTGTACATTTTCTGCCGCTGAGAGTTTGGATCGTTTCTCACCACCTCCCTGCGAAAAGACAGTGTGTAATGGCGATGTGTAAGAGCTGCGTCGATCTTGTTGTTCTGCTGTTATTCGGATGGAATCCTGGCTCAGAGGCTGCAGGTCTGTGGGGAAGCGGCGTGGGTGGAAGCTGGGGCTGGGAGCAATGACCAGGGTGATCGGGATAGACACAGCAAGATGTTTTATCTAATCTGGGTGGGTTGTGCTTCGGCGGGTCGGTGTGGACTCGTTGGCCCAAAGGGCCTGTTTCCACACTGTATTGTAATGTAATGTAATCTAAAAGCGCAGCAGGTCAGGCAGCATCAAAGGAACAGGAGAATCGACGCATGAGCCCTTCATTCCTGAAGAAACAAAAAAAATTGTGCTGATGTAATGGAAAATTAACAGAATTTAAAATTTACCGTGAAATCTGAAAGAGAATGCTTTGCTAAATTTAATACTTTGCTGAGTTCTGCAGTTGAGGAGACAGCTTGTCTTTCTTTGCTTGTAAACATTCAACCGGCCTTGCGAGCAGCTGCTAAAGAATAACTAAAGACAGTTATGCCTACGGCAAGGGAATGAGAAACTAAACTGGAATATTCCCAGCCATTGTCTTTGAGAGTGTGATAAGAATGGTATAAGAAGAATAGGTGAATTATGCTCACTGCCCTTACATGCGGTATTTTGGCCAATTGTATCAGCCCTGCACGCAGTTTTATTATACAGCTTTTTCTTTGTTCCTGCTAGCAGTTGAGTTGAGTCAACACTGAACAAATTCACTAATATCACTATGCTCCAGAAAGAATTAATTATCGTTGTGATGTCCTCTCTTGTGCTTTGTTTGTAAGTCTTTGAGGAAGCCAACAGTTTACAGTTTTTTGCCAATATATTTGAAATTAGCTCACTACTGTAGTCGAATATAAATAGGAGATTGATCAGTGTATTTCAAAAATAGTTTCTGCAATTTACTCTTCGTAAGTACCACAAATATGTAACCACAGTGGAATGAGGTCGAGAATTAATGCCAAATATCTGTAATTCTGGCATTCAGAGTAAGAAATGGAGTTGAATACTCTTGATTTGGAAAGCTTAATTGTGTTAAACCCACTTGGAGCTGTACTAATCAAGCTGAATCTGATTTTTAAAAATGGCTGGACAGTAGGAGAGAGAGGGCAGTGTTGGAGGGTTGCTTTTTGGATGGGAGGTCTGTGACTAGCCGTGTTCCACAGGGTTTCACAGCCTTTCATCATGTGGGAAAAACATACCCAGGCTGCGAGCGAGATAAACTGCTATCATAAAGAGGTACCAGTCTGAGCTAATTGAAGAGTTTATAAAGTAACCTTGCACAACTCGCATGTCTGATATCATTGTTTTACAAAATCGCTTCTTAGCAAGGAGTGCAAACTTTTGACCATAAAACGGCTTCCCGACAGACTGTGTCAGAATGTCTTCAATGTTAGGTTTAGAATAATTTTAGGCTGGGAGCAGATTCCTGCTTTTTATCTTAAGCACAGAATCATTCTGTACCTGAGGCTGAAATGTTACTGCAAGGTTGTATTTAAAATGATTAATTAGTCTCGAATTAAACGTGCCTTCTTTTCAAGTTTGTGATTCAAATTCAAATAAGACATAAGATCTGATTAGTTTGAGTTGACAGTGGGGCAGTCCATAAGGTCTGTAGAGTGGTCTGCAAGAACAGCAAGTAAGTTAAGGCTTCATCAATATTACCTTCTACAGAGTTTGTACTTAATAACTGATAATGGCTACTGAATATCATTGTAAAGTCCCAAAATGCAATTAAATTCAATCCATATCAGATAAGCCCTGAGTTAATTTTCTTCTGGCTCCAAGTCCAAAAATGTGCCGGTCAGGTGAATTGGCCATGCTAAATTGCCCATAGTGTTAGGTGCATCAGTCAGAGGGAAATGGGTCTGAGTGGGTTACTCTTCGGAGGGTGTGGACTTGTTGGGCCAAAGGGGCTGTTTACACACTGTAGAGAATCTAATCTTAAAAAAAAGCCTCAGCACTAAAATGGTCTCTCCCTCTGGTGTCCTTTTGAACTCTCAAGTCAGGGTTTTGGAACAGCACAGTTTTTTTTCCCCTGTGTCTGCCCCATTTGAAAGGGGTAATAAGAATCCATTATAATTGGCAGCATCTGACAGTTAACTACAAAGTTTTTGATAGTACCGAGTTTTGTTTCAGGGTCAGAATCAAACAGTGTCATTAATTTCACAAGGGAACGGCTGTGAATGTTATCACTTGATGTCCTGTTCTCAGATTCACCGATGCTAAGGCAAATGTTCTTAATTGTCTTACAGCATCCTGTTATCACTTGGTGAGCCCAGATGTCCCTATCTTTAATTACCCCCTTTTTCTGAGCCTTCCAGCCTGTCTATTTTCTAGTGCAGTAAATGTGTCCTATAATTCGGCATTACATTTTCGTCTAAATGTTTAAAGACAAGTTTTAAGGCTGTAGACTTTCTCATTCCCTCCTTTTTTCATTCCATGACAACTACTTGGCTTATACAAGTATAATTAGTCCATTCAGTTGATTTGTATTCTTAATAAGTCAAGCGCTTCCTCTGGCGAGTCATCATCCAGTGGAGCAGAGTCTGAAAAATACAAGTTCAAGTATGGAGGTACAGGGGGAGACAAAGGTCAATTAATCTGATTCCTCTTTGGCTTAGGTGAAAAGCAATGTATGGTCCATTTCATGCATAAGTGGACGACAATGTATATTCCTAGTGGGAGACTAAGTATTATCAGAACATCCCACATGATCCATCCACACAGTAACCATAGCCAGCAAGTAAAACTCCATCCACTTGAATCGGATAACAGTGGGGCAGGTATTTTCCTTGCATCCTGACCCGTTTTGTTTGATAACATCTGTGTCGTCCAAAATGTCTTTAGAGAAATCATCGATGTATTTGCAACATTGCGGGCCAGTGACTGAACAAGTGCCTCCTTCTTAAGCAGGGAGGGAATCTAGCACTCGCCGATTCTGCAGTGTCATCATCATCTGAGTTTCCTGTAACTCTTCCTTCACCAGTTTCAAAGCATGGGCAGTTAAGTTGGCAAGTTTTTCGATATCATATGCAAGGTCATTTATCTGGTCTCGGGCCATCTCAACACCCCAGCCAGGAATAAGGCTTCCCAGCAACATTGGCCACCAGGTTTGTTGATGGAAGAAGTCGTGTCAGTCTCGTTTTGTTTTTCCTTTACTTTTTATTCCATACTGATTCACGTGTTGGTGGGCATTCCATTCATCATCGACTTCAGACATTTCATGGTGGAGGGTGAAAAGTGGGAAGGAGATCAGAATGGTGGAAGAGTGAGCAGATAACACATGGATCAGGGGATCAGGGGCTTTCAGCGGATGGCTGTATCAGTACTAACACTAGGACTATGAGGGGAATACAAGCTTGCAATGTCCTTTGTCAACCCTTGTTGAACATCCTTCTACCTTTACTGCAGTTTCAGTTGTCAGAAGAACTTGTTAAGGGCCTTTCCAGCGAGGGTCCAATTTTCCATGATTAAAAGTACGTAGTCACCAGGGTTAATGTCTATAAACGTTAGAGTTCTTTCTTCTTCCTTCCCTGGATTAGCTTGAATAAAGAAACCATGAGTAACAGAAGGAGGATTGGGAGTGCATAGTATCTTTGGTCTTTCTTCATCTTTCCAGCTTGCCTTGTTAATTACTGTGGCTACTGAATACAGGAACTGTGTAAAGGTATTTCTATCAGTGGCGGTTGGTAAGATAGGAGAGGATTCCATCGAGAAGGTGTAGATGGTCAGTCTTATGGCAATAGGTGCCTTAGGGTTTGGTGATTTCGGTACCACGTGCTCAATACTGCAATCTGTATGGTTCATTTTGGAAGGGGAACAGACATGCATCCCAAGATAGCAGTTTTCGGTTGATGGAGGGGATGAGGTGATAGAATTGTGCCGTCTCATGATGACTGGCATAGAAGTGTTGCAAGGATGACAATATGGTCGAGAGTGATGTTTGGATGTGCAATGTGAGTAGTTTAAATGAGTTTCAGCCAGGCAGCTACAGTCATAACTTCCAATGGTCTTAGCACAGGTTTCATTTATACAGTCACATTGGAGTTTTAGTCGGTCTGAGATATCACCGATGGTTTGGGCACTTGTACTTGGGTTGGATTTTCATCGGATGCCTGTATCAGTACTAAGACGAGAACTGTGAGGGGGTTACAAGCTTGCAATGTCCTTTGTAGACCCATGTTGACCATCTTCTACCTTTCCTGCAGTTTCAGTCATCAGAAGAACTTGATCAGGGCCTTTCCAGCAGGGACCCAATTTTCCACGATTAGAGTCTTGCAATAGCACATAATCTGGGAGAAAGTGAGGACTGCAGATGCTGGAGATCAGAGCTGAAAATGTGATGCTGGGAAAGCGCAGCAAGTCAGGCAGCATCCAAGGAGCAGGAGAATCGATGTTTCGGGCATTAGCCCTTCTTCAGGAATGAGGAGAGTGTGCCAAGCAGGCTAAGATAAAAGCTAGGGAGGAGGGACTTGGGGGAGGGGCGTTGGAAATAGGTAGAAGGAGGTTAAGGTGAGGGTGATAGGCCGGAGTGGGGGTGGGGGCGGAAAGGTCAGGAAGAAGATTGCAGGTCAAGAAGGCGGTGCTGAGTTCGAGGGTTGGGACTGAGACAAGGTGGGGGGAGGGGAAATGAGGAAACTGGAGAAATCTGAGTTCATCCCTTGTGGTTGGAGGGTTCCTAGGCGGAAGATTAGGCACTCTTCCTCCAGCCATCGTGTTGCTATGGTCTGGTGATGGAGGAGGTCAAGGACCTGCATGTCCTTGGTGGAGTGGGAGGGGGAGTTGAAGTGTTGAGCCACGGGGTGGTTGGGTTGGTTGGTCCGGGTGACCCAGAGGTGTTCTCTGAAACGTTCCGCAAGTAGGCGGCCTGTCTCCCCAATATAGAGGAGGCCACATCGGGTGCAACGGATGCAGGAAATGATGTGTGTGGAGGTGAAGGTGAATTTGTGGCAGATATGAAAGGATCCCTTGGGGCCTTGGAGGGAAGTAAGGGGGGAGGTGTGGGCGCAAGTTTTGCATTTCTTGCAGTCGCAGGGGAAGGTGCCGGGAGTGGAGGTTGGGTTGGTGGGGGATGTAGACCTGATAAGGGTGTCACGGAGGGAGTGGTCTTTCTGGAACACTGATAGGGGAGGGGAGGGAAATATATCCTGGTGGTGGGGTCCGTTTGGAGATGGCGGAAATGACGATGGATGATATGATGTATATGGCGGTTGGTGGGCTGGTAGGTGAGGACCAGTGGGGTTCTGTCCTGGTGGCGATTGGAGGGGCAGGGCTCAAGGGCGGAGGAGCAGGACGTGGAGGAGATGCGGCGGAGAGCATCGTCGATCACGTCTGGGGGGAAATTACGGTCTTTGAAGAAGGAGGCCATCTGGGTTGTTCGGTATTGGAACTGGTCCTCCTGGGAGCAGATGTGGCGGAGACGAAAGAATTGGGAATATGTGATGGCGTTTTTACAGGGGGCAGGGTGGGAGGAGGTGTAGTCTAGGTAGCTGTGGGAGTCGGTTGGTTTATAGTAAATGTCTGTGTTGATTCGGTCATTCGAGGTAGAAATGGAGAGGTCTAGGAAGGGGAGGGAGGAGTCTGAGATGGTCCAGGTAAATTTGAGGTCGGGGTGGAAGGTGTTGGTAAAGTGGATGAACTGTTCAACCTCCTTGTGGGAGCACGAGGTAGCGCCGATACAGTCATCGATGTAGCAGAGGAAAAGGTGGGGGGATGGTGCCAGTGTAGCTGCGGAAGATGGACTGTTCCACATATCCTACAAAGAGGCAGGCATAGCTAAGGCCCATGTGGGTGCCTATGGCTACTCCTTTGGTTTGGAGGAAGTGAGAGAATTGGAAAGAGAAGTTGTTCAGAATGAGGACCAGTCGATGGAGGGTGTCAATGGAAGGGTACTGGTTGGTACGGCAGGAAAGGAAGAAGCGGAGGGCTTTGAATCCTTCATGATGGGGGATGGAGGTGTACAGGGACTGGATGTCCATGGTGAAGATAAGGCATTGGGGACCAGGGAAGCGAAAATCATGGAGAAGGTGGAGGGCGTGGGTGGTGTCCCGAACGTAGGTGGGGAGTTCTTGGACTAAGGGGGACAGGACCATGTTGAGGTATGCAGAGATGTGCAGAGATGCACATAGTCACCAGGATTAATGTCTTTAAATGTTGGATCTCCTTCTTCTTCCTTCCCTGGTACTCGGTAGGCTTCTTTGATCTGTTGATGATAAGACTGCAATGCTTTGGTTAACTTAATCAGGTACCTGTGCATCTCTTCTGCCATGCCATGCACATCAGCAGGGTGTTGGGCAGTTAATGGTACAGACCAGGGAGTCCTCGGGGCTGTCCATGTATCAGTTCAGCGCCGAGAATCCCATCTTGTTCTGTGTCGTGGTTCTCATATTAAAAAGGGTGATTGAGAGTACTAGCAGCTAATTAAGGCCTGTTTCTTCTATCAATTTGCTTAGCTGACCTTATAGGGTACCATTGGTTCTTTCTACAATTCCCGCTGCTAGGGGATGGTTGGCACAATGGAATTTTTGATTCATACGCAAACGTTTACATGGTGCCTTGTCTAACTCCGCACAGAAGTGGGGGCCATTATCAAAAGAGACCGTTACTGGTATTCCAAATTTGGGTATGATTTCCCTTAACAGAATTTTACTCGTAGTTGTTGCTGTGCAGTCAGTACAGGGATAAGCTTCAATCCATTTACTAAATACATCGATTATAACAATGCTTATAACAATGACATCTCATTAACGCCATAAAATCTAATTAGATAGAATCAAAAGGTGCACTTGGCGAGGGAGTTTCACCTGGTGGACACTTTACTCCTTTCTCAGGATTATACTTTTGACAAATTAAACAATTTGCAGCTGCTTGTTTTGTTTTTTTCTTGCAGGTGGGGATTCCACCAAGTTTGGAGAATTCTGTGCATCATTTACCTCCTTACCTATATGTATATGCGTATGAACATAATCAACTAGAATAGGCAAAAGCGAGTCGGGCAGACATGTCTGTCCTACCGTCATTACCCAAAGGTTATTGTTATTTACATAACAACCATGGTTCAGCCATCTTTGTTTTTCTTCATCAGAGGCGTCCCTCTGATGGGTCTGTATTCGCTCTAGGTCAGGCATGGTCGGGGTGTCAGAAGAGGAAATATGAAAGTCTCCCTTTAGTTTCCTATTCGTCATTTGAATAACCATGTCTTGTTGCTTAAGAGCTGCTTTCTTAGCAGCTGCATCAGCATCATTGTTGCCTTTAGTGACAACGGAAGCATCAGAAGAGTGAGCAGAACATTCGGTAATTGCCGATTGAAGGGGAAGTTGAATAGCACTGAGGAGATTAGCAACGTAGGCAGCATTGAGGACAGGGGTTCCCAATGAAAAAGTTGAACAAAATTATTGGCACATCCAAAGGTATTGTGGGAATCAGTATAGATATTAGCTGACTTTCTTTTAGCAAGTATACAGGCATGGATGAGAGCAAGGGGTTGGCTGGAGAGCAAGCTTGTTGGGTGGAACAGGGTGGGTCGACAGAATAAGCTTCTAGTGTATGGGATAAAGTGACAATCGAATATTCTGACATGCATTTGTCCTCTGGAGAGACAGAAGAAAACCCATTGACGTAAAGTGTAAGGTCTGGGTTAACAAGAGTCTGATCCGTATAATCAAGACATGGTTTTGTAACAAGGTAATTTATGAGAACACAATCATGGGGAGGATCAGGCAGTTTAAGAGGTTCTTCCTGCAGGAATGTAGTGGGGTTAATGTTAGAGGAGTATTTTAAGGAGAGAAGTGGATTCTGAGTGGAGTACATTTAGAGTTAAGCAAGGATACTGCAGAAAGGGAGGTACAGACTTTGACATTTTGATGTAAAATTATATTAGAGGCAGCCGCTACCATCGTACGAATGGCGGGGAGAATCTGTGTGCAGTTTTAAAATAGTCATGTAGAAGCCACATTTAATTTTATCTTGAATTAACTAAATGTGGTACCAATAAAATGCCACAGGCTGTCTGTAAATACTAATTAGGGGGCAGAATTGTAATTGGCAACCTGTATGGTGGCCTAATCCTTCTAATCGGAATTTTAAATTGTATTAGTTTGAATTCAACTTGCACTTCTGGTTGTTTTAAAGTTGAACTGAAATACTTTTCTTGTAAAACTAGCAAGGTTTTGGTTCTTTCAGCAATGCACCATTTTCTTTCACCATCTGGTTAAAGAATACAAACTGGTTTTAAAAGCAGCAGTTAGATTTGATCAAAATCAGTGGCCTTAAGTTCACTCATCAGTGTAATTGTAACACTCCCAACACACAGGGACAAATTATTCATTGGAGGAAGGGAAAGGGCATCAACACGTTGGTCCTCAGAGTAGGGAGGGGGAGTTCAGGCGACATTTTGTTTTATGAAGCGTGTTTGCCTTGGCCGTACTGTTTTGAGAAGGTCAGCTAACTGGAGGAGAAGCATAAAATATTTCCTTCTCCAAATTAGAATCCCATTCATCATTCACAGATGGATCAGAAAACACTACATTCGATCCGTATACACGAACACCAACTAGCCACGAAACGACACGACCAGCTATCCTTAGTAGCCACACACACAGATGACAAGCAACATGAATTCGACTGGGACAACACTACCATTATAGGGCAAGCCAAACAGAGAACAGCCAGGGAATTCCTAGAGGCATGGCACTCATCCACAGACTCTATCAACAAACACATCAACCTGGACCCAATATACCGGCCACTACAGTGGACAGCTCGAACTGACAACCGGAAGCGGCAGAGACAGGCCACTATAAATGCCGGAGGAAACAGCACAGAAGTGCTTCACAGGAGGCTCCCAAGCACTGAGGATGTCACCTAGACAGGGGACGAAACGTTTGCAAGACAAATTCCCAGCTCGGCGAACAGAACCACAACAACGAGCACCCGAGCTACAAATCTTCTACCAAACTTTGAAGAACTAATTCAGAACCTTCCTCAATTGATGGACTAATTTCCACTTTTAATAAAGTTTTGTCTCCATGATAATTGCATGAACTTTTCCCGTTTTTCCCTAGCTACATTTTTCCACGCTGATATGGCTTCTTTTTGCTTACTTCCCTTTCTTTTTTCCCAAATCCCTTGTTCCATTTTAATAAGTAGAGTTAAATCACATGTGCCTCCGAGAGGCCAATACTTATTTTGTTGAGCAGCTGCAGCCGATATTTCCCTTAATTGTTTCTCATAATTAGGATACAGACTTATTATTTCTGTTAGGGGACATTGACCTTTCATCTTATCTAGAGTTACACTCATATTTATCCTACCTACTTTATACTGATTACAGAGGCTCCAACCTCAATCATTACAGGGGCTCCAACCACAATCATAACAGGGGCACCAACCCCACAAAGCCATGCACAGGGGCACCAACCCCACAAAGTCAAGCACAGGGACACCAACTCCAATCATTACAGGAACACCAACCCCAATCATTACCAGGGCACCAACCCCAATCATGACAGGGGCACCAACCCGACAAAGTGAAGCACAGTGGCACCAACCCCACAAAGCAAAGCACAGTGGGCACCAACCCCAATCTTTACAGGGGCACCAACCCCAAAAAGCAAAGCACAGGGGGCACCAACCCCACTAAGCAAAGCACAGGGACACCAACTCCAATCATTACAGTGGCACCACCCCCAATCATTACAGTACACCAACCCCAATCTTTACTGGGGCACCAACCCCACAAAGCAAAGCATGGGCATGAAAACCCCAATTATTACAGGGGCATCAACCCCAATCTTAACAGGGGCACCAACCCCACTCATTGCAGGGGCACCAACCCCAATCATTACAGGGGCACCAACCCCAAAAAGCCAAGCACATGGGCACCAAACCCCACAAAGCCAAGCACAGGGGGCACCAAAACCAATCATTACAGGGGAACCAACCCCACAAAGTCAAGCACAGGGGCACCAACCCCAATCATTACAGGGGCACCAACCACAATCATTAAAGGGGCATCAACCCCACAAAGCCAAGCACAGGGGCACCAATCCCATAAAGCCAAGCACAGGGGGCACCAACCCCAATTATTACAGAGGCACCAACCCCAATCATTACAGGGGCACCAACCCCAATCATTAGAGGGGCATCAACCCCACAAAGTCAAGCACAGGGGCATCAACCCCACAAAGCCCAGCACAGGGGCAACAACCCAGAAAGCCAAGCACAGGGGGCACCAACCTCAATCATTACAGGGGCACCAACCCCACAAAGTCAAGCACAGGGGCATCAACCCCACAAAGCCAAACACAGGGGGCACCCACCCCACAAAGCGAAGCTCAGGGGCACCAATCCCAATCATTACAGGGGCACCAACCCCACAAAGCCAAGCACAGGGGCACCAACCCCACAAACCGAAGCATGGGCACAAACACCCCAATCATTACAGGGGCACCAACCCCAATCATTACAGGGGCACCAACCCCACAACGCGAAGCGCAGGGGCACCAATCCCAATCATTACAGGGACACCAACCCCACAAAGTGAAGCACAGGGGCACCAATCCCAATCATTACAGGAACACCAACCCCAATCATTACAGGGGCACCATCGCCAATCATTACAGGGGCACCAACCCCACAAAGCCAAGCACAGGGAGCACCAACCCCACAAAGCCAAGCACAGGGAGCATCAACCCCAATTATTACAGGGTCACCAACCCCAATTATTACAGGAACACCAACCCCACAAAGTGAAGCACAGGGGCACCAACCCCTCTCATTACAGGGACACCAACCCCACAAAGCGAAGCACAGGGGCACCAACCCCAATCATTACAGGGATACCAACCCCACAAAGTGAAGCACAGGGGCACCAACCCCAATCATTACACGGTCACCAACCACAATCATTTCAGGAACACCAACCCCTCTCATGACAGGGACACCAACCCCACAAAGCGAAGCACAGGGGCACCAACCCCAATCATTACAGGAACACCAACCCCACAAAGCGAAGCACAGGGGCAGCAACCCCAATCATTACAGGGATACCAATCCCAATTATTTCAGGAACACCAACCCCAATCATTACAGGGATACCAACCCCACAAAGCGAAGCACAGGGGCACCAACCCCAATCATTACAGGGATACCAACCCCAATTATTTCAGGAACACCAACCCCAATCATTACAGGGATACCAACCCCACAAAGTGAAGCACAGGGGCACCAACCCCAATCATTACAGGAACACCAACCCCAATCATTACATGGGCACCAACCCCAATCATTACAGGGGCACCAATGCCAATTATTACAGGGGCATCAACCCCACAAAGTGAAGCATAGGGGCACCAACCCTAATCATTACAGGGACACCAACCCCATAAAGTGAAGCACAGATACAAAGCACAAACATTCACTCACCAACAAACAACTGTGCATCCAAATCGAATCTGAAAGGGTTAAGCTTTCTGCACACTGCAGAGAGTTAGTGCTATGTCTCTGTGTGCCTATCTCGCTTGCCCGCTCGCTCTCTCTTGCTCTCTCTTGCTGTCTCTCTCTCTCACATATGAACAATAAGAATAATGATTTCTGCAAAGCATTCTCGATATTCCAAAACCTGACTGTTTCTGTTTTTAGTAACTATTTAAATGATCTCATTTTGGCTTCCATCAGGGTACTGTGAGAGTGAAATGGGACACAACAATACAGACCAAGAGCAGGCATGGTATAATCTTTCCTTGTGGGCCCATTGGTCTCAGGTCTGACCCTTAGGTGAAGCTCCTCTTTTCCAGTTTTACTCAAACGTAGCCCTTGTTGGAAACCTGCTAGCAGCGCCAAATTGTTAAAGTGCAGATTTGAGACGGCACAAGGAATCCCTTGTGGACTCAGACCTGTAAAGCCTCTCTCTTGGTTCGTCCTGGAGATTGTATTGTTTGGAAGTCTGGAATAAGAACCTCTTATGGACAGATTAGTTTAATTTTCGTCATCACCTTTATTCACTAATAGCATCACTGTTACAACATAACACTGACACCAATAAGCTGAACTAACTGGGTTCTAATAACCTAGGAGATTAGTTACCAACTCTCCAAGTGCCCCAGTAGGCAACTCTGATGTACTGATACAAAGTGGCTTCCTTTATACAAAAGTTTGAAAAAAACATTGCATATTCTTAATCAGACAGATACCATGAAAGACAATAGTTTGTAAGGAAGAAACATTAATTGACAGGTCGGTGTACGCGTGACTAATCACTCCTACAGGCCCAAAGCCTTTCATTAGGTGGGAAAAACATACCCAGGCTGCTAGCGAGATAAACTGCTATCATAAAGAGGTACCAGTCTGAGCTAATTGAAGAGTTTATAAAGTAACCTTGCACAGCTCGCATGTCTGATATCATTGTTTTACAAAATCGCTTCTTAGCAAGGAGGGCAAACTTTTGACCATAAAATGGCTTCCCAACAGACTGTGTCAGAATCTCTTCAATGTTAGGTTTAGAATAATTTTAGGCTGGGAGCAGATTCCTGCTTTTTATCTTAAGCACAGAATCATTCTGTACCTGAGGCTGAAATGTTACTGCAAGGTTGTATTTAAAATGATTAATTAGTCTCGAATTAAACGTGCCTTTATTTCAAGTTTGTAATTCAAATTCAAATAAGACATAAGATCTGATTAGTTCGAGTTGACAGTGGGGCAGTCCATAAGGTCTGTAGAGTGGTCTGCAAGAACAGCAAGTAAGGAAAGGCTTCATCAATATTACCTTCTACAGGGTCTGTACTTAATAATTGATAATGGCTACTGAATATCATTGTAAAATCCCAAAATGCAATTAAATTCAATCCATAGCACAGAAGCACTAAGAGCTAATTTTCTACTGGATTCAACAGCCTCAGCATTAAAATGGTCTCTCTCTCTCTAGTGTCTTTTTGAACTGTCAAGTCTGGATTTTGTATCAGCAAAGAATTTTTTTTTCTCTCTGTGACTGCCCTGCTTGCAAGGGGTAATAAGAATCCATTATAATTGGCAGCATCTAACCATTAATTACAAAGTTTTTGAGAGTACCGAGTTTCAGGGTCAGAATCGAACAGTGTCATTAATTTCACAAGGGAACGGCTGTGAATGTTATCACTTGATGTCCTGTTCTCAGATTCACCGATGCTAAGGCAAATGTTCTTCATTGTCTTACAGCATCCTGTTATCACTTGGTGAACCCAGATGTCCCTATGTTTAAGTTCTCCCCCTTTTTCTGAGCCTTCTAGCGTGTCTATTTTCTAGTGCAGTAAATGTGTCCTATAATTCGGCATTACATTTTAGTCTAAATGTTTAAAGGCAAGTTTTAAGGCTATAGAAGTTCAGTCATTCTAAATCAAAGAGACAACATTGAGAAAGTGAACGCACTGCTTGCAGATATCAACACTTACCAATAGGTGATGAGAGACCCGACCCCACATCTAAAGAAGTGAATCACAACCCTACTCACAAAACTTCAGAAATCTGGAGAAATAAATAAGACCAACTTCCAAAAAATGAAAACAGATGCATCCAAAGCACCACACTTCCACAGACTGCCCAAATTCACAAACCAGGAGCCCCAGCCAGACCCATAGTCTCAATACCTGGAACACCAATGTACAGATTAGCCAAGGAGCTATTCCACCCAAGAGTTCCTGAACACCTTCAAAGATACCAAGAAAGAAGAGGCTGATATAATGGTCTCCTTTGACATAACAGCCCTGTTCTCATCCATCAACATCAACCTGGCCAAGGAAACACTGACTATCCTATTAGAAGAACCAAAGACATACACCAAGAGCCATGTACTTCATCAGTAAGGACAGTATTCTCAAGTTTGTGAACTCATGCCTTACCACCCACTTCACTTTCAACAACAAAACCTACAGACAAACCAACAGAACACCCGTGGTATCTCCAATATCAGTGTTCTAAGCAGAGGCAATAATGTAGAGACTTGAATGAATAGCTCTGCCAAACATCCAACCCAAACTTTGGTCCACTACGTGGATGACACATTTGCTCCAAAGTGTGTAATAACATCTTTGAACAGATTGTTTAGGAAAAGAAAATAGGAAAGCACCTCTCGTGGTAGTGTCCCCACCTCTGGCTCAGAGGTTAGCAGTGTTGCTGCACAGCGCCAAGGACCTGGGTTCGATTCCAGCCTTGGGCGACTGTGTGGAGTTTGTGCATTCTTACTGTGTCTGAGTGAGTTTCCTCTGATGCTCTGGTTTCTTTCCAGAGTGCAAAGATGTGCAGGCTAGGTGCATTGGCCCTGAAAAATGCAGGATTACAACAATAGGGTTCGGGAGGTGGATCGGAGTGGGAAAATCTTTGAAGGATTTGAATGGCCCGCTTCAGCACTGTAGGGATTCAATGATTGTATAAAAGATCCAGGTTCAAGTCCCACCTGCTGCAGAGGTATGTGAGGCATCTCTGATTAGGTTGATTAGAAAAATACAAAAACACTTATTGGGGGTCCTCTTGTGGTAGTGTCCCTCCCCCTGCTTGGGGAGAACTGGGTTCAAGTTCCAACTGCTCCTGTGGTTAAATAATATCTCTGAACAGGCCGATTAGAAAAATAGGTTAAGTTGGAAAAAAAATGTGAAAATGCCTATTGGAAAGTCAGTACGTAATGGCTAAATTACTATTTAACTTGTTGGTAATTTGTATTTACATCTTACATTCAACTGATTTGCATGAAAGTCCAAATTTAAACAGCTCATGAAAATACCTGCCTGAGTCCGTTTTTTCGAAACCTTGTTATTCTGAATTTAGCACCCCAGAGGTTAGTGCTTTGCATGGTTGAAACATTGCAAAACCATAGGCAAAAGAAGCAAGTGCAAAGAGGCAATTAATGTTGAACCAGACATAGGAGACAGTTTTTTTAAAATTTATTCTGCCAAAGCCCTTGTAAACACCTATTAAAATTATTAACTTGCTCTATCCAGGGCAACCAATTTTGTTTCATATTCAGATCAGACAAAGATGTTTAAAAAGACTATATCTTTGCTCTTCAGACAGTCCCTCAGGATCAAGGATGTCCTGCTTCCATTTGGGTTCTGGAATGGCTGATGTTTGGATTTGGACTTGTCATATGTCAGGCTTGAAGATTTGGTTAGGTTTGTTTAGAGGTTTGTGTGCTCCCTGAGACACCTCTACTTTGTCTCTGCCCTCTTCTTGTGTAGTCGCAATGATTTTTGGTGCTTTCCTGAATGAGCCTTCTCCATTTTGGTTGGCTATAAGCCAAGTCCTCACTAAGTGAGCTGGGATGTTTAACTGTTGTGGTTGTGTTCGCCGAGCTGGGAATTTGTGTTGCAGACATTTCGTCCCCTGTCTAGGTGACATCCTCAGTGCTTGGGAGCCTCCTTTGAAGCGCTTCACAGGAGGCTCCCAAGCACTGAGGATGTCACGTAGAAAGGGGACAAAACGTCTGCAACACAAATTCCCAGCTCGGCGAACAGAACCACAACAACGAGCACCCGAGCTACAAATCTTCTCAGAAACTTTGAACACCTACTGGATGTCAGATCAGATCAGATATAAACCTATTGATTGGCAGAAGATTCTCAGGCCTCTATAGCCGACTCCTGTTCCTATTTCTAATGGCCTATGCTTTGGAAACATTGTTCAAAGTGCTCCACTATCCTTCTGCGGGTCTCCTGCCAAGAGGAGTCTGCCCACAGATATTGCAGCTTTGTTAATAATGGTTTCGATCTGTATTCTTAATCATCAGATCATGCATTGTTAGTACAGTCATGAATAGTAATGCCTTGGAACGACCAACATGATGTAAACAAGAATGATTTCCAAACCAAATTAGTTTAATTTGAAATCTAATCTAATAGATATCATTGGAATCCATTCAACGGCATCAAGGAAAATAAAATTACAGGGAAGACAGCATGGGAATGGGAATGACTAGATTGCCCCACAGAGAGGTAGAATAGATTTAATTGGCAGATTGGACTCTTCGCCCTGAATGGCTCTGACCAAGGTGAAACTTAACATTAGAAACAATCCTGCAGTTCTCTCCCATCATCCAGCAGCAACTGTACCCCTTTTCCTTGTACTAAACAGTCATCCATCCACACAGTGCACCATCCCAGCAGATAATGACAATCATGAAACAAGATGAAAGGTGTTGATAAAAGTAAAATAATAGGTAGGGGATCGAAGTGGTGCTAAACGTTTTGTTGAGATGTTATAAAAACTCAGAATACTTTGTAAAAGCATGCATACTTATATAATGTCAACTGATGTTATTACCAGACAAGTAGATCCCAGACTGAAAATCTGGCTTGACAAATAGAAATGGTAACAAGATGATGTTTCATGAATAACAGCTACAAACCAAGAATTGGTTTTAACAATACAATAGAATAGGATTTAATGTGCAAAAGAAATTATAACTAGAATAACTAGAAATTATAACGAGAACAAACCGCTATTTACATAATTTGAAAGGCTTAAAAACAGTCCAAGATGATCCTCTCTATCATAGTACTATTACTTTACAGTAATTGAACACCTTGGTGGGAGATTTCCATTCCCTGTCATTCACAAAGAAATGATGTATTAGTTAATTTCAGTTCTGGTCTTGAGAGCTAATAACCCTTGATTAGTCACACACTAAGCTTCGTTTCCATCAGCTTCAAATAACTCCTTCATGATTCCAACCAAATAAATCTGGCCGAGAGCTTTCAACTAAAACCCTCAGAGATAATGTATTTAACTGTTCTACACTAATTTCTTTCTGCACACAAATATTTGACCTATCTTCAAATCAAAACTTCTGCAAATTGAAATTAAAAGCTTTCGAACAATAGGTCACCTCCACCCCAACTGAAACACCTATTCAAACTACAAACAATCGTTCAGTTAAAACATAGGATCAGGGAAGTGACTGTATTTACAGACTGCAATCCACGACACGACATGACCAAGATTGAAAACTGCTGACAGAATTAGATTCTATTGAAACATTGTACTCAAGTACAGTGATACAGGAGTTCAGTGTAATGTTTACAATGTCGCCATTCATGGTGCCATTTTAGGTACAAGGCCAGGACTGTGATGGAATACACTCCATTTGTGAAGAATGGGTGTAACTCCAATAACATTCGAAGAAGCTTGACACCATCCAGGACAATTTGATTAGCATCACATCCACATACACCTATTCTCTTCAGTACCAACATTCAGTAACAACATGTACTATCCACAAGATGCTCTGCAGAAATTCACCAAAGATCCCTAGACAACACCTTCCAAACCGACAACCACTTCTAATTAGAAGGACAAGGGTAGCAGATGTATGGGAACACCACCTAGAGGTCCTGTCCAAGCCACTCACCATCCTGACTTGGAAAATATTACTGTTCCTTCACTGTCTCTGTCTCTTGGTCAAAATCTGGAATTCCCTCCCTAACAGCATTATGCATCAATCTACAGTGTGTGAACTGCAGCAGGTCAGGAAGGCAGATCACTACCACCTTCTCCACAGCAGGGTGGAGTCTACAACAAAACACTTGAAGGAAGGATGTTTGGAAAACTATTAAACAAAAGCTGACAAGTTTGTGGAGAAGGTGGCTTATATCCTGATGTCTGAAGTGGCTCTCAGTTATAGATTTTCTTTTGAAATCAACTTGTTTAGATGTGTTATGAGACACATCGGTAAGAGATGGCACCTGGACTCTGAACCTCTGGCCCAGAGATAGGGATACCACCAAGATCCATGCGTAAGTCCCATGCATTTTGTTATAATCTTCTAAAATTCCATAGATTCTGGAAGGATCACAGTGGATTGGATAATAGTTGGTGGGCGGCACGGTGGCACAGTGGTTAGCACTGCTGCCTCACAGCGCCAGAGACGCGGGTTCATTTCCCGCCTCAGGCGACTGACTGTGTGGAGTTTGCACGTTCTCCCCGTGTCCGCGTGGGTTTCCTCCGGGTGCTCCGGTTTCCTCCCACAGTCCAAAGATGTGCAGGTCAGGTGAATTGGCCATGCTAAATTGCCCATAGTGTTAGGTAAGGGGTAAATGTAGGGGTATGGGTGGGTTGCGCTTCGGCGGGGCGGTGTGGACTTGTTGGGCCGAAGGGCCTGTTTCCACATTGTAAGTAATCTAATCTAATAACACCTTTATTCAAGAAATGATGGGACAGAAAGCAGATTGTACGTCAGTTAGTCTAACAAAAGTAAGGCTGTCTTGCTGCTCTGAAAAGAAAAGAAAACAGGAAGTCATGCAAATGGTTTCTCCTGGTCTGGTTGTATACTTCAAAATAGAGCTCTAGTAAGCCCAATGCATCCATCATTAAGGTTTTATTAAAACTATGTTTCCTGCGATAGCTGTACATGTGTAGTCTTCCCAATGCCCTGGAGTATTATCTGGTGTTTTTATCTCTTTAACCAAGAAGTTACATACTAGTCGGAGAGGGTTCCAATGATAATTCACTTGGCAGATTGCTGGAATAACAGGTGTACCATACCAGGAGGGATTGGGTCAACAAGGCTTGTATTCACTGAAGATTGAGAGGGTATCTTGTTGAAATGTATAAAATTCTGACAGGGCTGGACCGATTTTATGCAGGTTGATGTTCTGGGTCATGGGGGTCATGATGTCAGGACACAAGGTAGATCATTGGTATGTGCAACTAGGAGGAACGTCTCTACTCAGGTGATGACCCTGGAAAATTCACTATCACAGTGGGACAATATAGTTAAGAAATAAATAGCTTTTTAGACACTGACAATGTCAAGAGTAGAGGAACAGAGCAGAAGCACAACCTGCACATTGATTTGGATGAAGGAATCAACAGCTAGATTTGCTGATGGCTTCAAGATAGCGAGCAAAGTAAATTGTTCGGGGAAGGTAGTCTGTCTGCACAGCGATATACATAAAGTGAATTGCCAAACAAATAAGTACATGGAGTACAAAGTGGGAAAAATGTGAACCTGTCCACTTTAGCAAGAAGAATAGAAAAGCGGTATACTGTTTAAATAGAAAGAGATTGTAGAAAAGGCAGGGGATTCTGGGTGCCCTGGCGCTATGCAGATGAAACAAGTCATTAAAGACAAATTGGACAATGTCATTTATCGCAAGCAGAATGGACCATATAAAGTACAGACATTTTTACTGCAGTTGTGCAGGCCTTGGTCAGACCACACCTAAGATGTGAAGTTCCGTTTCGGTCCCCTAATTTGAAAAATTATAATTGTGTTAGTACTTCAGAGACAGTCTATTCCTGGGCTAAAAGGGTTATCTAGAAAAATATTGTAAAAGTTGGGACAATACCTATTAGAGTTTGGACAATCAAGAGGTGATTGTAATGAAACAATATCATGAAAGGACTTGATTGAGCAAATACAAGTAAGATGGCTCCTTTGTGGCCGACTCCAGAAGCAGGAGAGCTGGAGATTAAAATAGTTTTCAGAGGATCGCTAACCTGTAAAGTCTGCTTTATAGTAAATGATATATGCTAAAATTTAATTCACAGCAGGATCAGATAGAATTTGAATAGACAAAGGAGTAGAGAGTTGTGAAGTGTAGACAGGAAGTTCGAATCAAGACCACAATCAGGTTATTAGCTTATTGATTGGTCGAGTAGCATCTGAAGATCAAATAGCCTATTACTGCTCATGACCCATTTTTCATTGAAATGTCCCACATCTGTCAATTAGGAGAAAGACAAGCCTGATCAGATCATGCTGCCGTGCATAGTTATGTTTGGGCCTTAAGACATCACCTCAATACCTGTAAAAGGCTCACTACCTCAAACTACCCTGGAAAAGTATCTCAAGCAACTCTCCTCCCTGCTTACAAAGGATGCTATCTATTACCCTAATGAAACAATCCCCGAAAGCTGCCATTTGACTTTTTGCTTCCTACTCTTGAATGGCCTCTTCCTGTACCACGGTGCCATGTCAGCTGGCTCATTCTCCTTTCAACTCTGTTCCTCATCTACACAGGGAGCAAGTACATTGTACCTGTTGGGCAAGTTAAAGAGCTGAGGCTTCTCTGTTCCTGAATACAGGATCTCTCTACCTGCCTCATTTGCTTTCACACACTGCTGTCCCTGCCCACTGACCGAATTTGAGGTACTTAATCTACCAGGTGTGACCGCCTCCTGAAACAAAGCATCCACTGAACTCCGGCTCTGCTGGATGTGCCACAGAGTCTGAAGCTCGGGCTCCAGCTTATCAACTTTGAGACAAAGTTCCTTCAGCAACACATGCTTGCTGCAGATGTGGTAACTGCAACTCACAACACGATCTGCCAGCTTCCACATCATACAGCTACAGCACATCATCTGCCCAGCCATCTCTACCATCTCGACCTAGTTAATTTGGTGTAGTAGTTAATTAATCCCTCATTAGTTAATTAATTCATTAATT
This sequence comes from Chiloscyllium punctatum, assembly GCF_047496795.1. Taxonomy (NCBI): domain Eukaryota; kingdom Metazoa; phylum Chordata; class Chondrichthyes; order Orectolobiformes; family Hemiscylliidae; genus Chiloscyllium; species Chiloscyllium punctatum. The sequence goes on along the minus strand of NC_092747.1, from coordinate 114,687,045 downwards.
AGTTTTTCATCGTTTTTATTTCAAATTTAGAAGAGATTTCTTACCAGCCAATCAGAACACAGCTTTCCTGAGACTCACATTTTCTGTTTGGCTTCAGTTACTCTGTGTGCTCCTCCCTCTAACTCCGCTCTCCTGAGGTAAATTAGTTTTTATACTCACCGCTCCGTGTAGTCCTTTCTCTATTCCTCTCAATTTGTTGGGCAAGGAACTCTTCCAGAACAATAAACTTGGAAATATTCTCCACATCATATCCCAACATGATAGTTTTTTTTTGAAGACTCCACATTCAGTGCATTCTTTCAATGGGTGTTTCCTCTTGTCTTCACTGTACTATTAGGCATAGATTCTCCATGAGGCATCAGCCTATTGCCTTTTTCTGCGTTGGAATGGGAGTCAGAAAGAAGAATAGCAGAGCAAAGAGGGATTTCTGGTCACAAACTGGACAGTTAGTTCAGTGATGAGCTCCACTCATATATATTTTCCAGGTGAATGCATTGCCTGAACATGAGGGTGCAGGTCACACATCAAATGTTCAGGATGATGCAATTCATGTGTATACCATAGCTCAGCCGACATGATAAACAGGAGGAAGGTGACAGTCTATCAGTATCTGGGAATTCTTGTTCGGAAAGCAGGGCCCAGTGGTACCAAATGGAAATGCATTGGGAAGAAAACTAAATGTTTTGGGAAGGGGGTTTTAGAGTTCCATGGGAAGGAAAGGGGAAGCAAAGCTCAAATGTTCCAAGTAGAACCCAGATTCATACTGCTTCTACTCCTGGCCCCAATAAATGTTTTCAAAATGTCTCTTCAGGCCCTGCGTTGTTCATAATCATTAGCAGCTATGAAGTGTGAATGCCATCCTGACTCAGACCACAATTAACATTACAGCACGGGATTGATGGCATCATCAAAGGGGATTACAATGAGTTCATGCCAGTGCCTGGGTCACCTGCTCAGTCGTGTGGGCTACAGTCAATTTCAATCCAATACAGCAGAAAGCAGGAAAGGGGATATTTTAATTGCCTTTCATCCAGCCTTGCACCAAGATGTTGGGTTAAAAATCCTCTTCCTCCCATTGATTTGCCACTATTCATTAATCAAATTTTTCTTTTACAGATCCAATAAAAGTGAACGGTCACCAGATTTTGAGATCTGTCGGTGATGATGCCCTGCTGCCGTGTACGATTGACACTGAACAAATTGTCTCACAATTCAGGTGGCAACACAAGCGTGGTCAACAACAATGGAACTTTTTCACAGCAGTTTTCAAAAATGGAAAGGATGAAAGACTCAATGATATATTTGACGGCAGAATGACCTACGTTGGCCAAAGTTCCAAAAATGCGTCGATGTATTTGAGAAATATTACCCTAAGTGATGAGGGGATATACAGCTGTATTTTCACTTTATTCCCTCTTGGGCCTGTTGAAGAGGACATACGGCTAATCGTAAGAGGTGTAGAACCTTCCCATTTTAATGTCTGACTTTTAATATCACTTTTAATGTTGCACCCTTGCCTCCAAGTCAAAGCCCAGACTGGAACACAATTTGACACTACAATGTAGCACTGATAAATGTACATGACAGGTGTTGTCTTTCAAAAGCATGTTGAGATTGTCCTGGGTGGGTGTAAGATATTTCATGTCACTGTCTCAAAGCAGAATGCAGGAGTTCTCCCAGGTGTCAAGCAACATCACACAAAAATTCTGGTCATTATCACAATGCCGTTTATAGGACTTTACTATCTACTAAATAGTTACTGCATTTCAAATATTAAAATGATTCCCATGCTAAAATATTAATTTGGTGTAAATTGGATCTAAAAGTTGAAGTTTTAAATTGGAGGAAGGCTAATTTTGACGGTATTAGGCAAGAACTTTCAAAAGCCGATTGGGGACAGATGTTCACAGGTAAAGGGACAGTGGAAAAATGGGAAGCCCTTCAAAAATGAGATGACGAGAGTTCAGAGACAGTATATTCCTGCTCGGCTGAAAGGAAAGGCTGGTAGAAGTCGGGAATACTGGATGACTAGAAAAATTGAGGTTTTGGTTAAGAAAAAAGAAGGAAGCATATGACAGGCATAGACAGGAACAATTGAGTGAATTCTGACAGTATAAAGGCAGTTGGAGTATATTTCAGTTAAAATTGTTCTTTATACAGATGAGCTGAATGACTTCGTGTTATGCAGTTATCATTGGATTATTCACTGTCACTTCCAACACAGTGTTCTCATATGTAATCTTTATTTAGTTGTTCGTTTACAATTCACTTACTGAATTTACTTTTTTCCTCAAAAAACTAAAATTCTTTTCTGCAATTTTCTAAGAGGATTAATTCACTCCCTCTCACTTGATCTTGAAAATGTAAACTGCTGTCCTGATACCCAGGATGCTATTCATTAAAACACACTAATACAATTACATGGTGAGTTTCTCCAGCAGAAGTTGAAGATCCCATTAGTCCATGCTGTACAGAACTGTCCATAAGCAGAGAGGTCTTGCAGTTTATTTGTATTTTACAACAGAGGTTTCCGTTGTCATCTCAGTCTTTTTTCACCATTTCTTTCTGTGGTTTCCTCAAGGTAAGTAATAAAATTCTTTCATCTTTCATTTGAATAAACATCTTTCATTTGGAGATGCTGGTGTTGGACTGGGGTATACAAAGTGAAAAATCACACAGGTTATAGTCCAACAGGTTTAATTGGAAGCACACTAGCTTTCAGAGCGTCGCTCCTTCATCAGGTGATAGTGGAGGGACACAATTCTAAGCCACAGAATTTATAGCAAAAATTTACAGTGTGATGTAACTGAAATTATACATTGAAAAATACCTTGATTGTCTGTTGAGTCTTTCGTCTGTTCAAATACAATGATAGTTTCACTTCTTTCATGTGTAAATCACAAAACCTTTTTTTAAAAGTTGCATTCTCAGGTTAGCTGTAACAATGGGCATTAGCTAGACAGTAAGTTGAAGGTGTTAGCCCCCTGTGTTCTCTGTCTGTGCCATGATGTTTAGATTGATTCTAATCTAAAAAGTGAGAAAACAGAGTTTTACATGAACTCATGCAATTTTTGAGCAAACTACAATGTAACTCTGCAAGCACAAATTCGCCCCACAAAATATATGTGTGCATATGGATCTTTGTCTGTCTGTGTGTGCGTATCTGGGGGTGGGGGGTTTTGAGTGTCTATGAGAGAGAGTGTATATGTGTGTGCATGAGTGTAGAGTGGTCTAAGTCTCTGAGGGTGTGTGTGTAGTGCAATGGTGGTCACCTGTAATGTGACATGAACCCAAGGTCCCGGTTGAGGCCGTCCCTATGGATACCGAACTTAGCTATCAGCCTCTAACAGCTATCCAGTGTTCCCCAACTGGGAGGGAACCCTCCTGTCTGTTGATTGTTGTGCGGTGCCCATTCATCCGTTGTCGTAGCCTTTGCTCGGTTTCCCCAATGTACCATGCCTCCGGGCATCCTTGCCTGCAACGTATAAGATAGATAAGTTGGCTGAGTCACATGAGTACCTGCCACATACATGGTGGGAGGTGTCCCCACGCATAATGGTGGTATCCATGTTCACACTCTGACACATCTTGCAGCGCCTACCGTGACAGGGTGGTATGGAGTTGTCCTGAGAGCCGGGCAGGTTGCTATGAACAGTGATCTGTTTGAGGTTTGACGGTTGGTTAAAGGCAAGTAGTGGAGGTATGGGGAAGGTCTTGGGGAGGTGCTCATGCTCATTGATAATGTGTTGCAGGTCACGAAGAACATGGCATAGTTTTTCAGCTCCTGGGAAGTACTGAACAACGAAGGGTATCCTGTTGGTTGCAGCCCGTGTCTGTCTCCTGAGGAGGTCATTATGGTTCTTGCTGTGGCACATCGGAACTGGCAGTCGATGATTTGGGCATTGTACCGTGTTCTTGTGAGGGCATCCCTGAGTACTTTCAGGTGCCCATCCCGTTCCTCCTCACCTGAGCAAATCCAGTGTTCACGTTGGGCTTGTCCATAGGGGATGGCTGTTTTAATATGTTTTGGGTGGAAGCTGAAGAAGTGTAGCATTGTGAGGTTGTCTGTGGGTTTGCGGTAGAGTGTGGTGCTGAGCTGTCCACCCTTGATGGAGATGCATGTGTCCAAGAATGAGACAGATAGTCGAGAGTAGTCCATGGTGAGGTTGAGGGTGGGTGAAGTGTTCCCAGTTTCATTTGACTGAGAGGATGGACTGCAAAACTTAGGTGTCATTGTGATGTCTAATTTGAACTAGGTTCAGTGTTTGATGTTGGTTAATCATTCAGAAAGGATCATAACATCTGAATGTTCTAAACTACACTTCTGTGTCTCAATTTAGCTCCTCCAACTGTTACCATCCAAACACATCCAGACTTTTCTCTGACTGACTGCAGGAAACGCCTCATTGTCATCTGTACAGCAGCAAATGCAAAACCAGCCGCCAGTATCACTTGGAAAGCCCCTTTTGATGTACGTACCAATGAAAGTATTGGGCCTCCTGCTGCAAATGGGACTGTGACTGTCTCTAACTGGTTTCAACTGTGTCCGAATAAATCGCTTCATGGGCAGAAGATTGTCTGTGTTGTGGAACATCCAACCCTCAATGCTTCAAAACACGTTTCTTCTCAGCTGACTATTGACTGTAATTACAATTCTATCCTATTTTGCATTATATTTGTGTTAATCTTTGTAGTAAATACACAATGAGGTGCAAGAGTGAAATAGAATTTGTTATGGCTCCATTTTAGCTGTACAAGTGTGGGGCTATTAAAAAAGCAGAAGCCACTACTTTTACTCCTTCCTGTTGTGCCTCCACATTCATCTTTTTCAAACAGGCAAGCAGGACACCCAGAGGAAGGAATCAGCAATCTGTTTGAAATATACAGCCTAGATTTGACAATGTTGTCAGAACCTGTTCTGCTGTATTAACTGGGGCTTGAATGAGAAGGTAGCTATGACAAATTTACTGTGAAGTGAAATCCTCAGGGAATTGAATCCTGAAATAGAAAAATACGTTTTAAGCCTATATTGTAAAGGGAGAGGCGTGAGCATTTTGGTGGTTTTACAAGCATATGACAAAACTCCAACATACTGCCCTCCTCTTGATGTCAAATTTCCTTCACATCTAACTGCCAGACTCCATCACCATGTGTACATTAAACTACTGTGCTGCCAGTTACAAGATGCACTGCAGAAATTCACCAAAGATACTCCGTCAGCACCTTCCAAACCCGTTACTACTTCCACATAGAAATTTAAGGGCAGCAAAATACATGGGAACACTACGTCCTTCAAGTTCCCCTCCAAGTCACTCACCATCTTGATTTGGAAATATATTGCAATTCCTTCACTGTCACTGAGTCAAAATCCTGGAATTCCTTCCGTACCAGTATTGTGGGTCAACTCATAGCAGGTGGACTGCAGCGGTTCAAGAAGGCAGCTCACCACTACCTTCTCAAGGGCAACTAGGGACAGGCAATAAATGCTGGCAAGTCAGCGACGCCTGCATCCCACAAATGAGTAAAGAGAAAAAAATGGTTTGTGCTGTTCCTGAATGTCTACCAGCTCCACTGTTTTACAGACATCTGTAGTGTTTAATTTTGCTGAGGCTCTGTCGTTAAGCTCAGCAGTGCCTCTTGATCTCTGGCCTTGCTAGGTCCATGTGCTACTCTGCACACTTCCCACCTATCCATTAACATCAGGGCCATAGAACAATGTGACTCATTATGTAATTCTGTATTCTTTATTGAGAAACTTCCCACCCATTAAATAGTCTTACACCCCTTACACAAAAGTTACCCAAATCATAACCCTGAGTAAAAAATACTCATGTCCTTTTGAATTGTTTTGCCAATTACCTGATAGATCTACCCTCTTCAGTTCCCCTGCCAGAGGAAACATTCCTTCCAATTGACCCAATTTAAATCTCCTCCAATTATTTTTAACATTCCTTTTACATCTGCCCTTTGTTACAATCTCCATAGAGACCTACAACTTGTAAAAGGATATTGGAATTCAAGTGGATAGGTTAAGAAAAAGACACTACTTTACATTTTTGAACCTATATACTGCAAAACAACATCTTTTTGAAAGCAACTTACAATTTAAATTCCTGAGAGGAATATTCCTGTTTTGTACTTATAACTCATCAGGTTCTCCATGGAATTACAGTCCCTTCAGCAGAATCCACATTTATTCTCAGATTCCAAAGAATTTCCATATCTCCCTTTTGCCGAATAATAACTTTGAGGAACCATATCCTGGGACTTCCGACAGTTACTGTTGAGTTTTTTTCAATCATCAACAAAATTAATACTTTTTCTAAGAACTATTCCTACCCTGATCATGCTAGAATACATCTCTTAGAGTTTCTGCAATGGTGCAGTAAGTTTAACTCAAGACCATCTCCCTCACATAACAGGCTATGGAAGCTTGCAAAGACAGGCTGCCTATACTTTCATCTGACCATATAGAACTGGAGAATTCCTGTGACATTCATTGGTTGGTGGAGAAGCTTGTAACCTCAGCTCATAAATGGTTTCCTCTGCTTTCTTCCACATGGCAACAGGAAACATATTAACTGGGTAACTTGTGAGCAGTGATAACTAGCTCCTTGAGAAACTGCCTTGCTTCGATTTGGAAGCAATTAAACAGCTATGGCATAATTATAAAATCATAGAGATGTACAGCATGGAAACGGACCCTTCATCCAACCTGTCCATGCTGATCAGATATCCTAAATTAATCCAGTTCCTTTTTCCAGCACTTGGCCCATATCCTTCTTAACCTTTCCATTTGATATGCCCATACAGATGCCTCTTAAATGTTGTAATTGCACCAGCGTCCACTATCACCTCTGGTAGCTCATTCCATACATGCAACACCCTCTGTGTGAAAAAGTTGTCCCTTAGGTCCCTTTTAAATCTTTACACGCCCTCTAGTTCCAAAAGATTTTTTTAAATTTGTTGTCTTCAACACCTTTCTGTGATGTTTTGAGATCCAAAAACTGCTTATTGGAAACTCAGAAGTGACTGCCATTGTTTCCAAGCATAAATAGCTTACACTTCTCAGTAAACCATCTGAGCATTCCTTTGATCTCTAACAGTAGAAGCTTTGATGGTCAAATTCACTTCAGAATAAGAGACTTTCATTTGCTAGAAATTTAAAGCTGTACTCCCAAAGTATAGTAAGTTTATATCTCTTAATCATAATGCCTTGTACTGTTGCAGCAAATGGAAACAGCCATAATCTAATCACTCTCTGCATGAATTAAGAGCCTCATCCTTGCCCTGTTTTGATCAATCTCCTTTATGTGCTGTCTCAAGATTTCCTTGGGTGAGGGACCGGACGTGAGAATAGTTCATCAGCTGAGGTTTCAATTGTGTTTTGTAATGATTTGTATTAGTCTCTATAATCTTATAATCAGTGTTTATTTCTGGAACAAAGAATTAAGGATTCCATGGTCTAGAAATTGGGTTGCCTTGGTCTGGGTTGCAGCTTGCGCTCTGTCTACATGCGTTAAGATTAAGGTGATGGACACATAACTCACAACTAGATCATTACATGGGCAGAGTATTTCCTGTGTTGTGAAATATCCAACCCTTAATGTTTCAAAATAAATTTCTTATAAGCCAAATGCTTGCTCTAATTACACCTCTCCATGACTGTAGCTTTTGGCTGTGTGGGTCTCACACTACCTCTACTGACAGCAGGGGCGAAGGCCACATTGTTCACTTATTATGTAGTTAACTAGCCTTTTCTTAAAGGCAATCTGTGATGAGAGTTAGGTTCAAAACGAGATGAGTGGAAACTACTTTTCTCAGTGTTGAGAATCTGTGGAACTCACTGCCCCAGAGTGCAGTACAGGCTGAATTAATCGACATATTTAAGAAAAGAATAGATATGTTTCTGATGAAAAGTGGGATAAAAGGCGATGGAGAGCAGGCAGAAGATTGGAGTTGAGACTAGGATAAGATCAGTCATGATCATGTTAAATGGCAGGGCTGGCTTGAAGGGTTGAATTGCCTCCTCCTCCTAATTCCTATATTCCAGTCTTGTCATGCTGTTCAACTCACCACACTCCCATCACTTGCCCAGCAACATTTCCTGGCACTCAGGAATCTCATCCAATTTCCAGATGCCTCATCTCACACATAAGTCTTCACCTTCTGTGTTCCTGCTTTCAAATACCCAATGCTTAACACCTACACAATCTCAGCAGTCCATGTTCTGATCCCAGTTTTGCATAAGCTTCAATGGAAATGCTTAGAGTGTGAGCTGGATTTGCTTTTGCAATCTTTCTGGCAGTGTGTCTGTCTTATATACATCATTGAAATTCCCAAAAAGCAAATGCAGCAGTTCAACTGTAGAGGTCTGTAACTTTATGAAAATTATTGTTGTAGCAATGTACAATGGGGATTTGAAATGTCCAACATAATTAATCTTTGGAATGTGGGTGTTGCTGGTGAGGCTAAATTTATTGACATCTCTTGTTAATCTTGAGTTGTGGTGAGCCACCTTATCGAAACCGCTGCAGGACAAATGGAAAAGGTGCTACATTGATACCAAGTTACAGGATTTTGGCGCAAAGAAAAATAGCAATACGTTGAAACCAAGATGGACCAATTGTTCAGATTAAGTTTTCACTTACTTTTATTGGATTTGCTTCACTCATTGAAAAATGTTGGGGTTATTTTTCAACTTCATCACCAAACCATATTGAACGTTCCTGTTTTTAATTAATTTGCACAGAATAGAAGAAAAATCGAGTCACAGTAACATTGGCAACTGCAATTCTTTTGGTAATTTTCAAAGAAATATTGACAATTTAAGTTTGTAAAAACATGTCTTGTATTTTCTTTTTCTTATTTCAGATTTGTACAATGTTTTGCTTTTGTTCCTAAAATAGGGGAAGTGTGATTGTAACTTCCCAGCATTCACTGAGTGGGCGATTACTGTGCAGCAAGAACTTACAGTATGTTTTATTATTTCATCTGTGACAATACTATGGCTTGAAGAGGTGTATTTTATCCTGGTATTTTGCTGAAGAGAGGTTTTAAGACCAAGGTACTGAGTTGTCTATTTGGATCCACAGCTTGTGAGACCTTGGCATTCTTTTTAAAGTTGGAACAATAGTATCACCCTGAATGGATGGGGTCAAGCTCCCACACTGCCAAGACCTTTTAGGTTTTCAGTATCAGTCACTGAGTCTTGAAACTGGGTGGATGCTCTTGTATATCACTCCTGCTATTCTGTGAGATTTCTCTCAATGTTTTTTCCTCTTGAGACTGGAGAATTGCCTGTGAGATAATTGATTTTTCTGAACTTGCATTGGCCAAGGGTGTTAATTGTATGTTACTGTATTGGACCAGTTAATTAGTAGTTAAGTGATCTATTATTTTGTTAACTTTTCTAATGGAGTTAAATTATTCCAGTCTGGTAGCTTGACCAATCCAACTGCATCTGGAATGCAGTGCCTGACACTTACTGCTGAAGGAGCAGGAGAATCGACGTTTTGGGCATGAGCCCTTCTTCAGCTCATGCCCGAAACATCGATTCTCCTGCTCCTTGGATGCTGCCTGACCTGCTGTGCTTTTCCAGCAACACATTTCAGCTCTGATCTCCAGCATCTGCAGTCCTCACTTATCTTTTAAAATAAGAGAAAGTTAGGCTCAAGTCTATCTTCTGAATATATTTTGAGGGGTTTGGCCTGGTCCATAACACGTCCCATTGTGAAACTCCAATCCATTATGAGCCATGTCAATCACAGCTTTCATAACTTAATCCTGGTTTTATTTTGTGCTTCATGTGCTGTCTTGGTTTCTTACCAATAGGCAAACATTGCAATTTATCAGAGACTGGTTAATTGACAGTTTCCAGTAATTCTGGAATTATTCAGCCTCTAAGTAATAATGCCTCTGCTGCAATATTTGGAAATGAATGAAAGTTTTGAAATTGGCATTCATGTTCACATTTTCTGCATCTGTTACTTCTATTGCTATTTCATTTTTGTGCCTTTTGTATCGTTCTTTAATTTTGATTGTCTTCTGTAAACGAATGCAAGTTCCAGCGTTGCTATGTCTCCTCTATTTCAGCATGGAAGGTTGGCAGCCCTCTGATCATTTGTCACAGCAGCCAAGCACCAGGATTATCTCAGTTTCTGAGCTCTGAGCTTCACTATCTCTTCCACCTCCTCCCACATATGCCACAACACTCCACTTGACCAGAACCCTATCCTGTTGGTAGGCAGAAATGTATTGAAGGAAAAGGTATGCTCTGAAAATGCCTGTTCAACTTTTGAACATTTGTTTATCGTTATAAATTTTCATTAATCATCCTTGATGCATGGCAACATGTGACACACAAATTCAAAGCAGAAGGTGGCTTCAAGTCTACTCCACCAAGATCATGACTGAACTGATTGTCGTTTCACTTACACATTCCCGCCTACACCCCAACCAAACATTGACTCCGTTGTTTCTCAACACATTCCACAAATACCATCTTAACTGCACTAATTAATAGAGGATTTTTTATATTTCCTTCAGGATATGAGTATCCCTGACTAAATTGTCTGCCATTGCCTTCAGGCGTATTCAAAGAAGGAGAGACAGAGAGAGAAGTTGAAATTAATCTTGGGTGTAGCACAAAGCTGGTAATAGCAAGTTTGCAATATATTTTACACTCCATAAAATGTTCCTTAACAAAAAGGAGATAAGAGAATATGGAACCTCAGGATTAGAATTGCATTCATCATGTGGCAGATAACCAATTGGAAAATAGGCCAAAAAACATGTTCTGGAATGTTGATGCAGCCTTATCATCTTTCCTTAAATGTGCATGTTTGAATTACTGATTATTTTTAATGATTTCAAAAATTCAATTCTAATGAAATTTTTTTTTTCAGACATGTCATCAGTTTTTATTAACTATCAGATGACTGAAGATGGTGGCTTATACCTGATTTGTATTGCAGATGCTAATCCACTTCCAACTGAATACATCTGGACAAAGTAAGAACATTTCTGTTTTATTACCCAAATACTAGGAGGGGCTGGCATTGCAGCATAAATACGCTACAGGCTTCACATTCATGTGACGATCAGTTCAACTAATTCCTGCCTTGTACGATTCTCTAGCCTTTCAAATCACAAACCAGTAACTCGTGCAAATTCTGGAATGGGAGCACTGACCATTTGCAAATTTCTAACCTGAGCTCCCATTCGGCAAAACCCTGTCAAAGTACTCAATTTTGAAACTTCACTGCAATGTTTCTTGCACTTTGGAGCTGAGATTAAATTCATATGTAGTGAAATTCTGCTGCTCTCTGCTGAGTGCAATTGGTTTGCTCAGTCCCGGTTTTCTAATGGTGCGGACTCCCAACATAAAATTCCACTAAATTCTACACATGATAATCGCAATAAAGATGGAGTTAGTAGACATTTGGAGACGTCTCCATCCTACGGGCAGATATTTAACATTCTTTTCCAATCCTCATAAATGCCACACAAGGATTAATTATTTCCTAACTCCCGCAGCTTTTTTGGATTTGGTGGTATCCTGTTCAATTGTGAATATTGCCATCATTGATCATGCAGTGGTGTAATTAATGGTTAAAATTAAGGGTGATGCAAAGGGCTCACGGTACTGGAGAACGGATCCCGTCGTCCTAAAGGACAGCAAGTTTGTAGAATACTTCTCCAGGGAATTTGAAGCTTTTTTGGCCACTAACTCAGGTACAACTAGTAATCCATCCATTCTTTGGGAGACTGCTATGGCCTATGCTAGAGGGATAATTATCTCATATTCTGCCAGTCAGAAGGGAGAGCAGCAGTGTCTGCTTGAAGTACAATTGAAAGCAATTGAGACGGCTTAAACAGTAAACAGTCAGTGACTAAGCTGCAGTGGATCACAGCTCTCCGATCCACCTTAAACCTATCCTCACGCACACAGCAAGGAAGGAACTTTCCTTTGTGAAGCAGATGCTGTTTGATGATAAGTCAGGTAAATACTTGGCATATTTGGTCAAGAAGAAGATTGCCTCCTAGTCTATTGCTTCTATCAGGGAAGGGAATAGGACTCTTACCTACGATGCTAAAAAGATCAATGAGACATTTTGGAGATTTTACTCTGAACTTTACCAGTCTGAATGCTGTGAGGACAGACTGGCTAAGATGGAGTCTTTTTTAGGAATTTGGATCTTCCTTATGTGTCTGCTGAACAAGCGTCTCTCCTTAGTGCTCCATTAGCAGCTCAAGACAAACAGGAGATGGTGAGGCAACTTCAAAGTTGGAAGATGCCTGGTCCTGATGGCTTGCCCAGTGAATTTTATAAAGAAGTTATAGGCAATTCTAGATACAAAGTTGCAAATGCCCCAGGGGTTAGGCGGAGTGGATCTCCCAGACATCACAAGATATCAATTGAGCTCCCTTCTATCTTTTTTAAGTGATTGGGCCTGTGAGGACTCATCATCGATGTAGTTGGACATTGAGGCCTCCCAGGCAAAGTGTCCTCTTATTAAATTGTTGTTTCTGGACAAAATGAGGACAGTTGCGGAACATTGCCGCAATCCAATATTTATTAATATTGTCAAAGCATGGAGGGCAATGAAACAGATAGAGAGTAATATGTCTAAAACATCTTTCCATACTCCCATAGTTGGTATGCCAGGTTTTTGACCAAGAACAATGGATCCCGTGTTTAAAGCCTGAGTGGATACGGGACTTTAGGTGATCTGTTTGAAAATGAAACGTTGATGTAATTTGATCAAATAACTCGTAAGGATGGATTATCAAGTAGGAACCTCTTCCTTTTTGCTTAGATCAGAGATTTTATCCAAAAAGAGACTATACTTCTGACTGAGGGTTATAGATCTGATATGGAAAAGAGGGTGCTTCATGCGAAGAGCACCCTTTCAGTGAGTACTCTCTGTCATTTGTTGGCAGGAGGTTCCTTGGTATGGGAGAGAGAGTCGGGGTGGAGATCACTCCAGAAACTTGGGAGGACATTTGCGAGAATGTGAGGAAGATTTCAAAATGTAATAGGACCCATGCTACGCAGTTAATGATTCTTCAGAGGGTTCAGATATCTTGCAAAATTTAAGCAGGGAGCATCTTCAATGTGTCCTAAGTGTAACATAAATGCGGGTGCCCTCACTCTTTGTTTGTGGTATTGCGCCAGGCTTTGAGCATGTTGAAGCACTGTGGCAGGAGTAATGGAGAGGGTCTTGGGGACAGAAGTCAAGGTGGATCCAGTTTCTCCTGGGTTTACCAAATTTATCTCCCTTAGATATACATAGGAAAAAGAGTTTTAACATCCTCAGTTTTTGTGCAAGTCTGAGAACCCCCTGGGTCTATTGGGGTGACATAAGTTAATTATGGGACACATTCCTTTGGACTTGCATACAAGCATGGTGTACCAGAAAATGAACAATTTTTATAAGATGTGGCAACACTTTCTGAATTATTTGGAAGAGGATCTGTCCGCCATTTATATTAGGGCTTTTGCCTAGTCATGATGGTTTAGTTTAATAAGCCTAAAGTCCTGGGAGGAAGAATTTCAAACAAATGTGGGTTTAATAATTGATGCTGTCAAAGGTTGAGAGTTGTGGTCTTGTTACATTGAGTAGCATTATTTATTTACTTAATTATTGATGTATAATGAGTGTAGTTGAGAGTTTTTGCAAGGTTTGTGAAGGTTTGTTGAGAGTCCTTTTGAAAAGTAGGAGAGTAGTTTGTTTATTGTTGTTTTTGTTGTAACAATATTATATTTTGATATTTTTGTATATCTATAATTTTGTTAAATTAAAATTATATTTTTAAAAACTGGGTGGTTGAAAAACAAAGGCTTGTATACACAGACCACATTTCACGATCACCAAATGTCTCAAAGCACTTTATGGCCAATGGAGTACCTTTTAGAGTCATAGAGATGTACAGCTGGAAACAGACCCTTTGGTCCAACCTGTCCATGCCGACCAGATATCCCAACCCAATCTAGTCCCACCTGCCACCTCCCGGCCCATATCCCTCCAAATCCTTCCTATTCATATGCCCATCCAAATGCCTCTTAAATGTTGCAATTGTACCAGCCTCCACCATATCTTCTGGCAGCTCATTCCATACATGTACCACCCTTTGTGTGAAAACGTTGCCCCTTAGGTCTCTTTTATATCTTTCCCCTCTCACTCGAAACCTACGCCCTCAACTTCTGGACTCCCCCACCCCAGGGAAAAGACTTTGTCTATTATCCTATCCATGCCCCTCATAATTTTGGAAATCTCTATAGGGTCACCTCTCAGCCTCTGGTGCTCCAGGGAAAACAGCCCCAGCCTGTTCAGCCTCTCCCCATAGTGCAAATCCTCCAACCCTGGCAACATCCTTGTAAATCTTTTCTGAATCCTTTCAACTTTCACAACATCTTTCCGATAGGAAGGAGACCAGAATTGCACGCAATATTCCAACAGTGGCCTAACCGATGTCCTGTACAGCCGCAACATGACCTCCCAACCCCTGTACTCAATACTCTGACCAGTAAAGGAAAGCATACCAAATGCCTTCTTCACTATCCTATCTACCTGCGACTCTCCTTTCAAGGAGCTATGAACCTGCACTCCAATGTTTCTTTGTTCAGAAACATTCCCTAGGACCTTACCATTAAGTGTATAAGTCCTTCTAAGATTTGCTTTCCCAAAATGCAGCACCTCTCATTTATCTGAATTAAACTCTATCTGCCACTTCTCAGCCCATTGGCCCATCTGGTCCAGATCCTGTTGTAATCTGAGGTAACCCTCTTCGCTGTCCACTACACCTCCAATTTTGGTGTCATCTGCAAACTTACGAACTATACCCCTTATGCTCACATCAAAATTATTTATATTAATGACAAAATGTAGTGAACCCAGCACCAATCATTGTGGCACACTACTGGTCACAGGCCTCCTGTCTGAAACACAACCCTCCACCACCACCCTCTGACTTCTACCTTGTAAGTTCAAAGCAGTTAAACTAATAGAATGTCATCAAAAATGTACAGTAATTTGTTAGCTGTGCCAACAAAGTGCCCTCTTTATGTTTCCTTTATCCTCTCTCTCCCACTATGTCTTAGTGTAGTCCCAAGTTCTGTAGATGGGGTGCAGAGATCCTTTTGGCTCTGGACGTTTGGTTGGATGACTGCAGGAGTGTTTGTGTCTTGATGCTTCCAAGTGATCCCTCTGTAGACGCAACTTCCAGGGATTCTGGGAGGACAGACAGTGTGGTGTTGGAAGGCCTGGCCATCTCCCAGTGTCCTGAGAGAAGGTTTCTAAGGGGCGTTAGTTCATCCTCTAGCTACACTGTCTTGTCTCCTTGTGTTCATGGGACACCTGGAATGTCCACCAGGTTCCCTGTGTTCCTGTTGCTGTTCCTTTAGTTCAGAGGACCAGTACCTTGGGTGATGTACTGGAGGTATGTGCCTCTCCATCAAACCTGAGGACGCTGTATCTGGGTCTCCATGACAGGCCCAACTTGTCCCTGGTAACAGGTTCACAGGTTACATGTCTTGTCACATTGCAACAGCTTCTGGGCAATAAGGACCACTGCATTCCACATACCTGCTGCTCCTGTGCTTGTGGATGAAGTTCCTTCTTGCAGACACCACAGGGTCCTCGCTGGCTTGGGCTCAGCAGCTGCCTGGTCTCTGGCAGCCTTGGAGTAGCAGCAACATGATTATCTGAGCTGGCTGGGACACCTTTGCCGATACTTCCTCGGAGATCTTGTATTTTCATTCTCAGGGGACAAGCGGATGGTTTCTGGGGAGCTGGCCATTTCTCCAGAGTGGTGGTGATCCAGATGCTGGCCGTACATGCAAAACAAAAAAAAAGAGATAAGGCGCGTGGTTAGAAAAGGTGTATGTAAAATCAGACTGATAGTAAGATTAAAATGAGAGTTGTAGCAGATTGAAGAGTGGTATTGACTTGGTTAGCAGGACAGGTATATCACGACATTTCCGCAGGCGCAGACCCCGTCTTCTGTGAGAGACAGGATTCTCTCCCCATTGGGGGTGAGGAGCTGAATGTCGAACAACCCTCTGTTCCCATCTGGGCCCTTTCAGCTTCCTTCAATGGGAATGAGATAAAGGGAGACATTGAGTGAGATGAAACTCATTGGCTTGGCCATTAGAATTGGTGCAGGTCAAAAGATGGGGAGGTGATTCAGACGAGTGAGTACCCAATGCAGAAGACATGCAGGTTAAATGGTTTGAGAGTTTGCTGGGGGGATGCAAAGATGGACATGGTCATTGCATGGAAATACTGAAGTTGGGACAAAGAAGTCCACCAATGACTCAGCTACTAGGCTTATCAAGTAATCAACACATCACAGGCATTAGAGACTGGCAGAGCATGAGCCTGGTGGTGTGGGTGCAGTTTCAGAGAGAGAGAGAGTGAATGTGAATTTGGAGGGAGAAGAGTGTGGTTCTTTGCCTGATAAACCGGAGATGCTAATTGACTTCCTAAGGCACTGTTGGTTGCTCCTCCTCACCATTTAGGTAGCACTGACCCAGGTGATGACCTCAGACTGGGCTGCCAAGATCTGGTGGCATGGGCTCTTCTCCCAATTCTCTAGGAGGAGGACTCCTCTCCTTTGCGCCACCCCACTTGTCAGGTGTTTTGGGTCCTTGTTGGAGAATTGCAGCACTATCTTACCTTTCTCAATCATGTTCGGATTTCCTCCTTGACCAAGCAGAGCACCTCTGGAATGCCAGTATCAGTCTGGGTGCATACAAGCTTTTAAAATGGGACCCCAGTGCCAAGGGATGCCAAACTGTCAGCGGATTTTTGGTGAGTCTTGAGTTAGTCAAAAAACCGGAGGTGTTAAGATGGGAATAGATTTGAATCTGAGGGACACCATTGGAGTGGGGGTTAGGTAGTTAATAAGTGTGAGGTAAGATATGATATGAAATCTCGCTGGGTTCCAGAGCAAAGATCCCTCCAAAAAATCAATCGTTGCTTGCACAATTTTACTAAATATATAGTCTGTGGTATAATGGTAGTGTCCCTACTCTGGACTAGGTGTTTTGGGTACAACCTGCACCAGAGTTGTGTTGTAACAACCCTCAAGATGTTGATTAGTAAATATCTATAAACTGCATGCAGTTACCATAAAACCTTATGCCATTTGATTGAAGCAAATGAAAAATTTTATTCTAACTCTGCAATTGAACTTTTGCTTTTATTAGGAAGAATGACTCTATTCCAGAAGGTGTGATAAAACAAAAGGACAAAATTAAATTCTCCAAGTTGACTCCTGAACTTTATGGGCTTTATATATGTGAAGCAAGCAACACCGCTGGGACTGCATCAGGATCCCTCTATTTGTTTCCAAGTAAGTATCTTTTAATCTGATCATCATGAACATATGAAGGAGTAGCAAGCGTAGGCCATTTGGCCCCTCCAGCAATTCAGTCATACAATGATTCATATGATTGTTCCTGATTTCCATTTTGCTCCCAATGCCTGATAACCTCCTAATTAGTCAAGTATTGATCTACCTCTGCCTTAAAAATATTCAAGGATCCTGCCCATGGTGAAGAGTTCCAAACAATCATTACCCTCGGAGAAAATGATCCTCACCTCCCTCGTCAGTGAGGAAACCCCTTTTTATAAACTCTGTCCCCTAGTTCTTGCCTCTCCTCAAGTATGGGATACATGGAGGCTGTAGTGGTTTTTAAGCTTAATTTCAAATTGAACAATAAACACATTCTGCGACTATACATTGTCAAAATCACATACTGGATTAGTGGTGCTGGAAGAGCACAGAAGTTCAGGCAGCATTCAACGAGCAGCATCACAACAATTAACAACTGAAAAATTAAACTCATATATTACAATGTGTCTATACTTAGAAACTTTTTAACACCAATTGCCAATATTATTGCAAAAGTGTCTTGCTGCAAAATTAAATTTATTGCTTATCATGGCCTTTTCAAATAATAGGAGTTAATATATTTTGTCAATGTTGAATGTCTGTTTAAAGCTGTGTGTTCACTTCAGGAATCAATAGAAGCTGACTGTGGCCTATGTGATCCACCTGGTTGGCCGAATGATGGGAGACAGAGTGTAAAGGTCAATAGATATTTTTTGGACTCGAGGAAGGTTTGTAGTAGAGTTCCTGCTGAGGCGGTCCATGTTGCCACCAAGGTCTAAAAGCTCACCACACCGAGTGAATAAATTATTCTGAAATTCTTTGTTTGATTTATTAGTAGCTTTCAACATTTGCAACCTCTTTTTTTGGATTTATGCAGTTTACCTGCATCCAGATTTATTGAAGTACTTCAGAAATTCAATCATCAAGTCTCTTGTTCATCTACATTTTCAAGAGACAACAGTTCTAGCCTGAATAATCTTTACTGATCCTGCATTCTACTTGGAATGAAGGCCAACATATAATTTGTCTTCCTCACAGCTTGCTGCACTTGTGTGTTTGCTTTCAGCGACTAGAACACAAGGACATCCAACTCCGTTGGTACATTAACATTGCCAATCCATCGCCATTTAAATAATTTTCTACCAATCTGTTTTCCTATCGAAATATGTTACTTCACACTTATCCATCTTATACTTTGTTTGCTACATATTTGCCCAATCTCAACTAACTTGTCTTGTTGCTTCTTTGCTTCCTCCTCACTACACAAAATTTCTCCGAGCATCCTCCTCTTCGTATATTTTTCTCCTCCTGTGTCATCAGCAATCTTGGGAATATCACGTTTTATTCTCTCATCTAAATTATTGATGTACAGAGGAACCTCGATTGTCTGAACGAGAAGGGCAGGCAGTATTTCATTGGGATAATTGATTATTTGGTTAATTGATTCAATGCCTCTACTGTAGGGCTTGGAATTTTCTGAAGTTTCCTTTCTCCTCACTGTCCTCCCTTGCTTCCTCTCTCTGTCTCAGGATTTGTTTCTGAGCAGACACACACTTGTGTGTAAGGGACCTGCAGCATTGCTGAAGCCTCCCACCCACCCCACCCCAATCAGTTCAACAGGATTGACGCAGCGAGCACTTGCTAAGTCTGCTCCCCGTTCAGGAGACTTGGCAGCAGCCCACCACGCACGAGCCCCTTTCCCCAACCCTGCCCACCCAGTCCAAACCTGTCAGGCCCCCCATCCGTCCCCCTAACCCCGTCCAACCCCCCACCCCAACCCTGACCCCCTTCTGACTCTCTCCAACCCTGCCCCCCATGCACCCCCATCAGCACCCATGAGGCCCACCATCCCCGCCCACCCACCCCATCCCCGGGGGAGGCGGATTGGACACCAGCAGTAAGACTGCTGCTTAACTTTGGGGGCTGAGTCTCAAAATAGCCCCCCCCCAAACACACGCACAAAATATTTTACTGCAACGTTTTGACAGGTTCCATCCTTTGCCCAGTACAGGACAGTGTCGGAGCGATTATCTGGGGAAGGGGGCCTTTAGGGTATGCCCCTGTGTAGAACTCCAGGGGAAAGTGTGGGGAGAGAGAAAGAGAGAGTTGGGGGGTGGGGGGGGTGCGCAATCAGCCAGTCATTTGGTGACGGTGCCTGGACTCCCATCGATATCTAGCATTGTTCACGGCAGTATTTCAGTAAGCAGAGTTCATTTTTAATCATTGTAAACAAAAGACGCGATCAGTGTTGAAACACCTCTCTGAGGTAATGTTTCTAACAGGACCTTGAGATCTTCTTCGCATGATCCGAAATTTGGATCATTGATATTCGGCTATTTGAGGTTCCTCTGTGTGTATAAGTAGAAGAGTTGGGACCAAGCACTGATCCCTGTGGTACCAACTAGTCGCTGCCTTCCACTCCAAAAAGAACCATGTATAAGTTTTTCTTTCTTTTCTATTGACTAAACAACTTGCTTTCTATGTCAGTTCACATACAGATGTTGCAAGAATGCAGAACTTCCATCACATCCACTTGGGGGTCACTTGGGTTTGTCTGTAGCATGATGATTCAGATGCTTAGTAGGATTGTAATCGTGTCTGACAGCCTTATCGGGTTGATGCCTCATTTTCAGATCAAGTGGCGCATTTTCCTTTATAACTGCATGGAACCAGGATTGTGACCTGGTGTAGGGCTGACAGAGTCAGGGAATATGCCAGGCCAGAACATCACAGATTGCACTTTAATACAGTTCTACTCAAAATGCCTCACGGATGCCTGTTTAACCAATAACCCCGTTCCCAATGTAACCCACTTAGCATAGTGTCAGGACCATACTATCCCTAAAGTTGCTTTATGCAGATTTTTTGGAGCAGTCCATTGCCTCTTTTCAGATTGTTTCAATATGTGCAAATAACTATTTTAATCTTTTTATACTTCAAACCAGTTATCCGACTGTCTTCCAGTTAAATGAATAGTTATGACTTATGAAGAAAGGCTGAGGGACTTGAAGCTATTTTTGTTCGGGCGAAGAAGGTTGAGAAGTGACTTAATTAAAACATATAAGGTATTCAGTGGGTTAGATAGGGTGGATAGTGAGACCCTTTTTCCTTGGATAGTGATAGCTAGCATGAGGGGACGTAGTTTTCAATACAGCGATGAAAGATATAGGACAGATGTCGGAGGTAATTTCTTTATTCAGAGAGTTGTAGGGGCATGGAACTCCCTGCCAGCATCGTTAGTAGACTGTCTAACTTTAAGAGCATTTAAATGGTCATTGGATAAACATATGGAGAATATACGAATAGTGTAGGTTAGATGGGCTTCAGGTTCGTTTCACAGGGCAGCACAACATCTAGGGCCAAAGGGCCTGTACTGCGCTGTAATGTTCTGTGATCTATGATACTCTTTCCCAGAGACCAATTGTCTGCAGAACCTTGATCAGGAACCAACCTGCAATTAACTTCCAAATGTGGCTTTATGAATAAAGGAAAGCTTGTTTGGTCTGTTTTGCTTTTCCCATAAGCTGTCGTTTACAGTCCACAATTCATGTTTAGCTCACCATATCTAGTTATAGAGTTACAGAGATATCCAGCATGGAAACAGACTGTTCGGTCCAACTTGACCAGATATCCTAAACAAATCTAGTCCCATTTCCAGGATTTGACCCATATATTCTCTCAACCTTTCATATTCATGTACCAATCCAAATGCCTTTTAAATGTAGTTCCACCAGCCTCCACCACTTCCTCTGGCACCTCATTCCATACACTCACCACCCTCTGTGTGAAACAACTGCCCCTTAGATCCCTTTTAAATCATGCCCCTCTCACCTTAAACCTATGCTCTCTAGTTTTGCATTCTCCCTATCCTGGGGAAAAGACCTTGCCTACTTACTCTATCAATGACCCTCATGATTTTATAAATCTCTATAAGATCACCCCTCAGCTGTGGACGTTCCAGGGACAGTATCAGGCAGCATCCGAGGAGCAGTAAAATCGACGTTTCGGGCAAATGCCCTTCAGCAGGAATACAGGCAGAGAGCCTGAAGGGTGGAGAGATAAGTGAGAGGAGGGTGGGGGTGGGGAGAAAATAGCATAGAGTACAATAGGTGAGT
Source organism: Chiloscyllium punctatum (assembly GCF_047496795.1). Lineage (NCBI taxonomy): Eukaryota > Metazoa > Chordata > Chondrichthyes > Orectolobiformes > Hemiscylliidae > Chiloscyllium > Chiloscyllium punctatum. The sequence goes on along the minus strand of NC_092747.1, from coordinate 114,665,527 downwards.
GGAGGAGGGGATGAAGGTGATAGGTCAGGGGCGGGGGGAGAAGGTGGAGTGGATAGGTGGAAAAGAAGATAGGCAGGTAGGACAAGTCATAGGGACAGTGCTGAGCTGGAAGTTTGGAACTAGGGTGAGGTGGGGGAAGGGGAAATGAGGAAACTGTTCAAGTCCACATTGATGCCCTGGGGTTGAAGTGTTCCGAGGCAGAAGATGAGGTATTCTTACCAATGTCCTGTACAGCTACAACATGACTTCACAACTCCGAAACTCAATGTACTGACCAATAAAGGGAAACATACCAAACGCCTTCTTCACGATCCTAACTGTTGCAACTCGACTTTCAAGGAATTATGGGCCTGCACACCAAGATCTCTTTGTTCAGCAACACTTCCCAGGACCTTATCATTAAATGTAGAAGTCCTGCCCTGATTTGACTTTCCAAAATGGTGCACACCTCACGTTTATCTAAATTAAACTCCATCTCTCACTCCTCGGCTCATCTACCCAAATGATCAAGATCCCGTTGTACTCTGAGCTAACCTTTTTCGCTGTCCCCTACATCTCCCAATTTTGGTGTCATCTGCAAACTTCCTAACCATACCTCCTAAATTCACATCCAAATCATTTATATAAATGATGAAAAGCAGTTGACCCAGCACCGATCCTTATGGCACACCACTGGTCACAGGCCTGCAATCTGAAAAACAATCCTCTACCACAACCCTCTGTCTTCTAACTTTAGCCAGTTTTGTATCCAAATAGATATTCCATGAGATCTAACCTTGCTGACCAGGAGACCATGAGAAACCTTGTCGAAAGCCTTACTGAAGTCTATTTCGATCAGATCCACCACTCTGCAATTCATCAATCCACTTCATTACTTCTTCAAAGAACTCAATTAAGTTAGTGAGACATGATATCCCATGCACAAAGCCATGTTGACGATCCTTAATTAGTCCTTGCCTTTCCATTTCATGTTAATCCTGTCCCTCAGGATTCCCTCCAAAACCTTGCCCACCATTCAAGTCAGGCTCACCAGTTTATCACTCCCTGGCTTTTCCTTATCCCCTTTCTTAAATAGTGGCACAGCATTAGCTGACTTCCAGTCTTCCAGGACCTCACCTGTGACTATCAATAATCCAAATATCTCAGCAAGGGGTCCAGTAATCACTTCCCTAGTTTCCCACAGAGTTCTAGAGTACGCACAATCGGTTCCTGGGGGTTTATCCATGTTTATGAGTTTTAAGACGTTCGTACCTCCTCCTCTGTAATATGGACATTTTTCGAGATGTTATTATTTCTTTCTCCATGTTATTCATAGCTCTAAACCAAAACTGATACAGGAATAAAATACAAACAATGAAAAAAACTATCATGGGCTCTAATAGTGATGCTATGTTGTTGTTGGTATAGCATGATAGAATCTTTTATTGTATTTAGTTGCAGATGATCAGCAGCCACGTCATTACATGGTGCCCTTTATCATCATAATCCTGATACTGATAATTCTGCTCAGCGCTCTCAGCTATCATTATCATAGAGCAAGAAAGAAACATCCACAAAGAAATAGTGACAAAGAAACTTCCCCAAAAATGTAAGTATTTTCATTAAATACATACCCTGGGATTTAACATGTTGATATTATTTAATACGGTTGGTTGAAACGTTTCAGTCTAGTTTCTTTGCTATCCATACAACCAGAACACACTCTGGTCAAAATCATGAATGGGGAAGACCACAGCAAACTATCCTTGCTTATTCTGTTCGATTTGTTCATGGTTTTAAACACTGTTCTTTTTCGTGTCTGTCTTCTGTGTTTCACCTCCTTGGCATCACCTCATCCTGATTCCAGATCATCTTGAACCAACAGAATATTTTCCCTCTTTTGGTGACTCTTCACTTGCCTCATTCACCTCTGACAGATACATACTTAAGGATTTAGTCAGCTCAGTTATTAATGGTGCAACTGAACCATTCCTGATGACTGTCATTGAAGTCGCAGAATATATTCTAAATCCCAGCAATCTTTGTCCAAATGCTGTTCACAGAATCCCTACGGTCTGAAATCAGGCCATTTGGTCCATCAAGTCCACACCAACACTTCGAAGAGCATCCCACATGGATCCTAACATTGTGTCAAATAAGATTGATTCAGAATATGTCTAGCAGTTCAAAACTAGGTATCTTTGAAACCCTCTGGTCCAAATGCAGAGACAGAACCACAATCTGCAGGATAATGTCCAGTATTATTATGATTTTATTCTCTCCGTGCATGTCAGAGTCACCACTAAGGCCAGTATTCATTGTCTTTTCCTAATTGCCCTTTTTAATTTGGTACCTCGTTAAACCAATGCAGTCCATGTGCTGTATGTAGAGGGGTAGTGCTATGAGAAGGTGAATTCCTCTATGTCATATTGGCTCTGCTCAGGACACTTTCTTCCCAAATTAAAGACGACTAGATTTTACCCTCCCGAACTGCTGAGATTAAAGGGGGTGATGCTCACACAATCCAGCTTGTGACCTACTAACCATCTGTCATTTGCATTCAACTTATTAATATTTACAGGGTGTAATGAGGTGTTGAGACCTTTCTGTGACAAAATAATGCCCACTTAATGGACTTCTCCTGCATCCACTGCACTTTCTCCTACAGCAAATGGAGTCTCATGCTTTTTGGGAAGTCCAACAACTTTAGCTGTGCAGTCTGGAGTCATGTATGTAGAAGGGATCCTCCTTTAAGGGTTCCCTATGGCCTCCACCCCCAAGAAGATGCTCCTCCCCCATTTAACACTCCTCAAACCTAGCCCCTTATCTCCCTCAGGCCCCTGATAGCCCTCAGGCCTCTTGCCAGGACGACCAGCCTGGCCATGCTGATAGCTCGAAAAATAAGAATTTGTCTTCATGCTGTGGAATCCACCGTACTGACAGTTAATTGTTGGGATGGAGAAATTTAGTGCAAGTCCAAATTGTAATAAACCTTGAATCTCTGAACTACAGTTGGGTCAAGTACTTTTGAATGAGTTGTAAAGGCAGTTTAGCAAAGACCATACAATTGAGGCAATCTAAGTTTCAGAATTTGCAAACAGCATGAGTCATAGGTGAGACATTACAGGCAATGCAGATTCTGAGAGAATCGAAGAGCACCTGCAATTGAACAGTTTAAATCTTTTGATATAAATTCATAGTGCTATGCAATCTTCATTTGCTGATTTCTACACTACATTAAACATGTTCTGGAGTGGACGCTGGCCAGATACTTTTCGGAATGCCTTTTTTTCTGGTTGGGTCTAACCTATTTGTCTGTTAAACATATCAGATTTAATGGTTAACCAAGCTCTCTCTCTCCTGTTTTCCACGGTGTATGGAGTTAATAATCTCATCAATGTCTCCATTTTTTAGTGTCTACTTTTCCTGATGCTTCTCAGGATGCTTTTTCACATCACTGAGCTCATTACAGACTGACAGACACTTTTGTCTTTCTGTTGATTAGAAACAGGATTTTTGTGATTTGCAAATTGTTTGCCTTGCACTTCTGTGTGGAATCCCTACTTATTCAAGCCTAATGACATAATATTGGGTAGCTGCTATCCTGTGGTAGGTGGCTAAAATATTAAATTGGATGAGAATATGCAATGTTAATGTTGCAGAATTTAATTATCCGTCTTGTAATTTCTTCCCCCCATTCCCAAAGGGATGCCTCTGAGATGTTCCCAAGACTCAAAACAGAACGTGGTGAGGTAAGAGCTGAAATATTCAAAAGACGTTTAAGACATATGCTGAATATTTTCAGCTTTAGACACAATGCTGCCAAACACGTTAGGAAAATGTAAATTCCACTGATGTTCCCAACAGTTCCTGTCACTCTGACTTGGCCTCATGAATTCCAGTTACTGGCATTCCTGGAAATTGGAACTTGCAAAATTTATCTTTCAACCTTTCAAAATTCTATACATTCTACACAGTTTTCTGCAGATTGAGATATTGCAAATGTAAACCCCCATGATTTAAGAAGGGAGAGAGAGACAAAATGGAGAACTACAGACCTGCGTGACTTCAGTTTTAGAGAAAATGTTGTATAGAGTGTGATAACTAGACACTGAGAGAATAATTATACGATTGAGCAATGTCAGTTAGAATTTAGACAAGAGGTGCAGGAGTAGGTCATTGGCCCTTCGAGCCAGCACCACCATTCATTATGATCATGGCTGATCATTCACAATCAGTGTCCTGTTCCTGCCTTATCCCCATAAGTGGACGGCACGGTGGTTAGCACTGCTGCCTCACAGCGCCAGAGACCCGGGTTCAATTCCTGCCTCAGGCGACTGACTGTGTGGAGTTTGCACATTCTCCCCGTGTCTGCGTGGGTTTCCTCCGGGTGCTCCAGCTTCCTCCCACAGTCCAAAGATGTGCAGGTCAGGTGAATTTGCCATGCTAAATTGCCCATAGTGTTAGGTAAGGGGTAGATGTAGGGGTATGGGTGGGTTGTGCTTCGGCGGGACGGTGTGGACTTGTTGCGCCGAAGGGCCTGTTTCCACACTGTAAGCAATCTAATCTAAATCTTGATTCCACAATCTTTAAGAGCTCTATCCATCTCTTTCTTGAAAGTATCCAGAGACTTGGCCTCCACTGTCTTCTGGGGCAAAGCATTCCATGTATCCACCACTCTCTGGGTGAAGAAGTTTCTCCTCAACTCTATTCTAAATTGCCAACCCCATATTTTTAGGCTGTTGTCTCTGGTTCTGGACTCACCCCTCAACAGAAACATGCTTCCTGCCTCCAGAGTGTCCAATCCTTTAATAATTTTATACGTCTCAATGAGATCTCCTCTCCTCCTCCTAAACTCAATTGTATGCAAGCCCAGTCACTTCAATCATTCAACATATGATAGTCCTGCCATTCCAGGAATTGACCTCGTGAACGTACGCTACACTCCCTCAATAGCCAGAATGTCCTTCCTAAAACATGGAGACCAATACTGCACACAAAACTCCAGGTGTTGTCTCTCCAGGGCCCTGTACAGCTACAGAGGATCTCTTTGCTCCTATACTCAATTCCTGCTGTTGTGAAGGGCAGCATGCCATTAGCTTTCTTCACTGCCTGCTGTACCTGCATGCTTGCTTTCATTGACTGATGTACAAGATCACCTCGATCTCATTGTACTTCCCCTGTAACATGACTCCTTTAGAGAGTAATCTGCCTTCCTGTTCTTGCCACCAAAGTGGATAACCACACATTTATCCACATTAAACTGCATCTGCCATGCATCTGTCCACGCACCTAGCCTGTCCAAGTCACACTGTATTCTCATAACATCCTCCTCACATTTCATCCTGCCACCTAGCTTTGTGTCATCAACAAATTTAGTAATATTACTTTTAACGGCTTCATCTATATCATTGATGTATATTGTAAACACCTGCGGTCCCAGCACCGAACCTTGTGATACCCCACTGGTCTCCGCCTACCATTCCGAACGGGACCCGTTTATCACTACTCTTTGCTTTATTTATGAAAGGGAAATCATGTTCACCATTGTGTTCAAGCTTTTTGAGAAAGTTACTTGTAACATAGATGAAGGAAAACTCGTGGATGTAGTGTATTTGGATTTTCCAAAGGCATGAAGTTAGGAAATAAAATCTCTAACAGCTCATTCCATACACGCACCACCCTCTGGGTGAAAAGGTTCTCCTTTATGTCCCTTTTATATCTTTACCCCTCTCTCCCTAAACCTTAGCCCACTGGTTCTGGACTCCCCCACCCCATGGAAAAGACCTTGTCTATTTATCTTATGATTTTGTAAACCTCTATAAGGTCACCCGTCAGCTCCAGGGGAAACAACCCCAGCCTATTCAGCCTCCCTCTACAGTTCAAATCCTCCAACCCTGGCACATCCTTGTAAATTTTTTCTGAACCCTTCCAAGTTTCACAATCGGAAAGAGACCAGATTTGCATACTAATATTCCAAAACTGGCTCAACCAATGTCCTGTACAGCTGCAACATGACCTCCCAATTCCTATACTCAATGATCTGACCTAGAAATGAAAGCATACTAAGCACATTCTTCACTATCCTATCTACCTGCAACTCTACTTTCAAGGAGCCATGAACCTGCACTCCGTGGTCTCTTTGTTCAGCAACATTCCCTCGGATCTTACCATTAAGTATGTAAATCCTGCTCTGATTTGCTTTGAGGTATACATTCATCCTCAAACCTCCATTCCCTAATCTTCACCTCTTTTTTCAAGCATCCCATTCCTCTTCCATAACCTCTATGTGTCCATCTGAGTCATAATTTCTCAATCCCCAATTTTTTTCTGCACCTATTGCACAATCTCCTCTTCCTGATACCCTTCCTATTCTTCAGTCTCCTCTTCTCAGTCTTCATTCCTCAGAATCCCCTTCTCAGCTCCTCATTCTCCAGTCTTCAATTCTCTCCAAATGCCCACTCACTAACTGTTGTAACCCTGAGGACATTCAAATTCTCCCTAAAGCAACGACTGGAACTCAACACAATATTCTAGTTGTTGCCCAGTTTATTAAAGGTTCAGTGGGATCTTCATTTTTTCATAACCAGTACCTCTGTTTATAAAGCCCAAGGTACCATACATTTTGCTAATTAAGGTATTAATCCATTTTGCCACGCCCAGGTATTTTAGCAAATGAACCCTCAGGTCATTCTGTCCCAACTAAGCCACTATGTCTTCTTTAATTCTCCACATCCCCTCTGCCAAATGCATTGCCTCACACTTCTCAGCACTGAATTCAAGCAGCAACTTCTCTGTTCATTTTACTCGCCTGAAATATGTCCTGCTGCAGTCAATTGGTATTATTATCTTTTTAACAGAACCTCGCCAATTCATTTATAGATCTTTAAAACAGCAGTGAATGTGGCACTGAACCGTGGAAAACAGTGCTATCAATCTTCATCCAGTCTGAAAAACCATCATTTTCCATGACATTCTGACCTTAGTCATATTTTTAATTCAAACAGTCGGTGACCCTTTTTTTTTCCCAAGACACTCGGTTCTATTGACCTGTCTTTTGTGTGCTACTTTGCCAAATACTTGCTTAAAATTGACATGCATAATACCCACTGCATTCTCCTCATTAGCCTTCCCAATTAGTTAATTAAAAACTCAATTAGATTTTTCAAGCATGTTCTGTCTTTTACAAATTAGTGTTAAACCTCTGACACTGCAAATACTTGGCCTAGATCATCTGAAGATAAGCTCGAAATTGCAGCCATTCAGACAGGAGTTACAAACTGGGATCATGTCGACGTCCTTAAGCCTACTTCCTGGGTATTGTCCAGGGGGTTGAAATTTTTAACGGTTAGCCAGTATCCAGATGCCTTTAAATAAGCCCCTAGCTTTGGAGGTAGAGTCAGAAGCTGCTGAGGGTTCCGAATGACTTAGCTTAAAGTCACTCAAGAAAAGTGAAAGGAACCTACCAACTTCTCAAAGGAGGCAGTGGTGCAGTGGTAATTTCACTGGGATTGTAAATCAGAATCCAAGCTCATCATCTGGTGATGCAGGTTCAAATCTGATCAAGGAAGATGGTGAAATTGAGGGCAGCATGGTGGCTCAGTGGTTAGCACTGCTGCCTCACAGCCCCAGGGACCCAGCTGTGATTTCAGCCTTGGGTTGGAGTTTGCACATTCACTCTGTGTCTGTGTGGGTTTCCTCCCACAGTCCAAAGATGTGCAAGCTAGGTGAATTGGCCTTGCTAAATTGCCCAGAGTGTTCAGGGATGTGTAGGTTAGGTGCATTAGAGGTAAATGTTGAGTAATAGGGTAGGGGACTGTGTTTGGGTAGGATACTCTTCAGAGGGTTGGTGTGGACCTGTTGGGCCAAATGGCCTGTTTCCACATTATAGGGATTCTATGATTCTACCTTGGGATAGCTTTTATCACTGGTCCAACTGGTAATGCCGCATCCAGCAAATAAATAAAGAGAAACCTGCTCTAACTCCTGGTGAACTATTAAACTGACCAACTTCACCTCCACTCAACTCACTTCTTACACGTCCTTTGACCACTTCCCTGTAACAACCCAATCCTTGACTTCATCTGACTGCCCACAGTTATGCACGTAGAACAACGTAGTCCACTGCGGGTCCTGACCAGAGTCCTGACCCATCACCAATTTTCAAGGACCCTTGGACCCTAAACCAACCTGTCTGTCCCCTTGCCAACTCCACCTGATCCCTTCTGACTATCCATGGACCCAATTTCCATCACCCAACCTGACTCAGACTCGATCCTCATAATCCCTGAGGTCCACTACCCAGACCAGGCCCACAGTACAAAACTGTTATCTCCTGATATCCCTCCCCAACTCCGACCTATACTAAGTGTCTACCTACTCATCTGCTCCTACTATTCTCTGAATCAGCTGTTATACAACTTCCTCATTGGCCTGACACCCCAACACCTTACCTAGGTGCCATCCTACTTCCTTCATCTGCCAGTCACCCCAATCCCCATCCACTTGGTGTTCCAACCCCTCACCGACCTAGCACTCCAATCCTTCATCCCTAATTGCTCAATGCAGCAATCCATGCAGGCAAGCGTGGAGAGTGTCAGCATGGAAAGTATTGGGCAGGGGAATACCACCCAGGATGCTATTGCACTCCATGTGACAGCCTAAGGTGATGTGCCAACTCCTGTGGCAAGTCAGGACAGATTGTTGCCACCTGTGGCAGTCCAGGGCAGGCAGCACAACATCACCTGTAAAGTACGTGACTTTATTCAAAACATAGTCTTCACAGATTGAAGAATAATCTCATAAAACTGCTAAACGCAAACAATAAATGAAATCTAGGCAGCCTTAAATAAAACTGTGCTGTTAACTTTGAACATTTTCATTTGTTAGTTGCCAAAATATTGTAGATGAGAAAACATGGTTGCTTCATGATCAGGAATTTAGTGCCCTCTGTACTGCTCCGGGCCCTGTGTACTGTTTCCTGACTTTTCTCAGGGTCCTCTGTACAGACTCCTAACTATCCACAGGGCCCTGTGTACTGATTCCTAACTGTCCACAGGGCCCTCTTTACCAGTTCCTGACCCTGCTCAGGGCCCTCTGTACAGGCTTCTCACTGTGCTTGGTGCCCTCTGTACAGACTCCTGACTGTGTTCAGGGCCCTCTGTACCAATTCCTGACCACGCTCAGGGCCCTCTGTACCAGTTCTTGACTGTGCTCAGGGATCTCTGCACCAGTTCTTGACTGTGCTCAGGGCCCTCTGTACAGGCTCCTCACCATCCTGAGGGCCCTCTGTACAGGCTCCTCACTGTGCTTAGTGCTCTTTGTACAGGCTTCTGACTGTGCTCAGGGCCCACTGTACAGGCTCCTCACCATCCTGAGGGCCCTCTGTACAGGCTCCTCACTGTGCTTAGTGCTCTTTGTACAGGCTTCTGACTGTGCTCAGCGCCCACTGTACAGGCTCCTCACCATCCTGAGGGCCCTCTGTACAGGCTCCTCACTGTGCTTAGTGCTCTTTGTACAGGCTTCTGACTGTGCTCAGGGCCCACTGTACAGGCTCCTCACTGTCCTCAGGGCCCTCTGTACAGGCTCCTCACTGTGCTTAGTGCTCTTTGTACAGGCTTCTGACTGTGCTCAGGGCCCACTGTACCAGTTCCTGACTGAGCACAAGGCCCTCAATAACGGTTCCTGTCAGTGCTCAGGGTGCTCTGTACTGACTCCTGAGCATGCTTAGAGTCCTCTGTACCAGTTCTTGATTTTCCTCAGGATCCTCCCTACAGGCTCCTGACTGACCTCAGGGCCCTCCATACCGGTTCCTGACTGTGCTTCGGGTCCTCTGTACTGGCTCCTGACTGTGCTCAAGGCCCTTTTTACCAGTTGCTGGCTCTTCACTGAAATCTTGGTAAATATATATCACTGTTAATAGGCTGTTCAGCTTCTTGAGCCTTTGGTGTACTCCACTACATTCTGTGTGATCTGTATTTCTGTTTACTTACAGGCGTCAGAAGACGTGGAGGAAGGTGAACAGTCTCTTTAACAGGCCCTGACTGTTCTAAGATTGAGATGGTCAGCAAACTAACACTTGAGTTGGCATATAGGTAGCGGTAGGTGGGAAGGCAGGTGGGGGGGTAATTGTGGTAGGTCAGTAGGGAGGATGGAGTGGATAGGTTGGAAGGAAGACGGACAGGTAGTACAGGTCAAGAGGGCGGTACCAAGTTGAGGGTAAGGGGTGGGGAGGTTTGGAAACGTGTGAAGTTGATGCCATGTGGTTGTAAGGTGCTGAGGCGGAAGATAGACAATAGACAATAGGTGCAGGAGTAGGCCATTCAGCCCTTCGAGCCTGCACTGCCATTCAATATGATCATGGCTGATCATTCCTAATCAGTATCCTCTTCTTGCCTTATCTCCATAACCTTTGATTCCACTATCTTTGAGAGCTCTATCTCTTTCTTAAATGAATCCAGAGACTGGGCCTCCACTGCCCTCTGGGGCAGAGCATTCCACACAGCCACCACTCTCTGGGTGAAGAAGTTTCTCCTCATCTCTGTCCTAAATGGTCTGCCCCGTATTTTTAAGCTGTGTCCTCTGGTTCGGCACTCACCCATCAGCGGAAACATGTTTCCTGCTGTCAGAGTGTCCAATCCTTTCATAATCTTATATGTCTCAATCAGATCCCCTCTCAGTCTTCTAAACTCAAGGATATACAAGCCCAGTCGCTTCAGTCTTTCAGTGTAAGGTAATCCCGCCATTCCAGGAATTGACCTCGTGAACCTACGCTGCACTCCCTCAATAGCCAGAATGTCTTTCCTCCAGGTGTGGTCTCACCAGGGCCCTGTACAGCTGCAGAAGCACCTCTTTGCTCAATCCCTCTTGTTATGAAGGCGAGCATGCTATTAGCCTTCTTCACTACCTGCTGTACCTGCATGCTTGCCTTCATTGACTGGTGTACAAGAACACCCAGATCTTCTCTGTACTTCCCCTTTACCTAATTTGATACCATTGAGGTAGTAATCTGCCTTCCTGTTCTTGCCACCAAAGTGGATAACCATACATTTATCCACATTAAACTGCATCTGCCATGCATCTGCCCACTCACCTAACTTTCCAGGTCACCCTGTAATCTCCTAACATCTCATCACATTTCACCCTGCCACCCAGCTTTGTATCATCAGCAAATTTGCTAATGTTATTGCTGATACCATCTTCTATATCATTAATATATTGTAAAAAGCTGCGGTCCCAGCACGGATCCCTGTGGGACCCCACTGGCCACTGCCTGCCATTCCGAAATGGAGCCGTTTATCACTACTCTTTGTTTCCTGTCAGCCAACCAATTTTCAATCCAAGTCAGTACTTTGCCCCCAATACCATGCGCCCTAAGTTTGCTCACTAACCTCCTGTGTGGGACTTTATCAAAAGCTTTCTGAAAGTCCAGGTACACTACATCCACTGGATCTCCCTCGTCCATCTTCAGAGTTACATCCTCAAAAAATTCCACAGAAGATTAGTCAAGCATGATTTCCCCTTCATAAATCCATGCTGACTCTGTCCTATCCTGTTACTCCTATCCAGATGTGCCATAATTTCATCCTTTATAATAGACTCCAGCATCTTTCCCACCACTGAGGTCAGACTAACTGGTCTATAATTTCCTGCTTTCTCTCTCCCACCTTTCTTAAAAAGTGGTATAACATTACACACCCTCCAATCCTCAGGAACCGACCCCGAATCTATCGAACTCTGGAAAATAGTCACCAACGCATCCACGATTTCCCGAGCCACCTCCTTCAGTACCCTGGGATGTAGACCATCAGGCCCCGGAGACTTATCAACCTTCAGACCTAACAGTCTCTCCAACACCAATTCCTGGCAAATATAAATTCCCTTAAGTTCATGTCCTTCAGCCACTGTTACCTCAGGGAGATTGCTTGTGTCTTCCCCAGTGAACAAAGATCTAAAGTATCCATTTAATTCTTCTGCCATTTCTTTGTTCCCCGTAATATATTCCCCTGTTTCTGTCTTCGAGGGTCCAATTTTAGTCCTAACCATTTTTTTGCCTTGCACATACCTAAAAAAACTTATACTATCCTCCTTTATATTATTGGCCAGTTTACCTTGGTGCCTCATTTTCCCTCTGCGTATTTCCTTCTTAGTAATCCTCTGTTGCTCTTTAAAAGCTTCCCAGTCCTCAGTTTTCCCACTTATCTTTGCTATGTTATACTTTTTCTCTTTTAACTTTATATGTTTCTTAACTTCCCTCGTCAGCCACAGCCGCCCATGCCTCCTCCTGGGATCTTTCTTCCTTTTAGGAATGAACTGATCCTGCAACTTCTGCATTATACACAGAAATATCCGCCTTTGTTCCTCCACGGTCATCCCTGCTAAGGTATTGCACTGTTGAACTTTGGCCAGCTCCTCCCTCATAGCTCCATAGTTCCCTTTATTCAACAGAAGTACTGTCACTTCCAACTGCACCCTCTCCCTCTCAAATTTCAGATTGAAGCTTAATGTATTATGGTCACTACTTCCCAATGGCTCCTTCCCTTCGAGGTCTCTGACCAATTCTGGTTCGTTACACAATACCAGATCCAGAATTGCCTTCTCCCTGGTCGGCTCCAGCACCAGCTGCTCTAAGAATCCATCTCTGAGGCACTCCACAAAGTCTCTTTCTTGAGGTCCAATACCATCCTGATCCTCCCAGTCTACCTGCATGTTAAGATCCCCATAACAACTGTAGTAACATCTTTGCGACAGGCCAATTTCAGCTCCTGATTCAACTTACATCCGACATCCAGACTACTGTTTGGGGGCCTGTAGATGACTCCCAAGAGGGTCTTTTTACCCTTAGTATTTCGCAGCTCTATCCACACTGACTCTACATCCCCTGACTCTAGGTCCCCCCGCGCAAGGGACTGAATATCATCCCTTACCAACAAGGCCACCCCACCCCCTCTACCCGTCAGTCTGTCTTTACGATAGCACGTGTTGCCTTGAATATTCATTTCCCAGGCCCTGTCCACTTGAAGCCATGTCTCAGTTATCCCCACAATATCGTATCTGCCAATTTCCTAAAGAGCCTCAAGCTCATCCATCTTATGTCTAATGCTTCGTGCATTCATGTATAGTATTTTTAATTTGTTACTGCCCTGACCCTTCCCATCAACCCCTATTTCACTCAAGTTGTCTTTCTTGACTTCTCTTGTTCTAACTTTCCCTTCAATTTCCTTTTTAAACATCCAGTTTGTCCCCAGCACCCCCCCCCGCCACCCCGCTACTTAGTTTAAATGTAGCGGTGTTGCAGTAGAAAACCTGCCTGCCAGAATGCTGGTCCCTAACCTATTAAGGTGCAAACCATCTCTCTTGTAGAATTTATGCTTGCCACAAAATATACCCCAGTGATCCAAGAACTTTCACCCCCACCTTCATCTACCTATCGCATTCCCAGCTATCTTTCCTCAGCCCCACTCCTCTCTCATTTATCTCTTAGCTCCCTTAGCCCACAAGTCTTATTCCTAATGAAGGGTTTATGCCTCAAATGTCGACTCTCCTGCTCCTCAGATGCTGCCTGACTGGCTGTGCTTTTCCAGCACCATACTCTTCCATCCTTGGCAAAGGCAAATTCAGTAAATTGATTGTCTCACGTGAAATTCTCCAGTTCAGGAGGAAAATCACAAAGAGAAAACTCTGGGCAAGAGAGTAATCAGAATAGATATACTGCAGCTTCCACCCAGCTTCATGACTCCAGCCTCTGCTACTGAAAAACTAAAATTAGAAATCCTAGTTCTGTGGGAGCCTGACTCCACCCACTCAAATACTGTTTTTACTGTTCCAACTTTTAAAAAGAAATTCAGGCCCCACAAACTGTTTAATGGCTCTGAGTAGTATGATTAGCATCTCTGCTGCAACCTTTCTTCTTAAAATAAACAGGACAGACTCTACCTGATAAAGCCCTAGTATTGTCACACCTCACTCCGTTAAAAAAAAACCATCAATATACAATGATGGCTTCATTTTTATAAACCTTTAATCTTATGCAAAATCTTATGGGAAAAATGGACTGAAATGTTTGTATACATTAGATTTGATTCCAAGTATGCAAACATTTCAGTCCATTTTTCCCATCACTGAATGCCTCCGTGTTCCTTCATCAGTCACAATAATGTGTTGGATAACCCTCATCTTACAGTGTGTGTCACTTTCATGTTGAATGGCTGCAATAGTAAGCTCCATTTAAACAGTTTGGAAGTTTTATCCTTATATTTTTTTTCAAAAAACCTTAAGCTGTTATGATCAGTACATACAATTGACTCAGACACATTCCTGAAGAAGGGCTTATGCCCGAAACGTCAATTCTCCTGCTCCTCGGATGCTGCCTGACCTGCTGAGCTTTTCCAGCAACACATTCTCAGCTCTGTTCTCCAGCATCTGCAGTCCTCACTTTCTCTCAGACACATTACTGGCAAGATAAATGTTGAAATATTGCAATGCCAACACCAAGGTCAAGATCTGCTTCTCAATCATCAAATATTTCTGTTGACGTTGATTCCATTTTCTGGAAAAATACTCAGTAGGTTTTACTGTCTTCTCGTCATCGTCTTCCAAAATACAGCACCGACACCCACATCACTTCAATCAATAGCCACCTTGAATGGCTAATAACATGTGGCTAACACTGGGGCAGTGGTTAACACAGCTTTCAGGTTGTCAGATGCCAACTGACATTTCTCTGTTGACTGAAATTTTCTGTACTTCTTCAACAAGTCTGTCAGTGGAATAATCCCACATAAAATTTGAGACAAGCTTTCAATACAAATCACATAGTACCAGGAATTGTAGTACTTCCTTCTTCTTCAATGGTATGGGAAACTCTGCAATAACCTTTGTTTTAACATACCATGGGGCAATCTTTCCATGTCCAATGATCTGGTCCAGGAACATGATTTGGACTTTTGCAAACTGACTCTTCACCAGGTTTATTATCAAGCCTACCTCTCAAAGTCAATCAAACAGTTCAAATGGAAGAAACATTTGAAGCATCTGTGCATGACTAAAGATCACCAGATTGCCAAACAATTGGGTAATTCTGAAATGGCATTATTGGTTCATCTTTGAAATATGCCTGACACATTCTTCATTCCAAATTGCATAACTTTATGTCACAAAAGCTCTTCAGATAAAGATGCCTGCCAGCATCCTCCAAATAAGTGAAACTTTGAAATATAAGTTGCTTGTCCCACCTCAATACAGTCTTCCAAATATGGAATAGGATATGAATCAGATTTTGTAGCTGCATTGATTTTGTAATAGTCCAAACATAATCATTGAGTACCATCTGATTTTGGCGCCATTACTCACTTTGATTACCATGTCTTTGAGTATATGTTCAATCTGTTCTTGAACCTGTGCCAACTTCCGAGGGTTAAGTCTATAATAATGTTGGTTAATAGGAATATTTCTTATGTTTACATCATGCCTAATTAGAATAATGCTTCCTAGCTAACTCCCATATCTCCTCATATGATTGCAATAACTCTTCTAGGTCATGTCAGTTTTTCTCTGGAAGGGATCTCAATAATTTATCCCAACTGTTGAGAACTCCTCATTATCCAATTTAATTTGAGGGATGTCCAATTCAGAATCATCCGAATTTGGTTATTTCCTCATGTTCTCACCAGTACCACATTCGCCTTTTGCTTTGCTTCCCTATCAAAATAATTTTTGAGAATAGTCACATGACACACTCTGAGAATCCTGCATATCTGGCATTCTTATCAAATAGTTCATCTCATCCAATTTCCCTTGATTTTATAAGGCCCGTTAAACCTTGTCTTTAACAGTTCACCTACCACTGGAAGTAAGTCTAATCCTTTATTTCCATAGCAAAGTTACAATGTTTTGATTTGTCTGCTTCCTGTTTCACCACGTACTGTGCACCTTTTAAATGCTGGTAAAAACAATGACTGCAGATGCTGAAAATCAAATACTGGATTAGTGGTGCTGGAAGAGCACAGCAGTTCAGGCAGCATCCAACGAGCAGCGAAATCAACGTTTCGGGCAAAAGCCCTTCATCAGGAATAAAGGCAGTGAGCTGAAGCATGGAGAGATAAGCTAGAGGAGGGTGGGGGTGGGGAGAGAGTAGCATAGAGTACAATGGGTGAGTGGGGGAGGAGATGAAGGTGATAGGTCAAGGAGGAGAGGGTGGAGTGGATAGGTGGAAAAGAAGATAGGCAGGTCGGACAAGTCAAGGAGGCAGTAACTGAGCTGGAAGTTTGAAACTAGGATGAGGTGGGGGAAGGGGAAATGAGGAAGCTGTTGAAGTCCACATTGATGCCCTGGGGTTGAAGTGTTCCGAGGCGGAAGATGAGGCGTTCTTCCTCCAGGCATCTGGTGGTGAGGGAGCGGCGGTGGAGGAGGCCCAGGACCTCCATGTCCTCGGCAGAGTGGGAGGGGGAGTTGAAATGTTGGGCCACGGGGCGGTTTGGTTGATTGGTGCGGGTGTCTCGGAGATGTTCCCTAAAGCGCTCTGCTAGGAGGCGCCCAGTCTCCCCAATGTAGAGGAGACCGCATCGGGAGCAACGGATACAATAAATGATATTGGTGGATGTGCAGGTGAAACTTTGATGGATGTGGAAGGCTCCTTTAGGGCCTTGGATAGAGGTGAGGGAGGAGGTGTGGGCACAGGTTTTACAGTTCCTGCGGTGGCAGGGGAAAGTGCCAGAATGGGAGGGTTGGTCGTAGGGGGGTGTGGACCTGACCAGGTAGTCACGGAGGGAACGGTCTTTGCGGAAGGCGGAAAGGGGTGGGGAGGGAAATATATCCCTGGTGGTGGGGTCTTTTTGGAGGTGGCGGAAATGTCGGATGATTTGGTTGATGCGAAGGTTTGTAGGGTGGAAGGTGAGCACCAGGGGCGTTCTGTCCTTGTTACGGTTGGAGGGGTGGGGTCTGAGGGCGGAGGTGCGGGATGTGGACGAGATGCGTTGGAGGGCATCTGTGGTTAAAGATGCTTTTAACCTTTTAAATGCTGTCTAGTCAACTTGCCTGCTCGAGTTAATCTTTCCCTAAAATTTGACATGTCTAGATATGTGGAGTTTAACTTCGGACAAAACAAGTTCTCAATTAATTTCAGTAGTCCTCTCACCTCATGCCCAAAAACTAATGCAAATGAACTTAGTTTGGTAGATTCATTAAGTGCATCTCCAATTGCAAAAAATACAAATGGAATTCCTTCATCCCAATCCTCTGGACAGCCTTGCCTATAAGCCCAGAACATGGTCTTTCAAGTTTGATGCCAGAGTTCCAATTCTCGCTTTGATTCTGGGTAGTATGCAGTGTATTTGAATTGTTTTATTTCTAAGCTATCCATAACTTCCTTGAATTTAAAATTTGACCCTTGAACTGATTGTTTCTCTGTGGGTAGTCTGCATTTTGTAAAACATTTGAGGAACTGTTCTATCCTTTAATCATGATGCTGTGTAATGGAATGGTCTCTGTAAATCTAATGTTTAGCACTGCTGCCTCACAGCGCCAGACACCCGGGTTCAATTCCTGAATCGGGCAACTGTCTGTGTGGAGATTGCACATTCTCCTCGTGTCTGTGTGGGTTTCCTCTGGGTGCTCCGGTTTCCTCCCACAGTCTAAAGATGTGCGGGTTAGGTGAATTGGCCATGCTAAATTGCCCGTAGTGCTGGGTGAAGGGGTAAATGTAGGGGAATGGGTCTGGGGGAGTTGCTCTTTGGCGGAGCGGTGTGGACTTGTTAGGCCGAAGGGCCTGTTTCCACACTGTAAGTAATCTAATCTAATCTAAAACTGAATCATACTTGTTGCTTTATGTAGGAGTCCTGTGCAATCAATTAAGCCTCTTGTAAAAGTTTCCCCAAGTACAGGAATGAATATTAAGGCTGCTGGTTTTATCACTCCCTGAGGTTTTCCAATTACCTGATATGTATGACATGTCCACCAAAATCCAAACACCTCCTTTTACAGTTCAGCCCAATAAAAATGTTTTTGTATTTAGGTTCGAGTTTTCCTTACTCCAAAATGACTCTTAATCCATGCGCTGTCTGTATCACCTACTTTCTATAACCCACTGGTAATACAACTTGACGAACTTCTACCCATTTCCCATCTGGTTGAATATATGATGGTCTCCATTTCCGCATCAAGATGTGTTTTTTTAAGGTATAACACTCCAGGATACACTGCTCTTCCACAAGATTTTTCATTAGATTAGACTCCTTAGAGTGTGGAAACAGGCCCTTTGGCCAACCAGTCCACACCCACCCTCCGAAGAGTAACCCACCCTGACCCATTTCCCTCTGACTAATGCACCTAACGTGATGGGCAATTTAGCATGGCCAATTCACCTGACCCGCACATCTTTGGACTATGGGAGGAAACCGGAGTACCCGGAGGAAACCTACACAGACACAGGGAGAATGTGCAAACTCCACACAGACAGTCGGCCAAGGCTGGAATCAAACCTAGGACCCTGGTGCTGTGAGGCAGCAGTGCTAATCACTGAGCCGCCGTGCCGCTTTTGCATTTGGTGGACCTCTCAATTATCTAGAATATTTGCTGCTGGCACACTCCTTGTCCCATAGGTGCTGTATTTGAAAGCATAGTTAGTTTGACCAAATGTTTATGGGGAGGGATTGTTAGTTTTTTTTCATCATATTTATCTGTTCAGATAATTCAGTGAATGTTATAGAACCAGACTGATACTTTAACTTCACAAAACTCTAGCTATCTTTGAATCAGCTATAGATTATATCAAGTGCACTTCCTACCTGGCTTCAGATGGCAGCAGGATGAACACTAAATCTGTAGCATGACAATGAGAAAATACATTTATTTAGTAATAAGTGATAGCTATGACTCACTACACATTTACAATAGAGATAAGTTTAACTATTTCACTTTGCAAAGTAGGAAAGAGTTTTCATGGCTGTTGTCCTAAGCTGTAATAAGCACAAATCAAATACAGGGTTGCTCAATATTAATCTTTGTATAACCCATTTTGTTACTTCAGGAAGTGAAATTTTGAACTCCTCCAAAATAATCATCTCTCTTGGAACACCATGTGTTTGATCAATTTTCAATGCCATAATCCACCAATCAAAATTGCTTTGTTTGATCCTTTCAAACTCAATGCACATTTGATTATGTTCCCTCTTTAGATTCCTAAAACATTGTAGACTTCTGTACTGTACAAGAAAATTTTCTGATTCAATATGTGGATGTACCTACTGAGAAGATGCAAAACTTGACTTAATCTTGGGAAATAAGGCAGAGCAAGTCACTGAGGTGTCAGTGGGGGAGCAATTTGGGGCCAGCAACCATAATTCTATTACTTTAAAATAGTGAGGGAAAAGGATAGACCAGATCTAAGAGTTGAAGTTCTAAATTGAAGGAAGACTAATTTTGATGGTTTTAGGCAAGGACTTTCAAAAGCCGATTGGGGGCAAATGTTTGCAGGTAAAGGTACGGCTGGAAAATGGGAAGCCTTCAGAAATGAGATAACGAGAGTCCAGAGACAGTATATTCCTGTCAGGGTGAAAGGGAAGGCTGATAAGTGAAGGGAATGCTGGATGACGAAAGAAATTGAGGGGTTGGTTAAGAAAAAGAAGGAAGCATATGTCAGGTATAGACAGGATAGATTGAGCGAGTCCTTAGAAGAGTAAAAAGGCAGTAGGGGTAAACTTAAGAGAAATGAGGAAGGCAAAGAGGAGACATGAGATAGCCATGGCAAATAGAGTTAACATGAATCCAAAGGGTCTTTACAAATACACTAAGGACAAAAGGGAGAGAATAGGGAGAGAATAGTACACCTCAAAGATCAGCAATGTGGCCTTTGTGTGGAGCCGCAGGAGATGGGGGAGATACTAAACGATTATTTTGCATCAGTGTTTGCTGTGGAAAAGGACATGGAATGTATAGACTGTAGGGAAATAGATGGTGATATCTTGAAAAATGTCCATATTACAGAGAAGAAAGTGCTGGATGTCTTGAAATGCATAAAAGTGGATAAATCCGCAGGAGCTGATCAGGTGTACCCGAGAACTCTGTGGGAAGCTGGAGAAGTGATTGTTGGGCCCCTTGCTGAGATATTTGTATCATTGATAGTCGCAGGTGAGGTGCCGGAAGACTGTAGGTTGGCTAACGTGGTGCCACTGTTTAAGAAGGGTTGTAAGGTCAAGCCAGGGAACTATAGACCAGTGAGCCTGACGTCTGTGGTGGGCAAGTTGTTGGAGGGAATCCTGAGGGACAGGATGTACATGTATTTGGAAAGGCAAGGACTGATTAGGGATAGTCAACATGGCTTTGTACGTGGAAAGTCATGTCTCACAAACTTGATTTGAGTTTTTTGAAGAAGTAACAAAGAGGATTGGTGAGGGCAGAGCGATAGATGGTGATCTATATGGACTTCAGTAAGGCGTTCGGCAAGGTTCTCCATTGGAGACTGGTTAGCAAGGTTAGATCTCACAGAATACAGGGAGAACTAGCCATTTGGATACAGAACCGGCTCAAAAGTAGGAAGGCGCTGTGGGAGTGTGGGCAGATGTTGACAGTGAAAGAGAAGTGAACCAGGCTGTCCATAGGGAATGGTCCATGTGGAATGTTGACAAGGAAGGAGATGGGAATATCTGTATATTTCCACCACCTCCAGCTGGCTGCCACAACTAGACACATACCAGTCAAGACATGGACTGTTTTCAGCACAGCCAAACTATTTTCACCTGCATATAGCTCCCATTATCAGCTTTTCCTTCTCCCCAACAGACTATCATTCATTTCTTTGTCTCTCTAACTATCCTTCTCTTTCTCTCAGAGTTCCATCACTACTTTCCACTCACTCCATCCCACCCCATCCTTGTCCAAACCCTGGTCTTCAACAATGAACACCTTTGCTTGGATACTATCAGTTCTGAATAAGGATCACTGGACTCAAAACTCATTGAATAGTGCACCTTCTAAACATCTTTTGAGATACCACACAACAGATTTAGAAATATTGAACAGATTTTAGTCTGTACTTTTCACATAGGCCTAGTTTTCTGGGTCAAAATGCAAATTGTTGGATATGATTTCAGAATTGCAAAAATACCTCAGCAGATGGGGGGATGGTCTCCACAGTTTATCTCCCAGAGGTTGCTTTCAAATGTAACTGCAAGATGGAATGAGGTTTTCAGAGAAACTGCAGGTGTGGCCCCCTTAAATCCTGGTTGATTACATCAGTTTGATCGATGGCAGTCTGTCAGGGAGGAAGAGTAGCTGATAATGAGGACCATAAGTAGGTGAAGGTGGATTGGCTGTGCTGAATGCAACCCCCTTCCTGATGAAGGGTTTATACCTGAAACGTCGATTCTCCTGCTCCTCGGATGCTGCCTGACCTGCTGTGCTTTTCCAGCACTACACTCTCGACTCTGATCTCCAGCATCTGCAGTCCTCACTTTCTCCCCCTGAATGCAGCCCATTCAAGATACAAAATGGGAAAGAATGAGCACATAACATCTATGGAAGATTAGCTCAATCTTTATAAACCATTCAACAGGTTTATTAAATTGCACTTAATAGCCATTTACATTGCATCTGGGGTACATTACAGTTTCTAGTTATGTCCTCATGCTTCACGAACAGTGAGGAGACATGACTGCTACTGAAACATCTGGAACACACAAATCACAACTGGAGGGCTAGTTATCTCCTCTCAGGAACATCCTTTATATCCAGATTGGTGCAGCTTATCTCATGATATCAGCTAATCATTTCAGATAATTACTGTCTGATACATCATGGTGTAATTCTGTCTGCTTAGAGAATCTGCCAAGTTGAAGCATCTGCAGTATTTAAATAATTTAAAAATTTCAGAACAGGGCAAGATCTCATGATACAAAAACAGAAAACGCTGGAGAAGTTCAACAGGTCTGGCAGCACCTAGTCATAGAGTCATAGAGATGTACAGCATGGAAACAGACCCTTCGGTCCAACCCGTCCATGCTGAGCAGATATCCCAATCCAATCTAGTCCCACCTGCCAGCACCCGGCCCATATCCCTCCAAACCCTTCCTATTCATATACCCATCCAAATGCCTTTTAAATGTTGCAATTGTACCAGCCTCCACCACTTCCTCTGGCAGCTCATTCCATACCCATACCAGCCTCTGTGTGAAAACGTTACCCCTGAGGCCTCTTTTATATCTTTCCCCTCTCACCCTTAACCCATACCCTCTAGTTCTGGACTCCCCGACCCCAGGGAAAAGACTTTGTGTATTTATCCTATCCATGCTCCTCATAATTTTGTAAACCTCTATAAGGTCACCCCTCAGCCTCCGATGCTCCAGGGAAAACAGCCCCAGCCTGTTCAGCCTCTCTCTATAGCCTCTCCCTAAATCCTCCAACCCTGGTAAAATCCTTGTAAATCATTTCTGAACCCTCTCAAGTTTCACAACATTTTTCCGATAGGAAGACCAGAATTGCACGCAATATTCCAACAGTGGCCTAACCAATGTCCTGTACAGCTGCAACATGACCTCCCAACTCCCGTACTCAATACTTTGACTGAGAGAAAAACAGAGATTAATGTTTTGAATCCAGTAACTTTTCCAATTGATATAGTTTCCCAAAGTTTTGTGCCCTGTAATCATGAAGATCAAAATAACTTCACAGAGGTTGATATTCGGTCACCAAGTAAACTCTTTATTTATATGTGGAGAGACCTTGATACTGATCCAGCTTGCTCAGAGCCTGCTCTTCAAGTGAACAGGATATCTGATACTCCTGTTTATATCCGTCAGCCAAGGCTCCCTTTTCGACCAGATTAACAGCCCTTAGTTGAGAGGTAAAATTTAATTTTACAGTTGTATTTACTTGAAGAAATTTCGCATAGTGTAAAGATGCTGTGAATTCAAAGTCGCTGATAATATACAAGATGATTCAAGATTTAAGCCAACCTGCATTGCTAAAGTTCAGCTCTGAGTCTGAAATGTGTAGCAGTGAAGCAAACCACAGTACAGCAAAAAACACAATGGAAATCTCCTGCGTATCTAAACTTTGAACAAACCAACACATACGACCATTAGAACTAAAGATATTCTGAGCAATATAAAAATGATCTGATATAGATATTGTAAACCAACTGACTAATGTGTTGCTGCCTGGATTGGATAAATTTGAATTAAATGACCTACCCACATGTCCACAAGAAAAACAGTTATCAATCACACTCTTAGATTGTTGATATTGTTACTTCCTTTGAAGCAACATATAATCACTGAGTAGCATTCAAAACTCTACCAACAAACTCTGTGTATCTAATGTATCATCTGTTTCCTTCACTTTGCAAGGAGGGTGCTGTTTTATTTGCACATAACTATATGTAAGGGTGGAGTCCTTCATGGTTTCCTAAGTAGAAAGGAAATGGGCAAGCCACTGTTCAGTTCTCGGAAATTTTAAAAGGTGTCAAGCAATCCAATAGCAAGTGTCGGTCATGTTTTTTGCATATATTTGTCTATCATGAATGCTTGTTAATCATTCATAAAGGTGACTGCTTGTCAGAATTGTTCTGAGTGAGAAAGATTCTAAATATCTTTCCTCAAATCCTGACAGTGAGCCCTGAAGGTTCGATTCGAGTACTGGAAGTAGAGAGTGCAGTACCAATCAGAGTGGACAACTGGATCTGGTAGGGTGGTAGGTCTAGGTTTATGGGTGGATAGGCAATGGTCTCAAGGATGTGGGTTGCGGAAAATCAGGGCACAAATGGAATTGCAAAGGGAAAGAGTCAGAGTCAAGGGGAACATGGGCATGTCAGTGGGTATGGCCTAGGGAAGGACAGCAAGAATAACTACATAGGGTCCATGGTCATGAGTGGAGAGGGGTTATGGAGAGAAACTTTGCTTTTTATTCACTCGTGGGATGTGGGCATCATTGGCTGGCCAGCATTTACTGAGCATCACTAGATGCCATTGAGAAATTTGTGGTGAGCTGCTTTCTTGAGTTGCTGCAGTTCATGTGATGTAGGTTGACCTACAATGGATGGAATTCCAGGATTCTGATCCAGCAGCAGTAAAGGAATGGTGATATATTTCCAAGTCAGGATGGTGAGTGGCTTGGAGAGGAATCTGCAGGTGCTAGTGTTCTCACATATCTGCTACCCATGTCCCATGTCCATTTAGATGGCAATAATTATGGGTTTCCAAAGTGCTGTCTAAGAATCTTTGGGGAATTTCTTGTAGACTGTATGCACTACTGCTATTGAGTGTCAGTGTGGAGAGAGTTGATGCTTGTGGATGTGGGGCCACCTAAGTGGGCTGCTTTGTCCTGGATGGTGTCAAGCTTCTTAAGTATTGTTGGAGTTGCACCCATCTAGGCAAGGGAGGAGTATTTCATCAAACTCCAGGCTTGTCCCTTGTAAATGGTGATAGGCTTTGGTCACTCAGGAGGTGAGCTACTCGCCACAGCATTCCTAGCCTCTGACTTGCTCTTGTAGCCACTGTATTTATGTGGTGAATCCAGTTGAGTTTTTGGTCAATAGTAATGGTATACTCAATGATAATGAGTATAAGAGCTGGCAAGTCATTTTAAAATTGTAAAAGACATTGGTTCGGCCGCATTTAAATACTGTGTACAGTTCTGGTTTCCACATTACCAAAAGGTTGTGGACGCTTTGGAGAGGGTGCAGAGAAGGTTTACGAGGATGTTGCCTGGTATGGAAGGTGCTAGCTATGAAGAGGGGTTGAGTAGGTTAGGTTTATTTTCACTAGAAAAAAGGAGATTGAGGGGGGACCTGATTGAGGTTTACAAAATCATGAAGGGTATAGACAGGGTGGATAGAGACAAGCTTTTTCCCAGGGTGAAGGATTCAATAACAAGAGGTCATGCTTTCAAGGTGAGAGGTGGAAAGTTTAAAGGGCATACACATGGCAAATACTTCACACAGAGGGTGGTGGGTGTCTGGAACGCATTGTCAGCAGAGGTGGTAGAGGCAGGCACGGTAGATTCATTTAAGATACGTCTGGACAGATGCATGTGTAGGTGGGGAGCAGAGGGATACAAATGCCTAGGAATTGATCGACTGGTTTAGACAATACATTTGGATCGGCTCAGGCTTGGAGGGCCGAAGGGCCTGTTCCTGGGCTGTAAATTCTCTTTGTTCTTTACCCAGATTTAGTTGCGTTAGAACATGGACTGCTTCAGTATCTGAAGTGTTGTAAAGGTGCTGAAGATTATGCAATCATTGATGAACATCCCCAATTCTGACTTTATATTGGAGGGCAGATCATTGATGAAGCAGCTGAAGATTTGTTCGGCTTAGCACCTTACCCTGAGGAATTCCTGCAGAGATATCCTGGAGCTGAAATGACTGACCTCCAACAAACATATGCTTGTTTCCATGTATGACTCCAATCAGCAGAGAGTTTGCCCTGATACAAATTGATTTCATTTTTGCTAGAGCTACTTGATGCCACACTTGGTCGGATGCAGCCTTGAAGTCAAGGGCTTTCACTCTCATCTTAACTCTGGAATTCAACATTTTTGTCCGTGTCTGAACCAAGGTGGTGAACGATGATGAGGAAAATTGTTGGGTGACAGGGAGGGATTGGAAGGTGTTGGAACCACATACAAACATCATATGTAACAATGTTCAAGTTGCAAGCTGGTTATGACATTTGTAAAAATTAACCAGCAGTCAGTGTCTGGGAGGATTTAATGGTTTTGTTTTAGGCTAACTAAAGGGATAGCTTATCCTAACAATGATGTAGGATATCCTAACAATGTGTCAATGATATATTTTTTTAAAATATATTTTTGATTGTAGACAATTGGGGAAAGGACTGTTTACAAAACTAAGGGTTGTTCAAGGATTTCAGCTCCCCTCAAGCCTCTGAGAGATGCCGAGAGACCAGGCTGAGAGTTGTAGGAGCTGCCAAGAGACCAGGCTGAGAGCCACCATGCCGTTGAGAGACCAGTCCTGGGAACCATTTCAAGCTACTGGAGACCAGGCTGAGAGCAGCAATGCTGTCGAGAGACGAGGCTGGGAACTGCTAGGAGTTGACAAGAGACTAGGTTAAGAGCCACCATATCACCGAGAGACCAGACCGGGACCCACCATGAGCAGGATCCAATTAAGGCTTGCAGCTGTAATATATTGGATGCTGCTTGGTAACTTATGTTGTCTGAGACACAAACAGAGGGAGAAGGGCACTGATAAAGGCTAGCAACAATATCCTGTAGATGCACCTATTTCTGGGGTCAATGCTAAGGGCTAACAAGGGGTAAAGAGGCATGATACCAATGACAAAATCTTTCATAGTTCTTTAAATGTGATGGAAGGGCTCAGTAGAGTCTGAGGGGGGATCACTGACAGAACTTTTATTACTTTTGTACATTTGCAGTGTCTTCATAAACATTGAGCTATGACTGAGAACTCTACTCATTTCTTCAATATTCTTCAATACATTGTGCAGGAGCAGAAGGCCAGGGGAGACAGCTGCTTGGTACAAAGATTAGCATGAGCTTAAAGATTCAGGTTTGTAGGGAAGCTGAAAATAAATGCTAACTAGAAGGATCACTGCAGCGTGTTCACAATTCAGTCCAAGCCTGTATATGGTGATGGGGAAGAACTCGTGAACCACAATGGTAATCTCCCTCCATCTGGACCAGGTGACTCCAGTTCAAATCCCAAGTGCTCCAGCAGTGAATAATAACATTTCTGAAGACATTGATGATAAAGTATATCTATGGTGGTGGGTAGAAAATAATCATGCCCTGCTATTGGAATTGATGCAGCAGATTCCCAAGACAGAAGCAGCAATAGCCTGAGACAGCAGAGGTAGTGGAAGGACAGCCTTCTGGTGCTGGTATCTAGGATTCTCGGTGGCACCACACATTAACATGAAACCAGATAAACTGCTTTTGTTATGGTTGTGGTAACATCATTTACACACATGATTCAGTTTCCTTAGTCATAGTAATATAGAAAATAGGAGCAAGAGTAGCCCATTCGATCCTTCGAGTCTTCTTCACTATTCATTATAATCATAGCTGATTTTCCAACTCAATAGCCTGTTCCTGCTTTTCTCCCATACCCTTTGATCCCTTTATGCCCAAATTCTTTATCCAACTCCTTGAGACCATCCAGAGGTTTGGTCTTGACTGCGCTCTGTGTCGAAAACTACAAAAGCCCATCATTCTCTGGGTTAAGAAATTTCTGTTTATGTCAATCCTAAATGATTTACCCTGCATCATAAGACTGTGACGTCTGGTTCTGGACCAGAGACATAGGAGTGGAAGTAAGGCCATTCAGCCCATCGAGTCCACTCCGCCATTTAATCATGGCATTTCAACTCCACTTACCAGCATTCTCCCCATAGCCCTTAATTCCTTGTGACATCAAGAATTTATCAATCTCTGCCTTGAAGACATTTAGCGTCCCGGCCTCCACTGCACTCCGCAGCAATGATTCCACAGGCCCACCACTCTCTGGCTGAAGAAATGTCTCCCCATTTCGGTTCTGAATTTACCCCCTCTAATTCTAAGGCTGTGTCCACGGGTCCTAGTCTCCTCGCCTAACGGAAACAATTTCTTAGCGTCCACCCTTTCCAAGCCATGCATTATCTTGTAAGTTTCTATTAGATCTTCCCTTAACCTTCTGAACTCCAATGAATACAATCCCAGGATCCTCAGCCGTTCCTCGTATGTTAGACCTGCCATTCCAGGGATCATCCGTGTGAATCTCCGCTGGACATGGTCCAGTGCCAGTATGTCCCTCCTGAGGTGTGGGACCCAAAACTGGACACAGTACTCCAAATGGGGCCTAACCAGAGCTTTATAAAGGCTCAGTAGCACATCACTGTTTTTATATTCCAACCCTCTTGAGATAAGTGACAACATTGCATTCGCTTTCTTAATCACAGATTCAACCTGCATGTTTACCTTTAGAGAATCCTCGACTAGCACTCCCAGATCCCTTTGTACTTTGGCTTTATGAATTTTCTCACCGTTTAGAAAGTAGTCCATGCCTGTATTCTTTTTCCAAAGTGCAAGACCTCACATTTGCTCAAGTTGAATTTCATCAGCCATTTCCTGGACCACTCTCCCAAACTGTCTAGATCCTTCTGCAGCCTCCCCACTTCCTCAGTACTACCTGCCTGTCCACCTAACTTCGTGTCAAAATGAATATCCTTCCTGCAAATACCCTGACTAGACCTGCTAAAACTTTATCGGTTTCTTCAAGATTACCCCCTCATTCTACTGAACGCCACCAAACATTATCCTAACTGAGTCCCACCATCCCAGGAATCAGGTGGTAAACCTTCTGCTGAACTCCCACCATACCAAAACATCCTACCTCAGATAAGGAGATCAAAAGATCAAAACCATGCCGGTATGGTCTCAGGCAGTGAGAATTGCAACAAGACATCATTGTTCCTGTATTTGATTCCTAAGTAGTCCAACATTTGCTTTCTTTACTGCCTGCGGCACCTGCATGTTTTCCTTCAGTCGAGAGTGTGGTGCTGGAAAAACACAGCAGGTCAGACAGCATTCGAGGAGCAAGATTAGATTGGATTCCCTACAGTGTGGAAACAGGCCCTTCGACCTAACCAGTCCACATCGACCCTCGAAGAGTAACCTACCCAGACGTATTTCCCTCTGACAAATGCATCTAGCACAATGGGCAATTTAGCATGGCCAATTCACCTGACCTGTACATCTTTGGACTGTGGGAGGAAACCAGAGCACTAGGAGGAAACCTGCAAACTCGAGCATAATGTGCAAACTCCACACAGTCACCCGAGGCTAGAATCAAACCTGGGACCCTGGTGCTGTGAGGCAACAGTGCTAACCATTGAGCTACCGTGCTCCGAGAGTTGACATTTTGGGCAAAAGCCCTTCATCAGTTTCCTTCAGTGTCTGGTTCAAAATGATACCCAGATATCATTGTACATTCCCTTCTCTCAATATATAGCCATTCAGAT
The DNA here is from genome assembly GCF_047496795.1 of Chiloscyllium punctatum. Classification (NCBI taxonomy): domain Eukaryota; kingdom Metazoa; phylum Chordata; class Chondrichthyes; order Orectolobiformes; family Hemiscylliidae; genus Chiloscyllium; species Chiloscyllium punctatum. The sequence continues at coordinate 114,636,578 of NC_092747.1, read as the reverse complement.
AGTAATCTGCCTTCCTGTTTTTGCTTCTGAAGTAGATAATGTCACATTTGTCTACATTTTCCACCTGCCACTCACTCCTGAAGCATCTCTGCATTGTCCACTCACCTCATTGTTCCAGCAGCACCAAAATAATTAGCTGCATTCTGTTTGACAGAGCGAAGGAACAGAAAATGAAACATTACCATGCATGTTCAAAATTACAAGAAACTGTGTATAAATATAGCTGTAAGACTGAACAAAACCACACATTTATCACATGGTATTTCCTCCACTATGATGTTTATTTTCAGATTCTGTTGTAATTATTCAGACTAAAGCTTTTTTTTTGCCATTTATCAGGTCTAATCGATGATTAAAGTGAACAATTTGAATTTATAGTACTAATAGAATGCTTGAATAATGCAGTTGTTCTTCTTTTGAACACCAATTTGGACTGAAAGTCACTTTTATAATTCATCACAAGATAAATGTTGCAATTCCCAGTATATCGTGAGTTGAACTGATGTCAGCAAATATTTAAAATAAGGTACAATTAGTTTCCAACTCCCGGAACACTTTTATAGAGATATAGAGTTGCACAGTACATAGACGCATAGAGTCATAGACATGTATAGCACGGAAACAATCCCTTCAGTCCAACTTATCCATGCTGACCAGATATCCCAAACGTATTTGGTCCCATTCCCAGCGTCCAGCCTATATCCTTCCAAACTCTTCCTATTCATTTACCCATGCAGATGCCTTTTAAATGTTGCAATTGTACCAGTCTCCACTTCCTCTAGCAGCTCATTCCATACATGCATCACCCTCTGCATGAAGAAATTGCCCCTTAAGTCCGTTTTGTATCTTTCCCCTCCCACCCTAAATTAATACTCTGACCAATAAAGGAAAGCATACCAAATTCATTCTCTTCTCCTCTCCCACCTCCCCACCCAAACTTTCGAGTTTAGCATCCTGTTGACGACCTTATTTACTCTTTCCATTAGAACATTGGTCCCAACTCAGTTCAGGTGAGCACCATCCCAGCAGTACAGAACCTTCCTGTTCCAATACTGATACCATTGCCTGCAAATCCCCCTGTCACTGTGAGATAGGGAGACCTTTGCTTTGCATGCTCCTGCCAGGTCACTTTTGACATGGGGACAAACAGCCATTCCCTCCATCAGCTGGGGATTGGTTTAGTTCAGATGGTTGGATAGTTGGTTTACAAAGCAGTGTGATGCTAACAGCACAGGTTCAATTCCCATCACTGGTTTGAGGTTACCATGAAGGATTATCCTTTTCAACCTCTTCCCTCACCTGCGGTCTGGTGGTCCTCAGGTTAAATCACCACCAGTTGCTTCTCTCTAATAACAAAGTAGTTCCTATGATCTGGTAAGACTATGGTAACACAACACAAGCTGCATCTTATGTCTCTTCACTCATTTCTTCACACTCACTGACATTGCACTTACTTGGAGACTGTTCGCGTCTGTAGATTGCATGGCCATTTTAGTCAGCGGGCCAGAAGGGTTAGTTATTGGAGAGAATGAGGTAGGTGACGAGAGAAGATGCAAAACTTGACGTACTCTTGGGAAATAAAGCAGGGCAGGTGATTGAGCTGTCTCCCCAGGGCCCTAACATTAATTGTATAAATCCTGGCCTGGTTTGCCTTCCCAAAATGCAACACTTCACCTCTATCAAAATTAAACTTAATTTGTCATTCCTCAGCCCATTGGCCCATCTGATAAAGGTCCCATTATACTCTGAGATAATCTTTTTCTCTGTGCACTACACCATCCATTTTGCTGTTATCTGCAAACTTGCTAACATACCCCTGTATTCTCATCCAAATCATTTACATAAGTGATGTCAAGCAGTGCACCAGCACTGACCTTTGCAGCATATCACTGGTCACAGACCTCCACTCCAAAAACAGCCCTCTATCACCACCCTTTATTCTCCTACCTTAAAGCCAATTTTGTATCCAATTGACCAGCTCCCCTGGATTCAATGTGATCTAACCCTACTAACCAGTCAACTACACGGAACCTTGTCAAACACCTTGCTGAAATCTATATGGACAACATCTACTGCTCCACCGTAATCAATCTTCTTTGTCACCTCAAGTTAGTGAGGCATGATTTCTCATGCACAAATCCTTTCCAAATGCATGTAAATCCTGTCCCTCAGAATCTCCTCCAACAACTTTGTGGGTGGCATGGTGGCACAGTGGTTAGCACTGCTACCTCATAGTGCCAGAGACCCGGGTTCAATTCCCGACTCAGGCGACTGACTGTGTGGAGTTTGCATATTCTCCCCGTGTCTGCGTGGGTTTCCTCCGGGTGCTCCGGTTTCCTCCCACAGTCCAAAGATGTGCATGCCAGGTAAATTGCCCGTAGTGTTAGGTAAAGGGGTAAATGTACAGGAATGGGTGGGTTGCAGGTCGGTGTGGATTTGTTGGGCCGAAGGGCCTGTTTCCACACTGTAAGTAATCTAATCTAAAACTTTCGTACCACTGATGTCAGGCTCATCAGCTAATAATTCCCTGGCTTTCCTTAACATCTTTCTGCAGCAACAGGGTCCTGCTGATCTTGCTGGAGTCACGCAGACTCCAGAAGATGAGTGTAGGCCCCAGCAGCGTCATATGGGGCCACACCTAGGTCACGCAGGCCCCACTATGTTCGATTGTGCCTCATCACAGTATGTGAGCAGGTCCATAGTGTTGGCAGGAAACAGGAGAGTTGCATGAGCTCATGGTGTGATCAGGTCTTATCAGGATCCAGTAGGCACTAGCAGAGTTGAGAAGGTTCCAGCAATGTCAGCTCGTTGTGGTTCAGTGACTGGGCCACTGTCAATCAGAACGGCCTGCCAAGAGCCAGCACAGCCCATGAGAGTCAGTGATTTCTGCGGAACAAGATCTCAGCTACTCATCCACATTAATGCTATTGATTCACACCATCTCTATATCCCTTCACATCAATGGAAATCTGTCAATCTTTACTTTAAACCTATTCAGTGCCTAAGCCTCCACAGTCCCTTTTATGTAAAAACAGTAACATTATAAAATTTAAATTAAACAATAAACTGAAGTAAGTTCAGAAATTTCTTTTCAGTTATCATTTTGCAAACCTTACAAGCTCCACAAAGACTGAATAATTGCCCAGATAATCTGTTGAAATTACTTAAGGAATAAATGCTCATTGAGAGACTGGGAGAACTTCTTGCTCTTTGATTGGCACCATAGTATCTATTCTGTCAATATAAACTGTCAGACACAGAATAAATTTTCAACTTATCTGAAAGTAGAGATCACGCAATATCAAGTTATAGTCCAACTGGTTTATTTGTCCAGTTAAACCTGTTGGACTATAACCTGGTGTTGTGTGATTTTTAACTTTGTCCACCCTAGTCTGGAAGTAGTAAACTCTGGCAATCTGGACTCCCACAGAACTCTGTTGAAGTGTTGAACTGAATTATGGGCAGAATTCCCTCAGTCTTTGAGTGACATGGACAATGAAAGAAATTTGAGGAACTATCTGATACTCTTTGGCGAGACAAAAGTGCGATTCACTAGTTAATATTTCAGTGGTGAGCTCTGAATCACAGTAATAAGCAGTGACTACCTTATTTCCGCGCTCTTGCATCTGATTTTCAGCTAATCTCACCTCAATTATACATAGCTCGTGATTCTCCCATGCACTGCAGAAGACCTAGATGGCTCTAATTCCCAAATGTAAAACCAAAGAGGTTACCTGGCAAATTCAGCTTGCCGATTGCTTCTTGAGGTTCCACGTTATGGTCCATACACTAAAGTCCCATTGCGTGCTTCATGGAAGCCTTCACACTTCATCCAGGGAAGTTCGTATTAGCTAAACAGCAACCTCACTACAGCAACATGGTAGACAGGAGTAATACATAACTCACTTCAACATTTCAAACTACAATCTGGAACTCAATGATATCTTATATTTGATTGTCACTGAGGCATGGATGAGAGAGTGGCAGGATTGGCAAATCAATATCCCAGAATATGGGGTCTTAAGACAAAACGGGAAAGAAAAGAGGCAAGTGCTATGAAGATCTGGGTGTACTATATACCTTTAAGAGAGTAAAAGCTAGCAGTGATAGCATCAAGTATTCTTAATAAGACACAATGTAACATCTGCTCCAGCTACTGGGGTAGCTGGTAGCTGGTACCTGGAAATGATTCCAATTAGGCCAATCATTTTAAATTATACCCCAAAAATACCAAATTACAATCAAGTTTGAATTGAGTATATTGACAACCTTAAAAGCCAATAACACAATCCGATGCTTTAGGGGTACCAGAGAAAACTGAACAGTTGAGAGGAGAACTGCCAGCCCAATGACATGTGCACACTGCCCAGAAAAATAGCTCTCTTAAAAGTACCTTCATTCATCAGTATCCCCAAGGAGAAGAAAAGAAGACCAAACTACAGAGGAGAAACTAAAGCTGCCTGTGTCTGTGTCTTACGAGCTTATATTCCACAACCACCTGATGAAGGAGCAGCGCTCCGAAAGCTAGTGCTTCCAAATAAACCAGTTGGACTATAACCCGGTGTTGTGTGATTTTTAACTTTGCATACCCTAGTCCAACACCGGCATCTTTAAATCATGGTTTTGAGATAAGAAGTGTTGTTTTGTAAATCTTAATTGGGAGTTTAATCGAACTAGTATTATTGAAGGGAAGGTAAAAGATAGGTTAGAGGAAGGAATTGGAAATAGTTGTGAGTTAATTATTCTCTGTTATACTTTAAGAAATAAAGTTGCTAATTTTACTTTAAATAGTCCTTGGCCTTGCCAATTTGCACCCATTACTGCATGGGATAAATCTTTTCTGGGTTGCTGATTTACATTAAGCAGGAGAGTTTATTCTGTGCCATTACAAAAGGATGTTGCAATATTAATCAGGGAATCAATTACAGCAGTAAGGAGGGACGACACCTTAGAAGTCTTCTTAATTGAATCAATATGAGCAGAACTTAAAATCCAAAAGGCAGCTACTATAGGACCCTTCATATTATAGTCAGAGAGAAACAGAAGAGGAAATGTGCAGGCATATTTAAAATAAGTGCATAAGTAATAGTGTAGTGATTGGGGAGAAGGGGGTTTCATTTTTCTAACATTAAATGGTGTAGTCATAACATGAAAGGTTTAGGAGGGAGCAGAATTCTTAAAATGCATCCAGGAGAGCATTTAAGTTATTAAGTAGAAGCTTACAGTATTTGAAGAGGCACGCAACTGGGATTGAACTATGGCACCAGCAGCATGAACACTAGAAGAGCCCAGAAGCAGCGAGTACGTCTTCTGCTACCAAATGATTGATTAAGAAGGTGCTATAGTGCCCAAACATATATCTAATGAGGTGAGCAGCTGAGGATTGTGTGAGAAAGGTCGATGTGAACCACGACCGAAAACCCTCCATGAGACTACCTGAAGAAGCACAGCCAAAAAAATGAGGCAGCCCAAATCCAAACTTGAACCTCTCAGAGCAGAAAGCCCATCACCACCAGAAGGAAGAGATAGTTTAGAAAGTGACTGACAGGAGCCTGAACTGCCAAAACATGACTATGCCCAACGAGCTCAAGAACTTTAGCACACAGCATCTCCAGCTTCACAACTTACAATATTCCATTTTCTTTCACCCACCTGCTACCATACCATATGTCATGTTCTCCTCACGGTCAGGCACTCCCACTACTGCAACATTCTCTTCATCAGATCTCAAAACATTCTCCTTACTCCCGACACCTTATGTATAGTTATCAGAAATAGTTGTCCAAACATGCAGCAATAATTGGCCCACAATCTCAGTCAAGAGGCTGGTACCAGAAGGAAGTTTGGCCAGGATGAAAGGGCTTCAAATTTAGCTAGCAGTGTCTGAATGAAAGACTTCATCAAATGCTCTGGAAATCCATATAGCGAGCATGTATAGTTTGTCAACTACTTAAGTCACCTGTTCAAAGAATTCAATTAGTTTTATGAAGTGTGACCCACTGTTTAAATAGCCACATTGACTCTCCCTGATCAGTTGAAAAATTTCAAGGTTTTCAATCAGTTTATCCCTAACCTTTGACAGTACATGTTGAACTAACTGGTTATTGATTTCCTGATTTTTCTCTATCACCTTCATTAATTACAAAGAGACCTTGGAGTGCAGGTTCATAGTTGTTTGAAGATGGAGTGGCAGGTAGGTTAGTGAAGAAGGTATTTAGTACACTAGCTTTTATTGGTCAGTGCACTGAGTACAGTAGTCCCCCCATACCCACAGGGGATACTTTCTAAGACTTACCGCGGAAGCCCAAAACAATGGATATGTTCGAACCCATTCATTTAAATGGGAAACATACCTACCCAGCAGCCTCCGGATCCCTGGTTCTGGAACGTTCCCTTTCTTATGTTCAGGCAGCAGTAAATTTCGGGTAAGTGAAGCCACGATAGCTGGACCCACAGATACAGGAGTCGCCCTGTATAGGATTTCGGATGTCATGTTGTGGCTATACAAGACATTGGTGAGGCAACTTTTGTAAAACTGCGTTCAATTCTGGTAACCCTGTTATAGGAAAATGTTAAACTTGAAAGAGTTCACAATACATTTATAAGGATGTTGCTGTGGTTGGAGAGTTTGAGCTTGAGGGAGAGGCTGAATAGATTGGGGTTATTTTCCCTGGATCATTAGGTGCTAAGAGGTGACCTTATAGGCGTTTATAAAATCACGAGTGGTATGGATAGAGTGAATAGACAAAGCATTTTCCCCAAGGTGTGGGAGTCCAAAACTTGAGGGCATAGGTTTAAGGTGAAAGAGGAAAGATTTATAAGAGATCTAAAGGGCAACCTTTTCACACAGAGGGGTGTGCAGGTTTGGAATGAGCTGCTAGAAGAAATGATGGAGGCTGGTACATTTATAACATTTAAGTGCCATCTGATGAGGTGTCTTCTGGAAAGCTGTGTCCAATTCTGGTCACCGGAGCACAGGAGGTTGAGAAGCAACATGGTAGAAGTTTATAAAATAATGAGGGGTACAGATAGAATTAATAGTAGTTGCCCTTTTCCTAGGATGGGGGATTTCAATACTAAGGGGCAAATCTTTAAGGTGAGAGAAGAGAGACTCAAAAAAGACATGAGTAGCCAATGTTTTACACAGCTACACAGAATGAACTTCCTGAGCAAGTGGTGGATGTGGGCACAATTAGAATGTTTCAAAGACATTTGGATAATTTCAGGTTTGGGGACATGGACCAGGAGCAGGCAGGTGAGACGAGTTTAGTTTGGGATTATGGTCAGCATGGACTGGTTTGACTGAAGGGTCTGTTTTGTGCTGTATGACTCTATGACAAGAGCTGGGAGAACTGTATCTGCAAGGCAATGTCACCTTTGTTTTCTTCATTGGCCGGCAGCAGATGTAACTGCAGGAGAGGGGCTCCCCACTGCAACCATGACAAACAATACCATGGGTTTTCTCACATTACCTTTAACTACTTGTAGTGACCCGATGGTGTCCCTCTCATCCAACGCTTGATTGATTCCATCACTCACTGTTTCAGAAAAATGTTTGACTACCCAGATATTCCAAAATACATCGTCCTGACATCAGCACCATCTTGAATTGACCATTGTGCTTCCGGACAAGCGCTGTTGGTCCAGAACTCCCCTGCAGTTGCTGGCTTTTTGTTCCAGACAGATGTAGCAGATAAGTGGTATGTTGCACCCACTTGGTAGACAGGAAGGTAGAGAAGAGGGATATCCTCTTTCTCCAGGATCATCAGAGGATGTCACAAGACCAGATCATGGCATACTGTCTGGAGAAGTACAAGGCAATACAGGAAGAAGTGCAATCACCTTTTCCATTCACCAGACTATAACTCACACTCATTCTGTCTCTGCCACTGTATCCATCTCCTAACAAGGCCTACGTTCTACCACTTTCATTGTTTTATGCATCAAACATCTTGCATTTACTCTCATCAACCCAATTACTGCATACTACAAACCTTGCTTTGCTCTGCGCTGCCTACTCATCCCTTGGAACATCTCACTACCTTTGCTCCAACTATGCCAACAGTAACAATTGTGCCATCCATTTTTATCTCCCTTAGCACATCTCTCTCAGTCCAGGAGGAAATAACCCATCATAGTGCAGAAAGAACAAAGGAGTGACATTCAGCTCCTTACCCCTCACAAAGAGAGATTCCTGACCCTGACCTCCTCAAGCATCTAACTGACCATGTCCAAGTCCCTCCGCTGATATCTAACATTGCCCTTAGACCTAATGAGCTAGGAACCCCACTCTGAAGGTTATCTCCCTTGACTTGACCAATCACTGCTGACAATCATGTCAAGCTTGCTGGCTTGGTATCTGCACTAAATAACAAGGCATTACAGAAGTACTGTCCGAATGGTACCTCTGACTGAAGGGGCATACTCAAAGAGGATACTGTGTGCATTCAGATAAGCTCAAATAAGAGAACAGATTCTGAATTGGAGCCTGATCCAGTTTATGAGGGGCTGGGTGTCTGTGCCTGAACACAAAGTGTAATTGCAGCAGCCTTTCAATGATGATTACTAATGCTCCCTGAGGTACAGCACTGAAGTTCAGAAGCATACTGTAAGTGGATCAGTGATGTGCCATGTGACGTGGGAAGGCTGGTAAATGTCAGATACCAGTGGTCAGGGATATGACATGCATTTGAGCTTCACGACAAGAAGGATCTGTTTAGTACAGTCATTCTTATTCAAGTGTTTATTGCAAGTCATTTTAGTAGCTTATCACATGAATAAATGTTGCAATTTCCATGAAAACATGACCTGATCTCATGACTAACAACTGACACAGTCTGAAATAAGTCATAATCGACTGCATAGGTAATAGGCCATAGTTGATAGGGGTCGAGAGTGTGGTGCTGAAAAAACACAGCAGGTCAGGAGGGATCTGAGGAGCAGGGGAAATCGACGCTTCAGGCACAAGCCCTTCAGGAATGAGGCATGTGGGCTGGGGTCTGAGAGATAAATGGGAGGTGGGTGGGTTTGGGGGGGGAAAAGGAGGCTGAAGGTAGATGAAGATGAGGAAGTAGGTGATAGGCTGGAGAGGAGGGTGGAGCAGATAGATAGGAAAGGTGATAGACAGGTCAGGAGGGCAGTGTCGAGGCTTGGGACTGGGATAATGTGAGGGGAGGGGACGGGAGGGGAATTGGGGAAACTGGTGAAATCCATATTGATCCCGAGTGGTTGCAGGGTGCCAAGGTGGAATATGAGGCGTTCCTCCTCCAGGTGTCGGGTGGTAACGGTTTGGCGGTGAAGGAGGCCCAGGACCTGCATGTACTTGACGGAGTGGGAGGGGGAGTCGAAGTGTTCAGCCACGGGGCAGTGGAGTTGGTGGATGAGGGTGTCCCAGAGATGTTCTCTGAAACAATCCGCAAGAAGGCGTCCTGTCTCCCCGATGTAGAGGAGACCAAATCAGGTGCAATGAATACAGTAGATAACATTGGTAGAGGTGCATGTGGAAGGACCCTTTGGGGCCTTGGATGGAGGTGAGGAGGAGGTCTGGGCACAGGTTTTGCACTTTGTGCGGTGGCAGGGGAAGGTGCCGGGAGTGGGGTGTGGACTGGTGGGGGACATGGTTCTAATGGGGGAGTCACAGAAGGAATGGTCTCTCCAGATAGGGATGAGGATGGGAAATACATGTGGTGGTGGGGTCCATTTGTAGGTGGCAGAGGATGATGTGATGTATGCGGAGGTTGGTGGGTTGGAAGGTGAAGACCGGGGAGGTTTGCTCTTATTGCGTCAGGAGGGGTGGGGTTCAAGGGCAGAGATGTGGGAGGGTGAGGAGATGAGCTGGAGGGCATCATCGATCACGTGAGAAGGGAAATTGCGATCTTGGAAGAAGGAGGCCATCTGGGATTTTCTTAGGTGGATTCGGTCATCCTGGGAACAGATGTGGCGGAGGTGGAGGAATTGGGAATAAGTGATAGTGTTTTTACAGGAGGTAGGGTGGGAGGAGGTGTAGTCTAGGTAGCTGTGGGAGTCAGTGGGCTTGTAGTAGATGTCCGTGGTTAGTCAATTGCCAGAGATGGAGATGGAGAGGTCCGGGAAGGGGATGGAGATGTCCGAGATGGTCCAGGTGAATTTGAGGTCGGGGTGAAAGGTGTTGGTGAAGTTGATGAACTGTTCAACCTCCTCTTAAGAACACGAGATAACGCTGATACAGTCATCGATGTAGTGGATGAACAGGTGGGGAGGGTAACAGGTGCCAGTATAACTGCGGAAGATGGATTATTCCACATACCTGACAAAGAGTTAGGCATAGCTGGGTCCCATGTGGGTGCCCATGACTTGGAGGAAGTAGGAGGATTGAGTGTTGTTAAGGGTGAGGACCAGTTCAGCCAGGTGAATGATATTGTCATTGGAAGGGTACTGATTGGGATGGCATGAGAGGAAGAAAAAGAGGGCTTGGGGGCCTTCGTCATGGTGGATGGATGCGTACAGGGACTGGATGTCCATGGTGAAGATGAGGCATTCGAGGCCAGGGAATCGAAAATCTTGAAGGAGGTGAAGGGCATGGGTGGTGTCCTGAATGTAGTTGAGGAGTTCCTGGACTAAGGGGGACAGGGCGGTGCCAAGGTAGGCAAAGATGAGTTCATTGGTGCAGGTGCAGGTGCAGGCTGAGACAATGGGTCGACCCAGAAAGTCAGGTTTGTGACTCTTTGGTAGGACATAGAATCCGGCAGTGCAGGGTTGCCCGATGATGTTAGAGACTGTGGATGGGAGATCCCTAGATGTGATGACGTTGTGCATGGTCTGGGAGATGATAGTTTGGTGATGGGAGGTGAGATCATGGTCAAGGGGGCAGTAGGAGGAGATGGCTGTGAGTTGGCACCTGGCTTCAGCAGTGTAGAGGTCAATGCGCCAAACTACCACAGTGGCCCCCTTGTCTGCGGGTTTGATGGTGAGGTTGGGGTTGAAACAGAGGGAGCGGACGGCTACGCATTGTGAGGGTGGGAGGTTGGAGTGGTTGACGGAGTTGACAGTTTGAGGTGGTCAATGTCATGGCGGCAGTTAGAAATGTAGAGGTTAAGTGTGGGTAACAGGCCAACATGGATGTCCAAGTGAATGGAGTGTTTCGGAGGTGAGAGGAGGGGTCCTCAGTGGTTGGACAGGAGTCTTGATTGGAAAAGTGGACCTGGAGGTGGAGGCGGCTGAAGAAATGTTAAAAGTTGTAATGGGTGTTGAACTCAATGATCTGGGAGTATAGAGGGATGAAGGTGAGGCCTTTGCTAAGGACAAAACTTTCATCCTCAGTGAGGGGGAGGTCTGGGGAAATAGTAAAGACACAACAGGGCCAGGAGCTAGGATCTGGAGTGGGGCTGGAGTTGGGTGTGAGGGTGGAGACAGTCAGTTGAGTGGGCATGATTATAGGGTGAGGAGTGATGTCACCAACAGAAGTGACACTTATAGTGAGGGTTGAAGTGGGTCCATGGGGGTGGGAAGTGACATCACGCGTGACGGCAGTGACATTGCGGACTGGTTTTCGGCAAGTGACATCACTGGTGACGGAAGTGATGTCGGCAATGGAGTCATCCACGTTCAGGTGAGTGATGTCTTCAGGGGAGGAAGTGACTGCAGTTGCAGCAACTGCAGGGGTGGAAGTGATGGGCAGAGTGGGTATTGCATCTGTGCCAGAGGTGGTGAATCTGGCAGCAGCCATGGATCCTGCTGCAATAGGGGAGGCGGTTGTCTTCCTGGCAATCGCCGAGGTCATTGACTGAACGGCGATCGTGGAGGTAATATGTGCCAGCTGCGGTCCGTGCAGCAGCGGGGACAGACGTGATGTCATCATTCGCCACAGCAGTCCTGGAAGTAGCGGCTGCGTGGCTAATCACGTCTGAACAGTGCCAGAGGAAGGCTCTGAAATGATCAAGGAAACCCATGTATTGAGGTAAGTACATGAAAGGTTGTTTAACTTATGTTGTTTTATGTCTAATATGGTGGAGGAAAACCATTTGTTGAGGGTGTGAATTCTTCTGAGGATGTAGAACAGCAGTGGTCCATTACAGGCCTGCGAGAGAGAGTGGCCCTGAGCTGGGGCAGGGCTGACTACAGGTAGAGGAGGTGGTGGCGTATGGCTGCTAGCGTGGAGCGGGAGGATCCAGAAAGAGAATCATTGCTGAGGTTTTCGGATTTGCAGTAACGTACTGGTTATCCTGTTCAGGTCCAAATTGTGTTGGTCTGAATGTAGTCTGGTGTCCATGTGGGATCTGATGGTTCCATCGGCAAGCACTGAGGAAGTTGATGTGACTATGCTTCAGGACATAGCTGAAAAGCTTCGAGGCAGAGGAGAGCTACACCCACACTTCCTTCCTCACCTCCATCCAAGGCCCCAAAGGATTCTTCCACATCCAACAGAAATTTACTTGTACCTCCACCAACAGTATCTGTTGTACCCAATTTGGTCTCCTCTACATTGGGGAGACAGGATACCTACTTGCAGGTCATTTCAGAGAATATTTCTGGGACACCCACACCAATCAATCCCATGGCTGAACACTTCAACTTCTACTCTGCCAAGGTCCTGGGCCTCTTTCATTGCCAAACCCTTACCACCCAACGCCTGGAGGAAGAACACCTCATATGGGACCCTGCAACCACACAGAATCAATGTGGATTTCACCAGTTTCTTCATTTCCCCTTCTCCCACATTACTAATCTAATTATGAATGATATAGATATAGGAAATGCTGTTCCAATTAAGCAACATTCTTACAGACATAACCCCCCAAAGTTGGCACAAGTTCAAGACAGATTGAACAAATGCTAAAGACAATACGATCAAAGTGAGTTGCAGCGAATGGAGTTCACCCATCAGAATATGCTAAAACCAAGCAGTACCCAACAGTTATGTGTGGACTTATGGAAAGTCAGTCACAAAATCTGATTCATTTCCAATTAGTTATCATCAATGCTTTCATTGCGTAAGATCAAAATTTTAAATGAAGGAGAGGTAGCAATTAAAGGTATTTGAACGCAAGATGTCATTTACCAGTTCTCACCCCCATACGTGATACCTTCAGTGACCAATCTGAAAAACGTGATTGACAAATCGATTGCACCAAAATTGAAATATGACCTCAGCGCTGCTCACAATGAATGCACTCAGGAGTCTCAGGATTCCAAACAACTGGTTTTCTGGGCTTCACTACTAGCAACTTCTTGGGCAGCACAGTGGCACAGCAGTTAGCACTTCTGCCTCACAGCGCCAGAGACCCGGGTTCAATTCCCGCCTCAGGCGACTGACTGTGCGGAGTTTGCACGTTCTCCCCGTGTCTGCGTGGTTTCCTCAGGGTGCTCCGGTTTCCTCCCACAGTCCAAAGATGTGCAGGTCAGGCGAATTGGCCATGCTAAATTGCCCGTAGCGTTAGGTAAGGGGTAAATATAGCGGTATGGGTGGGTTGCGCTTCGGCGGGTCGGTGTGGACTTGTTGGGCCGAAGGGCCTGTTTCCACACTGTAATCTAATCTAATCTAATCTAATCAACCTGCAGGTGGTGTGGTCAGAGAAACAGCTTGCAGGTCCCAGGATACACCAAGGTTGGATAACGGCTCAAGACATAAGAAAAGTGTAGGGGGAGGGTAGTCACTGGTAATAGCGTGCAGATTAAATTAGGCATGGGTGAAACACTCCTGCAAAATAACTGAGAATATTTGGTGCAATACAAATACAAGAAGTCCCTAACTCTTGTGGGGAAATTCAAATGATTACACTTAGGGGGAATTCAAGACTAGAGGTTATAGATATGAATATCATGAATAATAGTGGTCTGTTTATTATGAATTTATAAAGCTCATTGTGTCCTAATTTTGTTTTTTTCTGAGTATTCTATTTTAAAAATAACCAGCGCCAAAACTTTAATCTTTAACTATTGCTATTCTCAAGTAAAAGTGATAAAGCTATTTGCTAAAAACACAGGCCCAAAGTTTAAAAGTAAGCATGGATAATACATAATTGGGTGGCACAGTGGCTCAGTGGTTAGCACTGCAGCCTCGCAGTGCCAGGGACCCGGGTTCAATCCCAGCCTTGGGTGACTGTGTGGAGTTTGCATATTCTCCCTGTGTCTGTGTGGATTTCCTCTGGGTGCTCTGGTTTCCTCCCACAGTCCAAAGATGTGCAGGTCAGGTAGTTTGGCCATGCTAAATTGCCCAAAGGTTAGATGCGTTAGTCGGAGGGAGGTGGATCTTGGTGGGTAACTCTTCGGAGGGTTGGTGTGGACTTGTTGGGCCGAAGAGCCTGTTTCTACACAGTAGGGAATCAAAGCAAATCCAGCTTGAAAGCAATTTCAGTATGAGATACAGAGAAATTTTTGGGGTGGCACAGTGGCTCAGTGGTTAGCACTGCAGCCTCACAGCACCAGGGTTCCAGGTTCGATTCTAGCCTCGGGTGACTGTGTGGAGTTTAGGTTTCCTCCCACAGTCCAAGGATGTGCGGGACAGGTGAATTGGCCACGCTAAATTGCCCATAGTGTAAGGTGAAGGGATAAATGTAGGGGAATGGGTCTGGGTGGGTTGCGCCTCGGTGGGTCGGTGTGGACTTGTTGGGCTGAAGGGCCTGTTTCCACACTGTAAGTAATCGAATCTAATCTCATAAAGAAGTATGGTAAGTCCATCAGATTCCATTATGAAAGAGATGAAAAATGAAGTCAGAATCCTGGTGCTCCAAAGGCTTCTGTAGTCAAATTGTTGGAAGTTTCTATTTGTTTTTTGAGGAAACAGTCAAGAGTTTCGGTGAGATATGCATGGAAAGTTCTTTATGTAGTTGGTGGGTGCCTGGAACGTGTTGCCAGCAGAGGTGGTAGAGACAGGCACAATAGCATCATTTAAGATGTGTCAAGACAGATACATTTATGGACAAGGAGCAAAGGGATACAGACCTTTAGAAAATACGTGACAGGTTTAGATGGAGGATTTGGATTGGTGCAGGCTTTGAGGGCCGAAGAGCCTGTTCCTATACTGTAATTTTTTTTGTTCTTTTGTTCTTTGTTCAAACTTTCCAACTGATTTATGTCCTGCTATATCCTTTAGCAACCTTCCTTACTATCCACAACTCCAGCAATTTTCATGTTATGTGCAAACTTACTCATCAGACCATTTATATTTTCATCCAAATCATTTATATATATTATAAACAACAGAGGCCCCAGCACTGATCCTTGCAGAACACCACTGGTCACAGACCTCAGTAAGAAAAACATCCTCGATGTTTTATGACCAAGCCAATTTGGTATCCGTGGATCCAATGTGACTTAATCTTCTGGACCAAGCTACCATGAGGAACCTTGTCAAATGCTTTAGTAAAGTCCATGTAGGCAATATCCACTGCCCTACTCTTATCATTTTTTCACTTCCTCAAACAAAAATCTGATTTGTGAGACAAGTCCTCTCCTGCACAAAACCACGCTGACTATTCCTAGCAGGTCCATTTTATCCTAAATATCATTTTCCAAATGTGGGTTTTGATGTCTCCAATATCTAGCCCAACATACAGACACACAACAGTGCCTAATTCCTGTTCTGAAACCAGTTCTGCTTTGTTTTTGATCTTTGGCATTGTGGGTTCCAAAATAATCTCATTGTCAAGGTTTCCTGTCATAAACCTGTCACCAAGAAGCGGGTGTGCGTGCTGATGTTGGTCAAATACTTGTGGTACTTCATAATGAGGGGTGGAATTATTGGCACCAGTTTTAGAATTAACACAAGTAAGATGTTCTGAATGGATTGTTTTACATACAATGATTCTACGCAATTTATACTGGAAGTGAAAGACAATTCTGAAGGATTAAAACTGCTGAAGTGCCTTAATTCATTCGTTGTGACAGGCTGTGATTCTCATAGTGATGATTTGATCACATTTGTTTGGGAGATAATATTTCCCCTCCCCGACATAAGAAACAAACTCTGACAGATGGACCTTTATCAGTAAAGTGACAGTTTAGCCACAATGTCGCCCACAACGCATATGTTTTCAGTATTTTATAAAAATACATGCACCTGCTGCTACAAATACTAGCGTACATAAGAAGAACTAGCTTTTATAGTAAGCATGAGAGGAGGCCTTTTTCAGTGGAACACCAGCCACGTTCACAGTACTTCTGACTTGCCATGCCACTTAGCATAGACGCAATGCCAGGATGCATGATTGTGAGAAGTCATCAGTCTGGTCAAAAGGGCACAACCTTCAGTCAGGGTTCCCAGTACAGAAAGTTAAGAACAACCTTTGATACCAGTCCAAGTACTTGGGTTTCAAAGTACTATTTAAATGAAGAAAAAATACAGAAAGCTGCAATACAAAGGGGCTTCAGGGTACTTGTGCACAAAACACAGAAAGCTAGCTATTTGTAGGTACAGGTAATAAATGCTGGCCAGCCAGTGATGTCCATGTCCCACAGGTGTATAATTAATAAAAGCACACAAGTGCAGAAGGTAATCAGGAAGGCTAACAAAACGTTGGCCCTTATTTCAAGGTGGTTGGAGTGTAAGAGTATGGAAGTCTGACTACAACTGTACAAGATGCTGGTGAGACCACATCTGGTGTACTGTGAGCAGTTTTGGTCCTCATTTTTAAGGAAATGTATCACTTCATTGAAAGTAATTCGGAGAAGGTTCACTAGAATGATCCCCAGTATGGAGGGACATGTTTCGAGGGACTATCTTACAAGGAAAGGCTAAACAGATTGGGACTCTACTCACTGGAGTTTAAAAGAACAGAAAGTGATCTCATTGAAACTCAGGATTCTTAAGGGGCTTGATGGGGCAATACTGAGAGGCTTTTTCCCCACATGGGAGAATCTGGGACTAGAGGGTGTACTCTCAGAATCAAGGGAAGCCAATTTAATACTGAGCTGAGGAGAAATTTCTTCTTTCATAATTTTGAGTGTTTTTGAAAGTCCATAACACATACAGTTGTGAGGTAGATCGATTATTGCTCAGTAGGGGAATCAAAGGTTACGGGGAGTACATCACATCATACTTAGCCACCTACAAACGGACCCATCCAGCAGAAATATATTTCTCTCCTCACCCCTACCCACTTTCCATAAAGACTGCTTCATCAGGTCCATGTACCAGCATTGCCCCGCCACTGCAGGAATTGCAAAACCTGCGTCCACACCTCTCCTCTCACCTCCTTTCAATGCTTCAAAGGAACTTTCCACATCCATCAAAGTTTTACCTGCACTTCCACACAAGTCATTCATTGTATCCGTTGCTCCCGATGCGGTCTCCTCTATATTGGGGAGACAGAACGCCTACTCACAGAGCACTTCAGAGAACATCCCCGGGACATCCACACCAACCAACCCCACTGCCACGTGGCCGAACACTTCAACTCTCCCTCCCACTCCACCAAGGACATGCAGGTCCTGGGCTTCCTCCATCGCCACTCCCTAACCACCGCATGCCTGGAGGAAGAACGCCTCATCTTCCACCTCTGGACCCTCCAACACAATGGCATCAATGTGGATTTCACCAGTTTCCTCATTTCCCCTCCCCCCACCTTATCCCAGTTCCAACCTTCCACTCAGCACTGCCCTCATGACCTGTCCTTCCTGTCCATCTTCTTTCCCACTTACCCCCTCTGACCTATCACCATTACCCCCATCTCTAGCTACTTATTGCACTCATAGCTACCATCCCCCCAGCCCCACCCCTTTCCCATTTATCTCTCCACCCCCAAGGCTCCCAGCTTCATTCCTGATGAAGGGCCCTCACATCACTAACCTTGCATGGCCTCTCCACTGCTGACTCACTACTTGGGACAACTCAGCACCATCCCACCCAACAACACCAGCACTACTAGCTGTGCCACCAACTTTCATCTCACTCATTTCTTCCCTTTTCCTCATTCCAAGGGAAACAGCCCACAATAGGGCAGGAAGAGCCAAATGTTGGGGGGGGGGATATTCCGGAATACTCGGGCTGTCCAATATTTGAGTCCTCACCTCCTTTGAGGAGCAGATCCTAACAATAACTATCTGGAGTAGCAAATTGACTGAGACCATAAAACGTAGGAACAGAAGTAGCCTCAAGCGTGCTAAACCATTCAACAGGATCATAGGTGATCTGACATTTCCCACTTCCACACTCCTGCACCTCCCTGTAACCTTTGATTCCCCTACTGAGCAATAATCGATCTACCTCACAACTGTCTGAGTTATGGACTTTCAAAAACACTCAAAATTATGAAAGAAGAAATTTCTCCTCAGTTCAGTATTAAATTGGCTTCCCTTGATTCTGAGAGTACACCCTCTAGTCCCAGATTCTCCCATGTGGGGAAAAAGCCTCTCAGTATTGCCCCATCAAGCCCCTTAAGAATCCTGAGTTTCAATTAGATCACTTTCCATTCTTTTAAACTCCAGTGAGTAGAGTCCCAATCTGTTTAGCCTTTCCTTGTAAGATAGTCCCTCGAAACATGTCCCTCCATACTGGGGATCATTCTAGTGAACCTTCTCCGAATTACTTTCAATGAAGTGATACATTTCCTTAAATATGAGGACCAAAACTGCTCACAGTACACCAGATGTGGTCTCACCAGCATCTTGTACAGTTGTAGTCAGACTTCCATACTCTTACACTCCAACCACCTTGAAATAAGGGCCAACATTTTGTTAGCCTTCCTGATTACCTTCTGCACTTGTGTGCTTTTATTAATTATACACCTGTGGGACATGGACATCACTGGCTGGCCAGCATTTATTGCCTGTACCTACAAATAGCTAGCTTTCTGTGTTTTGTGCACAAGTACCCTGAAGCCCCTATGTATTGCAACTTTCTGTATTTTTTCTTCATTTAAATAGTACTTTGAAACCCAAGTACTTGGACTGGTATCGAAGGTTGTTCTTAACTTTCTGTACTGGGAACCCTGACTGAAGGTTGTGCCCCTTTGACCAGACTGATGACTGCTCACAATCATGCATCCTGGCATTGCGTCTGTGCTAAGTGGCATGGCAAGACAGAAGTACTGTGAACGTGGCTGGTGTGGCAAATTGTAAAAGGGCAAGGCAAAGCAAGTCATGACACGGCAGGAATACTGTGAGCATCTAGATCAGCCCAAGGTGGGTGAGTATTTAGAGAGTAAAAGAGCACCTCTGATGCAACCTAGTGCAGCACATGGGCAGCAGCATTTCAATATTGCTGGTGCACCTGAAGTTTGGAAGTGTTCTGTAAATGTATCACAGAGTTGCTATGGGGGTTCTGAGAGGCTGGTAGGTATCTAATATCAACACGCTGTTTTTGACACTGAAAAAGGCCTCCTCTCACGCTTACTATAAAAGCTAGTTCTTCTTATGTACGCTAGTATTTATAGCAGCAGGTGCATGTATTTTTATAAAATACTGAAAACATATGCGTTGTGGGCGTCATTTTGGCTAAACTGTCACTTTACTGATAAAGGTCCATCTGTCAGAGTTTGTTTCTTGTGTTGGGGAGGGGAAATATTATCTCCAAAACAATTTGTGATCAAATCATCACTATGAGAATCACAGCCTGTCAAAACGAATGAATTAAGGCACTTCAGCAGTTTTAATCCTTCAGAATTGTCTTTCACTTCCAGTATAAATTGCGTAGAATCATTGTATGTAAAACAATCCATTCAGAACATCTTATTTGTGTTAATTCTAAAACTGGTGCCAATAATTCCACCCCCCATTATGAAGTACCACAAGTATTAGATCAACATCAGCACGCACACCTGCTTCTTGGTGGCAGGTTTATGACAGGAAACCTTGACAATGAGATTATTTTGGAACCCACAATGCCAAGGATCAAAAACAAAGCAGAACTGGTTTCAGAACAGGAATTAGGCACTGTTGTGTGTCTGTATGTTGGGCTAGATATTGGAGACATCAAAACCCACATTTGGAAAATGATATTTAGGATAAAATGGACTTGTTAGGAATAGTCAGCATGGTTTTGTGCAGGAGAGGACTTGTCTCACAAATCAGATTTTTGTTTGAGGAAGTGAAAAAGTGATAAGAGTAGGGCAGTGGATATTTCCTACATGGACTTTACTAAAGCATTTGACAAGGTTCCTCATGGTAGCTTGGTCCAGAAGATTAAGTCACATTGGATTCACGGGTACCAAATTGGCTTGGTCATAAAACATCGAGGATGTTTTTCTTACTGAGGTCTGTGACCAGTGGTGTTCTGCAAGGATCAGTGCTGGGGCCTCTGTTGTTTATAATATATATAAATGATTTGGATGAAAATATAAATGGTCTGATGAGTAAGTTTGCACATAACATGAAAATTGCTGGAGTTGTGGATAGTGAGGAAGGTTGCTAAAGGATATAGCAGGACATAAATCAGTTGGAAAGTTTGAACAAAGAACAAAAGAACAAAGAAAATTACAGCATAGGTACAGGCTCTTCAGCCCTCAAAGCCTGCACCAATCCAAATCCTCCATCTAAACCTGTCACCTATTTTCTAAGGCTCCCTGCCCATTCATGTATCTGTCTGGACACATCTTAAATGACGCTATTGTGCCCACCTCTACCACCTCTGCTGGCAACGCGTTCCAGGCAACCAACCTCTGCATAAAGAACTTTCCATGCATTTCTCCTGTTAACCTTTCCCCTCTCACCTTGAACTTGTGATCCCTAGTAATTGAGTCCCCCACTCTGGAAAAAAACTTCTTGCTAGCTACCCTGTATATACCTCTCATGATTTTGTCGACCACAATCAGGGCACCCCACAATCTGCATCTTTCTAATGAAAATAATCCAAATCCACTCAACCTCTCTTCATAGCTGGCATTCTCCATACCAGGCAATATCCTAGTGAACCTCCTCTGTGCACTCTCCAAAGCATCAACATCCTTTTGGTAATGTGGTGACCAGAACTGTACGCTGTATTCCAAATGCGGCTGAACCAAAGTCTTATACAACTGTAACATGACCTGTAAACTCTTGCACTCAGTACCCCGTCTGATGAAGGAAAGCACGTTGTATACTTTCTTGACCATTCTATTAACCTGCATCCCCACCTTCAGGGAACAATGGATCTGAACACTCAGATCTCTTTCCACATCAATTTTCCCCAGGAGTTTTCCATTTACGGTGTAGTTCGCTCTTGAAGTGGATCTTCCAAAAAGCATCATGTCGCATTTTCCCAGATTGAATTCCATCTGTCATTTCTCTGCCCAGCTCTCCAATCTATCTATATACTGCTATATCCTCTGACAGTCTCTCACACTATCTGCAACTCCACCAACCTTAGTGTCATCTGCAAACTTGCTAATCAGGCCACCTATACCTTCCTCCAAATCATTTATGTTTATCACAAACAACAGTGGAACACCGCTGGTCACAGGTCTCCATTTTGAGAAACCCCCTTCCACTACTACTCTCTGTCTCCTGTTGCCCAGCCATTTCTCTAGCTAGTACACCCTGGACCCTTGAGACTTCACCTTCACTATCAGCCTACCATGGGGAACCTTATCAAATGTCATGTATATGACATCTACAGCCCTTCCCTCAACAATCAACTTTGTTACTTCCTCAAAGAATTCTACTAAGTTTTCCCTGCACAAAATCATGTTGCCTATCATTGATTAGCTTATTTTCTTCCGAATGGGAATAGATCCAATCCCTCAGTATTTTCTCCAGCAGCTTTCCTATCACTGATGTCAGGCTGGTGGAGAAATAGCAGATGGAGTTTAATCTGGACAAGCGTGGGATGATGCATTATGGGGGGAGCGCAAAATGCAAAATGAAAGTATCAAGTAAATGGCAAGACCTTTAAGAGCATTGATACACAGAAGGATGCAAGTGCATAGCTCCCTGAAAATGGCAATGCAAGTGGGTAACATGGTAAAAAAGGCATAAAACATGTTAGCCTTCATTGTTTGGGGCATTGATTATAAAAATTGGCAAATCAAATTGCAGATGTATAAAACTTTAGTTGGGCCATTTTGGAATATTGTGTGCAGTTTGGGTCGCCCACACTGTAAGAAGGGTGTGGACGCATTGGAGAGAGTGCAAAAGAGGTTTATCAGGATGTTGCCTGGATTGGAGTATATTAGCTATCAGGTAAGATTGGACAAACTTGGATTGTGTTTAACAGAGTGTTGGAAGCTGTGGGATGACCTGACAGAAGAATATAAAATTATAAGAGGCATTACTAGGACAGATAGTCTGAGTCTTTTTCCCTGGTGGAAATATCAGATACTTGGGAGCATATGTTTAAGGTGAGAGTGGCAATATTAAAGGAGATGTACAGAGCACAACCACGGGAGGTGGTAGAAACAGATACAATAGCAACACTTACGAGGCAATTGGACAAATGGGTGAATAGGCAGGGAATAGAAGGATATGGATCTTGTGCAGGCAGACGGAACTAGTTTCTATGCTATACTGTTCTATGTTTTGAATGCATACATCCAGAAAATCTGCATATATAGCTGTTGAGAATGATCTGCAGCTATGTAACTGAAATCTTACTTGAATAGCTTTGGTTATGGGTTTAATAAACCATCAGGAAACTATGATTTGGAGATGTCGGTGTTGGACTGGGGTGTACAAAGTTAAAAATCACACAACACCAGGTTATAGTCCAACAGGTTTAATTGGAAGCACACTAGCTTTCGGAGAGACACTCCTTCATCAGGTGATAGTGAAGGAGCGTCGCTCCGAAAGCTAGTGTGCTTCCAATTGAACCTGTTGGACTATAACCTGGTGTTGTGTGATTTTTATCAGGGAACTATGTAGCAAGAAATCTGGCCTTATGTACATGTGACTTCTTCAGGTCTTTGTAATAAAACGTGGCTTTATTATGCAAATATATAATTTTATGCAAATTTCAATGATGTCCATGATTACTGTGGCCAGTTTTGAGTTTTGAATTTTATTATTGGTATTGAATCACAGAGAGAACACAAAAGCAAAATTATTACATTGTACAAAGGATGAAAATTATGCCAGAGACAATTCTGTCAATGAAACACTGCATCAAGAGACAATATGACAGAGACTGGTGGTGATGGTGATGGTGGGAAGGGGAGTGGCTGGGTGGGTGAATGAGTACTTTCTAGCGATGGAGACTGTCTGTAATCAAGATTACTTTATTAACTCAACTACAACTTAAACTATTCAATTAAAAAGGCTATTCGATGTGGATAAATCATTGAGATATCTGTGCAAAGAATTTTGACGAACAAAACGAATGAATGAATTTTTGGTAACACGTCAAAAAAAACAATGCAAACATGAAATAGTACTGAAAACTGTACCCTAATAAACTAGGGATGTATCTGTGAAACAATGAATGTCAGGGCAACAAATAATGTAGAACCTCTGTATGGTTATTAGGCTGTGCTGTCAACCATACAGAAGCAGGAATATCATTCTGCTCCTTTGTCTCTGTAGAGACCATATTTCCATTGTTGTAAAAACCAGTCTGGTTCTCTAACGTATTTTCAGGAGGAAAGTTTCCAATCTGGCCCATGTGAATCCAGACCCACAGCAATGTGCTTATCTCTTAACTACCTTAGACACACCCCTCCCCTTTGAGAGCCAACCAGTTCAAAGGCAATTATCAATTGGCATCAAAACCAGCCTTTCCAATAATGCCCACACGGCATGTAAGGATTTTTTTAAAGCATTAAGCCCCAGTATTCTCAAACCTCTCCTCACAGAGTAGGCCTGCCAGCCACAGAATTAATTTGGCAAAACTCTGCAATCTTCATTTTCCCTTGGCGCCCTCTAGATTCTCAGGAAAGAAGAGACTGGTAACTGTATAGAAATAGAGTCATAGAGTCATAGAGATGTACAGCATGGAAACAGACCCCTCAGTCCAACCCGTCCATGCTGACCAGATAGCCCAACCCAATCTAGTCCTACCTGCCAGCACCTGGTCCATATCCCTCCAAACCCTTCCTGTTCATATACCCATCCAAACGCCTCTTGAATGTTACAATTCTACCAGCCTCCACCACTTCCTCTGGCAGCTCATTCCATACATGTACCACCCTGTGTGTGAAAAAGTTGCCCCTTAGGTCTCTTTTATATCTTTCCCCTCTCACCCTAAACCTATGCCCTCTAGTTCTGGACTCCCCGACCCAGGGAAAACACTTTGCCTATTTACCCTATCCATACCCCTCATAATTTTGTAAACCTCTTATAAGGTCAACCCTCAGCCTCAGATGCTCCAGGGAAAACAGCCCCAGCCTCTTAAGCCTGGAAACATCCTTCTAAATCTTTTCTCAACCCTTTCAAGTTACACAACATCCTTCCATTAGGAAGGAGACCAGATGGTACGCAATATCCTGTACACCCGCAACATGACCTCCCAACTCCTGTACTCAATACTCTGACCAATAAAGGAAAGCATACTAAATGGTTGATTTCTTTTGAGTTCTTTGAGAAGCTGACCAACAGCTCAATGAGGGTAAAGCAGGTGATGTGGTGTGTATGGATTTCACTATCCTATCTACATGCGACTCTACTTTCAAGGAACTATGAACCTGCACTCCAAGGTCTCTTTGTTCAGCAACACTCCCGAGGACCTTACCATTAAGTGTATAAGTCCTGCTATGATTTGTTTTTCCAAAATGTAGCACCTCGCGTTAATCTGAATTAAACTCCATCTGCCACTTCTCAGCCCATTGATCCAAGGTGGCACAGTGGTTAGCACTGCTACCTCACAGCACTATAGACCTGGGTTCAATTCCTGCCTCAGGCGACTGACTGTGTGGCATTTTCACATTGTCTGCGTGGGTGTGCTCTGGGTTTCCTCCCACAATCCAAAAATGTGCAGGTTAGGTGAATTGGCCATGGTGCTCGTAGTGTTAGGTGAAGGGGTAAATGTAAGGGAATGGGTCTGGGTGGATTGCGGGTTGGTGTGGACTTGGGCTGAAGGGCCTGTTTTCACACTGTAGGTAATCTCATTTGCTATTCAATCTCTATCTTCCAAGATCCCACTGAGGTAACCTTCTTTGCTGTCCACTACACCTCCAATTTTGGTGTCATCTGCAAGCTTACTAACTATACCACCTATTTTCACATCCAAATCATTTATATAAATGTCAAAAAATAGTGGACCCAGCATCGATCCTTGTGGCACTCTACTGGTCACAGGCCTTTAATCTGAAAAGCAACTCTCCACCACCAACATCTATCTTCGACCTTCGAGCCATTTCTGTATCCAAATGGCTATTCTTGTATTCCATGAGATCTAACCTTGCTAATCAGTCTCCCATGGGGATCCTTGTTGAATGCCTTACTGAAGCTCATATAGATCACATCCACCACTCTGCCCTCATCAATCCTCTTTGTTACTTCTTCAAAGAACTCAATCAAGTTTGTGAGACAGGATTTCCCACGCACAAAGCCATGTTGACTATCCCTAATCAGTCTTTGCCTTTCCAAATACATGCCCATCCTGCCCCTCAGGATTCCCTCCAACAACTTACCCAACACAGACGTCAGCCTCACCAGTCTGTAGTTCCTTGTCTATTCCTTACCACCTTTCTTAAAGAGTGGCACCACGTTAGCCAACCTCCAGTCTTCCAGCACCTCACCTGTGACTATCGATGATACGAATATCTCAGCAAGGTGTCCAGCAATCACTTCCCTAGCTTCCCACAGAGTTCTAGGGTACACCTGATGAGATCCTGGGGATTTTTCCACCTTTATGCATTTCAAGACATCTAACACTTCCTCCTCTGTAATATGGCCATTTTTCAAAATGTCACCACCTATTTCCCCACATTCTATATTGTCCATGTCCTTCTCCACAGTAAATGCTAATACAAAATACTTGTTTAGTATCTCCCCATCTCCTGTGGCTCCGCACATTGGCTGCCTTTCTGATCTTTGAGGGGCCCTATTCTCTCCCTAGTTACCTTTTTGTCCTCAATGTAATTATAAAAATCCTTTGGATTCTACTTAACCCTATTTGCCAAAGTTATCTCATGTACCCTTTTTGCACTCCTGATTTCCCTCAAGTTATACTCCTACTGCCTTTATATTCTTCTAAGGATTTCCTCCAGTCTTCTGGCACTATTTCTGTAGAAAATGGAGACATAAAGCTCCAAACCAAAGGTTCTTCAATCTCCTTCCTAGGTTCCCAGAGAATCCTAGATAAATCCCATACAGCCCAGGGGACTTATTTATTTTCACACTTTCCAGAATTGCTAACAACTTGTCCTTATAAACCTCAATTCCATCTAGTGTAATGGCCTGTATCTCAGTATTGTCCTCGACAACATTGTCATTTTCCAGTGTGAATACTGATGAAAAATATTCATTCAGTGCCTCTCCTATCTGCTCGGACTCCATCCACAACTTCCCAGTATTGTCCTTGTCTGGCCTGAATCTTACTCTATTCATGACATACCTATAGAAAGCTTTAGGGTTTTTCTTGAACCTACCTGCCAAAGACTTCTCATGTCCCCTCCTGGCTCTTTAACTCGCTCTTTAGATCTTTCCCAGCTAACTTGTAACTCTCAAGTGCCCTAACTGAGCCTTCAAGTCTCATCTTTACATAAGCCTTCTTCTTCCTCTTGACAAGAGATTCAACTTCTTTAGTAAACCACGGCTCCCTCGGTCAACCACTTCCTCCCTGCCTGACAGGTACATACTTATCAAGGACACATAGTAGCTGTTCCTTGAACAAGCTCCACATTTCAATTGTGCCCATCCCCTGCAGATTCCTTCTCCATCCTATGTATCCTAAATCCTGCCGAATCGCATCAAAATTACCGTTCCCCGTGGTATACACCAATCCCTTTCCATTATTAAAGTAAACGTAACCAAATTGTGATCACTATCTCCAAAGTGCTCAACTACCTTCAAATCTCACACCTGGCCTGGTTCATTACCCAGTACCAAATTCAATGTGGCTTCGCCTCTTGTTGGTCTATGTACATACTGTGTTAGAAAATCCTCCTGCACAGATTGGACAAAAACTGACCCATCTAAAGTACTCAAACTGTAGCGGTTACAGTTAATATTTGGAAAATTAAAGTTACTCATAACAACTACCCTGTTACTTTAGCTCCTATCTAGAATCATCCTTGCAATCCTTTCCCCTACATATCTGGAACTTTTTGGAGGCCTTGAGAAAACTCCCAACAGGGTGACCTCTCTTTTCCTGTTTCTAACCTCAGCCCATACTGCCTCAGAGTTGAAGATAGTTATTGGAAAGCTTATTTGTCTGCTCAACTCATTTTTCGCTGTGATATCAGATTAGTACAACTTAGAGTCATAAAAATGTACGGCATGGAAACAGACCCTTCGATTCAACTCGTCTATGCTGATCAGATGTCCTGAATTAATC
Source organism: Chiloscyllium punctatum (assembly GCF_047496795.1). Taxonomy (NCBI): domain Eukaryota; kingdom Metazoa; phylum Chordata; class Chondrichthyes; order Orectolobiformes; family Hemiscylliidae; genus Chiloscyllium; species Chiloscyllium punctatum. The sequence continues at coordinate 114,609,259 of NC_092747.1, read as the reverse complement.
TAGTTCCATTTGCCAGCACATGGCCCATATCCCTCAGTAAAAACAATGACTGCAAATGCTGGAAACCAGATTCTGGATTAGAGTGGTGCTGGAAAAGCACAGCAGTTCAAGCAGTATCGGAAGAGCAGGGAAATCGACATTTCGGGCCAAAGCCCTTCATCAAGAATAGCCTTCTTATTCATGTATCCATCCAGATACCTTTTGAATGTTGTAATTGTGCCAGCCTCCACCACTTCCTTTGGCATTGATTCCATACATGCAACTTTTAAACAAACAAGTCCACTCATTTAAATACTATAATTAGATATTCTTCAGAGGTGTCAAATTACTTTTGGTGGAAGCTAGCTGATCACAAATTGGATACACTTCTTAAATTAAAATAGTGACAAGACTTCAAAAGTAATTAATTATCTGTAAGACATTTAAGGTTATGCATGATGCTATATAAATCTTTTTCTGATGTCTGGAAATCTGTATTTGACTGCCCATTTAACTACAGGTAAAAATTAAACTAAATTATGTAAATTCTACAAATTCAAACTCTATACCCCTTAGAAATGCTCCCATACACACACACAGAGGGATAAATGTAAACAGAGAAAACAATATTCCAGAGGGAAAACTAGAGAAACTGTTCCATAGTCTTTCTTCACAAACCCTATTGGCGATAGATCTTGCAGAACCGAAGGTTTCTCCTCAACCTTTCATTTTCTGAATGCTTCCACTATTTTGCAAAAGGCACAGGATGATATTAATGAAAGGTCTCTGGTGTATCTGAATTCAAAGTTAAAAATGCATTGACTGCTACAGGAAAGATAAGTGAGTCTGCTTCAGGTTTAATGTACAGAGAGAGAGTGTTTTTTTTGGGGCGCTGCAGGCTTATTAGTTTCTCTTCTGATCTGAAAAGCTTCTCTCTGCCTGCCCAAGTTCTTCAGCTACCTAACAACTAATTACCTTGCTGTTGGCAAGAACTTTGTCATTGATAAGTGGTCGCCAGCTATTAAACTAAGGCAAGGCAATTAGAGAAGTGTAAACATCATAAAGTTGTTTTAATGGGGGGGGTTTAATATATAAACCGGATATGGTAGTGTAGGTGGCAGTGAGGAACAGGTGTTCCTAGATTGTGTTCAGGTAAACTCCCGACAGCTGTGTTTGGTCTGTGCAACATGTAAAGGGCACTGTAGACCTGGTTATTGGAATAAGGTGTGCCAAGTAGATCAAGTGATAGCGAAGGACCATTTAGGGGACAGTGATCATTGCATTATAAGGTTTAGGATGGCGATGGAAAACAGCATTGATTAGTCTAGAGTAAGAATTTCCTTTTGGGAAGATAATTTGCTGTGGCCTGCATATGACTCCGTGCCCAGAGAAATATGACTGATTCTTACCTCCTCTCTGACATGCCTTAGCAAGATACTCAGTTGCATTGAAACACTACAAAAATATTCAGTGAATAACATTGGACAAATCTCCCCACACCACCCCTTCAGCAATGGAATTCACAAAAGCACAGTCTGCCTGTCAATTCCGCAAAGTTCTCCTGACCAAGATTTGGGAATATGTGTCAAAATTAGGAGATGTGTCCTACAGTCGAGACAAGCAAAAGCCTGGCATAGTAATACAAGTGTGCTAGATGAAGTAGCACAGTCGTATACAGTCACGAGGGCATAACCATGAAGACCTCCTCGTAGACTGCAGACTATATTAAATCAGAAGGGTCAAACAAAATCAAGGAGAGCTCCTGCTGATTACCGCATTCTGCATTCTCTCAGGTACTTCTCCAAAGAAGCATAGAGAATCACTACTTTGTCCATCACCAGGACTATGATGGGGTAGAGAAGGAAAGAAAATTCACTGAAGCTATTATGACCTACTTGGGAGTATGGACTTTTCTCAAGCCCAACTACTCCCCGAGTTAGCATAAAAGTTAATGATTTAGCCAAGGTACAAAGTTCCCAGTTTACCTGCCTGATGGAAGCAGATTAACAAAAGACACTGACCAGACTACTGTTTATTATAAATAACAATTCTAGCCACAGGAAAACAAAGCTGTGAACTATCAGCATGTAACTCCACTAGTTGAAACTCTAACCCCCTTTTAAACCCCTATGCACACATGCAGAAAGACACAGATACACAAATAAAATGTTGTTATGTGTGGAGAAAAAATAACTGGGGAAACATCATTCTCCAAATGAAGATGTAAGTCCCCATGGCCATGAATAAAAGCTAGTTAATTGCTCAAGGTCTCCTCCCCTGACTGTTTTAAATGATTCAGCACAAGCTTTACTTTTCCCCAAAACAAGGATATGAAGTTCTATAATCAATACAATATATACCAAGAAGCTGGATAGTAAATATACAGTCAAACCATGATAGGGATCCTTTTTTCAGAATCATTCTTGTGAACCCCAATAAGTCCCATATGTTTACCATAGATGCTAACAGCCTTCCTGCCTTACATTAACTGGGCTTGCTTTTTTGTGCTTTGCCCACTTAGTTAGGGATACCTCAGTACTACTGTCTGGGCATGCCACTTAGCACAGGCACCAAGTCAGAAAGATTGTTGTACTTGTCAACAGGCCTGAGCCAAGTCATGGGAGATAGCCTTTGCTCAGGGGTCTGATACAGTAAGACAAGGGCAGCCTCCGGTACTAGTCCAGTGGCATAGACAGAGTCAGTCAGCCACTCAGAGTGGTCACAGTCACAGTCCCATCCTCACAAGGAATGAGGGAATGAATAACAGGCAGCTCATCACCCATCTTGACTCTTTCTGTCTCATTGTGGGCTGTTTTCCTCCCTGAATGAGAGAGAAGAGAGAGAGAGAGAGAGAGAGAGACATATTAAAGAAGATTGAAGTGGGTGGCACAGTTGTTATTCTTGCTGCAAATTGGGAGATGTGCTGAGTCAGCAACACAGAGGGCATGCAGGATTAATGCTGTTGGGAGTTGGAGTGAGTGACAGTGAGTGGAAAAGATGCTGCAGGCAGTCGCTAGAGTGGTAGAACATCAATTGCAGGGAAGTGAGTACAGTAGCATAGAACATCGAACAATACAGCACAGAACAGGCCCTTCGGCCCTCGATGTTGCACCGACCTGTGAACTATTCTCAGCTCGTCCCCCTACACTATCCTAAAATCATCCATGTACTTATCTAACGATTGTTTAAATCTCCCTAATGTGGCTGAGTTGACTACATTAGCAGGTAGGACATTTCACACCCTTACCACTTACTACGTAAAGAACCGGCCTCTGACATCTGTCTTAAATCTATCACCCTTCAATTTGTAGTTATGTCCCCTCATACATGCTGACGTCATCATCCTAGGAAAAAAGACTTTCACTGTCTACCTCATCTAATCCCTTGATCATCTTGTATGTCTCTATCAAATCCCCTCTTAGCTTTCTTGCCAATGAGAACAGGTTCAAGTCTTTCAGTCTTTCCTCATAAGAGCTTCCCTCCAGACTCGGCAACATCCTGGTAAATCTCCTCTGCACCTTTTCCAATGCTTCCACGTCCTTCCCGAAATATGGGGACCAGAACTGTACACAATATTCCAAGTGTGGCCACACCAGCGTTTTGTATGGTTGCAGCATGTTATTGCAGCTCCAAAACTCAATCCCTCCAGAAGTGAAACCTAACACACTGCATACCTTCTTAACAGCACTATCCACCTGGGTGGCAACTTCCAGGGATCTATGTTCATGGACTCCACAATCCCTCTGCACATCCACACTACCAAGAATCTTTCCATTGACCCAATATTCTGCCTTCCTGTTATTCTTCCCAAAGTGCATCACTTCACATTTAGCTGCATTTAACTCCATTTGCCACCTCTCAGCTCCAATTCTGCAGTTTATCCAAGTCCCCCTGCAACCTGTAACATTCTTCCACATTGTCCACTATTCCACCGACTTTAGTGTCATCTGCAAATTTACTAATCCATCCACCTATGCCTGCGTCTAAGTTATTTATAAAAATGACAAACAGCAGTGGTCCCAAAACAGATCCTTGTGGCACACCGCTAGTAACCGGACTCCAGACTGAAAAGTTTCCATCAACCACCACTCGCTGCCTTCTTTCAGAAAGCCAGTTTCTAATCCAAACTGCTAAATCACCCTCAATTCTATGCCTCTGCAATTTCTCCAACAGCCTACTATGTGGAACCTTATCAAAGGCTTTACTGAAGTCCATGCATACCATGTCAACTGCCCTACCCTACATGCTTGGTCACCTTCTCAAAAAACTCAATGAGGATTGTGATACACGACCTACCCTTGACGAAACCATGTTGACTGTCTGAAATCAAATTGTTGCTTGCTAGATGATTATAAATCTTATCTCTTATAATTCTTTCCAAAACCTTTCCTACAACAGAAGTAAGGCTCACTGGTCTATAATTACATTGGTCATCTCTGCTGCCCTTCTTGAACAAGGACAAAACATTTGCAATCCTCCAGTCCTCTGGTACCAAACCTGTAGACAATGACAACTCAAATATCAAAGCCAAAGTTCTGCTATTTCCTCCCTAGCTTCCCAGAGAATCTCGGATAAATCCCATCTGGCCCAGGGGACTTGTCTACCTTCACTCCTTCTAGAATTGATAACACCTGTTCGTAACTAACCTCGATCCTTTCTAGTCTAATATCTCATACCTCATTCTTCTCCTCTACAATATTCTCCTTTTCCTGAGTGAAAACCAATGAGAAATGTTCATTTAGCACCTCTCCGATCTCCCTAGGGTCCACACTCAACTTCCCACTTCTGTCTTTGACTGGCCCCATTCCTGCCCTAATCATCCTTTTATTCCTCGCATACTTATAGAAAGCTTAAGGGTTCTCCTTTATTCTATTTGCTAAAGACTGCTCGTGTTCTCTCTTTGCTCTTCTTAACTCTCTCTTTAAATCCTTCCTAGCTGATCTGTAACTCTCCATCGCCTCATCTGAACCATCTTGCCTCATCAACACATAAGCCTCGTTCTTCTTCATAACAAGAGATGCAATTTCTGTAGCAAACCACGGTTCCCTTATCTTATCACTTCCTCCCTGGCTGACAGGGACATACCTATCAAGGACACGCAATGTCTGTTCCTTAAACCAGCTCCACGTTCCCATTGTCTGCATCCCCTGCATTCTGCTACCCCATTCTATGCATCCTAATTCTTGCTTAATCGCATTATAATCGCCCTTGCCCTGTCGATAACTCTTGACCTGTGGCATGTACCTATCCCTTTCCATCACTCAACTAAATGGAACTGAATTATGGTCACTTTCTCCAAAGTGCTCACCTACAACCAAATCAAACACCTGGCCTGGTTCATTACCGAGCACCAGATCCAGTGTGGCCTCCCCTCTTGTCGGCCCTTCAACATACTGTGTCAGGAAACCCTCCTGTACACATTGGACAAAAACTGATCCATCCGACGTACTAGAGTTATAGCATTTCCAATCAATGTTGGGGAAGTTAAAGTCCCCCATAATGACCACCCTGGTCCTTTCACTCTTACCCAGAATAATTTTGCTAATCTTCTCTTCCACCTCCCGGGAACTCTGCAGAGGCCTACAAAAACTCCAAGCAGTGTGACCTCTCCTCTCCTGTTTCTAACCCCTGCCCACACTACTTCAGTAGATGAGTCTTCATCAAAAATTCTCTCAGCCATCATTATACTATCCTTGACTAACAAAGCCACGCATCCCCCTCTTTTACCGCCTTGCCTGTTCTTAATAAAAGATCTAAATTCTGGAACCTGCAACATCCATTCCTCACCCTGCTCTATCCATGTCTCCGAAATGGCCACAATATCGAAGTAGGTACCTATCCATGCTGCAAGCTCACCTCCTTATTTCGGATACTTCTGGCGTTTAAGTAGACACACTTCAAACCACTTCGCTGTCTGCCAGCACATTCCTGTGACCGTGAAATCCTGTCCCTGTCCTTCCTATTCTCATCCTCCTGTGCTCTGCAACTACACTTCCAGTTCCCATCCCCCTGCTGAGCTAGTTTAAACCCACCCGAATAGCACCAGCAAATTTCCCACCCTGGATATTAGTACTCCTCTGGTTCAAGTGAAGACCGTCCTGTTTGTGCAAGTCCTACCTTCCACAGCATGAGCCCCAATTATTCAAGAACCTGAAACCCTCCCTCCTGGACCATCCTTGCAGTCACGTGTTCAGCTGATATCTCTCCCTATTCCTTGCCTCACTATCACGTGGCACGGATAACAAGCCAGAAATAGCAACTCTGTTTGTTCTAGGTCTCAGCCTCCACCCAATGCTCCCTAAAATCCTGCCTTACATCCAGTGACTAACACTCTCCTCCTTTCCCTCCTTCCCTTCTGTGCAACAGGGACAGGCTCTGTGCCAGAGACCTGGGCCCCACTGCATACCCCTGGTAAGTCGTCCCCCTCAACAGTATCCAAAACGGTATACATGTTTTTCAGGGGAACGACCACAGGTGATCCCTCCACTGACTGCTTTTTCCCCTTCGAACAGTCACCCAACTTTCTTCGTGCCTAGAAGTAACTACTTCCCTGTAACTTTTATCTATCACAACCTCTGCCTCCCGAATGATCCGAAGTTCATCCAGCTCCCGCTCCAGTTCCCTAACACGGTCTTGGAGGAATGAGAGTTGGGTGCACTTCCTGCAGATGTACTTGGATGGGACACTAATGGCGTCCCTCATCTCAAACATCATGCAGGAGGAACATTGCGCTCCCTGCACTGCAATCTCTGCTAGTCCCGTTATCACAAAGTGAAAAAGAAGAGACGTTTACCTGATATGTCCCTGGTCTTTAAGTTAGAGGAGGTGGTTGGGTGGGAGGCCCTACAAAGGTAGGGTCTCAGGTTGAGGAAACACTGACTTATAGAGCTGGACAGAAATAAAAATAAGAAGTCCTTCCTTTCCCAAAAACCTCTGCTCTCTGACTTTAAATTTAAAAGCACAAATCAGTGACTCACTGCTCTCGGTAGGCCCCTGGTGCAAACCCCCGCCTTCTAGTTGCTGCTGCCGCTGGAAAACAGAAATGGAGGACTCCCGCATTCGTAGTAAGTTTTTAAAGGTTTAAATCAGTGACTCACCACTCCCAGCAGGCCCCTGGTATAAGCTCCTACCCTTCGAGTTGCTGCTGCCGCTGGAAAACAGAGATAGACTGAATGAGACGTATATGAGAGAAAACGGTCCCACTCATGCTGACAGACTGGCGAAGGTCATTGACTGTTTCCCTACATTCTTCCAGATGGCTGAGACTGACTCATTCAATTGGAAATCTTAGACTGTGCTGGTGTCCCGTGTCTGCACCATCCCATTCAGCAGGACCTGCAGATTCCTGACAGAAAGCAGGACACCAATTCCTGTCTGCTGCACGTGGCGAAAATGTCAGGAACTGTGCAGGAATTATCCGGGTGCAGGGCAACCAAGTACAAATATCTTCAATAAATGAATGAGAATATAACCACCCTGAAGAGCTATAGGAAGTAAGAGGTATGGTTCCTTTCACATATTGGGAATAGAAGTGGAAATTCCAGTGTATAGGATCATTTCTGGGTGTGACGTTAAAAGGCAAACTGCGGTCCTGATTATGCCAAGAATACCTGTATTCCAAACCGATGCTTGTATGTTGTGCTTATTTGAGAGCATTGTAGATCCTATTTGCCAGTGGTTTACAGAGTCTCTACAGGCTTGACAGGGCTGAATGACTCATTCATTTTATTATTTTTACCTGACCATTTCCAGGTTTTATCCACTTTTTATGACAGATTACATTGGTCCACTACAGTAGGAGATTGAGAGATCCAGTGCAGAATATAAACGTACTTACAATTAGGTCTAAATCTGAACAAGATATTGTGTCGCCTTATCTAAGCCTTCAGCTTTCTGAGCCACCAGCGTGGTGTCTTAGCACTGCTGCCTCCTGGCACCCAGGACCCGGGTTTGATTCCACCCTGGGGCGATTGTCTGTGTAGTGTCTGCACATTCTCTCTGTGTCTGCATAGGTTTCCTCCCAGAATCCAAAAATGTGCAGGTTAGGTGGATTGGTCATGCTAAATTGCCCATAGTGTCCAGGGATTGCCGGCTAATTGGATTAGCCAATGGGAAATGCAGGATTATAGAGTAGGAAGTGGATCGGAGAGTCAATGGGTTGAATGGCCTGCTTCTGCACTGTAGGGATTCTTATAATTCTAATTTTAATGTTCTGAACTACACTTTTTTTTCTCTCAGTTTAGCTCCTCCAACTCTTATGCTACATCCAATGATCTCTCTGACTACAGTGAATGCCACATTGTCATCTGTCCTGCAGCATTTGCCAAACTAGCTGCCAGTATCACTTGGGAAGGACCTTTCATTAGAACTGTTAGTCAAAGCATTGGGCCTCCTGCAGCGAATGGGACTGTGACCATCTCCAGTCAGTTTTATCTATGTCCAAATAAATCGCCTCGTGGACAGAATATTTATTGTGTGGTGGAACATGTAGCCCTCAACGCTTCAAAATGAGTTCCTTGTCAGTTGAATATTCACTGTAACTACAATTATGTACAATTTTGTCATTATACCTGTTTACATGTTTTAGGTAAATACACAATGAGGCACAAAGAATGAAATAGAACTGTTATATAACTTTAATGGGCTCTAAATGGGCAGCCCTGTAGTGTTTAAGTCCTGGGCCTTTTTCCATGTTTATGCCTAGACCAATTGACTGAATGGATTACCATTAAATGCCTGTGCACTGTCATAACAAGACTAAGTTAAAATTCACGCCAGGTTATAGCTCAACATGTTTAATTGGAAGCACTAGCTTTCGGAGCACTGCTCCTTCATCAGGTGGTTGTGGAGGGACAGAATTCTAAGGCACAGAATTTATAGCAAAAACTTTCAGTGTGATGTAACTGAAATTATACATTGAAAAATACCTTGATTCAATGTTTCTTGAGTGCGAACTTTTAAACCATATTTAGGCTGTAATGTGATTACATTGCCAACACTTTAAGCACTGTTTCTAAAGTGCGATCTTGCTGTAATGCCGGGTTGCACAAGCACACAACCATCATGTTATAGAAAAACTACCTCTATTATCATGAAGAACCCATTCTGAATCAATTGTATATACATGTTAAACCCTTGAACTGTATTTTCATTTGAAATGTCTCGTTGAAGGTTTCTATATTACAAGCTCTGTTTAAACACAGTGCACTGCTGCATTAGTTGTATGACTGTACCTACCTTCAGTAGACGTGAACTGAAAAAAAATCAAGGTCAAGATGGCGGCAGAGTAAGACGCTCCAGTCAGAGCTCCTCTGCTCGCCAGTTCCTTTTCCTTTCTTTTTTATTTCTCCTCTTTGCAGAACTTATTTTCTCCACTCCTCCGCCCCCTCCCCACCCAACCTTTAACCAGACCTACCTGGAGGAAGGAGTCAAGGGAAATGAGTTGTGACCAGATATCGGGTGGGAGCTGAGCACACGGGCCGTGCACGTTTTTGCTTCACTTGCCCCATGTCGTGGGTACTGGAAGTTCTTCCAACGTATCTATCTAACAGCGGAACAAGGTTAACATTGAATCCTCAGGTTTATTAGCGCACTTCACATAGTGACATGCTTCTTTCACTGAATGGGTTCTTCCATCACAAGTGAGGGGTTGCATAAGTGGGTGAGTCCTAATTATACATGGTACATCAAAATGATGGAAGAGTGAGCAGATAACACATGGATCAGAGGGTTTAACTTGAATAAAGAAAACATTGGTGACAGAAGGAGGATTGGAAGTGCATAGTATTTTTGGTTTTTCTTCATCTTTCCAGCTTGTCTTGTTAATTACTGTGGTAAAACCAATGAGGTAAAAGCAATGACTGCAGATGCTGGAAACCAGATTCTGGATTAGTGGTGCTGGAAGAGCACAGCAGTTCAGGCAGCATCCGAGGAGCAGTAAAATCGACGTTTCGGGCAAAAGCCCTTCATCAGGAATACAGGCAGAGAGCCTGAAGGGTGGAGAGATAAGTGAGAGGAGGGTGGGGGTGGGGAGAAAGTAGCACAAGAGCTTCAGGGCAGAGGAAATGACCTGGGAGATGCAGTGGGAGAGGGACTCCCTGAGATTCTTGCAGAGAGAGGAGGAAAACTTCTTCAAGGCAGGCATCCTTGCAAGAGAATTCGCAGTAGGGTTAAAATCAACTAGGTAAAAATAATGACTGCAGATGCTGGAAATCAGATTCTGGATTAGTGGTGCTGGAAGAGCACAGCAGTTCAGGCAGCATCCGAGAAGCAGTAAAATCGACGTTTCGGGCAAAAGCCCTTACTGTAGCTACTGAATACAGGAAACGTGTAAAGGTATTTCTGTCAGTGGCAATAGATCAGATAGGAGAGGATCCCATTGAGAAGGTATAGGTGGGTCAGTCTCAAAGCAATAGGTGCCTTAGGGTTTGATGATTTCAGTACTACATGCTCAATACTGCAATCCATACGGTTCATTTTGAGAGGGGAACAGACAAACATTTCAAAGTAACAGTTTTTGGTTGACAGAGCAGATGAGATTATGGAATTGTGCCATCTCATGATGACTGGCATAGGAGTGTTGTGAGGGTGACAATATGGTCGAGAGTGGTTTGAATATACAATGTCAGTAGCTTAAATGAGTTTCAGCTGGGCAGCTGCATTCATAACTTCCAATGCTATTAGTACAGGTTTCATTTATACAGTCACATTGGAGTTTTAGCCGGCCTGAGGCTGACATCATCCGCTGATATTTCCACCACCCACAAACGGACCCGACCACCAGGGATATATTTCCCTCCCCACCCTTATCTGCTTTCCCCAAAGACTGTTCCCTCTGTGACTACCTGGTGAGGTCCACACCCAACAACTCACCCTCCCCACCTGGCATCTTCCCCGCCAACACAGGAATTGCAAAACCTGCTCCCACACTTTACCCCCCTCACCTCCATCCAAGGCCCCAAAGGAGCCTTCCACATCTATCAAAGGTTCACCTGCACTTCCACAAATGTCACTTATTGTATCCATTGCACCTGATGCGGTCTCCTCAATGTTGGGAGACCGGACACCTCCTCTCAGAGCTCTTTAGGGAACATCTCCCGGACAGCCACACCAATCAACCCCACCGCTCCGTAGCTGAACATTTCAACTCCCCCTCCCATTCTGCAGAGGACACGCATGTCCTGGGCCTCCTCCACCACCACTGCCTCACCGTCTAATGCTTGGAGGAAGAACGTCTTATCTTCCGCCTCGGAATGCTTCAACCCCAGGACATCAATGTGGACTTCACCAGTTTCCTCATTTCCCCTCCCCCCCACCTTACCCCATTTCCAACCTTCCAGCTCAGCACCTTCCTTGTGACCTGTCCTACCTGCCAATCTTCCTTCCTGCTTATCTTCTCCACCTTCCTCTCTGACCTATCACCTTCATCCTCACCTCTATCCACCAACTGCACTGTTAGCTACTTTCTCCCCTGCCCCACTCCCCTCCCATTTATCTCTCCACCCCGGAAGCTCACAGCCTTATTCCTGATGAAGGGCTCCTGCCTGAAACGTCGATTTTCCTGCTCCTCGGATGCTGCCTGGTCTGCTGTGCTTTTCCAGCACCACTCTAATCCTGACTCTGATCATGGAGCTCCCTTCTTAACCTCTCCTGAGGCGTGATTCCCTCAAGTTAAATCACCTCCAGTCTTTCTCTCTCATGAGTGTTCAGCCCATAGTTTGGTAGGACGATGACACTATTATAAAGAATGGTTAGTATGATGTAATTAAATAAATTCTTATTGCAGCCTTCAAGGTGCTAGGGAGACCACATCTGGAGTACTGTGAGCAGGTTTGATCTCCCTTATCATTTCTTTGGACTCAGTTTGGAGAAGGTTCATGGGTATGGACGAATTGTCTTATGAGCAAAGGCTAATCAGATTGGGACTGTACTCACTGGAGTTTAGAAGAATGAGAGATGATCTAATTGAAACATAAAGGATTCTTAAAGGTCTGTCTGCAGCTCAGACTCCAGCTGCTCAGCTCAGATTTGAAGCTCCTTGAGCTGCAAATACTTAGTAGAAATGTGTTCACTTTGGATCACATTGTTGTCCAGCAGCTTCCACATGTTGCAGCAGCAACACATCACCTGTTCTACTGTCACTAACATATTTAATACAAATTAATTACTTAAAATTCCTGCTCTTTACACTTCATTGTAGTGATATGTTGTTTTTATGAACCAAAAACTAAACATGGTGTCAATCTAATATTTAATTAAGCAGCCATTTTTAAGAAAAGAAAGAAGAAAATCACTGGAAACCTAAGCAGAAAATAAGATATTACTTGATTGTTAAAGATGAGAAATATTCACCTGTCCTACACTAAATAGGACTGAAGTGTCCTTGAATCACAAAGCTTAGCAACAAATAATTAAGAAAGTAATTGGAATGGTGGCTTTTATTTTAAGGGGAAAGGAGCTTTCTTTTATCAAATGTTTGCATTACTTGGCAAGGCCAGTTTTTATTATGTAACCCTAAAATTCTTGAGAATTGATCTTCTACAGTCCATTTGATATAGATTAAATTAGATTAGATTACATTACAGTGTGAAAACAGGCCCTTCGGCCCAACAAGTCCACACCGACCTGCTGAAGCGCAACCCACCCATACCCCTACATTTACCCCTTACCTAACACTACGGGCAATTTAGCATGGCCAATTCACCTGACCTGCACATCTTTGGACTGTGGGAGGAAACCGGAGCACCCGGAGGAAACCCACGCAGACACGGGGAGAACGTGCAAACTCCACATAGTCAGTCGCCTGAGGCGGGAACTGAACCCGGGTCTCTGGCGCTGTGAGGCAGCAGTGCTAACCACTGTGCCATCGTGCCGCCCATAATGCTATTAGGGGTGGAGTTCTAAGATTTTGACCCAGCAACAGTCAAGTAATAATGATATAGGGCTGAATTTTCCCAGCCACTATACAATATGGACAGGGGTGATTCAATTCAGAAAGTATGGCACGATTAGAAAAATGAAATTCTTAATGTAATCAGTTTTTAAATGGCAAGATGAGAATCTTCCCTGGAAGTGGCAAGAGGCCTATGTGCATTCTGTTAGTACCTACATTATTTCAATGATATTCGTACTCTTTCATATGCTGGAGAGAATATCGATGGTTCCGATTCCTGACATGAAGGGCACAGCGTGTACCTCGCAACTCCAGCTCACAGCTCACTATGGATAGATATTCTTACAACTGAGGCAGGAGTGCATGCTGCTCTAGGCTGCTAGGACATAGGTTATAACATAATTAACAATTTTTTTTTCCCAGTTACCGAGATGATCGATGAAATACATTTTTATATTAGATTTTTAATTTTTAAAAAAATCAACAAGTTTCTTTAATAAGCACAAAATTATCCATTTATTGTATTACAAAGCGTATTCAATAAAAAAGCAAAATTAGCTAAAATATAATCTGTAATATGAAAGCATAATTTTTTATCCCTCTAAATAACCTAAAACATACACATAGAAACACAGACAGGCGCAGAAACATCAGATAAAGGATAAAGAATAGATTTCCCTGCAGAGATAGACTTTCCGAGAAAACAAAACTTAGGCCAATACATTTGAATGGCTTGAACTGGATAAGGAGCAGGTGTGGAATATTCATACCATCTTCCAGCCCAGTGGTCTGCTATTTGTAGATAGGTCACACAAACCAAATGTAAGTGAAGCCTTGGCAAACACAACTTGCTCAGGAAACACAATATTATGAAGGTTTTGTGTTTAGTTACAATCTCCGGAACAAATACATTTCATCCTGTATTCGTGACAAGCTTGTTTTTCAGAAACAGGAGAGGTCAGCTACGTAGCCCTTTCCCCACTGGTTTGTTCTTTATGTGAAAACCAGAGGAAACTCCAAACTTAATACTGTTCAAACAACTCCAGAGGAGGTCTTCAGCAAAAAAAAATGCAATTATTACAAGTTATGTCATTGCTAGAAGCCTTTTTTATAAAAGGTCCAATGTGCACAGTAACATTTCAATTACTTATTTTGGAGAAACTATTCAAGGTATCTTCATGATAATTCATAAATTAATTTTTCCACAAAAGTCCAAAGCTCAGTCCTCAAAACGTTAAGTATGAAAGCACTTCACAATCTCCAAAAAAAAGAAACGTTTTTGAATGCACTTCTTTGCAAAGTATGGACAAAAGTAATTTTTTAAAAACTAAGACATTTACATACCCATTATCATTCATTATAGCTACAGTTATTGCTGATGCCTTCCTGACATTCAGATAATCCAAACATTTATATTCTTGACAAAGTATCAGTGATTTCAATGCTTTCCCCACAAAAATGAAGGGTGTGCAACAAAGGTTTAACAGACTGATTCCTGGTATGGCAGAGTAGATGTATTAAGAGAGGTTAGATTGATATTCATTGGAGTTTAGAAGGATGAGTGGGGATTTCATAGAAACCTATAAAATTCTAACATGAGTAGATAGATAAATGCAGTCAGGATGTTCCTGATGACCAGGAATCTGGGACCAAGAGTCCCATGTTAAGGATACAGGGTGGGCCATTTAGGACTGAAATGAGGAGAAATTTCTTCAGTAAGAGCCTGTGGATTTCTTTGCCACAGAAAGTGAGTGAGACCAAAACAATGAATGTTTTCAATAAGGAGTTAAAATGGTTCCAAGAGCTAAGGGATCAAAGGGCATGGAGAGAGAGCAGGAATACTGTACTGAGTTGGATGGTCAGCCACGATCATACTGAGTGGTTGAATACGTTCAGAGTGCCAAAGGGCTAACTCCTGCTCCTATTTTCGATGTTTCTAAAACTGTATGATCTTTAAGTGAGAAGGTTACAATGGCAAACTGTATTAAAATAATTGAACATTTGGGTTTTGAATTTTTCCACAAAGGCAAGGTGTTTATGGTTACATGTATACCAGTGTCTTTGTAGCTGTGATGGGCATATGATTCAAAATCGTTTAGAACCAGCAGTAATCATAGGGTTTCTTTTCACACTACCGTGTCTCTTTTTTAGTTGACTTCGCTTTTTGGAAAAAATATCCATTGACTTCTCTTTACCCAAACACCCCAAATCATAAGCAACAATTGTTACCTTGATGGACCTTGTAAATTTTGGCATAACCAACACTTCATTTATCAAATTAGCTATCGGTTTCTGAAAAGATGCCTGGCACTCACCTGACGATGCTATCCTGGCTTTCCTTTGGACAAATCCATCAGTGAGCAGCTACAGTGTTGAAACTTGGTACAAACGTATAACGTTAATAAATAAAAAGCCCCCCCCCCCCACCCCAAATCTTATTTATTCAGATTTAATTTTATGGGCAAGGAACTTCTCTAATCCTTGTGCTTCTGCTGTTCTTCCCAGCACTGGTTCTTGGCTTACTATTTACCCTAAGCAGGTTCCTGGTAGCTTTGCAGAAAGCTACTGAGCTATTTGTTTCCTCAACAAAGGTTCTAATTGTTCCAAGCAGTCTTTTCAAATGTCACTATGTCACTGCATCATCTAGGTAATCTACACAGTTAGGATCATTGGCTACTACTTGAATCATCAGCTTTTGGAAAGCCATATTTCGTCTAAATGACAGCACTCAGCATTGGAAAAAACTAACTGATGTGACAAAGGCCAATATTTCTTCAGCACTGGATGTTAAAGGAGCTTGCCAGTATTCCTTTAACAAATCTATTTTGGTAAGAAATCTGGCACTAACAATCCTATTAATCTACTTAATCATCACTATTCTTTTATAATTGTACTGGCTTATTTTTTCTTCCAACAGCAATATTACTTCAGTATATTGATGCAATATAGCTGATGTTTTTTAAGCCCATCTAGAGTGTTAATCAAATAATTTGCCAAGCCATTTAACTCTCCTGCATGGAACATTGACCTGTCCTTTCAATAGCCCATCCATAATTTTCTTGAGGGCAGTTCAGAGTCAACCACATCACTGTGGGTCTAGAGTCACATGTAGTTTAGATTAGATTCCCAACAGTATGGAAACAAGCCCTTTGGCCCAACAAGTCCACACTGACCCATTTCCCTACCCTGCATTTACCCCTGACTAATGCACCTAACACTATGGGCAATTTAGCGTGGCCAGTTCACCTAACCTGCACATGGTTAGACTGTGGGAGGAAATCGGAGCAGTCAGAGGAAACCCACACAGACACGGGGAGAATATGCAAACTCCACACAGTTACCCGAGACAGGAATTGAACCCGGATCCCTGGCACTGTGAGGCAGCAGTGCTAACCACTGAGCCACCGTACTGCCCCGAGGGTGTTGGCCAGATGAGGTAAGGTGAAGAGTTTCCTTCCCTAAAGGACATATCTTGAATTCAAATTCCATTATCTGCCATTGCAGGATTCAAACCCAGGTCCCAAGAACATTGCTTGGGTCTCTGGATTAATAGTATGGTGATAATACCTCTAGGCCATCACTTCCTCATGAAGATACTCATGACTGTATGCCCTGATATTGTTTTGAGAGTTCGATTGTATTTGTTTATGGGAGGAATGCTTCACACTTCCACTATGTTCTACCCAGACTGCTTTTGGAAAGTTCTGAAATGAAATTTGGAATCTATCAGCATGTAGCAATATCCCTGATAGTAACTATACATTGGTGTCCCGTTGGTGTTTTTGTTAAAGGTCCCACACAATCCAGCAATACCTTAATATGGGAACAAAATGTGCCAGATTTATTGTATGCAATGGCTTTCCCACAACTGGGCATATATGGCATGCTTCATAAAATTGCACCACTTCCCTGTGAAGACCTGGCCATTAAAAAATGTTGACTTAAGCATACTGGTTCTTCTATTTCTTACATGTCCTGCTATAGGAAGTTCATTGGCTATCTTTGATATCACCTGATATTTAGGTGACACTATCAATTGGTGCACGCTTCATGCACAGGTCTCCAATGCCTTATCAAAATCCCATGTTTCACATAACAGCAATAAATGCTGACCCATGAGTGAATGAAAGAAATTCCAGAACTCCCTTGACTTCAATTTCAGTTTGAGAAAATTGTGTTATTTTACTTTGGACTAGTTTGCTTAACCCCAGAGGAGACTTATTGAAAATTTTCTTTCAATTCTTTAAATCCAAAAGAAAGTTGTAGGTTGCCAAATTTCTGTTTTTTTCTTCTGATAATAGACATTATTTAGCCAATACTTGGGTTGCGACATCGGAGGAAAAAAATCCTGGAAACTTTTATTAGTAATTGCTCTATTTCCATAGTTTCAGATTACCTTTCCTACTTTAGAAGTGACTATCTTCTCTCCTGTCAAATTGTTCCCTAGGTACACACCAACTGTACTTTAAGATAAGCTATGGACAACCCCAATAGGTACCTTTCTGGGCATTAGGTCACATTCCAGATGTACCCAACACAAAGGTGCGTAGCCAGTAACATCCTTTCCTCGCCTAGATGTTCATGTCACTCTCTGGTGGGTATCTCATAAGTTTATGCAGCAAAGAGTATCCCAAAATTAAATATAGGGTTACTTGCCTCATTTGAGAAATAAATCCCATTTCCTTTTGAAGAATTCCCTGTAACTCTTCCCAACTTGTTTACTTGTCCCACACTCAGTATTTGTACTTGGCCTCACAAGTCCAGTCAGAGCAACATGTTGGTTTAGGGTGCAGGTTTGCTCGCTGAGCTGTAGGTTTGATATCCAGACGTTTCATTACCTGGCTAGGTAACATCGTCAGTGGCAACCTCCAAGTGAAGCGAAGCTGTTGTCTCCTGCTTTCTATTTATATCTTTTTCCTGGATGGGTTCCTGGGGTTTGTGGTGATGTCATTTCCTGTTCGTTTTCTGAGGGGTTGATCGATGGCATCTAGACCTATGTGTTTGTTTATGGTGTTGTGGTTGGAGTGCCAGGCCTCTAGGAATTCTCTGGCATGGCTTTGCTTAGCCTGTCCCAGGATAGATGTGTTGTCCCAGTTGAAATGGTGTTTTTTTTTTCATCCGTGTGTAGGGCTACGAGAGAGGGTCGTGTCTTTATGTGGCTAGCTGATGTTCGTGTATCCTGGTGGCTAACTTTCTTCCTGTTTGTCCTACGTAGTGTTTGTGGCAGTCCTTGCATGGAATTTTGTAGATGACGTTGGTTTTGTCCACGGGTTCTACTGGGTCTTTTAAGTTTGTTAGTTGTTGTTTGAGTGTTGGTGGGTTTGTGTGCTACTAGGATTCCGAAGGGTCTTAGTAGTCTGGCTGTCATTTCTGGAACAACCTCACAAACCTTGCAACATTTTGGTTTGGCTGAAGTTAACCGGCATTCTCCACATCAATTAAGGGACTAATCAAGTACAGTCAGCATGGTCTTGTTGGGGGTGGGGGGTGGGGGGGGGGGGGGGGAAGGTGGAGCCATGCTCATTTCTGAACTTTTCCAACAGGTTAGCAGTTGTGCAGATGAGAACAATGCTTTTAACGTACTCAATTTAAGCTGCAGCAAGGCTTTTGATAAGGTCCCATGTCAACAAAATTTCACTAAATGGATACACAATTGGCTGAGTGGCAGGAAGCAGAGGGTGATGGTCAAAGGGCGAGGGATGGTCAACAAGATGTCTGTGTCCAGTAGGGTCCCACGGGGTCAGTGTCAGGCTCCTGCTGTTTGGGGTTTATATACATGATTTAGATTTAAATGTAGAGGGTTGATTAACTGGTTTGCAGATGATACAAAAATTGCTGGAATGGTAAATAGTAAGGAGAATAGCTTTAGGTTATAGAAGGATACAGATGGGACTGGTCAGATGAGCTGTCAGTGGCAAATCTAATCTAGACTGAGCAAGGCAAGGAAATACATGATGAATGGTAAGACCCTGGAAAACCCGAGGATCAGAGGGACCATGGTGTGCATGTACAGCAATTCCTTAAGATGTCAGGACAGGTGTAGAAAGTAGTTAAGACATACGGCAGACTTGCCTTTATTAGCCTCAACATAGAGTTTAAGAGCAGGGAGGTTATGCTGACATTGCCCCAAATGTTGGTTAGGCCACAGCTGGAAAATTATATGGAATCTACATTAAAGGACAGATGTGATAGCTCAGAGAGTGTGCAGAGGAGATTTACCAAGATATTGCTTTGGCTGGAGAGTTTCAATTATTAAGAAAGATTGGAGAGACTGGTGTTGTTTTCCTTAGAGTAGAGGAGATTGAGAAGGGGTTAAGATATATGAAATTAAGAGCTTGGATAGGGTATACAGGAAGAAACTTCTCCCTTTAATGGAGGTATTGATGACAGGGAGCATAGGTTTAACATAAAGGGCAGGTTTAGAAAAGAAGTGAGACAGTGGTGGGAATCTGGGATTCACTGCCTGTAAGGGTGGTAGAGCCAGGTGCTCCCATAATATTTTTAAGAAGTATTTAAATGTATACCTTGGCATTGCAAGTGCACTCAGCTAGGGCCAGATGCTGAAGTGGTGGTAGTTTTCGATGAATTTGCACACAATGGGACAAAATGCCTTTTACTATACTATAGATCTTTATGTCTCTAAAACCTTGTGACCCATTGTTTTACGTTGCATCTTTTAGCAATCTAGCTGAAAATGTGACAATGGAAACACCTTAGCCGTTGGATTTCACTTACACCCTGACACCTCCTTTTTGGAACCTAGGAAGAGATCAAAGGGCATTTCCAGTTGTTCTTTCTCACCTCCAGCTGCTTACCTTCATTTCATCCCTTCACCATCTATTCCTAGCTTTTTGTAGGTGATGCAAACATTTGCGGATCAGCTCATAAGCATTAGCCACTCTCTCTTGCTGCTAAAAACCTCGTTAGTTTTCTGTGATCTTTTCATTAGTGTCTATGACTAAGCCACCCTGGAAACAGCTCCTTAAAAAGCCGAATGACAATCCAAGTAAAGTACATCTTTTGAAATATTGTTTATGAACTGAATATTTTACATAAAAGTTAAATATAGGAAGCTTTATTAAAGGAACAGAATATAAAGTAACATTAATATACATATCAGGGGCTGACAGATTTTCCTTTTGTTGATGCTGCCTTGCTGATACTTTGATGATCAGTTTGCTGGATGTTACATGGTTTTAGTATTACTGGATAACAAAGTAGCATCATAAGGAATACAGTAGTCATGTACCAGTCACACAGTACCAGACTGTGCCTTAACTTTGACTTCAGCACATGGGACTCGCTGTCCAGGAAGAATGCAGGATGTCTTATTCAAGTCTCAGTGGAGGATAGTTGAAACATTGGAGTCCAGAAAGACTTAAGTTTTTTGTACAATAATCTCTCGAAAACAGGAGTCATCAAACTTAAAACCACAGGATTCAAATGTAATGCTCTGTCAGCTAGACTGTAGTTTCCAAACCTGATGGAACAAAAATGCAGCGAGCATTGGATGGATAATGGTTACCAGAATAGTCAAATAGTGATGGATTATTACAATAATCATCCTCTGCCCAATACGTATGTGTCACCTTCCTGGAATCTGCAGAGATTGACTTTGATTGTTGATGAGATCGATAAATGTTGTTTGTGTAGGTGGAACTCGGAGGAGGAGCCAGTGGGCTGAATTCTGATACACGATCCTTCTTGGATTGTCTAAGGATATCCTGCCACCAAACAAAACCAGTTATTAGCTTTGTCAAGAACAAACTTACAGTTGGAAATTCTCCAAATCACAACTATAGATTACTGGATTTTGAGTGTTATGGAGGATGCAAGACTGTGGGAGTATTGTGGAATGGTGGACACTGGGGAGATTGGGGAAGGAAAGGTTGTGGGAGAAGGTAGAGAAGGAGAAAAATTGGTTGATACAGTGCTATAAAGCAGACTGGGTGAGTAAAGCTATGACTCATGGAATAAAAGAGACAATAGCAATGTGGATATGAAATTGGCTGAGTAACAGGCAATAAAGAGTGTGCACAAATGCTTATCGCGTTGAAGGAAGAGCTGAAATAGCATTCCCCAGAGGTCAGTGTTGGGTTCTTGCTTTTACTAATATATATTCATGATATAAACCTTAGTGGACATGGTAATGTTGTAAAATTTGCAGAAGATGCAAAACTTGGAAGCATTGAGCACTCAGAGGACAGTGTAGAACTTCAAAACGATTGAAACAAGATGATGGAATGATCAGAGGACAGGTATTAGATGAAAGTCAGTGCATTGGTATGTTCTTTGTATTAAATAAATCCCTTCACATATCGTATAAAATATAGGGCATAATTCTAAAGAGCAGAAGCACCTTGGTGTATGCATGCATAAGCCACTTAAGGTTGCCAGACAGATTGAATGGGTGGTTAATAAAGCATTTAGTATCCTGGGTTTCACTAATAGGGGGATTAAATATAAAAGCAAAAGGGTAATGTTGAATTTATAGAAGACACTATTCTGGCCTCAATTAGAGCACTGGCCCTAGGTCTAGGCACCATACTTTATGAAAGATACAAAAGCCATGAGAAAGGGTTTAGAAAAGATTCACAAGAATGCTTTTTGGGATGAGGAAATGCAGGTGTCAAGATAGACTGCAGAAGTTATGAACACTTATATTTGCAGAGAAGAAGAATGAGAGGAGATCTGCCAGAGGTATTCAGAATCAGGAAGGGTCTGGACAGAGGAAATAGAGAAACTAATCCTAATTGGAAAAGAATTGGAACGAGAGGGCACAAATTTCAAGTATTTGGCAGAAGCAAAAGCGATAGGAGGAACATTTCTTCACATACTCAGTGGTTAAGGTCTGAATTGCAGAGCCTGATTATGTGTGGGTAGAGTTGCTTGATGCCTTCAAAGAGAATTAAAACGCTAGCTGAAAAGGAAAAATGAGCAGGATTACAGGGAGGTAGCCAGAGATTGATACAAATGCTTATTGAAAATGTTTGTGGAGATAAGATCGGCTGAACAGCCTTCTGCTAAACTTCAACAAATCTGTGATTCTGAGACTGTGGGGCTTTGAGGAAACGAGACTGGAGACTGTTGGAGTGAAGGCAGGCTGTGGGAGTTTAGGAGATAGGTAGTTTGGGAAAAGGAACATTATGGAAGTGTCAGGGAATGAGAGACTGGAGGAGGGTAAATTATGAGACTACAGGATTGGTGGGCAACAGGAGATCTGTTCAATTTAATTTAATTGAAATGCTCCTTGATGATCTGGTCTCTAGTAGCTCGAGCAGGTAGAAGCACTGCTGGCTACTGCCTCTCCTCCCTCTTGTTCTCTGTATTTCTTGATATTCAGATGGTAGTAAGGGCTGGTCCATTATGGTGGCAAAACTGTAGATCAAGCAGCAAGTGACATATCTGATAACACATTCAAGAATGTGTTACAAAGCTCCTCCAAATAGTACAGACAGAGGAATCATTGCTGAGCTTGCTCGATGATGTTCCTGGCAGCTTGGCTCTCTGTGTGATCTGTTCCTGTGCCCAGGTTTCTGACAGGAATCAAGGACCCCACCCATAGACTATATATATATTATCTCCCAATAGACATGTCATAATTTAGAGGTCTGATTCGAACAAAGGTGGCACAGAGAACTGGTACAAGTTAGAATTTAAAATTATATCTAGGATGGAGGCAGGGAGGTTAGTGAAGGAGAAATCCTCCCTAAAGACATGTTATGTGTCTAGACAGTTGTTCAATGCATTTGCCCCTCCCTTTTGCATTGTACTTGTTTGCCTTTCTTGCTGAAATCCCTTCCCGGATTAAGGTTGGGTTTGGATACTGCAACCAATTTATTACTGAGGCAGTTAACAACACTGCCAAACCAGGATATCCCTTTGCTTTGCAAACAGACTTTCATAAATCAAAAACCCACAAGTTAACCAGCAGATTAGTCTATTCGTGCTGCTTAGTTTCCAAAACACAAAAATGTACACTCCAATACCTCCTTTTTGAGGTGCCAGAATATTACACTTTGCAGCTCCTAGATTTCAGGCTCTGAACCTGAACCATCAGTGAGATCTACATTCATTCTCTGGTGGTCTGATCTTTTGATGTATCAGCAAGTGCAGAGTACTTCAAATGGAGAAAGTGGCTGGCCATACTCCCTGGTCCAATTATCCTGCAACAATTTCCTATTGAGGTGTGCATGCACTGGTAGGTGGCTTTTTTGGATTCAAGACTTAAATTCTGACTCTTCTGATGCAGTTTTGCTCAAGTCATGGTGCAATTTTTGTAAAATTGAGTTTTTGACGCATTGATCTTTCAATTTGCTCAGAACATGGTTAAGCTCCTTTTACACCAGAGAGTATAAAGCAAGATATGCTGAGAGAAGCAAGCAGAATGGAAATCAAATATGACCAAAAGATGTGTGGCTATTACCTAATCTTTTATATTACGCCTCAGCTGTTGATTGCATTCTCCAAAGAAGTGGTTGTACGTTGTTTTCAGAGCCTGTTATTACATTGCCAGCTTTATCTTTGAGCATCTCCTGCAATGATGAGGAGAAACTCCTTTTAAAGCAAAATGTCTATGTTACAGAGGAGAAAACATCCTCCACAATGGGTTTCTCTTTTTAACATCAGTTAAATGCTTGTTTTTCTTAAACTAAATGTTCAGTGTGAATAAGCATTTGATTTATTAACCCAGTTTAGAGCACTTGAACTTGGATCTGTATTCCAGTTAAATGAAGTAAAATCACTGAAATTACTGGAAATGTGGTAGAGACAGACTTTCTTTCACCACAGTGCCTTCAACGACGACTTCAACTTCCAGACATTCCTTTTCCAGGGAATTCCAATAATACTGCACAGTTTGCACAACAATTATACACTAATTACATGACTGAGCAGACCAGAGCACACCCATCTGTCTCCAATTCTACATTATACACAAGGTACATCTTTTTTTACCCAAGCTTCACATTATATACAAATTCATCTTTGTTAGCCATGAAAATGTAGTCATTGCTGTAAAGTAGGAAAACACAGCAACAAATCAACGCAAGGCAAGGTCCTCCAAAACATCAAGGTGGCAATTACCATTTACAGTGCTTACAGTGATGTTGGTTGACAAATAAAAATTGGCTCTCTCTCAGGAGAACTTCTCTGCTCTTTCAAATAGTAGTTGGGGGATACTTTATCCCAACCTGAGAGCTCCGATAAGGCCATGATTCAATGCTTTACCTAAAATATGGCACCCTGACAGTGCATCACTCCCTTAGCACTGCACTGAAGTCTACCTTACGTGCTTAAATTCCTGGAAAAGGACATGAACCAATAACCATCTGACGCTGAATCAAGAACTTGACCCACTAAATCAAGGATGACATGTTTCCTTACCGTTGCAAATTATTATGGGCAATCCATCATTAGTGTAAGACCCAGACTTATACAGCAGTTCAGTTGAGGATATAAAATACAGTACAATAAGAGGTATCGCTTCTTTCTGTGTCCTACTGCTACAGTGTGGTGACCTACATTCCATCTCCTTATCAAAAATCTCAGTTCCTGTTCATCACTTCACATAAAGAAACTTCAAAAACCTTTCCACAAACAATGTCAATGCATTCAAATTCACTGCGACCACAGCGTGTATGAAAGTGCATCACAAGTTTCTGCATTTTTAAAAATCTGGATCCTTCTCCTTGTTGTCAGGGTATGAAGAATGATGTTCTTATCCATAGGCTTATGCTTCTTCTCATTGCAGATGAGTGAAATGGCTGATTTCTGTGTTGCTGCTGAAGATTCCTGGAATTGAGACATCCTTCCTTCATTATGGCTCAAAATTGCAAGCAATGTGGTTAAAGGGGAACCAGTGGATGTGCTGTATTTGGATTTCCAGAAGGCATTCCACAAGATGCAACAAAGGTTACAACACAAAATAAGATCTCACAGGTAGCGTAACATATTAGGATGGATAAAGGATTAGTTAGCCAACAGGAACTGGGGGTAGACATAAATGAATTGACAGGATGTGGTGAGTTAAGTGCCACATGAATCAGTGCTGAGCTTCAATTATTGACAATTTGTCTCAATGAATTGGATGAGTGGACTAAATGTATGGTTACTAATATGACATGAAAAAAATAACTAGGAAAGTAAGTTCTGAGGAGGACAGAAGAGCTCAGCTAAGGTATGTGGATAGGTTAACTAAGCAGGTAAAATTTGGCAACATATACTTTGAGGAAAGGTACACTTGTTGAATTTAGTAAGAAGAATAGAAAAGCAGCATATTATTTAAATAGGGAGAGATTGCAAAATTTTGCAGTTATTATGGTAAATGAATCAAAATATAGTATGTGGAGAGATTATGGTAAATGAATCATAAAAAAAAATTGTAGGAGCAAATTACTGCAACTGCTGGAATCTGTGCTGAAAGCAAAAGCTGCTGGAGATCACAGCGGGTCAAACAGCATCCATGGAGAGACAGCAAGCTAACGTTTCGAGTCTAGATGGCTCTTCATCAGAGCTGATGTAAAGAATGGCAGCGTTTGTGTAATAGTGCGGTTGGGGGGGGGGGTGGGAGGAGAGGTGGGAGATGGGGTTTTAAGAGAATGTAACAAGGAAAGCTAAATGAAAGGAAAGAAATGGGAGCGAGTTGACAATTTGAAGATAATGAACTCAATATTAATTCCAGAAGTTTGTAAAGTGCCTTGTCTTAAGGTCAGATGTTGCTCCTCTAGTTTGCGCCGTGATTCACTGGAACTTTGCAGCCTGCCGAGGATAGACAAATGAGCACGCAAGCAGGATGCTGTGTTAAAACGATCAGTTATGGGAAGTTCAGGGTCATGCTTGCTCTCGGTGTTGGTGGTTAAGCAATGGACTTGGGGGTCCCAGAGGGAATGATCACTGCGATGTAGGTGCAGCAAGTGATTAAAAAGGCAAACTGAATTAATTTGTTTATTGCAAAGAGAATTAACTATAAAAGTAGGAATGTCACGCTACAGTTGTATCGGGTCTTGATGAGACCATATCAGAAGTACTGTCTGATCTCCTTAGGAAGATATATGAGAAGCAGTTCAGACAAAGGTTTATTTGACTGACTCTTGGTATGGGAGTGAAGAAAGTTTGGATAGATTTGTCTGTATTCACTGGAGTTCAGAAGTGTGAGATACGATCTTACGTAAGATACAGGAATATATAAAAACCATGTAGGACTTGCCCAAAAAATAAGGGGTTGCACATTTAAATTTCAGCTGAGGAGATTTTTTTTCTCACTGTTGTAAGCCTTTGGAGGTCTTTCTCCACACAGTAGTGAAAGCAGGATCACTGAATATTTATAAGGTAGAGTTAGACAGATTCTTGATTAACAAGAGTATCAGGGTAGACTGCAATAGTTACCCCCAGAAATATATCACCCACGATCTTTATTGAATGATGGATTTAGGCCTAAGGAGATGAATAGCCTATCCTCCTTTAAATCTCATGTAAGAAGAACCACCCTCAATATGGCACTCAACCTTCAATGGCAGTAGCCCAAGAAACTATAAAAGGCAGACATTGCAGGCTATCAAGGAAAGGGAGAATTAGACACTTTGTCCTGGGAGATGACCACATCCCTTAGATTAGGTTGAATTTGGTTAATTGTTGGACAGAGGAGGGGGACTGAGAATCGAGCACATGTGGAGATCCAGAAAGTAGTAATGACGGAGCTTCAGCTCTTGTTTTTCACTAAGTACAAGGTACTTGCTACCTGTGTAGGTAATAACAAGGACTGCAGTATGAATGGGAAAACACGCATGACACCACAGTATAGGAAAGGACTGAGTGGGGAAGAGTGAAAAGGAATGTGACAGAGTCAGGAGTCAGTGACGGAAATAGATAATATTGTGCAGCTGCAGCCAGGAGCTCCAATGCCATGCCCACTTGACACCAAGATTAAAGCCATCTTCTGTATGGGTAGAGAGGACTTGGAAGCAGAATGATCCATTAGCTGTGGTCCATGTAGGAGCCAACATGTAGAACTAGGAATGATGTTCTGCTGAAACAATTTGAGGGGTTAGGGTGCAAATGAAAGAACTAGAATTAAACATAAAACAATGTTACCTGAACAACACACAAACTGACAAATAAATTAGAGAATGGGATGTGTGGCTCAAATAATAGAGAAGTTGGATTTCAATTCATATGACATTGGCATCAGTACTGGGGTAAGACAGACCTGTTCCATTGACATGGCCTGTACTTAAATTAAGACTTTGAATTAAAAACTGGGCGTGGTGGGAGTATGATAGGTAAGATCAAGTGAAAAGAGATTTAGAAATCTAAACACAACAAAAACAGAGTGCAATATAGCAGTGTAGTGAGGGAAAATGTAGTGAGGCTAAAAATGAGGGAAAATGTGCAGAGTTGGAATTGAGAAAAAATGAAAGGCAATTTCATTGAAATATATATAACTCTTAAGAAGCTTGACAGGGTAAATGCTGAAAAGATGTTTCCCCTCAGGGGAGAGTCCAGGAACAGAGGCCATAATCTCAGAACAAAGGGGCATTCAATTTAAGACCAAAATGAAGACAAATTTCTTCTCTCAGAGGGTTGTAAGTCATTGGAACTCCTTACTACAGAGAGCAGCTGGGGAGCGTTGGAGTTGGGAGGGGGGGGGGGAATCCTTATCTTTATTTAAGGTTAGGATAGATAGATTCTTGATTAGTAGGGGAAAAAAGGGTTATGAGGAAAGGGCAGAAGTGGGCAGGTAGAATGCTGCATTAATCATGATCCCATTGAATGGCCAACCAATGTAAAGGAGCCAAATGGCCAACTCCTGTTCCTATTTATAATGGTCTTAGCTACAATGGAAAGGTGGGAGAATGGTAGCAGGTCAATTACCTCTGTAGAGAGCCAGCAGGGGCACCAAGGGCAAAGTGGTCTCCAATTGTCTTGTAACCATTCTATGATTACAATCAGAGTAGGTCAGATACAGGGTTTGACGGTAATACTGCACAAATAGAGCCTATGCAAAAAAAAAGTGGTAAGAAGTAAAATTAAAGGTTCTTTATATTATGCATGAAGCATTCATAATGCAGTAGAAGAATTGGTTATACTGTCACAGACAAAATTGAGAGGGGAATTGAATTATTTATGGTCCTGTCTTCTATCCATAACAGAGGTGGTTTCTAAATCGTTTATTTTGATTTTCTTTCAAAGGATAATACGATGTGTTCCTCTGACACCCTCTATTTGTGAAGTTAAATTTTTAAAAGACCTACAACAAACTCTATTTTAGGGTTAAAACAAAAGGATGGTTTATACAAGTACTGAACCTAGTGATTACTTGCAGTAGACATGCAGAAGCATGCAAGGAAGAAAGAAGAGAGAAAACAGAAAACAAGTTATAATCACATATAATTTAGAAAGAAGATAGAGGAAGTGAGTCATATGAATTGGAGGCCAGTAACTCAATGTGCAGTGAAGTTTCTTGCAGTTGGCTGCTCTGCCAGAATTCCTTTTCATGGGATCTCAGATGGCATGGTATTATGATTCTTGTAGAATGGGTTCATGTGAAATACAGTAACCTTCATGGATATTACAGTTTTGAAAGATGTTAAAATTAGAGTGAGACTTTAGTTGAAACTGGAGGTGCTTGTTGTCAGTTCCAATGTTAAAATGCAGCCTGACAAAAATGCTCAGAGCTATATACTTAAAGTAATTCAAAAACCATAAGTTTCCTTCATGCTTGTTCAGTTAAAGAGATGGCTTCAATACATCTGGTCAAAACCATTACATACTGTGAAAGATCACTACAGAGCTATTAGCGTCATTTCAATTATAATGTTTCATTAGCCTTCCCTTTTTTTTTTAACTGGCTGACGTTTAGGAAGACATCTCGTACTCTGGTCCTTTGTGTTCGTTTCACTGGAATGTCTACAAAATGTAAGAGCATGAAATTTCCAAGAGAATGATGAGTTACTTTTTGACTACTGGACATATCTGAGGAACACAATCTGTGGTCAATAGCTGCCAGCTTAAGTCTGGCAAATGTCCATTTTTAAGAAAAAAATTAACAAAAGTATATTGTTTAAAATATTTAGGATCTGTCTTCACACTTTCTAAGAGTGAGAGGTACAAATAAAGGTGCATAGCTTGATATAATCTTGGAAAGCTATAGTCACAAGGTGACCAAGACTGGGAATTAAATATTCCAGTGTACAACATTTCAAAAAGCTGTTTGAAAGTAGTCCTGAATACGACAATAATAAGAAAGGATTTTGGCTCAGAATATAAGGAAATAAACTGAATACGGGTGTAGATGAGGAACAACATCGATTAGAAAACACTGATGGGAGTAGATTTTGCTTCCCTAATTAGTTATACCACTGCACAAAGTATAGGCAAGAAATAATCACAGGTTGCAATAAAGGACATGTAATAGTCTTGAGGGAATAGACAATTCAAATGAACAAAGTTAGTCTGAAGATGAGCTTCCAGACGGTTTCTGTGACAGCTTCTTAAAACAAAACTATAAACTATAAAAAAACTGAAAAGAAATAAATCTATTTTAGATATAGTACTATATAATTAGTCAGAGTTCATAAGTAATTTCATAGCAAGTGAACCTTTGGGAAAAGTGATAATAAATTGCATAATTCCATAGAATGTTTGACAGCAAGGTAATATATTTGAAAAGAAGAATATTTAACCTAAACAACAAAGGGCAAAATTGGGTGTGATTAATAGCATTAAAAAAATGGAAAAGATACAGTGAGAAACATTTAAAGAAATAGTTCACAACATTCAAAAAATATATTTAAGTAAGAAAGCTTAGTGAGAAAGATCCATCCCTACTTTACATAGAAATTTAAAGATGAGATAGTTTTAAAATAAGACACTTATAATGTTGAGAGGAATAAAGCAAGCCCGAGGATTAAGAGACAGTACTGGGAATTAACAATGGGTGACCAAATAGTTGATAAAAAGATCAAAATGTGAAATAAACTAGTCCGGAATATAAAAATCCGTTGTAAGTATTTTTCTAAGTATTAAAAATTACAGGATGAGGTAAAATAAACTTTTGTCCCTTTGAGGCGCAGACAATAAATTATCAAGATAACAGGAAATGGAAAACGTAAATCATTTAGTTATAGAAATAACAGGCATGAACTATTTAGCAAAGAAAGAAGGTGAGCAAGAAGTCCATATAAGTGAAGTACTTAAAGTAAATAATATTAGCAGAAAAGAAATGTTGGAGAAAACTATGGGATTAAAAGCTGACACTTGAAGGAGTTCTGACATTTTAAATCCCAAAGTTTGAAAGGAGAAAGTTGTACAGAAAGTGGATGCACTGTTTATGATATTCCAAACTTGCCTATATTCTGGCTCAGCGTTTGGAAGCTAGCAAATGTGGAACCACCGGTTAGGAACAGAAGGAAAGATAAAACAAGGAACTAGAGGCAAACAGGAATGCATTAGTTCGTTATCAAGTAAATGCTTGAATTTATTATCAATGACGTTTTTAACAACTGATTTGCAAAATCAAAGTATGGACAATCAAAATCAACATGGATGTAGGAAAGATAAACCATGTTTCGCAAAGGTGTTGAAGGTTAGTGAGGTTGTAACTAGCAGGGTAGGTAAACGGGAGTCAGTAAATACAGTATGCTTGAAGTTTCAAAGGTATTCTATAATGAGACACACAAAAGGTTAATTTGTAAAATAAGTGTGCATAGATTTTGGACTAGTATATGAACATAGATGGAGCATTTGTTAATAACAGGAAGCAGAGTGTAGGCATAAATGGAATACTTCCATGTTGGCAAGCCCCCATTACAAGTGGCATGCCACCAGGATCAAAGCTGAGGCCTCAATTATTTACAATCTCTATTTATTATTGAGATGAAGAGAGTGAGAGTAATACTCCCTAGTGAAAGCTAGCTGGGGATGTAATCTGTGAGATATAAAGAAAATGCAAAGAGATTTGAAAGGTTAAATGAGTGAGTAAAATGTAGCAGATGAATAAAATGTGGTGAAATGAGAGGTTAGTTACTTTGATAGTAACAGGAGAGAAAAAAATTACAAGGAGTTCAGAGAGACTTGGATGTACTCATACAAGAAACACAAAGTTAACATGCAGGTACTGAAGACAATTTGGAACAGCAGTGATATATTGGCTTTTATTGTAACTGGACAAGAGCATAAGAACACCAAAGTCTTCCTACAGCTGTATAAGGCTTAGGGAAGGCCACATTTGTGGTACTATCCAGAATTATGGGTTCAAGATTTATGGAAGGAGGTACCTCATCTGTTTGGCTCCTAGGATGAGAAAATTATGTTATGGTGAAAGGTTGAGTAAACTACCTAAACGCTCTGGACCTTAGAAGAATGCAAAGTGGTCTTATTGATACACTTAAGATTCTGAATCAGCTCAACAGGGTAGATGCTGATATGTTGATTCCCATGGCAAGACTCTGAAGATTAGTGTCACATAAAACGTGCTGACTGGTCAGTTCGGACTTAGGTATGGAGGAATTTCTTTATTCAGCAAGACCGTGAAGCTATAGAATTCTAACCTAGATGGCTATGATTACTCACTCAATGATGTATTCAAAGTTGATGTTGCTAGAATTTTGGTGGAAGGGATATCATGGGATATGGGAATCTGAAAGGAAAGTGGAATTGAATTTGGAGGGTGGTGGAGGTCAGCTATGATCTTGTTCACTGACAAAATGGCTTTGCTTGCCATGTGTCCTATCATAGTTCCGAATTGTTCTGTTCCTATGCAAATTTCAAGGGTGAAAAATTGAAAGCAGAAGAACATGAAAATCAGGAGTGGAAAAGGCAGGATAATCAGATTCTGCACTTATTAACAATTGCACACTCCTTGCAGAGAAAGCAAGGATTTTACAAATTTTCTGGGAGATTTTGGGAAATAATGAAGTATAGGGAACCTGTTATAGCTCTTAACACTCCTGACCTACAAGGGGACTATCAGATAACTACTTCTTTCTTTTGTTGTCTTCTGTATATAATATCTCTTGGATTGCTTTTTTTAACAGCTACAAAGAAAAAAAGAGCAACAAGCTCATATTAATCCATCACCTCCACAAACAGAATATTGAAAAGTCATGTGTAACAGTGTGCCATCACAGTAGTACAGACAATAATCTGTAATGGCCCCCTAATTTCCATAATGGTGCCCATGTGCACAAGGACTGCATCAATGCAAGGAAAAAGCCTGCCATCACCTTAGAACAGGACCTTGGACCTAATCTTGTGCAACATTTTTGTCCCTTTGAGTGCACCCTCTGCAATCAGCTCCTAGGAATTTTCCTTCAACCAAGTGAGAATGTTAAAGTTGAGCAACTTCGACCACTGTTGTAGAAACTGCGTAATCTCTCATAACCCATAGATTCTCAAACATTAATTTCTGAATCACATTGCTTTAAAGGTCAAAGGTTACCTGTTTGATTTGCTTCTTAACAGAATGGAATATAATTGGAAGCCTCGGCTCTCATCAATTTGTTTTCCTGATAGCCTCCTTTAAAGGGATAGGTTTTTATACTTTTAAATATCCACTGATAGTCGTAACCACAATGACATGGAAAATCCAGCTCTCACGCACCTTAACATTAGAGACAAGAAGTATCACCTTTTTTCCGTTAGAAACTTAGACTACTGGATGTCTGGGAAAGCATAAAGATGGTGGACTGTTCAGCTGAAATGTACTTTCGCTTGGTCTGTGTTTTCCCAGATGAAAGTAGGACATGGGAACCCAATATTCATTTACAAACAGCGAAGGATGAGTATTCAGGAACAGCAGAGGTAGGGCAGAAGGAGAGAGAAACACAAGGGATTAATCTGGTTAAAGGCAATATAAAGAGAAAGCTGTTTAAATACATACAGAAACTTGTGTACAGAGCATGCTGGAAACTATGCACACAGCACAGCTGAAAATCATGCACAGCACATGCTGAAGGTCATGTACATGCAAGTTGATGGTCATGTATAGCGCATCCTGAAAGCCGTGTACATATATGCTGACAGTCATGCACAGCACATGCCGATAGTAGTGCACAGCACATGCTTAAAACCGTGCTCAGTGCATGCCAAAAACCGTGCACAGCGCATGCTGAAAGCATGCCCACACAGCACATGCAGATAGTCGTGCACACAACATGTGCTGATAGTTGCATACAGAGGATGCTGATGGTAGTATACAGAGCATGCTGACGGTAGTGTACAGCGCATGCCGACGGTTGTGCACAGGACATGCCGACGATTGTGCACAGGACATGCCGACGGTTGTGCACAGGACATGCCGACGGTTGTGCACAGGACATGCCGACGGTTGTGCACAGGACATGCCGACGGTTGTGCACAGGACATGCCGACGGTTGTGCACAGGACATGCCGACGGTTGTGCACAGGACATGCCGACGGTTGTGCACAGGACATGTCGACGGTTGTGTACAGGACATGCTGATGGTAGTGTACAGCGCATATTGAAAGCATGCACACACAGCACATGATGAAAGCTGTGGACAGTGCATATTGAAATCCGTTCAAGGTGCATGTTAAAAGACATGAGCAACATACATAGAAACCTTTAACACATGCAGAAATCCATTCACAATCGCTTGGCAAATTTAACAATTCCCCAAGATGAATACGTGAAACTTATATGTGTTTTAAAGATAAATTTAGGTCGAATGCAGATTCAAAGAAATAGAACTTTAAAAACAATGTATCTCACTCCCTGTGAGAAAGAGATCACAATGAAATGTACACTGGTTTGTTAGAAACCATTGGTTAAATAGAAGCTCAAAAATTTGAACACTGCAGACATCAGGACTAAAAGAAAAAAAAAGTGCCTGTGCACAATAAAATGTAAATGGTGAAATAAGCAATCATCATTGAAAACTTGGCATTGACAAGCTGAAAGGAGTTTGAAAACTATGAAACATGCCTGCACATGACAGAAACACTCTGATATATGAAATATGTTTTTGCGTGGATGAAATGTACCCGCTGCATGGCCAAACGTGCTTATGCAAAATCTTTCTATGCCTGAATGCTGCAAGACTAGGATATTAACCAGGACAGGCTGCTAAATAGCAAGTAACATTCATACTCTATAATTGCCAAGTAATAATCATCAACTCTGCCTTAACAGGTTCTCAAATGGATGATAAGTGCGATGTACAAGCTCTGTTATAAGCACGGCACATGGTGTTGAAAGGGTATGTAAAGCATTGATATGAGAGTTGTGTGGTCTGTCTAGTGCCAGAATTTCTCCTCTGCATGTTCCTAGCGAAGCTTTCAATGCTGTTGGTGCCACCAACCTTTTTGATTTTGGTGGATCACATCACCATCTCCCATGAGTGGGTGGGGAGATAACTGTTTAGGGATGCTTTGAGAATATCGCCAAGGTGCGTTTGCAGTCCTCCTGTGAGCCTCTTGCCACATCCTCGGTCCAAGTAGAGTAGGGATCCTGATGTCAGGTAAATGATCATGTGAAGATCTGATTTTGAGTGAACAACACATCGAAGCTGGACAAATTATCTGTAAGTTGGCTTCATAGCATCCTGCAAATCCGGTGGCAAGGTAATCCAATAGCAGCATCATTTCCAACCAGAGAGAATCTAACAATATTCTTTTGACATTGAATGGTCTTACCTTTGTTAAATTCCCTCCTATCAACATTCTGGGTGTTTATTATTGATGAAAAATTTTACTGATCCAGCTACGTCAATACAGTGGATACAAGAGCAGAACAGAAGCTGAGTATTTTGCAGAGAGTAACTTCTCTGGAGTCCCATAGCCTTTTCACCCTCTGCAAAGGCATATGTATGTGATGGAAGACTCCCCACTTGCCAAAATGAGTCAAAATTCAGAAATTCCCCTAGATAACAGCACTGCTACCTCTACCACACCAGTGCAATGGTTCAAGACAGTGGTTCACTGTCAACTTCTCAAGTACAATTAGGGATAGAAAACAAACACAAGCCATGTCAGTGAAGATCAGATCCCATGAATGGAGTGGGCTGGCAAAGAAAGGTTGATGGGAAACTCCTGAGTTGATGCTGTGGGCTGAGAAGGGAATGTAATGCTGAAGATGGTCCGATGAACAAAAGTAAGACCAGTAACTGTGTGAGGGTAGTCCCACAGAACTGAATAACGAACGAGAGGGTCTGAAGAACTTGGCTGATCATGCCCAACACTATGAAATCATCCAATAAAGAAAACATCAGTGCTGTCATGGTCAGGAAGCACATGTTTATGATTGAGTCACCATTTTGGCAGAAAGCAAGGCTTTGTAGATCTGGTAGCAGACGTTTCAGGAATCCTTGGGTAATTGGTTGGGTAACTGGCATGAAAAAGTTGTTGAAGAGATTAACTCTAGCAACCATGTTGAATGAGATGGCCATTAAAAGAGTTGAATGGGTCACTTGGGTTTTCTGGCTCATTAAAGGAATGTTAGCTTTCACAAGAGACAGATTCCAAGATGGATCGAAAGAAAGAGAATAAAAATAGGTAGCTCACTGGCAAAGTATGATGCAAAACCTTTTCTCAAGTAACAGAGATTTACATACAACAAGGTTTTAAACTGAGGGGCAAGACGATAGGATGCAAAGGAGTCCCCATAAAAATGGGAGTGCAGGAGTTGTGAAAATGATTTGTAGATTGTTGCTTCAAGCTGTTCAATGATAAGCCATGAGAAGTGAGGCCCAGTTTGGAGAGAGTAAAGAAACAAAGATTGCAGGCAATCAGGAAAGACCCCAAGAACGAACAGAATTCAGAGAGCAAATACAAGGAATAGCAAGTTAACCTATAAACACTAACAACTGATCCAGTAAATCTATGTTTATCAAAGTTACAAGTGGCAACATCTGTTTAAAAAGGAGACAGGCAGAGAAGGAGGCATGAAAATCGAGAGCCTGGATTACCAAAGCAGGATAAAGTTCATGGTCACAAGAGTTGAATGGAGTGGCACAACAAACATCATGAACAACATCAGCAGTTCAGCAGAAGTAAAATCTGTAGCTCCAGCACTGGATAAAAAACAGTAGTATATTGGAAACAATTTGTGAGGTAAGAAGGTAAGGTAAGATTGGTGGGAATGTTGTTTCTAATAAATATATTAGAAAATATATGTAGCAAACATATTAGGTTTCTTGAATAGCTGAAGTTAGGGATCAAAATACACAAAATGAAAAAGGAGAGTTTAAATTCCATGTGCATTTGAACCTACTTTCAAAGAATATTTTAAGAGATGTCCCCACACCCCAAAAACAGGAGGGTTTCAAGAAGGCAGTTTAGCACCACCTTCTACAGGGAAATAAATGCTAGCCCAGCAAACAAAACCCACATCCCACAAATGAATAAAAAAGTTATTTAAAAAAAAAATCAGGTCCTCAATATGGCTGTGTAACTTTAACGGCTTAACCTCAGCTTGGAACAAAATTTATTGCTTCACGTAACTGACAACCAGTGTACGGCTGGCACGCAATTCATTTGGGACAGAAACAGAAGCAGCTTACTGGCTCCTTGCTATTTTAATGGCAAGTGAAAGTATTGTCCACTCCATATTTCCCTCAAAGGACGCATTCAGCATTTCAGTTTCACCACTTAGACCTGGTTTCACTGCATGCCATTCCACTTACCACCCCATACCTGACCAAATTATGCCTGAAGAAATTTGGAGCCAAACTGCCTGAGCTGCAGTTATCTGCCAATCACAGAATGAATGGGTTTTTTTTCCCATGACTATCTCATTCTAAAAGTAACATCTTATTCAAAATATGTGTACACTTTTCAAATTTTGCAATTAATCAACCTGTTGTGAACCAAACAACTGTGAATTTAGTCAGACGCAATGCAAAATTTCCTCCACAATCTATTTTTTTGCCAATGATCCAAATAAAGAACAATAATACAATCATAGCCGATTGCGATGTGTTACACATTCAGATAGCAATTGATATTGTTATTTACTGATAATTTTTGACACCACACGCTGTTCATTACTAGTACCTGAAGTTTCTGTGTCGCTGTTGGCCAAAGTTGCCTGCAAAGCACTTTTTTAACTACATCTGGAAGGAGGCTGATTGTTATTAGCAGGATAATCCCTAACCAGGCCGGCCCTGTTGAAAGCATCTGCATGAAGACATAGTACATTCTCTGGTAATTCAGAAAAGGCCTGAGAAGAAAATAAATATCATGAAGGAAAAGCAAGGGCAGAATAATTTGATTCAAAGACAAGAGAATGAAATTAATTTGAAAAGTACCCCTCAAGAACTGCAGCAAGTCAAAAATGCAGCTCAACATCAGTACCATCTTAAGGTCAATTAGGAATGGATGGGCAATAAATGTTGGCTCAGCCTAGCAATACTCACATCCCATAAACACATGGAACATAGATCAATACAGCATAATACAGGTCCTTCGGCCCTCAACGTTGCGCCGACCTGAAGCCCATCT
The DNA here is from genome assembly GCF_047496795.1 of Chiloscyllium punctatum. Classification (NCBI taxonomy): domain Eukaryota; kingdom Metazoa; phylum Chordata; class Chondrichthyes; order Orectolobiformes; family Hemiscylliidae; genus Chiloscyllium; species Chiloscyllium punctatum. The sequence goes on along the minus strand of NC_092747.1, from coordinate 114,571,929 downwards.
AACTTACCCTATTCTATTATCATCAATATATTTATCCAATGATCATTTAAATGCTCTTAAAGTTGGTGAGTCTTGCAGAGAGGGCATTCCATGTCCTGACTACTCTTTGAGTAAAGAACCTACTAGAACATAAAAAGAGAAGCCTAATGCGAGACGAGAAAGAGTCAGCCAACCTGATTGAGAAATTGGTGTGTGCAAGCTCTCAGTTTGCACAGAGTTGGAGTTTGCATCAATTTGCATAAGACCAAGGGACTGGTCCCAGGGCAGGGGATGGCTATTGACAGCCGACCTTCTGCCGTCATTTCAGACCCCATCATGCCTCTCTGAACCCAAACTCCAGAGATCTCCACTCTGTTCACCCCAAAAAAAACTTTCCCAATGTCCTCCATTCTGGGAGTAGACGGAGGTGCTGAGGTTATGGAGTTGCCAGCCTTAGATTGGCCAACAGCTCAAGGTCGACAGCACGTTCTGACCTCAGCAGAAAGCTCTCCAGTAACCAATCAGCTGCCTGGCTGCTGCCTTCCTCACTGTGGTAGCTAAGGGTTTCCCTCTGAGAAATTCTCCTGCTTTCAGACTTAGTCCAAACTGGAAATCCTGACATGTTGCTATCTCACATCTCGGAATGAAAAAAAGTTTTATTAAACAAATACTTTTTTTAAAAATGTGAGCCTTTTTCTCTATCCTTCTGAAACCATTCATTATTAAATTCGTTCAAAGGTTTTGTTTTACATTCAGCCTGTGTCTTACACACACTTACCAGATAATACCTCCCCATAGGAAAGAGAAGATGATGTAAAACAGCAGCGAGCCCCATATTACAAAGTGGTTTACCCATGTCCAATTATGAGTGTCTAGTGCAAGCTGTGAAAACAAACATCACACATTTGTAACCAGCCATCTGTCAGGATACAAGTTGAGACATAAAACATTAGCAAGCCAAAGGAAAGGAACAGAGACAGTTTCCTATATTCAGCCTATATTGCCTTATCGGAAAGCATTTAACTAACTAAGTTGAGGAAATATTGAATTTTAATGAGGTTTTCATTTCTCACCTTCGCTCAGTAAATGATTAGGTTAGATTAGATTACTTACAGTGTGGAAACAGACCCTTTGGCCCAAGAAGGCCACACCGACCCTCCAAAGAGCAAACCACCCAGACCCATTCCCCTACGTTTACTCTTTCACCTAACACTACGGGCAATTTAGCATGGTCAATTCACCTAACCTGCACATTTTTTGGACTGTGGGAGGAAACCCACACAGACACAGGGAGGATGTGCAAACTCCACACAGACAGTTGCCTGAGGTGGGAAATGAACCCGGGTCCCTGGTGCTGTGAGGCAGCAGTGCTAACCACTGTGCCACCATTGACTGAACTAAAAATCTATCAGAATACAAAACATAAGGGAAATTTTTAATGGTTCACCATTACATATTTGACAATTAGCTGAGTAGAAGCCAAACAAATCCATTTGGGAAAGCCCTGTGGAAATTTTGAAAATTATTTTTTCGATACAGATCTCCCATCACATGACAGGAGATGTTGCAATGACAGGATGTATAAAGGAAATTAATGTGGGCAAAATTTAAAGTTAGCAGATGGCACAAAATCAGAAACGTAATAAACAATTTGGTTATTAGAAGGCTTTAGGACCACATAGGCTAGCAAAATCAGCATGCAAATTTATGGCATACAAACTTAATGCAGAGAACTGTGACTTGTAATACATTTTTGTGAAAAGAAAGAGGAGAGGCAATATAAAACAATACTATTACTTGTAAGGGAAATGGTATTCTAGTGACCCATAAGTGTTCACACCCAAATATTTGAAGAAGGTAGAGCATGCAGAGAGGATTGTTAAGAAAGCCGTGTAGGATCCTTTGCTTTATAAACACAGAATGAATTATGATAAACTTTGGCAATAGGCTGATTATAGATAAGCTGGAACACCGTGGTCAATTTTTGGCACAACACTCGAAAATTTGGCAACCTTGCAGAGGGAGTGGACGTACAAGAGTTCAGCTCCCTCGGAAGGTGCAAGACACAGCAGCTTTTCTGGTGTCCAGTGCCACATTCTCAACTCGATTCTTCACCAACTTCCCTATTCTCCGCCAACACTCACCCACTACCCCATTCTCTCCCACTTTCTGCCCAGAGCACCATTCTGCCCCTGCCTCTCATTCAATGCTTCTTCCCAGAGCCTCCATTCACCATCCCACCCTCTTAATGAGTTCAAAAATTGGTCAGAAATCCTCGGGTCTCCTGAAAACTAGGCATGCTGAGCTGTTTGATTCTTGTCATGCAATAGTTACAGCATGGAATTGTGCAGTTTCTTTCGGGTAATGCTTAACTCAGTGAGTTTCTTAGATCAGCTCTATTTGCTAATGTCTCCGCCAGTAAATAGAACTCTAGTTGTGTCTCTGATTCATTTCTCCCGGTATATCTCTGTGCGTTTCTACTTTGAGCTGTTTGTGTCAGTGACCATGTCAGTGCTCCTCCTCAGTTGGGTCTGATCCTCAAGTTTTACTGGAATTGTTAACTGTTTGGGCAGTCTTTTATTTACATGACATGACTACCTTCAAGCTCCAAATGGAAGAAGAGGAGATCTTGGGTTTGGCAACATATAGGAGCAGATTTGCTGTGGGCATTTGTTACTCAAGACAGTGCTGAGGGCACATTTCCTCACTGTTGGAAAGATACTGAACTGGTGAGGCAAAATATCTCAGCTTTACCAATGCAGGAAAAGAGAACAGCAAGGGAACACATCGAGAGGTTCAGTTTGGTATCTACTCTGTACGTTTATAATTTTCCCCAGCCCTTTGTGAACAGTACATTTCCTGCAGACAGATGGAAAATGGAATAAGTAGGAGTTGTACAAAGCAGCTATGATAAGACTACAGGAGTAGGGATGGGGCACTGGCCACAATACACAAGCCACAAATCAGGCATTATCTTACTGAATGGGGAAGCAGTCTAACAGCCTATACCTGCTCCTATTTCTTATATCTTTTGTTAAAGCTTTCAGGCTCACGAGCAAGTAATTAAAAACAAACATACCTTAAGAGTTACTGTAAATACCAAAACAGTGAAAACTAAGGTTCCAAATGTCCAATTTCCAAACATCTGAAAAAGTAAGTTTTACAAATTTTGAATAAATCAGTCAGCAAAAGTTATATATTGAACTGCAGCATGCCCACTCATGATACACATCAAAAACTAATGGACTGTTTCAAAGTAGTCCATGCACTGCTATTACAAAGCCAACAATTCTACATCAACACATCAATAAGCATTTGAAAAGTTGTGGGTGGTGATTGTAAACTTGGGAGATGCTTTTGATTGGGCAGAGAATGAGGTCACCATAAAACTAGTCTGACATCATCAATTCTTGGCCTGGATCATATTATCTCTTGGCCGTTATTCACATCCTGTGGGAAAGTAATGCAGAGGTATAGGGGTGGCTAAATTGCTGCCCACCCGAGACAGGCGAAGGAAGGGCAGGTAATAAAGTTATGGACTGACTACAGCACAGGACACATTCAGCCCATTATGATATTCTGACCCTCTGTGGGAGCAATTCACCTTATACCATTGCTTCCTTTTCCAATTAGCTTAAATGTGTGCCTTCTTGTCCCTGATCCTTCCACAAATGATTCTCCCCCTATCTTCAGTCAAGACTCCTTATGCTTTTGAATACCTCTATCAAATCTACCATCACCAGAAAACAGTCCCAATTTGTCAAGTTATCTACATAACTGTAATTCCTTATCACTGAAACCATTCTTGTGAATCATTTCTGTGTTCTGCCTTTCTATCCTTCCTAAAGTGTGGCTCCCAGAACAGGTGGGAGGCTAAACCAGCAAGGCTATAACTTATTATTTGTTTGGTATTCATGTAGCCCCACACCCATGTACTTTGTGTCAGCTATTGCTGACAATAGGGTCCTAATAAAACCATTGGTGCACAATACTGCCTTATTAAGTAGGATTGTAATGGAGTATGATAGTGCCTTGTCTACCTAAAAATCACAGGTCTCACTAAACAGTCAGGTAGAAATGGAGCAGGAACAAAGCATTAAGTTTTCCTGTTGGTAGTGGGCGGGAATTGGGGGAAAATGAGCAAATATTGACCATCTCTCACTGTAGGAAGATAACTTAGTTTGAAATATAGCCCTGTATTTTTTTATGAAGAGCATTTGGATCGTAGTTCACTGCGTAACTTGAATGAGGTATTTAGTCCAAAGTCAGTACAGAGGAAGGTCCTGAATTGCCTTCTTAGGGTGTGTGGAGGAAGATGGTCAAGATTTCATCTAGTTTTCTATTGTTTCAAACTCTGTAATTGTAATCACATATTAAGGGCTTTAATATCACCCCACTAAGAGATTAACTAAAACCTTTTCTTGTCCATTTCTATTAGCCAAGGCTTGTCTTGCTTTGTCCCTGACAAGCAGCTGGAAAATACCTTTGCATCAGATTAGATAATCTACTTAACTAATGCTCAGGATTATTAAGGGAGAAAATTAAATATTTATGTGAAAAAAAGATTACAACCACTACCCAGCCCACTAACACCTTTAAGAAACAGAGTTTACTCAGAAGTAATCACATCAGTCAGAAAGTGTCCGATGTATTTTGTCTAAAAATGAGATAAAGACAAGGTGAAAGAAGGATCTTACCATGTTCAAGTTGGCCCTCAATAGCTGGTGTTAGAAAGAGAAGCAAAAAGCAAAAGCAAAAAAATACAAGACAGAAAGTAAACAAACAAGGCAAAAAAAAAAGCACAGAATTGTTTAAGTAAATCAATAGGGCATCAAAGCCAAAACAGAAATATTACTGAGTGACTAACGGAGCAAAAAAGAGAGCAGGTAATGGTCAGAGTAAATTATATACTCCTTGGGCAAGTATAAAACCATCTTAATGTCCACACAAATGTGTAAATTGCAAAATTGAATGTGTCATTAAATAACCTATTATAATATTAGCAATAGATTGCTCCACTGATTAAAATCAACAAATAAAGGGAACAGCAGACTCTTACAGCTAGATCAACTGGTATCTACATATTTGAGGTGGTATACTAACCTGTCCATTGCTTGTCATGGTCGAATTATCAAATATAAAATAAGCACCAAAGAAAAACACCACAGCATCAAATACTCCCAGGCAGGTCCAGTATATGAATGATTTCCAACTCAGTAAGGAATTTTTGGCAACGTCCCTGGTAGTTGAGAAGAAAAGCATTAAAATGGCATTTCTTTGTTCAGAAAATTCAGCTGAATTGTACATTTCACTGTAAAGTTAATACTTTTGATTTAAGCAGCCCCTTTCATTCTGCAGTATTTTAATTTGTTCATAAGAAAGACTGGCAAAGCCTCTATTATTGTTTGGAATAACTGCATAGTTTTCTAAGGATATTAAAAATCATTGACATGTGGGTCTTGTTTCAAGGGTAGCCCAGACCATTTTAAGTTATGGGAAAGCCCCATCTTTAACAGGCATTAATTAACCAGGTGGCTATTAATACAAAACTGTTCTGCTTTCTTGATCGTTATTCTTCAGGACTGGTCCAAAAATGAACTGATTTAATGAATTTAGTTTCAAAATTTGTTCTGGCGAGACTTTAACTGAAAATCTAGTTAGGGTGTTCCAAAGGGGAGGCCACAACCTAACTAAAATTTTGAGGTAATAAACTCTTGAGGCAGAAGCAGCAATAGCCATGCACTCCAACTGAATGAACAATTGTAATGCAGCTTCAAATCCTCGCAGTGTTTAAAATTGGTGGCATGACCTAAATGACTCAGCATTGAGGTTTTACTCCTGCAGAAGTAAAAACAACAGGCCTTAGGTGTTTTTATTTTTAAAAAAAATGGAATCTCCCCAGAACTATCTACTCCATACACTTTCTTTACAGTTACATCTCTGCCCCTTCATCCTACAGATCCCTGCCTTATTTGTACAAGAACTGCTCCCAGTCCTCAGCTCTCTTCAGTTCTGCCACAACTCCCAGACAATTATAATGGATACTGCAACACTAACATTAATTTAGTGATGTAAGTGGCTGATTAAAGTACAATTCTTTTTGAAAACATCAAATCCACATCATTAGATCATGCCTAGCTTGCCACTGTATTTCCAGCTCGAAAATCAAAACATAATGAAAAGTAAAATTCATTACACCATCGTTTCACAATTCCTTAACTCAATTATATTTCACCTGGAGCTGCAGAAGGGAAAAAAGTTGAAAGAATCCAGAAGAGTTAAGCTTCCTCCTTCACATGGGTATTGTTGCAAAGAAATTTGTGTTGCATATTTGTTTTCAGAGAGTCTATTCTTACCAATGCATCATAGCCAAGTCAGAAGGAACCTCAAGATTTTTTTGTGGCACTCTCTCCAGTCTACCTATATTGGTTAGATCTAACTTTACCACAAATAGCAGGTATTCACTCAAAATTTAAGATTTCACTCAGCCTTTCACTCTATATTTGTTACTAACTCTTCATTTGAAGATGTCTATGCAATTCCATTTCTGTAGTATTTCTTCTAATTCCCCCTTCATTTATCCAGTAAAAATTCTCAATGTGCTCACTTATTAGTCTCTCACCAGCTAATGAAAACAATCTTTTTGCTGTTTATGTGCTCAAAGCTTAAAAGCCTAAGCTATAAAAGTATCATTTCACAACTGATGAAACATGACATACAATATTTCAATTGTCATGACAGTTGCAAAATATGGTCTTATTGCTGACATCCATCATCTTATTCGAATACCTGAGACTTTCACTGACGGAAATAATTTTAAAAATGAAAGACTTGGACTTAAAAATAGCAATAGTGATCACCTGCCAATAAAGCTAATTCTGACCACAGATTGAGCTAAACTTCACAAACCAATATGGAATAAATAAAATTGTCTGAATTGAAATTCACACTTGTATCAAAAGAGACTGAAATCAGTCTGGTTTGAAGAAAATTACATCTCTTTTCCTTTAATTTCCACCTGTATGACAAGTTCCAGATATTGGAGATGAAGCCTTGTCTGCTATTATCCACCTTAGAAACAATGACCCAGACATGGGAATACATGAAACCTATTCCAAGCAATGGCTTTAGCAGAGCAGAGCAGATGTAATTGGCTTTCTCTCAACCTCTCGAAGAACAAAGCACCTAGTGATCAAGCAAACTAGTCAGAGACATCCAATCACTAAGGGCTCAAAGATATCTCCAATATTCATGGTTGCTGTTGATCTAGCATGTCGAAATTAACCAAAACAATATGTCATCCTCATCTGGTCCAGCCAGGTAACTCCAGACCCACAGCAATGTGGTCAACTCTTAAGACTTCTCCAAATTTGCAATTAGCTACAAAGTTTGATCAAATAAATAAGATTGCATCCAGCAAGGCAGTGGAAATGACAATGACACACAGTCCTGTTGATGCTTTAAAGTCCTTCTTACTGTCATCTCAAGACTTGCGCTGGAATTGGCAAGCTGTACCACAGACTAGTCAAACAACATAACACAGTCATGTTCATGGCATCATACCAAAGAATACTATCACCTCATCCTAAAGAGTTATGAAAAATTATGTCAAGTGCCTTCATTCCCTTTCTCCATTCTCTTTTGGGATTCTGGGACTATATAATAGTGGAGTCTGCTGATTTTGCTATATTAATGAAGTTTTATTTTGAATGTTCGCTTCTGCTTCTCCTACTGTTATTATCACCTATTGTGCTTTTGTTTTACTACAGCAAGCAGAGAAAATCTATAGCATGTTTCGGGTAGGAAATAAGAGAAGGCAGTGATTTGGTATTTGCATTTGAAAATCTGAACATAATTCTTTAGAATTATGAACACTTGAATAGTCATAACATTCAAACCTATTGGCCAAGTGCTGGAGAATGAGACTAGGGGAGTTTTGGTGGTACGGACTCAATGGACTAAAGTACAATCCTCTGTACTGTATGATTCTATAAGTTATGAGGAAACTTTCAAATGACCTGCAGGGATGGCACAGTGGCTCAGTAGTTAGCACTGCTACCTCACAGTACCAGCGACCCAGGATCCATCGCAGCCTTCAGTGACTGTCTGCGTGGAGTTTACACATGCTTACTTAATCAGTGTGGGTTTCCACTGGGTGCTCCGGTTTCCTCCTACAGTCCAAAGATGTGCAGGTTAGGTGGATTAGCCATGCTAAATTGCCCTGTAGTTCCGGGAACATGCAGGTTGGTGGGTTAGCCGTGGTAAAGGCCAGGTTATGGGAATAGGGTGTGGGGTGATGAGTCTGAGTGGGATGCTCTTCAGTGGGTCAGTGCACACCCAATGGGCTGAATGGCTTCCTTCTGCCCTGTAGGGATTCTATGACTGTATGATGCTCAAGTTGAGAGTCCTTCACCAAAAAGAAACCTAAACTGCAACATATCTGCCAGTTATCTAATCTACAATTCATTCAATATTTGAAGTTCGCCAGTGAGCCACCTTTCAACTTTTGATCGATTATTTCACTTGAAAATCAGCTCATCTCACCTCTAGGCTCAATATGTTTCCTTTGGGAATTCAATACATCGGAGTAAGATCAATTAGCCAATTGTGCACTCTGGTGGTGGAGCTGTACTTGCATGACTGCTTTCAACATGCTTAACATTACGGCTTGCTGAATTTAATCCATTAGAAGAATATAGTAATTGTAACATAAACTGTATGCTCAAAGCCCCATACCTACCTGTACAAAGATGGATTTCTTCTCAGAGTATCAATGCTAACATGTTGTTCCATAAGGCTGTACAACAGGATGGGGAGAGAGGTAAAGCTGATGTTGTACAATGTAAGGTATGCAGTGTCATACAATGGCTGGAAAGAGAGAAATTCCTTCATTATTTTGCATGCTCCTAAAGTAACAATGTTGACCCAGAATTTCAAACCCTGACAGACCAGTCTGAGTTTGCATCAGCACTAGAATTATAAGCAGTAAACCTACTGGGATGGAGCTCAGCTTTAACTCAGCAACTGTCCCAACAGCTTATTTCCGCCCATAATTCAATCTTTAGAGACACTACCCTGTTCTTAACACCATGGCAAGAATTACTGCTGACTTGATACAAATCTTACAGCAAAAAGTGCAATTCACACAATTTAAACAAAGTTACTGAAACACCTATGCTCGTTGCTGACATTTCTTTCTCCTCATAAACAAAGACTGCAATTGTGTTCCTCCGCGTTATGCTCAGTTATATTCACAGCATTATACTTCATAAGAAACCAAATAACTTGACCATAAGAAGTTCAGTTGTGGAGTACTAACCTGTTGAGAAAATCCACAAAAGAACTGGTACAAAAACTGAGGGAATATGAAGCAAACATTCTGGAAAACAACACAATTATGTGATTAATGATAAAACATCACAATTATATGATCACAGAATATTTACAAAACAAAAGGTGACCAATCATCGAGTGCCACCCCTCCATCTTCTCCTTCCCAGCGTTGTACATTCTTCCTTTTCAGATAACCTGATACCTCCTTGAATGCTTGGATTGAACCTGCCTCCACCACATTCTCAGGCACTGCATTGCTGACACTAAATTCTCATTGTATCGAAACACTTGTTGGTGTGTTACCATTGCAACATTTGCCCATTACCTTAAATTTCTTTCCTTTTGATCCTTCCAAAAATAGTAACAGCTTCTCCCCTATGTACTCCATCTCGACACCTCATGATTTTCAATATCTCAATCAAATCTTCTCTTCTTTTAAAACAGTCCCAATCTACCTTAAGAAATGGAGGTTATCTCTAGAAATATTCTCATGGATCTTTTCTACACTTTTCTAATGCCTTCACATCTTTCCCAAAGTATGCTGTCCATTCCTAAATTCACTATTTCTCTTGAGGCCATATTCAATACAGCTTCGACCAAACTTGCTTACTTTTGTACCCTATGGGTGGAATCTTATAGGGGTCCAAGCAACGTGAGCTCGGTGCTGATATCAGGTAACAAGTGCTGCAAGGTCCCACACAACATTAGTGACAACCTGCACTGTCTTTATGCTTTTCATAAGCGGCATAGTAAGACTCTTGTTAAGCAGTTGTAAGATGACAATTGACAGTGATTAATGCTTGTTAAATACTTTTATAAAAGGTACGACATCACATCATTAATATTCAGCCAATTAGCTTAACAAACAAGCTGGACTTTGGGAAAACTCGACAAGGAAACCAGGGTGATAACTTGGCGGATTCAGCTTACTGCTTGCTCTAAAAAACCTCCTTGTTGTAAACCGGGCACTACTATCTCAGGGAAAGCTCCATGGCCACAGTCTACAGACACTGGCATCAGATAAAAAACTCCAAGACCCTTCATGGCACATCTCTAATCCACCAACAGGATGGTGCTGCATTTCAATTCTGCACTGGCAACTGTCATTTTAATATTACAGCATGGAGACTACGTGCACAGAGACATACAACTAACTCAAGGACACAATGTTTAACTTTGAATCATTTTATTGATTCCATGATTGAAGTTGAAGCCTTTAATATGTTTAGTGTAGGATAGATCGGATGATACTTCAATTAGCAATTATAGATGTACTTTAATCAGAAACTAAAAAGCTAATTTGCTTTCCTTAACAAGAAAATAAAATTTGAATCACCCACCTTATAGAAGAAATATTGGACAAGTTGGGCAATTCTTATGTAGTAATAATGACCATGGACAAGCAACAACTTCTTCAGATGTTTAAACTTGGGAATACAATAATCACTGTTTCGAGCAGCCTGACGACCTTCCTTGCCCAAAATACCTGGAGAAACAAAACCATAGGTTGTCAAACACTCAAAGAATGACTACAGTCACAAAATAAATGTGGATTTAAAAATATGCGCATTGTACCTACATGCGTTTCCCTCAATATAACTTTCTCACTGTCTTCGGTCTATTTGTGATACAGAATTTGGGTAGGTATAATGGGTCAGGATTAAAATCAACGCCCGGTCACAACATCTGCCTGTCCATGAGATATTGAGCCTGGCATTCTTTGAATTCATAGGGCTCAGTTCAGTTACACATAGGGAAGCAGCCTCGCAATGTAAAATGTGAAGAGTCGCCTGGTAAGGAGTTGAGGAAACTTGTTGCTTAAGGATTTGAATGCAAAAGCTCCTTAGGAGATGCCAGCAATGCCTTCCAACATTGATCAGCGTGTTATGTATCATTTATGTACCATTTATGTACACCTCAGTTATGTTAAGGAGAATATTGAAATTTTTCAATGCACTGTTAATTTAGTGGAAGCCCTATTCAAAATAGGTCAGATGGCTCAATTCATTCTCCAGCACAAAATCACAGATTACAGGGGGTGCTGGATAGTGTAAATACAAAGAGGCTGTTTACCCTTGTGGGAAAATCTAGAACCAAATGGGTACAATCCCAGAATAAGCGGTTGTGCATTTAAGACAGAGGTGAGGAGGAAACTTTTCAAAGGGCAGTAAATCTGTTGAATTCTTTACCACTGAGGGCTCTCGATGCTGGCTCATTAAGTATATTCAGGGCTGAGATAGAAATTTTTAATAAGTAAGGGAATCATAGGTTGTGGGAAGAAGGTTAGAAATTGGATTTGAAGATTATGAGATCAACCACGATCTCAGTGAATGACTGAGCAACCTCAATAGGTCAAATAGTTTACTTCTGCCCCTAAATCATATGGTTCTTGTGGTTTTAAAAGATTTTCTCACCAGGGAGGTCTGTATTGACAGCTGAAGAAAATTGTTGACTTTTCTTGACTGACATAATTAAATGGCTACAATGAATTGTCAGGTCACTATCTCTTTTATCAAGGAAAAGATTTAGAAATGGATGATTTTTCTGAGTAGTTCCACACATGCCATTGTTACTGTATCGTTCAATGGTGCTGTACATAAAATAAGTGAATAGAATGGATGAATACAGCATGCATTGGTATGAATGTGGTATGGGCAGTGGATGAGGTGATATAAGTGAGTTGAAGACTAGAGGGCCTTACAACCTATAATGCAATTGGGATAGCCTCAAAAAACTAAGGCACCTGGTCTAATAGCCTGCCTCGGCAATCACCCATCCTCGAGGCTGCATATGTTCTGGGTCTGGGGTTGGTCAGCTGAAGTCCATTGGACACCTGCATCCTGCAGTGAAGACTGTGACATTTTGGGTGTCTTTCTGCCAAGACAGAAGTAGTCAGTAAGTTTCCCAACTCAAACTCCCCTCCTTGGAAACAAATTCTGGGCCAAAGCGATCGAATGCAGAATAAGTATGAAGTGGCAAAAGAGTCAGTCCATGTCTGACTTATCTGGTTGAAGGTTTCTAATGAGATCTAAAATGTGGCGAATATATGATTGCCTAAAAATGGTGTTTACAAGGATTTCCAGAAGGCATTCAGGAGATACAATATTGGGAACATTTTCTGATGTTGATTGTGAAGAGTGGTGTTCCTTCTGGTGCAAGTTCTGGAACTTGAAATTTTCACCATAGATATAAAACTCTGCAGAACTGTCATGTGAAGGCTAATGGTTTTCTTCTGTTTATGCACCTCTTCTGATGTACTCAATGTGGTTACAAGTTCTATTGGCACTTGAAAGTTGAATGGCTGAAGTAGATTCTGAGCAACAGTGCATAATGAGACAGATATTAACTAAGTCAGAGAGACATACAGATGAGGACATATTTCAGCCTAAGATCAAACTCCCATAGATTAAATGGTTTCTAATTTCTACCTTCACCAAATACTGTAACGGTGAGATCCTACTGGGTATTAATCACAAATCAAAATATAGAAAACAAATGTTTTAAAACGAATAGATCATTTTACCAATTCCGACATGGGCTTCCAGAATCATACTGACATCATTAGCCCCGTCACCAATTGCCAAGGTTATGGGATGTTCTTTTGAAGATTTGATTAGTTTAACAATCTGCAAATCAAGGTTAAAGGAACAAACATGGATTAAAGGTGCAATGCAAGTTTAACATCCTTTGATTGTATTATATCACAAAATAATGTTGGGGACAGGGACTTTGAAATTCTCTTGCTTCATGATCCATTCTCCAACTCACACCAACGTATGGATGCAAGAGCCTGTACTTATACTGAAAATATTAAAAACCATAATAATGGAGTGTTAACTTGGCAGCAAGTGTGGTCAAAGGCACACAGTTAACGTTTCAGAATGACGTTTCATCAGAAATGACTTCAGAACTGAAATAGTAACATTCTTTCTTTCTCTACATACATGCTGCCAGATCTGCTGAGTATCTATAGCATTTCACCTTAATTCAGCAACTATAGCGCTGTGTTTGCCATAACAATGCTACTAGATATAACAACCCTATTCTGCTAAAATTTCTGACTTACTGTGAGCAATACCATGAGCAGTTTCATAAACATTCAAAATGGAACATTAAAGTATACTTTCAAAGGAACAGTCAATTAATTCAGCAATAACTTAAAATTTAAAATACATAGACCGGTATTCAAGGCTAACCTGTGCTTTCTGTAAAGGTGCCATTCTGCAGCACAAGACTCCACTACAGTTGCGGCATATTTCCAGAAACAGATCTTTGTAATTACTTGAAGAACCATTTTCAGCAGGTTTCATGATGAGTGAGAGTGTGGTCCCATCGATGATCAAACCATAATCATGTAAATCATGCTGGGAAAATCTAAAACACAGCAACAAAACAATCGCAGCTTAATTATCCCAAACACTTACAATTTTGGTATGGGAAATAAAGTCATAGAATGGCTACAAATCTAAGAGGCGAAAGTGAGTACTGCAGATGCTGGAGACTAGAGTCAAGAGTGTGGTGCTGGAAAAGCACAGCAGGTCAGGCAGCATTCGAGGAGCAGGAAAATCGATGTTTCAGGCAAAAGCCCTTCTTTTCGCCTGAAACATCGATTCTCCTGCTCCCCAGATGCTGCCTGACCTGCCATCCTTTTCCAGCACCATACTCTTGACTACAAATCGAAGAGGCCATTTGACCAGTGGTCATAAAGTCTCCACCTTTAACCCAATGGGTCTGCACCAAACCTTCGAAGACCATACCCGCTCCTCCCATCTTTTCCCCAAATCTCCACATTTACTATGGCCAATCCACTGAAATTCATGTCTTTTGGACTGTGGGAAGAAACTGGAGTACTATTGGAAATCCACACTGACACAAGAAGAACATGCAGACTCCACACAGTTACCCAAAGCTCAAACCCAGGTCCCTGGCACTGCAAGGCAGCAGTGCCAACCATATGTCTGTGCTGACCTTCCAAAACAGCAATTGATCTAGTGTCACTTCCTCACCCTTTCATTGTAGCTCTGCAAACGTTTCCCTTTCAGATACCAATTTCATTTGAAACATTATTGAATTTGCCTGCACCATACTCTCAGGCTATGCATTCCAGACCCTAACCACTCCATAAAGTTTGTCCGCATGACATCTGGTTATGTTACTGGACAAACAATCCTACCTTGAAAGTTTGAGAATTTCAGGCAGTCTAAAAAAAACTGTAAATAAAAAGCTGACATCAATAAAAGTGATTGTGAAGTTATTGGAATCTTGTAAAACTGCAACTGATTTAGTGAAAGAGAACCTATCACCCTCACTCAGTGCAGCCTAAACATAACTCCATGCAACACCAGTATGGTTCCAAAGTGGCCTCATATGTCTCTTAGTTGTATAAAGTAACAATAGGGAGAGGAGTGAGCCATTTGGTCCATCAAAACTCCTCTGCATTCAATAAGATTCTGGCCAGTCTGATTGTGCCTGAACACCCTTATGCAGCCTGGGCCCCAAACCCTGGATTTCCTTTCCAATCAAAAATCATTCTAATTCAGCATTCAATATATCCAATGATACTGCCCCCAGTGCAAGAGAATTTCAAATATAGGCTGAGAGAAGCAACTACTCATCTTGTCTGAAATGGAAGACCCCTATTTTGAAACTGTGCACCCTTGCTCTTGTCTCTCTACAACTTGAAATGTCCTTTCTCATCAACCCTTTCAAACTCACTCAGAATCTTGTACTTCCAAATAAGATCACCCAACTCCAACAAGTGTAGGTCCAACATGTCCGTCTTTTCCTGACAAGCCAACCTGCTCATCCCAGGAATCAGCCTAATGAACATTTTCTTAACTGCATTCAATGCAGTTTTACCCTTCTTTCTGCCAAGATAGCAAAACTGCATATCGTCTGTTTGACCTGATGTTACCAAGTCGCTGCACTGTAATACTTCCCTACATTTATACTCCATCTCTACTGCAATAAGTGTCACCAATCCATATGTCTTTCCAATTACTTGCTGCACCTACATATTAATTTATTTCATGTACAACAATCCCTATATTCCTCTACAGATGTCTGTCTCTTCATGTAAAGAATATTCTGCTTTTCTAATCTTTCTGCTAAAATCTTGTTTAAAATAAACATAACCTTTTGTGGACACATGTATCCTCCCCACAGTTTGCTTTCTTTCCTCCTTTTGCATCCTGTTAAAATCATTTTCGGTTTTTTTATAAGACCCACTGCCACCTTCTTAGGAAAATAATGGTCAAAAATAGATGTCATCCTTGCCATTGATACCATCTTACTGTGATTCAATCTTAAAAATGCTTCAATTTTAAAGAATTGGCAAAGGAACAACCTCACCATCAAACCCTCCGCACCTACTTCTTCAACCAGGACTCCCGCCCACGCTCTGACGACCCCTTCTCCTGCCTCCAACACACCCCATCCACCTAGACACCCCGTGCTGGCCTCTTACCCGCCCTCGAGCTCTTCATAGCCAACTGCCGTGGCGACATTGACCACCCATGTCCAATCTGTCCACCCCTCTCACCCACTCCAACCTCTCACCCGCACAACGTGCAGCCCTCCACTCCCTCTGCTCCAACCCCAACCTCACTATCAAACCGGCAGACAAGGGAGGCACGGTGGTAGTTTGGCGCATCGATCTTTATATTGCTGAGGCTAAACGCCAGCTCGCGGACACCTCCTCCTACTGCCCCCTTGACCATGACACCACCTCTCACCATGAAACCATCATCTCCCAGACCATCCATAACCTCGTCACCTCAGGGGATCTCCCACCCACCGCCTCCAACCTCATAGTCCCACAACCCCGCACCACCTATTTCTACATCCTGCCCAAAATCCATAAACCTGACTGCCCCGGCCGACCCATTGTCTCAGCCTGCTTCTGCCCCACCGAACTCATTTCTGCATACCTTGACAACAGTCCTGTCCCCTTTAGTCCAAGAACTCCCCACTTATGTTCGGGACACCACCCACGCCCTCCACCTCTTCCATGATTTTCGCTTCCCCGGCCCCAATGCCTTATCTTCGCCATGGACATCCAGTCCCTATACACCTCCATCCCCCATCACGAAGGCCTCAAAACCCTCCGCTTCTTCGTTTCCCGCCAAACCAACCACTTCCCTTCCACTGACTAAACTGGCCCTCACTCTGAACAACTTCTCTTTCCAATCCTCCCACTTCCTCCAAACCAAAGGAGTAGCCATGGGCACCCGCATGGACCCCAGCCATGCCTGTCTCTTCGTTGGATATGTGGAACAGTCCATCTTCCGCAGGTACACTGGCACCATCCCCCAACTTTTCCTCCACCACATCAATGACTGTATCAGTGCTACCTCATTCGCGCACAAGGTGGTTGAACAGTTCATCCACTTTACTAACACCTTCCACCCCGACCTCAAATTTACCTGGACAGTCTCAGACTCCTCCCTCCCCTTCCTAGTCCTCTCCATTTCTATCTCGGACGACCGACTCAACACGGACATTTACTATAAACCAACTGACTCCCACAGCTACCTAGATTACACCTCCCCCCACCCTGCCCCCTGTAAAAATGCCATCCCATATTCCCAATTCCTTCGCCTCTGCCGCATCTGCTCCCAGGAGGACCAATTCCAATACCGAACAACCCAACTGGCCTCCTTCTTCAAAGACCGCAATTTCCCCTCAGACATGGTTGACGATGCTCTCCACCGCATCTCCACCACTTCCCGCCCCTCCAATCGCCACCAGGACAGAACCCCACTGGTCCTCACCTAACACCCCACCAACCTCCAGATACATCGGATCATCCTTCATCATTTCCGCCACCTCCAAACAGACCCCACCACCAGGATATATTACCCTCCCCACCCCTATCAGCGTTCCGGAAAGACCACTCCCTCCGCGACGCCCTCGTCAGATCCACACCCCCCCCACCAACCCAACATCCACTCCTGGCATCTTCCCCTGCAACCGCAAGAAATGCAAAACTTGCGCCCACATCTCCCCCCTCACCTCCCTCCAAGGCCCCAAGGGATCCTTCCATATCCGCCACAAATTCACCTGCACCTCCACATACATCATTTACTGCATCCGCTGCACTCGATGTGGCCTCCTATACATTGGGGAGACAGGCTGCCTACTTGCGGAACGTTTCAGAGAACACCTCTGGGACATCCGCACCAACCAACCCAACCGCCCCGTGGCTGAACACTTTAAGTCCCCCTCCCACTCCGCCAAGGACATGCAGGTCCTTGGCCTCTTCCATCGCCAGACCATGGCAACATGACGCCTGGAGGAAGAGCGCCTCATCTTCCGCCTAGGAACACTCCAACCACAAGGGATGAATGCATACTTCTCCAGCTTTCTCATTTCCCCTCCCCCCACCTTTTCTCAGTCCCAACCCTCACACTCAGCACCGCCTTCTTGACCTGTAATCTTCCTCCCGACCTCTCATCCCCCACTCCCTCTCTGGCCTATCACTCTCACCTTAACCTCCTTCCACCTATCGTATTCCCAACACCCCTCCCCCAAGTCCCTCCTCCCTACCTTTTATCTTAGCCTGCTTGGCACACCCTCCTTATTCCTGAAGAAGGGCTTATACCCGAAACGTCGATTCTCCTGTTCCTTTGATGCTGCCTGACCTGCTGCACTTTTCCAGCAACACATTTTTAAACTCTGATCTCCAGCATCTGCACTCCTCACTTTCTCCTAACAAAACATATTGAACTGGACTACAACTGAGATTGGACCAACACAGTGACAATTATAAGAATATAATTTGGAGGCGGAGGAAGATTTAGAATACAAAAGACATTCTTGAATTGGTGAGTATGAAGAGGAATCATAAGCTCACAAATAATCACTGTAAAGACAGAATATTTCTGACAAATGTGTGGAATAATATGTAGAATCATTTGCTTTTAACAAATTACACAGTTCAGTAAATGGTGACTGCAAAAAAATGAGTTAAAAATGTCCGAAGGGTGCCACATATCAAACATGAAACATAAACAACATGCAAGACCAGATGTGCGAAGTGTGGAGCAGGCCTCATTTGGAATGGTGAGAAAACTTTGGACACATCACTTTAGGGAGAATATATTACCTTGACAATAATTCACCTGGATAGTTCAAATGGTAAAGGGTAGGTTTAGAATATAGTTGCCAGAAATAATGTTTGATCAGCTGATTAACATACTGAAATCCAGAGCACAATTTACATATTTAAAATGGATTGAAAAGTTATGCCTTCCAGCTTTTCTTTAATTCTTGGAACAACCCAAAAAATAAGTCAACTTATTTTTTTTTTGCTTTTTTAGGATATATTTAAAGAAATCCTGGTGACTTTTCGATTTTGAAAGTTGCCAGCCCAGAAAGCAAAACCAGTAAAACTGTGGAATGAGACATATTGGTCTGACCCACTTTGTCTACTTCAAATTGGAAGCTCAATATGACCTGCATGTTAATTCGAAGTTTTTTTTTGATTGGTTTTACCATTTGGAAAATCTCTTAATATTTCCTTCTTCACTATCATTCTTATACATTCCTCTGCTGCAATATCTGCACTGACCTCTGCTTTTATGAAGACAAAGTCATCATTTAAAATCATCTCCACATCTTCTGCCTCACAGATTACCTTTATAGTCCCTGAGGAGAAGTTATTAAAAAATACCCAAGCATCACTTTGTGCAATATATTCAAGCCATTCACTTCTTAAGAATACTGTACTCATCTAATACCAAGTAGCTTAGTTATAAATTATTAAGGACCAGAATCAATGTACTCTTCCACCAAATAATGATGTGGTTTAATCAGCTAAGATTCACTCAATCACCTTTAGAAATGTTTCTTCAAATCTTCAGCTCTACATCTTTAATATGGTCTTGAAACCCACTTCTCTGCCAAGCTAATAATGTATCTTGTTATATTTTTTAAAGCTTTTAATAGCTGACTTGAGGGAAATAGTTTCAAAAATGTCTCCACAAAAATAGCAGAGAATTTAGGAAACAGACCATACGAGAAGAGTACAGATGCAGAATCAAAACTTTAAAAGGCTAAGATGCATAGGGAAGGAATTGTATAAAGGCATATGGTCAACAGGCTAGGAAATTTGGGTTGGTACAAAACGAGCGGTCATTGTCACAGCCAAGTAAGCTCTACATAGCAAATCCAACCAGGGTAATAAATGTTCCTCATTTTCTGCAAGATAATTAATGGAAAAGGAATTAGTTTAACAATAAGAAAAGTAAGCACAACCAAAGATACTTTCTGGGTCACAAGAATCAAAGAAATGATCTGCAAATCTAGGGCCACAATTGTTCCATTTGTATTAAATATGCAAGGATACTCTAAGATTGGGCAGCCCCCAATGTTACATTCTGGGTAAAGGGAGCTAGTAGAATACACTGGGTAACAAAAGACTCGTTCATCTAAAGTCAATGGTGAGTAAACTTACATTAATGTATAGTCAAAATAAAATTAATGAACACTGAGATGTATATCCATTAATCATAGACATCCAGCCAGAGTTACAAAATGTGTTTTACACTTAAAATACAGTTTGGAAGTGATGGATTGCAAAGGCAAGCAGGAAACAGAAGAATGTGAACAGATTTTCACAAGGCTTCTGACATTACAAGTGACTCACCATCCAAATTCAGGGTAGCGGTTTGAGATGGAAATCAATAATCTATTTTGCATTGACTCTCCAAGAAGAAATTATCTTAACTTAATCACTTTATCAATACTGTCAATTATACTAAAATATTTTCAATCTTCTCTTACCCTTCTCTATTCCTGTGCATAAACTATCTCAAGTTGCTACTTATAAAAAGAGCTTCAGATTTTGGCATGAACCTAGTCAGTATGGATACTCTCAATAGTTCTGTGCTTTCTAGAATTGGAACTGTAAAATTTCAAAGTCGTAAACTGTAGCCTAACTGAAATTCGGTACAAATTTCTTACCTGTTTGCTCTGGTATTAAGTACCTAAACATCTAATGCCTGAAAAAAAGCCCCATTTAATGCAGAACTGAGAAGCACAAACTTATAACTTGTTTTGTCTGCAATTGCAACATTTAACATGTTGTGCAATGAAGTAAAGGATTAACAGAGGTGCCCACCCTGAGTAAGTGTCTCTTGGCAAACTACCACTTTGCCTTATAATTGTCCTGTTCAGATCAAAAAGAACATCATGTAAACTCTGCTCTTCTATTCGTTTAGTCGTCAGCTCAAATAACTGTGTACTCCTTCTGAAAAGTTTGCAGGCATAACATGTGGCTGCAGCTGTTTCCATCTTGTCTCCTGTAAGAACCCACACCTTCATTCCAGCCTTCTGCAAAGCTTCCACAGTCTCAGCAGCTTTGTCTTGCAATCTGAAGAGCAATCACATTCAACAATATATTACTGTTTGAAAATTCTAATGTATTGATTCAACATTAGCCTACAGTTGTGTGTGTTGGAATTGAAGCAAATAATAACCAAATTTGAAACAAGCTCCTTCTTGCAGAATACTGAGTGTAGTGTATTGCACCTGGTCTCGAACTGGTTATGATTACCTAAGGGAGTGAAGAGAATTTTACAAAGTCTCTTTTCTTTTCTGCTAATTACCCTGAATTGCTTTCAATTTTAGTTGCTTCTTTTGGGAGATGACATCATTGCAGGAATGGGTGTCATGTCAGGGCAGGATCAAACAAAGTAAGGGACTTATAGAGAGAAATCTACATCTAAACACATGGATCCTGCCTGGGCATGTTCCGGAGGCAGCAGGAGGAGATCAGGGACTCAGCAGCTTCAGCAGCAGCAGCGATGGTATCACAGCCCAATGTGGGAAGAGGGAATGGTGAGGGAGCAACCCCAGTATCTGTGGCTTCAGCACAGAGAACAGACAGCTGAAACCTTCCTAACAGCGAGTTAAGCAGAGGACTCTTCAAAGACTATTGAACTTTTAACTTTATTCCTTTTTTTTCCAGCTTATATTAAGAAGGACTCTGATATTAACTTTTACCTTATTTCAATTTTTTTCTACTTATTCTATGTTGGTTATGCTTAACTTCTTAAACTATGTTTCTTTTACTTCTTTGTACCTAAGATGACGCCATATGTGATGACATTATATACACTTTCACTCCTGTACAATTAAATTTGATTCTTTAAAAAGGTACAATGTAGGTAAGAGTACAAAATCAGGAATTTGGTACTTATGGGACTTCAGCAGAGAGATAATGTTCTTTATGCTTTGGTAGCTTTCAGTAGTGGCAATTCTTCTTCCAGCATCTTCGATTATAGGAGATTGGAATTTTGTATTACTTCAGTTGTGTAATTTAGTAACTCAGATTAACTAAATGAATAAAGTTAGACCTATGTATTAAGATGGTAATGACTATGACTTCAACATGTGGAGTGCATGGCTAATTTACAAACAGTAAGTGTATGCAGCTTGTACAACTTTGATTCAGAGTCGCAGAGCTGGACACTGAATTGCGAACACTGCAAGGGATGTTTTGTTCCAGGAGACTGTCACATGTCTTAAGTTAGATAGAAATTTAGAGTTGATCAATGATCTGGGATACAGGAGAATGTGACTACGAGTCAGGCAGGTATGGGGAATCCAGAATGCAGTGAGAGGAGCCTCTGCCCCGAATTAGTACAAAGAGTTTGCTACCTTCATGGGTGAAAACTGCAAGGTCCGCTGAACAGACTAACTATGGCACCATGATGCAAGATGACATTCAAAGGGTGGGGAGTGACAGGAATATGGTAGTGATAGGTGAAACTATAATCAGCTGTGAATGGGAAGTCCAATGGTTATTTTGCTGGCCCGGTGCCAGAATTAAAGATCTATCCTTGCATTTAGAAAAGGAATTGGAGTGGAAGTTGGTAGGGAACCCAATTGTCATGGTCTCTGCTGGGTACCAACAGCACAGGGAGAAACAAGAATGATGTTCTGACAAGAGAGTTTGAAGAGTTAAGCTCAAAATAAAAACACAAGCCATCAACATTAATCATCTTTAGATCATCACAGCAGACACACACCAGTTGGCATAAAATCAACAGAATGGAGAATTAAAAGTATTGTAGGAACAAGATGCTTCAGTTCTTGAGGCACTGGCACTGATACTAAGGAATGAGAAAATTGTTCCATTGAGCTGACTTGTACTGATATAAATCAGGCAGAAATCAATATTCTGGCAAATCATTTAACTAGGGCTGCGAGCGGACTTTAAAAGGTGAGGGGAGAGTTTGATTGAAGATAGATTCAGAAATCCAAAGAGAAAGATGAAGGCAATAGAACATTAAAATAATATGGGTAAATATCAGCAGAGTGGGACAGAAGGAATAACAGAAATTGTACAGTGTTTAAAGCCATTGCAAGGAATAGAAGCAAAAAGAAATGAAATTAAAGGTTCTTTATCTGAACTCATGAAGAATCTTCAATTGGATGAATCAAAGGCATGAACAGGAATAAATGATTACATCAAATCACCACCAAGTTGAGAAATTAATATTGCACGGCATATAATTGCTGGAAAGACAGAATGACAAAGGAACACAGAGAGCTCCATTAGTTAAGGTCGAGATAAGTATATTAGTGAGAAAGAATCTGGCCTCAGAAAAATCATTAAATATAATCAGTATGGGTGGAAATTAGGAATGGAGTAATGAGGCAGGATTAATTACTAATGTCATTGTGAAAGCTCCATTGGGAAACAGTGATCATAAAACATTGCATCCGGACTTCAATATGTGTGATATGCAATGAGCATTGATCTGATTAGGTTAGCCATTATCCTGTAGGACAGTGTGGTGTACTCTATTTTAGAGTCAAGCTACACAGTGAGCAAATGGCTCAAACATTATTTACGAGACTGCCGATCAGGTCACTCTTACAGCCTTTGGGAACCTAACACATATGTTGACTGGTGAAGAAAACTGTGCAGTCAATGGTGACATATTGATATGTGGCTGCCATTTTTGAATGTGAAAATTAAGGGACTAAAATCTGACAAGTTCCTGGGATCCAATGGTGTACACACTCGGTTCTTAAAGCTTTGATTGTCCAAACTTCCTTATGTTTGGCAATGGTCATCATCAGATTGGAAACTGGTAAATGTAACATCACTTTAATAAAGGAGGGAGTAACAGAAACAGTGAACTAGCCAAATATGAATCATCATTTCGCAAATGCTGGAATTGATTTTACTTAGAAAAGTACAGCATGATTTCACATAATAAATATGTCACACAGGAATTTCCTTAAGATTTGAGAGTGTAACCACTAAGGTGGACAAAGGTGGACCATTGTATCTGAATTTTCAAAAGGAATTTGATAAGGTTGATAAGCTTGACAAGGACTCACGATACTGAAAGCAATATATTAACAGGGATAAGTAATTTATTAATAGACTGGAAACAGAGAATGGGCAATACAGGACATTTTCAAGTAAGCAGGTTGTGAATAGTGCAGGGCTGCAAGACTCATTTTTGAGGCTTCAGCTATTTACAACCAGTATTACTGACTTAAGCGAAGAGCTAGTGAGTAATGCATCAACATTCACTGAAGATACAAAGTTGGGTCAGAAGGCAATTTGTGGAGATGACACAGAAAGGCAACAAAAAGTTACAGCCAGTTTATGTGTGAGGGCAACAGGATGGCAGATGGAGTAAAACATGGCAAAGTGTGAAGGTGTTTGTTTTGATTGGAGGAATAGAAAACTTGAAAACTTTTTAAAAGATGTGAAGCCTGTTAATGTTTCTTCAATACGCGCACACAAGGAATGCAGAAAGTCAACATTCAGGTGCAAAATGCAGTTCAGAAAGCAAATAATAAGTTTTTGTATATGGTTTTGATGACTGGAGTACAGGAATAAATAAATCTTGCTAGTTCTGCATAGGGTTGAGACTATATCTGGAGTTGTGTGTGCAGTTTTGGCCTCCATATTTATACAGAGATATACCACAGAGCAACAAATGACAGGCTGAGTAAACTAGCCCCTATATTTCCTGGGTACAGAGGAACAAGGGGTGATCTTTAAAAAAAAGCAAGACACTGGGGATGGTTTTCATATTCACTACTCAAAAACAGTAAAAAGGATAAGAATCCCATCACTTAGGTCTGAGAAGAAGAGAAATTAGTTCACTCAAAGGATAGTGAATCATAGTATCATTGTAGCACTGAAGAAGAATACACTGTGCCTTTCTGGAATCTTTAAAATTCTCTACTCCAAACAGACTTAGGGAGGGACCATATATTAAAATGTATAAGGCTGGGATAGCCAGATTTTGAGTGTTATAGGGAATGAAGGAATATGAGGAGTAGATGGGACAGTGGAATTGAGGCCCAAGATTATCCAGATTATAACTAATAGTGGAGCAGGCTCAACTGGCCATGTAGTCTACTTCTGCTCTTATGAGCAATAGTTACAACTTACGAGTGCAGGGAAAGGACTGCTTATCTTTGATCCCCCAGCTAATGTGATCCTGAGGAGACTTAGTTGATCTGCTGGTCTTTTCTAATCCACCTTTCTCGCTTCTTCAACTTGCATGCTGAAATTCCAAGTCTGGTTCTGATATGAAACTAAATTAGCACCATCTACTTTTAGTTACCATATACGATTGTGTATAAGTTGAGTTTTGAAGACTGTTTTTGAGCTGAAATTCGGGGTCGACTTATACAGTGAACACAGTATTGTTTTTAAGGGGATGAAATTCATGCTAGGCATGAGTCAAAAGTGGACAAACAAGAGCCAGATCTCTCTATTAAATAATAAGCAACAATATCTTGGATATTAGCATTGTTAAACAAAGTAAAATAGCCCCAGCTTGCACATACTATGCAGGTAATATCTACTGTGGTTGAGTTCAGGACACATGGTGAAAAAAAATTGTATTCAGGTCTTGATTGTCATTTGCATTTCATTTTTGAGTAGAAGTACAGGTGCACAATCCTTTATCCAAAATGCTCGGGATCAGCTGGTTTTCAGAGTTCAGAATTTTTCGAATTCCAGAATAAGTGACAGTTTAATGGTGAACTTTGTAAAAATCTTACCAGAGGAGCAGACTTACTGAGTAAAACAGGCCTCAAGAAAGAATTGAGACCTGCCGACGCATCTGACTGACATGCATCGAGTGGGTGTCGACTTGGGTTAACTGTTTGCATGCCAAACAACCTTATTATTTAGAAAAAAACTTCATAAACAAAACCTTCCAACTTTGGAGCTTTTTGGATTTCGGATAAAGGGTTATTTACATGTACTAGTGATAGAAAGACAATCACAAATAAGTCAATATCCATCTGATCATTTAAAACGGGAACTTTACCTTCCAGGCAGTCCCTGGTTCCTGAATGTTCCCTGTAATATGTTCACTTTGTGGTAAACCTCAGAAACTGACTCCACAGATTACAGTAATTTTGAAAACCTGACAGCCAGCAGCCTGGAAGACCCAGAACGGAGTGGTCCGGCCAGTAGACAGGAAAGCAGGAGTCGAATGCAACAGGCAGGCACATTAACTTATAAGGTTGATCTGTGATGAACTAGGGTTGACTTATACACAAGGTATATGGAAAATACAAGATTTTCTGGCCGAAATAAGGGGTCGACGTATACATAAGACTGACCTATACGTGTGTATATACAGTAGATCCAATGTATAAAGCATTACCCAGACATAATTCAGTCAACAGGGGCAAATTTTGACAACAAAATACTCAACCTGTCTTCCACAGCTGTTGCTCCAAGTAAATCAAGATCACTTTCAATCAGATCATAAGCTTCAGCAAGCTTCCGGTCACGTTCCTGGAGGGCTAGTTTTGCATTCTGAAGGAGTGCGTGAACACTGTCATACTCTTCACTGGTGAGGACTTTGTAAGCCACACATAAGGTTCGCAGTCCCTCCTGAAATTGATAAAAAATATAATCAATACCAGAGTACACTACTGAAAGCCAGTATGAATAGCTGCCACTATGTTACAGAATTCAAAATTGCAGTATTTTGCAGTCACTCAACTCCAACTCTCAGAAACTGTTTGGAAATATGTCCAGCCAAAAATACTTATTGATTTCAATTGTAAGATCAGCTTCCATGTCTTCAAATATCTGCAACATGTTGGATTTGGAAGTTTGAAATGTGAATGAAATGCAAGAACAAAGTATAGTCAGATAACCTCATAGAAAGTGATGAAAATAAGGTTGTGTTCAAGTGACTTAAATTTGTATATTCAGTAAGGAAGAACTTACTTTCACATTCTTGACAGTCGCAAGGGTGTCATAGCCAATAAAATCAAGACTCATTCATAAAAAAAGCATGATAGTGTCGACAAAATTTGCCTATGATATGCTGCGCATGCTGTGACCAAGAAATGGCCAAGGCCAGGATCAGTGTTGGAGTAGGGGAGCTCAATACAAAGACGCAGTCATGCTTGTGGCAATAGGAAAAGGCTACTGCCGTTTGTATGATGCAGGCAGCTATGTGGAGTTAGCAGAGTTGGTGGGGACTGTGCCTTTGAAGTCCAGCTGTTATGTTTACATATATAGCAGGTACCAATTCAATTAAAACTCAGCAATTTAATATCTCAATGCAATAGGCAGCTGGGACTTTTTATTGAAGTAGACTGTGCTTCAATAAGTTAAACTATCATTCACTGTATGAGTGCATGTATTGCACAGAACCCACAGAGATTAAGGTCACCTAGCCAATGGACACCAATATTTGGTGGGACAACAACATCTGGAATTACCATCTAAGCCAGTGGCAGACTTACTATCAGAGGAGACCTGGAGGTGAAGATAGAATGAGCGTTGTGCAATTACAGCAGGGAGACACTTAAACCAGAGGAGCCTGCATATATTCGTGAGGAGCCTGATGCCAAATCTAAGCCCCCAACCCTTGGATGGAGCAGGAGCACTCTTGAGGGTGGCTGCAGCCTGGTAAGAAGCATAACATTATATGTCAGCATGGTTAGGCTGCACTGGAGAGCACTTACAGCTGGCTCAAATTATTGATGCGAGACACAAAATTCAATTTCAGGGTCATTGGCAGAACAGTCAATGCTCCAAGAATAGTCCCAATATTCTGCTCCAAGCTTCCATTAACCAGAAACACTTACTCTTCTTGTGTGTGGAGGAGTTTGAAATGACTGGCATATGTCCAAAGTAATATTGACTGTGTTACACATTCCAGAATTTCTAGCATTTCCCAGATACAAACAATTGAGCCACTGGAGCCTGGCAGAATGAAAGGGGAAGCTGAAGTAAACAGAAGTCATAGTGGAAATTTGACCATTAAACAATGGAAACTTTATCACCTTAAATAAAACCCTTTAAAAAAAATAAAGAGAATAATTTCAAAAGGGACATATGTTTCTTGGCCTCATCAAATGATTCAAGTTGATTTGTTAATCATCGAATATAGGTACAAACACTTTATCTGAACATTATAGAAATTGTATTGGAGGTGTCACACATTTTCCTGATTTGGAACTACACTTAAAGCCTTTCTTACTGTCACTAGGTTACATTCCTGATGCTACCTCCATAACAGTGCTGTTCATGCACCTGCGCTAAATTGGACTGCAGCAATTCAAGGCAGAAGCTCAATAGCAGCTTCACAAAGAGTAATAAGGGACTGGCAACAAAACTGACTTTGTCCACATCACACAAAAGAATAAACATGAAGAAATTGTGGAGCCTGTTACTCCATTTGAACTGGACATTATACTATGCAGATGTAATCATGGAAAAATTAATATTGCAAGAACAAGATTAAGGACAGAAGGCAGAGAACAAAGTTGGGCCAAAAATTGCCACATATTCAATTTTTAGTGGCAGACTTACTATCAGAGGAGACCTGGAAGTAAAGATAGAAGGAGCATTGTGCAATTACATTGGTGCCCTTCACAGCAGGGAGGCAATGGTCTAGTTCTATTATCGGTAGACCATTAATCCAGAGACCCAAGTAATGTTCTGGGAACCCAGGTTGAAATACCGCCATGGCAACGATGGAAATTGAATTCAATAAAATTCAATAAATGTCTAATGATGACCACGAAACCATTGCCGATTGTCGGAAAAACCCTTCAGGGAAGAAAAATGTCATCCCCACCTGGTCTGGCCTACATGTGACTCCAGACCCATAACAACGTGATTGGCTCTTAACTGCCCTCTGGGCAATTAGGGATAGGAAATATATGCTGGTCATGAATGAATAAAAAAATTAAAGGCAGGAAACTGCTGGTCTGGAAATGAATCCCAAGAGCTCAAACATATACATAAAATAACCTTTCAGAATATAATTGTCTGGGCCCTATATGGATAACCACCACTTCAAACAAATTTACCAGGTGACAATCCCATGGGGCCAGAGATGCATTAATCAATCATTCTTTTCTTCAAAATATACCATTTAAACTTATAGAATAGTTTCAAGGTTTAAGGCAGAGCAAATATAGAGACATTAGCAGTCATGTTACAATGACTTGAAGCAACATTCAAACTGCCTTAACATACCACTGCATTTTGCTGTACTCTTTGCCTGACTAGGTCCAACTTCCCTGCCTTCACTCTGGGGAAAATGGATAAATCAGCTCCTTTACAGAACAAGATTATTTCACCTATTAAAGAGACAAAAAGGCTTATGTTAATGAAATGTTATAAGATAGTTTGAGTGACATATAGACACAGCCAATGAATGATAAATGTTGCCTCAAAAGCACTGATCCTGCACTAGAAGTAAAATTGGCAGAAAAAAAATCACATTGTTTTCACAGAACAGCACAAACTTAGAACTTTGTCTTTCTAAACCAAATATCCTAAACTTTGCCTGATGACATATCATTCTCACATTCATCGCAGATTTAATCCCATCCTACACACGTACCTAATCCAATTCCACTCACATGCTCACAAATCGCATGCAATATCACCCACACTCACACAACATCCAACTGCAATACCTGCATCTCTTCCAACCATACTCAGCCGTATCTTGTTTGATCACAAGCACCTTTGTCTCAGACACACATACTGACATTGAATTTATAAAGGTCAGATCCACTCCCAGCCACTAAGTCATTCTCACCCGTTACGGATCTAATAATGACACTCATTCGACGTCTCACTGAATCAAAATTCAATATCTGGAGTAATTCGTACCTGAAAAAGAATGGAAAGATGTGAATTTAATAGAAACATACTTCTCACACACACAGAAAATATGTCTACATTTCCAGTTAACTGAAATACTGATTTTTATTTTTTTCAGATTTCTTGTTCTTACTGTGGGTTACATACAAACCTACATGCATTACTTCTATTATAAGCAGACCTCATGTGGTTGTTCATATTTACACTTTTTTGATGTTACTTGTCCAAAATAACTCTTGGACTTCCTTCACTGCTCTGACCACTGACACATGCCTTCAAAGCAATGCATTGTGTGTTTGCTTTGCAGTTTATCAGATAGCTTAAATACCTCAGTTTACAACTCTTGATAACGTATCTCATGGCTCTTCTGGGTTTTTGTCTCCCTTGAATCCTCGCCAGCTTATCCATTCTTCTGAGGATATTCTAACCCTCCTTCTGTATGTCTACATTTCAAAGACTTCCAGTTTTATGCATAGTTACCCACAGTACATGCTTTACAACTATTTAAATGTGTTGACCAGATATAATAGTTAAGCAAACATTTCTTTGAAAACTGGCTTATTCTATATTCTTAGAATTGATTTTTTAAAAATCAACAGCAATTCTTCTGATAATTTCAGTGTCATATCTAGCATCTTCTGTAATAATCTGATATGTACAAAATCTGCATACTTATTCTGCATACAAATGAGAATGTCACCTTTGGTTTTGTGTATTTCTTACTAACTATCATCACTTTGGTCTTCCGAGCAGACATTTTCATATTAAGTGCTTTATCAGTATTGCTGACTTCATCTAAACTTCACTCTAATTACTATATTGCCTCAGCTGTCAAGCAAGTGTCATCTACCTCAAGGTTTATGGCTCTACGGCCTAAATTTAACCCTCCAAAAAGTGTTTGATTTTTCTAAATATAGCTTCAGTGTGTTCTATATTAGTCTGGAAGGATTGGAAAGGATTAATACTTGACTGAGTGTAATAAGCACTGTGATCATACTATGGACATGGTGGGAGAATAAAGTTGGATCTCCTAGGAGACAGATCTAAAATTAGATCTGCCCAGAAGTCTTTATGGTGATGTAGACCTGTTCATTTGCAGAGATGCGCACACACAGTCAAATGCTTTTTCATAGACTATCAAATGTTTGTGTACTTCTTTATCCATCTCACAGATCCATTGTTAACAGATAACCAGAGGTGAGTGACTTGTTTTCAAAAATATCCTGAGGAACAATTACTTTCAGCAGACCTTTAAGCAAATGACTCATTAGACTAAGTGTTCTGTACGCTAAATTTATTCCTAAGAATTGGTTTGAAAGCATCAGAGCATAATCCATGAAATGACTCCTTTCAGATTCTTATTATCATAAAAAGAATCCACTTGTCCTATTAGCAGGAAGAATTTGAGAGGTAAGCTGATTAGAAGTGGGACAGGCAGCTGTAATATGACTCACTTTTAATAACCATACGTTTACTTGCTCAATTTTTCTAATCAAGTCTGCTTTTAAGTATACCTCAATACTACAACTCTGTCAATAGTTTGAAGAGGTAGACACTATTGTCCTACCTCTTGTCCTATTGTTCTGGGGAAATAGTCAAAATCAGGAGGAGTTACTGGAAAAGTATAAATGAAGGATCATGAGATGATTGTTGATTCTCATGGAAAGTGAGTCACGCTGGTGTGCTAGTTCAAATTGGATAGCACAGCTGATTGTTGAGAATGGTCCTCCGACATTCCAGCCTGGTGGAATATGTAGCCTGCACCAACCTACTCAAGTTGAGACTTCTCAGTGAGTCTTGTCATGCATAAAGAGGCTATATCAACAATGTATCTGCTCAGTGTTCTATGAGAGCTGGTCTGTACTCTGGTCTTTTATTGTTGTCTGGAAGTACAAATAGTACCAATGTATTGGATGGCAATACCAAAAGTTAATGAGGTTCTTCACTCTGCTCAGCAGCACATCTCGGAGAAAGACAAATCCTTAATAAACCAGCATCCTATACATGTGACAGGTGTTTCATCAATGGAGCATGAGCTGCATTTGATGAAGGATTGGGAGAGATACTTCAGAAACTCCAGCCACAAACATAATTTCAATGTGCTAGTCTATTGACAAGGCAAGCCTTGTGGCAATGGGGAAGTGATGATGGGAACAGGTGGTGGATGTGACTGCCAGTCATCACGCCTCAGGTCAGACTGCAGCAGATGTGCAGTTCAGATCCTCCTGAGACAATAGAGCAGATCTATCAGGTAAAACACTGCATCGCCCCCAATCCAGGAAGTAAAAGGAACATGAAACACAATCTGTTCTCCCTGCACCTGCCAGGTTACAGTTCCAGTTATATGGTCAAAATGTAAAGTGTAAGATCACTAATCAGCGTAGGAAGCATAGTTCATGGAATACTTTAAAAAGCGTTCAAGAGCATAGCAGGTAAATGTCCCAATGATAAGGCAATACTTAATAAACATGACAATCAAACTATTAAAGTTCATTCACCATAATAATCAAAATAAATTATAAAATCCCAGGCTCTGATTAGCTGAAGAAGTAAACAGGATATCTTGTATCTCAAATGCTGCTATGCTTTGTAATGAAGGTCACGTATAACAGAATGTGGTAGACTGAGACCTGATGCTAATGTGGAGAACAATTTCAGTCCCAATACAGCCAGCACATTTATAGGTTGATTGTCCAGACTGGGTACTTGAGTGGCATAAATTCCAGAGGGCTCAGTGAATGGAGGGTTGTGGCATCTATGGAACTTTCAGGAACAGCTCCTGAATATTCAACTTCAAATATTAATTGAATTTTAAGGATGATCGCTAAGAAGTCAGGTCCATGAACCGGCAGAATAAAGCAGAGTGAAAGTAAAAAAAGCTCAGTTTCAGAACTGATAGAAAAAAACTGTCATACAGTTGATTTCACTGTCATTTCATGAAACGTGTGGATTACTAGCGAGGTCAGCATTTGCACCCCAGTTGCCTTTGAGCAAACATGTACTTGCCTTTCAATTTCAGCCTCTGGATTTTCAAGCTCCATAAAATTGTCTTTTACCTGCAGGAATGTGAAGCCAAGCCTGTGAACAAGAAAAGACAAGTAAAACCACAAACTATTCAGCACAGGGAATAATTTGGCCATCTTGTACGCGATGTTAATCCATCATGATCCGGTAATACACCAATTACTGTCCAGGATTCGCTCATTGCAAAGTCAGAATCAGATTTCAGATATCTAATAATCTGTGGAAACTCAGAAGGTCAAGTGGCCCTAATATCGACGGATCATTACAAAAGCCCAACTGATTAACTGGAGTCCTTCAGAAGGAAAACTTGCTGCTTTTCTCCAGTCTGGTCTACATATGACTCAAAGTCAGCACTATATAGTTAACTCTTTATGCCTATTCTTGGTTATCCTGTAAGGAAATGTACTACCATTTCAGCTGCAACCTAAGATGTTTAAACAACCAAAACAAATCTTGTGTTTTGTAACACTACAGAGGGGCACTCTTTAGTTTCTGTTTTGGCATGGGAAAGTATCTCACAGTAATTAAAAAACATATCTACATATCATTAAAATGGAATCTTGTGTGTTTGATTCAATGACAAACATGCAATAGCCAACAGTACAACTGTGCACAGAGGAAGAAGGCTGAGAAAGGACCTTTAGACATGTCAATACCTCTTTGGGTAACTAAGCTTGTGCAATCTGCTTCCCAAAGTAGGCTAATGTCATACAAACTCAGAAATACGGGAGAAATTCAGCAGGTCTGGCATCATTTGTGGAGACCGAAACAGAGCTAACATTTTGAGTCCAGTATGATTCTTCTTAAGAACTGAAAGGGGTTGGAAAATATTCTTTATACACTTGACAGAGGCAAAGGAGGAGCTAAGGGAACAGATGTTGTGACTACCTAGTGCTAAAGACAAAGGGGTTACTAATTGTGGTCAAAGAGAAAGAGAGATGTGAAATGGTTATAAATTGAGGTGTGGAAGGGAGAAAATGGATCTTCTCTGTCAAAAGTAATGGAAACAAGTCACAAATGGTTGGGGGCGGCGGTGCAGAGAATGTAAGAAAAATGGAGAACAGACATAATGTGGTCAGGTTCTAATGAAGAACCCAAAACACTGACACTGCTTTCTCTCCACAGATGCTGCCAGAGCTGCTGTGTTTCTCCAGCTTTTTCCATTTTTGTTTAATAATGTGGTCTGGCTCTGAACTTATGAAATTCATTCTTAGTCCTAGAGGCTGTAAAGTGCATAAAAAGAAAATGAGGTGTTGTTCCTCAAGCTTGTGTTGGGCCTTGTTGGAACATTGCAGCAGACCCAAAGTGGAACTACCTGCATGAGAGCACTGTTGTTTGTTGAAATGGCAAGGAACCGGAAGGTTGGGGGTCACTCCTACGGACTGAGCTAATGTCAAGCTAATATCAGACATGCTAACGTCATTTAAAAAAAAACAAATAACTGCAGATGCTGGAAGTCAGAAACAATAACACAAATTGCTGGAAAAACTCAGCAAGTCTGGGAGCATCTGTTGAGTGAAAGCAAACTTAACATTTCAGGTCCAGCAACCCTTCTTCAGCTGATTCAGTGACCTGATATGTTAACTCCGTTTTCTTCCTACTGATGACACCAGACTTGCTGAGTTTTTCCAGCAATTTTTGTTTTTGTTTGATGCTAAGGAAAGCAGGTTTTCTTCAAGAGACTACATGACGTAGCAGCAAGGCAATTTTTCTAATTTTACTGCTTCCTCAAACATTTGCTGATTTTCTCACTCAGGAGTGTCGAACGTAGTGCCTTCAAAAGAAGGAAAAAGCCCTCATACAATCAAAGCTACCAAACATAATGAGATATTATTCCTTGTTGGGTGTCAGATATACAGCCTCCCATTTTTACCCATCATTTCCATCATATTCAACTAACTTTAGGATTGTTAAATACCCCAACATAATTCATAAGCTGTTGCAGCTATAAATCTGCAAATCTCACTTCAACTTCTTTTTAATCGGTACTTTGAACTGAAATAGAACCATAATTGTCCAGTTAAGAAAATGCATGAAGCAAAACAAAATCACTAAATTTAATCTGAAGATGTTGCAAAACTTCCAAGAGTTTGGTGGGTGGACCACACAAATAACGGAGGTGGTAGAGGGCATGGGATTACATCAAATATTTTGTGTTCAGCATCCCTGGCAATTCCTATAAACAGGGCTTGCCCACATAATCAGAAAAACTGCACTGCCTCTGCTCGTTAAGGATAAGGCTGTAGTACAAAATCAATGACTCAGTTTCAACTTTCTCTGTAGCAAGTTGTGAAGTTCAGTTCAATAAATCTGATAATTGATGCTGACATAACAGAACTATCACAAAACATGCTAAACCACTACAACATTCAACATTAGCAAATGCAATGTCCTCCAAGGAAAAAAAATCTGAATCTAGCCAACCGTGTGGTCTGGTATTCACTTACACAAAGAAGAACTAATGAACTTATATTGGTATATCATTTGGGCATCAGTAATTTTGTTGCAGGGTGATGATGCTAGCGCAGTTGCACAATGCAGACTACTACAGACGTGTTACGAAGAAGGAGCTGCATGCCTAAATCACTCCTGCAGTGTACATCTTCTGTACCTCCAAGATCCTCCTTACCCCCAACCCTCAGCCTTCCGCCAGGACACAGCAATGAAGCATCCTTTAGCCCCAAGTTGAACTGTAGGGGATCTCAGAGGAATCTTGGTCCCTGGGAATGCCATATAACAAGAGATGGTGAAAAATAGACCCACTGACATGGAAACATTCTCTGCCATCCATCAACCAGGCTCCAGGCTGAGATAAAATAGTTGCTTACGGCTGTGTCTCAGAAGAGTCAAAGGCACTGGATTGAAGTCTTATAAACAGTTGGTAATTCCTTTAACAGTTATCATCCGGCCATGGGTGCAACTGTGTGGACTCCAAAGATTAGCTTCTGGACTCAGTCAAAAACTGAGAGAGAGGCGCAAATTCTGGAAAAGCCTCAAATCCTCTCCAGGCTATGCAGCCAGAAAGCAAATGGAGAGGATATTCACTCATACACTGCTGTGTAGCAGCATTTAACTCTCCACTCTGCAGGCACCCTGCCTCTATTCTTGATGAAGGGCTTTTGCCCGAAACGTCGATTTTCCTGCTCCTCGGATGCTGCCTGACCTGCTGTGCTTTTCCAGCACCACTCTAATCTAGACTGTGTAGCAGCAAAGCCTAGACAACATCCATTTACCAAGACTGAATTATTTACAAATTCCCATTTCCAATATCTATGACACAGTGTTGACTTCACAAGGAAAACAAAGTCATTGATAAAGGTTGATCTTTTCACAGACAATGTGTCTAGAAAACTAATGTTAACCAAAAGATTTTGCTACTTTGGGCATATGCAGACAATGGATGCACTTTGACAGGGGGAGGTGCCCTTGTCCAGGTAGGAGCAGGATGCCCACAACACTGATTCATGAATGCAGTCAAGAGAGACATGACAGCCCTTAATGTCAATTATGACAAGTGGGACACTTTAGCCAAAGATTAATGCAAATCATGGGTAGAAGATCACTAGTGCAGTAGTACATGGTTTCAGAATCCCCAAAGCAGACACAGGGCAGTACGGTGGCTCAGTGGTTAGCACTGCTGCTTCACAGCACCAGGGACCCAGGTTCAATTCCAGACTTGGATGGCTGTCTGTGTGAAATTTGCACATCTCTCCATGTCTGTGTGGGTTTCCTCTGGGTGCTCTGGTTTCCTCCTACAGTCCAAAGATGTGCAGGTCAGGTGAATTGACCATTCGAAATTGCCCATAGTGTTAGGTGCATTAGTCAGAGGGAAATGGGTCTAGGTGGGTTACTCTTCGGAGGGTCAGAGTGGACTTGTTGGGCTGAAGGGCCTGTTTCCACACTGTAGGGAATCTAATCTAATCTAATCAGTCCTGCTAACATGGCAGTAGTAATGCTCCTTCACCACAGCAAGTGACAACTTAATGTGAGGCATTTTTTGAAGACTTTGTCTTTTCAGCCATTAAAAGTGCAAATGACTTTATCTGGTCTCAAGAAAGTTCTAAAATTGCGTCTCAGCATTCCTCTTACATGGAAGGATGTCAACCAACCACATGACTTACACATTTCAGAAGTACAAAGCGCTTATCGGTTCTTGTAATTTTCTTTGAAGTTTAGATTATGTTGTTATACAAGGAAATAAAACACATAGCATGATTCCACGAACCAGAATAAAAGTCTCACACCTAATTCTGCACTCAGACCTTTAAAATGAATCTGAAATTGGTCCCTTTGACTAAATACCTTTTGGAAATGTGCAGAATTTGGAGAAGTAGCTTGATTACTCTAGTTTGAAAGTTAGTTTAAGTGCACACTCAGAAAGGTCATTCTTAAGAACACAGTTCCTGCATACGTAACAAACAACAAGTCTTGTAACTCGTGACTGCTGAGAAATCACTCAGTCTGTCGTCGGGAGAGAGCTCAAAGAGAAAATGGCCCAGTTAATAAATCCTAAAGTTCATGAACTTAGTGCAGACTCACTCACAGCTAGAATAAGGTTTTCGCAGGTGGAATGTGATGTTGAAAAATGTGAAGTTAACATTTTGCCAGGAAGAAAAACAGAACAGCAGAGGTTGCCTTAAATGGTGATAGGTTGTGAAGCATTGATGTCTGAAGGCACCTGGATGTCCTTGTGCATGAATCACTGAAAGCTGATGTGTACGAGCAGCAGGAATACCTTTATTGCCAGTGGATTTCAGTACAGAAGTAAAGATGCCTTGCTGCAAATATATAGAGCATGTTGTTGCTGCACCTGGAGTATTATGCAGAGCTTTGGTCTTGTAATTTAAAGAACAATATACTTGCAATGAAGTGAGTGCAACGAGGGCATTCTAGAACTTGGAGGAATAATGGGCAGGTCATTTAGGACTGAGGAAAAAAGGAAACATCTTCACTCAGGCTGTGATGAATCTTTGGAAGTCTCTATACCAAACTGGAGGCTCGATCACCAAGTGTGCTGAAAACAGAGATTAATAGACTTCTACTAAAGACATCAATAGTATGGGATTATTTTCTTAGTGAGGGAATGAGTGTGCCATTGGATGAGGTAGTATTTGTTGCCATTCCTAGTTGCTCTTGAGATGGTTGCGGTAAACTGTCTTTTTGAACTGCTACGGTCCACATACTGCAGATGGATCCATAATGCTGTTGGGGCAGGCATTCCAGGACCTTGACCAAGCACCTATGAAGAAACACTAATACATTTCCAAGTCATGAAGGGTGAGTGGCATAGAGGGGAACTTGCAGGAGGTGGTGGTGGTATTCCCAGGAGTCCATTGCCCTTGTCCTTCAAGATGGTAGTCTTTGTGGCTTGGGAAGGTGCTGTCTAAGCAGCCTTATGAATCTCTGCAGTGCTCTGAGGCAGAAGATCAGTCATAATCTAGCTGAAAGGCAAGATCAAGGGGCCAAATACCTACTCCTGCTCTTATTTCCTATGTCCCTTCAGGATTTAAAATTTCTCTAGATGCTAAACATCTCCATTATTGGTACAGTTTTGTGTAAACATTCAATATTTAATGAGAAGTTGCCAACCGGGCAAATATTTCTTAAATCTAGCTATGACTGAAGGGATGAGAGTCAACATAATAGGTGGATACTGGACGTACTAGCAACAAACACAAAAGATAACAATGGCTGTTGCTATTTTTCTTGATAAACACTCGCAGGTGAAGTTATGTTCTATGTAATTGCAATAAGGGATCTCCTGAATAATGTATCACTATCCAGAGCTGAAAATAGACTACAATATCTTAGAGTCATAGAGATGTACAGCATGGAAACAGACCCTTTGGTCCAACTTGTCTATGCTGACCAGATATCCCAACCCAATCTAGTCCCACCTGCCACCACCTGGCCCATATCCCTCCAAACCCTTCCTATTCATATACCCATCCAGATGCCTTGTAAATGTTGCAATTGTACCAGCCTCCACGACTTCCTCTGGCAGCTCATGCCATACACTTATCACCCTCTGCGTGAAAAAGTTGCCCCTTAGGTTTCTTTTATATCTTT
Source organism: Chiloscyllium punctatum (assembly GCF_047496795.1). NCBI lineage: Eukaryota > Metazoa > Chordata > Chondrichthyes > Orectolobiformes > Hemiscylliidae > Chiloscyllium > Chiloscyllium punctatum. The sequence continues at coordinate 114,533,384 of NC_092747.1, read as the reverse complement.
TCCCTCTCACCTCTAGTTCTGGACTCCCCAACCCCAGGGAAAAGACTTTGCCTATTTATCCTATCCATGCCCCTCATAATTTTGTAACCTCTATAAGGTCACCCCTCAGCCTCCGATGCACCAGGGAAGACGGCCCCAGCCTGTTCAGCCTCTCCCTGTAGCTCAAATCCTCCAACCCTGGCAACATCCTTGTAAATCTTTTCTGAACCCTTTCAAGTTTCACAACTTCCTTCCGATAGGAAGGAGACCAGAATTGCATGAAATATTCCAACAGTGGCCCAACCAATGTCCTGTACAGCTGCAACATGACCTCCCAACTCCTGTACTCAATACTCTGACCAATAAAGGAAACACCTTCTTCACTATCTTATCTACCTGCCACTCCACTTTCAAGGAGCTATGAACCTGCACTCCAAGGTCTCTTTGTTCAGCACATCTACAAAATAGTTTACTCCATTGTTCTCAAATCAGTCATAACCATTTTAAATTGTTTTAGTACCTCTTTACGCCCTCTACCAGGGCAATCTCATCTGGCGAAGAGGAAATGTAAACTGAGGATCTCCCATCCTGGTGTTGCTTCTGATAATCAGTCTCGTCTTCTCTTTTAACTTGGACTGTGTGACAAAGACACAATGCGCGGAAAAACAGCTCCTTTCTTTCCTAAAAGCAACACAACCAAGTGAATGATAGACCAGAAAACGGGAGGACAGAGCTCTTTGGCATTTGCATTTGGCATCTTCTACCCTTTTTTTGACATAGCTAAGCATAAAGGCTTTCTTGCTTGCTGCATTACTAACCTGAAAGATTTTTATCACAGATCTAATCTACAGGAAATGTGGCCTCACATACTTGCATTAGCACAAAAATTAATTCAAATTAAAACCGACCATCCCCTCAGCTTATATTATTCATTGTGGCATAATTAATACAACAGAGAGCAGTAATGGTTGGTTTTGTGACACTCTCTGCTAAACCTTCCACTTATTCTCTCTCAACAAGCATCCCCACACACACCCAGGCACAAAGCCAGCAAGTCACAGCCTGGCACTACACTGCCCTTCCCCTAAGCTGGGGCAGCACGGTGGCTCAGTGCTTAGCACTGCTGCCTCACAGCACCAGGGACAAGAGTTCGATTCCGGCCTCGGGCGACTGTCTGCATGGAGTTTGCACATTCTCCCCGTGTCTGCGTGGGTTTCCTCCGGGTGCTCCAGTTTCCTCCCACAGTCCAAAGATGTGCAGGTCAGGTGAACTGGCCATGCCAAATTGCCCATAGTGATAGAATGTGTTAGTTGAGGTAAATATAGGCTGGGGGAATGGGTCTGGGTGGATTACTCTTCAGACTGTTGGTGTGGACTAGTTGGACTAAAGAGCATGTTTCCATACTGTAGGGAATCTAATCTAATCTAGTTACATGTCTTTTTGGCACCAGTCTGCCAATTATGACCCATCACCAGTACTCTGTGGACCAGTCTACCAACGACACTTGGTCACCAATCTTCTCGGGTAGTGTTTCATTAGAGATCTTAACCTTCTAGTGGAAAACCATTCTGGATATGACAAAGGTGTCCCTGATTGAGTTTTGAGCCACCTCACCCTGTAGTTCTGTCAGGCTCTTGAACATAGAATTTACAGCACGTAAGGAGGCCAATGCACCTGCACCAGTTTTTTGACAGAGCTATCTACTTGTCCTACTCTCTCGTCTTTCTCTAATAACCCCAACAACTTCTCTTTTTCAAATATTTATCCAATTCCCTTTTGTAAGTTACTTTTTAATTTGCTTCCTTTTCGGGACACTGTTCCAGATCACAAGTTTTTACTGACAAGGAATTCTTCATTTAACCTCTTTGCCCTACATTTCAGCTTGGGCCATAGTACTGAGATGTTTAAAGTTTCATTGTTGACAGTTTATTTGGTTTAGTTTGACAGCTGGCTAGCAGAGTGCATAGTGCCCTGGAGACTTGGAGTGCTGGACTTTAATGATAATTGAAATTAAAGCAGCAAATGCTATTGCTAAAAGGATCAATTGATTTCTGACTTGTGTGTCATACACATGCATGCTGACTGGGTCATAAGCTGATTAAGTAAGATCCAGTTTGAATAGATTTTGTTGATTCATACTGATTATATCATAGTTTCTCTTCTGTCCCTGGTCGGCTACTGATAAAGCTGACACTACTTCCACTACTTCAGCTCATATGTCAAAGAAAACAGACATCTAACATGTTGGTGCTTTCTTTCAGCTGCACAGTTAAATGGGTGTATTTAATGTTCAATTTCCTCATGTTTGTTTCAATTAAGTCTTTGTGACTGAGCTGTCATGTATTAAATCACTACGGTTCAGTACAAAAAAGGTGACGGATAGTAATCCATGATTTCCTTGTGAGCAAAAATCTAAGTGTGAAGGGAAGTAGTGTTCAGTTCATGACCCTAAGTGATAGAGCAGCTCAAAGAATCATATGAACTGCTCCAAGGTCTCTTAATCCCTGTACAAAAAAAAATCTCTTATCCAAATTTACTGCAGCAAATCAATACCCTTCTAAACAATCTGAAGTCAATAGCTCAACACTTTCCTCTAATTTGATTCCAAATCATAGCCTTGCCTGATCAGCTATTCCAACAGGGGCATCAATGAAATCGATTGCTGCATTGCTGTAAAAGCTCTGGCCGTTAGATATGGAGTGCTGAACATGGACATGACCATCGATGCAGCACTCAATAAACTCCATGTTATTCTCAGTCAGGGTCCCTGTTTTGTCCGTAAAAACATATTCAACCTATAACAGAAACAAAAACATGGTTAGCAAGAAAAAGTATCAAGATCATAACGAGCAAACAACTCAGCACGAGAAGTATAACAAATACTTGGAAACCAAGTGACCAAGTTAGTGCATTACAGACATAGACTGGGTGAGCTGACAGCATGCAAAAGGGTGATTGGATTGCATTAGCACTGACAGGTTGAATAGATCACACGAACACAGAACAGGTGGAGGGGATTGGGATGACACTTAAGCTCAATAGATCACAGTGTCACTGTGCCTCAGGAACCCAAAAACTGACTCAAACTGGGCTGGACTGACCACTGGATTGCCATGCTGCAGTCTTCAGATTAACATATTCAAAGCATACTCTGTAGTCCAAAACAGATTTTTAAAGATTTCTCCATGTGAAACAGGGTTAATCCAATAGTCACAACATTACCAGCCCTTGCTGCACTCACACCCACACACATTCACACTGCCCACATGCTACTGAACATTCACTTAACCTCACACGCCTCAATCACTAAACCCCGCTCTATCCCATATCCTGACACTGCTTCCCAACCACATCACTTTGCTCACAGTGCAATCCCTTGCTCTGTCGCACTCACCGACCCCTTCACTCACTCCACCCACTCCAGTGTTTCTCCTTATCATCCCTTCTCATCCTCCAACAAACTCCTCTTCCTCAGTCCCACATCCTCACTTACCTCAACAATGCCCCACCAGCACCCAATTCTTCAACTCCTATTCATCCCTCTGCCTCAGCTGAACTCCCTGTTCAATCCAGCCTCTTGTCTATCTTCACATCACCTTCCACTCTTAGCCTCTGCCTTGCCTCATTGCTCTGCACTGCCTACCACCCCACTCCTGCCATCCCGACTCCCACACTCCCTCATTCTGGCCTTCCCTTATCCTCAAGATTCTAGAGTATTGCCTGTTTTGAGCAAAACTGGAATCTCTACTCCGAGGTGGTGGAGTCAACCTACCTGCCCCAACTCTTCATTCAGGTCCGACGTGTTGACGATTGGCCCTTCACAGATTTCATTGTCAAACATCTCCTCATCCCAAGAAATGAAATAGGAACCAAGAAACTTCTGCATTTCCACAGTGACATACATGGAGACGGGGATGATATAATTGAAAAGGACCATAAAGGCCAAAAAGTCTGTGAATGACGACAGGAACTAGAAAAAAGCAAAAAGAAAAGTTAAAAGCATGAAATTGATCTCGTCAATTTATTTAATAAAATATATATAGCTCTAAACATCTGTTCATAAGATGTAGAATAATGCATTATTGCATAAATGGGCAGGTTTGGATCAGTTGGAAGTTGCCCGGGAATAATGTTTGATCAGATTGGCAGTCTCCCATCACCTAACCGGCTGCTGAAGCTCCCATAACAAATCTACAAGTAACTACTGCGCACCAAAGGATCTCTCGCACTGCCAGGATTTAACAGTGCTGGGAGCTGTCTATGCAAAGTGCTCTGTCTGGATGAATGGAGGTGAGTGTGGCTGACAAGGTGTGATGTCTCTTCTCAATGGGTTCACTGGATCCATCAGAGGTACTCCCTTCCTCCCTGGACTCTGAAAGGCTACAGGCCCTGACAACATCCTACTAATAGTACTTTGTAGCAGCAAATCATGTCCCCCACAATTAGCTGCTCCCCTAGCCAAATCTTTTCATTTCAGCTACAATACTGCCATCTACCTGCCAATGTGGAAAATTGCTCAGACATGTCCTTTTGTACAAGGAGGACAAATCTGAATTTTATATTGTCATCTTTTATATTGCGAGGGTACATCAAGGTACCCTCGCAATACTAGTCAATGGGAATCTGTGGAAAAGGCTCCACTGGTTGTAAACCTACAAAGACAAAGGAAGATAGTTATTGGAGGTCAATTACATCAATCCCAGGACATCTCTGCAGAGTTCCTCAGGCTAGTAACCTAGAGCCAAACATTTTCAGCTGCTTCAAATGGTCAGAACTGGGGACGTTCACTGATGATTATACAACATTTGCAACTCTACAGAGACTGGAAGGAGCCCATACGCAGCAAAACCTGGACAACATTCAGGCTTGGGCTGCTAAGAGGCTAATTATATTTGGGCCATGCCAGTACCAGGCATCCACCATCTTTAATAAGATAGAATCCAATTATGTCCCTATGAAATTTAACGGCATGACTGAATCCCATTAATATTTCTAGAGGCTACCATTAACCAGTAACAGAACTCGAACAGCCATAAAGATACTGTGATGACAATAGCAAGTCAGTGGCTAGGAATTTGGACGTGAATAACTCACTTTCTGACTCCTCAAAGCCTGTCCACAAGATTCAAGTCAAAAGTGTGATGGACTACTCTCTACTGGCCTTGATGAGTGCAGCTCCAACAACAGTTAGGAAGCTTGACATCATCCAGAACAAAACAGCCCAGTTAATTGGCATCACGTCCACCATTTTCAAACTTTACCCTCTGACCACCTTCTTCAGAAAAAAAAATGCTTCACGAGAGGTAGAAGTCACTGGCTGGGTCACCACTGATGATCCATCCTAACTTCTCTTTGAACTGAGTGGTTTGCTATTCCATTTTGAAGGGCAGTTAAGAGTCAATCACATTGTAGTGAGTCTAGAGTCACCTCTAGGCCAGACCAGGTAAGGATGATAGATATAAAGGACACTACTGATACAGATTAGTTTTACCAACAATCATCAGTGATCACTTGGTCACCATTACACTAGCTTTGAGCTCCAGATTTTTTTTGATTGAATTCAAACCCACAACTTCAGAACATTAGCCTGGGATTCTGGATTAGTAACCCAATGATATTATCACAACAGCACCACCTTCATCTATGTGCACAGTGGCAGCAATACGGACCATCTACAAGATGCGCTGCAGTAACTCACTAAGTTTTCTCCCATTGTTTCTCCCCACTGTTCCTTCACTACCATTGTGTCAAAAACCTGTAACTCTCATCCTAACATGACGCCAGTATTTCAAGAAAACAGTTCATCACCAGCTTCTCAAGGGCAAAAAAAGGATGACCAATAAAATCTGGCCTAGTCAGCAATATTCACATCCCATGAAAGAAAGAGCGTGAGCCAAACTTCCCTCGCCAGGTATCAGTTTGGCATTCACCGAGAGTTTGCCACCTTATACCAGAGCGTGGAGAGTGCCCAAATTACTGTCAACCAACTGGCCATAAAATAGCTGAAACTGAGTCATACTCTGTCTGGTCAGGTATCTCCCATTAGCTCATTGGGCAGAGATCAGAATATCCCATAAAATTCTGAAGGGAGTGAAGTGTGGCTGGGATAGCAGTGAGGCTTAAGGGTTTGAAAGGACAACATTAAAGTCCAAAATACTGGAAGTACCCAGGCTGTCCCTAAATTCCAGAAGGATTTATAAAGGGCCGATAGCATCATGATGCTCTCACTTACCTTGTTTCTTTGCCTTTCTGCTTGCGTTTTCATGTTAAACCATGGTTCGTCTCGAACAGAATCACTTTGCCACGTGAATTTCAGGATTGTAGTTATCAAAGCTTTACTAATCAATATGCACAAGTATACAATCAGGAACATATTCATTGATCTGTTGAAGAAAAAGTCCAAATTACACAATAAAATTTTAACAGGCAACTTTAGAGACATAAAATGCAGGGCAAGTAGCATACCCCTTAATATGTTTCTATGTCATCTGGTGGGGTGACACTAAAAGCTTGCAATGTCATTGCATTGCTTTCAGGCCCTCAACAGTTATAGGCTAAATTTAGGATAATAATAGGGTCTCTCAGGCCAAGGTTTCCAATCACATCATTCAATCTACATAATGATCAATAGCCCCTACTCCATGTACCTCAGGCTACATGGCAATACCTCATTATATTTCCCAATCTATTTAACAATCTCAGTCCACTTGTACCAAGCTTCCTTTTTTTTTGTGAAGCATGTCTATTAGTCTCTTCAATAGAAAAATACTAAACAGTTTAATGGTCTAAGGATTGTGAAGCTGGAAGAGGCTACTGCGATAGAATGGAGCCAGACCATGGAATTAACTGAATTTGAAAGTTGTGGGATTGTTGGATAGGCAATGCACATAGGTCAGCGAGCACAAGGTGATGGGTAAAGAGGAATTCATGCTGTTATTGAGCAGAGTTTTGGATGTGTTGAAGTTTAAGAAAGGTGGGAGGCCAGGCAGCCCATGAGAATAGGGCAGCCCGGAGATAATTAAGCACATAAAAAGATTTCAGCACAGACAAGCTAAGACAAAATCAGAGGAGCAGGAACCATGGAAGTTGAAATTGGCTGTCTTAGTGATGGAGAGGCTTCTGAGGAGGGAAGCTCAGTTCAGCATTAAATTGGATGCCAAGGTTGTGAACATTTTGGTTCAGCTTGGAGTCAATGGCTCAGGAACTGAGTTTCTACTGATGATTCAAGACAACAGAACTAAACTATATGAGCCAAAATGTTTTCTCCAAAAATTAAAGGTGCAAGTGAAATACTAAAAAGAATAACTGCCCTTATAGCACCACAGGCAAACTTGATTTGGCATAATCTTATTATGTTACTTTTAGTTTCAATGTCATAGATTGTGAGCAACAAAGTCAACAAAACCTTACTTTTCTACAGCTGAACGTTTCTGTGATTTGGATTGATAATTTAATGCCATCTTAGTTTCCATGCCAGTATATATCGCCACACCTGAAATATGAACACAAGAATACAGCAACAGTTTCAAGAGGTCTCACACAAATTCAAATACAAAATCACACAGAGCTGGTAATTAATTAATTCTGACAATTACTGCACCAGATTGTAAACATAAGAACAGAAGAAATAGGAACAAGAAAGAGTAGGTCATTAGGCGCCTTGACCCTGCCCACCAGCCAATAAGTTATGGCTGGTCTGGTTGTGACCTTAATTCATTTTTTTTGACTGAACCCCATAACAATCAATTTTCTCGTAAATCAAAAAAACCCCTAACTAAGCCTCTGCTGCCCTGTGAGAGAAGGCATTCCTCCTCAGCCTCATCATAAAAGGGAGACCTGTTATTTTTAGACTGTTCCCCATGGTTTTAATTTTTTTCAAGATAGGAAGCATCCTCACAGTGTCCACCCATGAAGATCTTGTGTGTTCCAATTAGATCAGCTCTCAATCTTCTTACTCCAATGAGTCTAGGCCCAACTTGCTCAATCTTTCCTCAAAAGCCAATCGCCTCAATCCAGGAATCAGCATAGTGAATCTTCTAGGTACTCTCTCCAATGCAAGTCCATCCCTCCCTTAGTAAGGAGTCCAAAACTTTATGCAATATTCTGGGAGTGATCTCACCATGATCTGTACAGCTGCAGTAGGATGTCCTTACTTTTATACTCCAAATCCCTTGCAATAAAGGCCAACATTCCATTTACCTTCCTAATCACCTACTATACTAGCATGCTAACTTTTTGCAATTCACGTACAAGAACACTTGCATCTCTCTATACAGCATTATTATGCATCCATTCAAATAATATTTTGTATTTCTATTCTTTCTCTAAAGTAGAAAAAAGGTTACATTTTCCCACATTAGATTCCAATTACTAGATTTTTTTTTCTAGTTACTTTTAACTGTTTATAGCCTTTTGCTGACTCTTTGAGCCCCCTCGCAACTGCAACTCAACTGTCGATGTATGGTCAGCAAATTTGGCTACAATACACTCAGTCTCTTCATCTACGTCATGAGTGTCAATAGTAAATTTGAGACCCCAGCACTGATCCTTACATCACTCCATTAGTTGGAGTTTCCCAACCTGAGATTGACCCATTTACTCCAACTGTCTTTTCCCTGTTAAGTTAGCCAACCCTAATTCCATGCTAATATATCATCCACAACACCATGAGCTTATACTTCCCTTAGTAACTTTTTATGTGTAACCTAACGGAATGTCATTTGGAAAACTAAATATACATATCTGCTCATTCTGTTTTCTCCACCCTGTTTGTTACATCATCAGAAAACAAATTTCTTAAAATGATTTATCTTACCTAAAAGCATGATGACCCTGCGTGATTGTATTAAAGTTTTCCAAACATCCTGCCATTACCAACTTCATTACAAACTCCAGCGTGTTTCCAACGACTGATGCTAGATTAACTGGGCTACAGTTTCCTGATTTCTGTCTCCTTCCTTTCTTGAATAAAAGTGTTATATTTGCAGTTTCCCACTGTTAGAAATCATTTCACCAACCTATACTTTTGTTCATGAAGTTCAAAACTATAATATCATTTAAGTTTCATCAATGGAAAATTTACAATAATCTTACACATAAATTTGGACATCATTCCAACTGATAACATGTGAACCCTATTATAAACGTGTTTATCAGTGCAAAAATTCCCAGCTGTGTAATGAACCATCAAGATTTTCACCAAGGTCTTCAGATTTTTCATGTATTTTTGTTAAGTAGTATCACTGCACAAATTAACAAGGTCTGACTTTTTCCATTGCAAACAAACAAGCACACAAGCTAACTGATGTAATGAGGTTTCAAACATAGTTGTTACCATAAATACTTTGGGTATTTTTTAATGTTGCTCCCCTCAGTAGCACATTCTCTGATCCCAATGGCCTGTAATAAAATGAAAAATCATTGAGAAAATAAAGCCGTCAATAACTCCAGTTTTTATGAGGAATATCGGCAGATTCTTAAGCCCTCAAGTCAGACAAGATCTCCAGTCAGCTGCACTTCACCTAAAGGGGTTCTGTAGAACAGTACAGATGAGCTAAACTGGTCAGACATAGGACGGTCCTTTTAGCAGAAGGACATTCAACAGGACTACAGGAAATTACATCTTTCATGTTAAAATACTTTAGTGGGCAAAGGGTAAGGGTAGAGCAATGAGACATAGAAAAAACAGGGGTATAAAAGGCAGCAGATACATCATTATAAAGGTAGGTGGATCATCGTGATGTAGTGAAGAGTAAACAGAACAACTATTACAAGGATATATTAGGGACATGATAACAGATCACTTAGAAACGTTAACATGGATTTATGAAAGCAAATCATATTTGACAAACCATTTAAGAATTTTTTGAGGATGAAATGAACAATATGTATAAAGAGCAAGCAGTTAATGTAGCTTTTTAAATTTGCAAAAAGCATTCAATAATGCCATACAATGAGTTATCACACAAAGTATGCTCATGACATTGGGGCACTTTATGGGCACAGACCAAATATTGTTTAACAGAATAGAAGGTATGGATGAATAGGGCATTTTCAGGGTGGCAGGCAGTAAGTAATAAAATATTGCAAGGATCAGAATCTGAGCCTAAGTTATTTACCATCTAGAACAAATGACTATGATGAGGAGATTGAGTCTAGTATGTCCAGTTTGCTGACAGCACAAATTTAAATGGGAAAGTAAACTGCAAAATGGATCCAAGGAGGCTGTGAAAGGTGTGTGACAAGTTATGAGAATGAGTAAGAATGCGGCAGATAGAATATAACAACACAAATTCTGGGTTAATAGACTAGGAAACTTGGTGGCTGAGGGATTATTGATCTCTTTTTAAAAACTAGTTAAATTCCGCATTCGGCACTAAACCTTAATGTTAACTTGTGTTTTGTTTTCCTCTGGTTTTAGTCAGTGGTGAACAAGCTGAGGGTTAGTAACAGTTTTATAACTAGTTTGGCTAGTTAGAGCTGATTCCCAGGTCAGCATTGTCTTGTTCATGTCTCTAAAAGTTCAGTCACTATAAATGCGCACGGTTTTGCTTATGTACAAAGTTCAGCTGGAAGGAGTAATCACTTAACTCCAGGGAATGCAGTGCAGTGAGGGAAGAGTTGATGTTCTAGTCTCTAACAGAACACTAAGTGTTCTGAGAGAAGCAGGAGGAGACAACAAGATGCAAGACCTTAAGTCCAGAGGCATATATTGGGTAAGCTGGTAGGTGATGGGTGGGCAAGTTTTATGGTTTATTTTTCTCTAAATTAGGGAAGAGATTTAAATAGAACCTATCTCATGTCAGGTGAGAGAAAGGGGAGAGATCCGCAAATAGTCCATCTTATGGGTACTGTTCCTGTTTTTGATTTGAAGGAGTTTCTGATCTTTATATGCCATTTCGCATCAGAATTGTTGACATTTTTATTACACAGGAATATTAATAAATAACAAAAATAAATCTGAAAATAGACACTAAATGATGACAGATAAGATTAACTGAATTACACTTACCTTGCAATAGGTTCCTCTGTCTCATGGTAAATATTGATCCGGCCAACAAAACTGTAGATAAAAAAAAATTTCCAAGCATTGCCATTAACTGAGTGGTTTGTGCACGTTGAAAAAAACGAGTCCCAATTCTGAGAGATTTCTAAACTGTTGGGAAAGTGCAGGCATTTCAGCAATTCCCCTTGTTGCAGCCTCTCTCTGCTACAGTGAATGGTGATGGGATAAGACCATAAGACATAGGAGTGGAAGTAAGGCCATTCGGCTCATTGAGTCCACTCCGCCAATTAATCATGGTTGATGGGCATTTTAACTTCACATTTCAACATTCTCCCCATAGCCCTTAATTCCTTGTGACATCAAGAATTTATCAATCTCTGCCTTGAAGACATTTAGAATCCCGGCCTCCACTGCACTCCGCGGCAATGAATTCCACAGGCCCACCACTCTCTGGCTGAAGAAATACCTCAGCCTAACGCAAACAATTTCCGAGCGTCCACCCTTTCCAAGCCAAATATTATCTTGTAAGTTTCTATTAGGTCTCCCCTTAAACTTCTGAACTCTAATGAATACAATCCCAGGATCCTCAGCCGTTCCTCATATGTTAGACCTACCATTCCAGGGATCATCCGTGTGAATCTCCGCTGGACACGCTCCAGTGCCAGTATGTCCTTCCTGAGGTGTGGGGCCCAAAACTGGACACAGTACTCCAAATGGGGCCTAACCAGAGCTTTATGAAGTCTCAGTAGCATATCGCTGCTTTTATATTCCAACCCTCTTGAGATAAATGACAACATTGCATTCGCTTTCTTAATCACAGATTCAACCTGCATGTTTACCTTTAGAGAATCCTCGACTAGCACTCCCAGATCCTTTTGTACTTTGGCTTTATGAATTTTCTCACCGTTTAGAAAATAGCCCATGCTTGTATTCTTTTTTCCAAAGTGCAAGACCTCACATTTGCTTACGTTGAATTTCATCAGCCATTTCCTGGACCACTCTCCCAAACTGTCTAGATCCTTCTGCAGCCTCCCCACTTCCTCAGTACTACCTGCCTGTCCACATAACTTTGTATCCTCAGCAAACTTCGCTAGTATGCCCCCAGCCCCTTCATCCAGATCATTAATATATAACGTGAACAGCTGTGGCCCCAACACTGAACCCTGTGGGACACCGCTTGTCACCGACTGCCATCCGAAAAAGAACTTTTTATCCCAACTCTCTGTCTTCTGTCAGACAGCCAATCCTCAATCCATGCCAGTAGCTCACTTCGAACACCATGGGCCCTCACCTTGCTCAGCAGCCTCCCGTGTGGCACCTTATCAAAGGCCTTTTGGAAGTCTAGATAGACCACATCCACTGGGTTTCCCTGGTCTAACCTACTTGCCACCTCTTCATAAAATTCTAACAGGTTTGTCAGGCATAACCTCCCCTTACTAAATCCATGTTGACTTGTTCTAATCCGACCCTGCTCTTCCAAGAATTTAGAAACCTCATCCTTAACGATGGATTCTAGAATTTTACCAACAACAGAGGTTAGGCTAATTGGCCTATAATTTTCCATCTTTTGTCTTGATCCTTTCTTGAACAAGGGGGTTACAACAGCGATCTTCCAATCATCCAGGACTTTCCCTGACTCCAGTGACTTTTGAAAGATCTCAACCAACGCCTCCGCTATTTCCTCAGCCACCTCCCTCTGAACTCTAGGATGTAGCCCATTGGGGCCAGGAGATTTATCAATTTTAAGACCCTTTAGCTTTTCTAGCACTTTCTCTTTTGTAATGGCAACCATACTCAACTCAGCCCCCGAATGCCTTTAATTGTTGGTATATTACTCATGTCTTCCACTGTGAAGACTGACGCAAAGTACTTATTAAGTTCTCCAGCTATTTCCTTATCTCCCATCACTAGCCTTCCAGCATCAGTTTGAAGTGGCCCAATGTCTACTTTTGCCTGTCGTTTGTTTCTTATGTATTGAACGAAACTTTTACTATCATTTCTAATATTACTGGCTAGCCTACCTTCATATTTGATCCTCCCCTTCCTTATTTCTCTCTTTGTTATCCTCTGTTTGTTTTTGTAGCCTTCCCAATCTTCTGATTTCCCAGTGCTCTTGGCCACTTTATAGGATCTCTCTTTTTCTTTGATACATTTCCTGACTTCCTTTGTCAGCCATGGCTGTCTAATCCCTCCCCGGATAATCTTTCTTTTCTTGGGGATGAACCTCTGTATTGTGTCCTCAATTATACCCACAAACTCCTGGATTTTTGCTCCACTGTCTTCTCCGCTAGGCTCTGCTTCCAGTCGATTTTCGTTAGTTCCTCTCTCATGCCCTCAATTACCTTTATTTAACTGTAACACCATTACATCCGATTTTGCCTTCTCTCTTTCAAACTGCAGACTGAACTCTACCATATTATGATCGCTGTTTCCTAAGTGTTCCCTTACTTTAAGACCTTTTATAAAGTCTGGTTCATTACATAGCACTAGGTCCAGAATAGCCTGCTCCCTTGTGGACTCCATGACAAGCTGTTCCAAAAGGCCATCCTGTAAACATTCCATGAATTCCCTTTCTATGGATCCACTGGCAACATTGGTCCACCTGCATATTGAAGTCTCCCATGATCATCGTGACCTTGCCTTTCTGACATGCCTTCTCTATTTCCCGGTATGTTGCGCCCCTGGTCCTGACCACTGTTAGGAGGTCTGTACATAGCTCCCATTATGGTTTTTTTGCCTTTGTGGTTCCTCAATTCCACCCACACTGACTCCACATCATCCGACCCTATGTCATTCAGTGCCATAGATTTAATTTTGTTCTTAACTAACAAGGCAACCCCGCCCCCTCTGCCCACCTCCCTGTCTTTTCAATAAGTTGTAAATTCTTGGATGTTTAACTGCCAGTCCTGAACCCCCTGCAACCACGTCTCTGTGATGCCTACCATATCATAATCATTCACTATGATCTGTGCCGTTAGTTCATCTACTTTGTTACGAATGCTACGAGCATTCAGGTAAAGTGCCTTAATGTTAACTTTCTTATCATTAGAGATATTGGAAGTCATAAGAAGTCCTAAGTTATCCTTCCTTTTTGCTGCATTCCTAGTCTGCCTCAAGCTTAAATCTACCTGCACACATGATATCCTGCTGCTTATCTTTCCATTTATCACTGTTTTCATTTAATAGACTCACTTGACACCTGACACTGATTCCAAAATGTTCCCTGTGGACTAAATGCTTCAATAAGAAAAGTACAAAAACTGGAGAAACCCGGAGGTTGAAGAGTCTTAAAAAATTACCTTACACAGGATATTCTGAGCCATCAGCTTGGCTTTGAAAAGATTGGGGTGATAAATGATAGGATGGAACTGCTGGCTAAATTAATTGTAGCCAAGTATGAAATTAAAATTAAATTATTTAATAAACCTGGAATTAAGAACTAGTCTCAGTAACAGTGACCTTCAGACTCACTCAATGTAGTCAAATCTTATCCACGACTGAAATGGTATTTGTGCCAAGCAGTACGGTGAAGTAAAAAAGATATGAAACCAGAGCGATGGCCTGACATCAGTCTAGACAACAGGAACACTAACAACACATCCAGAGCAGTTAACTGTGCAAATTCCACTTTACCAACATTTTGGGGCTGCTTACAAAGTTGATAAAACTGTCCAACAGACTGCGCAAGCAATAGCCCGAGTTACAGGAAATATCCCAGAAACCTCTAACATTAATATAAAACTGGAAAGTGTTCAGAAAAACTCAGTAGGACGAGTAGCACCTATCAGAGCAAAAATCAGTTAACATTATGATTTGAAATGACTTATACAGTCATAGAATCATGGACTTATACAGCACAGAAACAGACCTTTCAGTCCAACTCGTCCTTCTAAACACTTCTTATTCATCTACCCATACAGATACCTTTTAGATTTTGTAATTATACCTACCTCCATAACCTCGTCTGGCAGCTCGCTCCATACACGCACCACCTTCTGCGTGAAAAAGTTGCCCCTTAGGTCCCTTCTAAATCTTTCCCCTCTCACCATAAACCAATGGCCTCCAGCTTAGGACTCCCCTACCCTGAGATAAAGGCATTGGCTATTCACTCTATCCATGCCCCTCATGATTTTATAAACCTCAAAAAGGTTACCCCTCAGCCTCCAATGCCCCAGGGGAAAAAAGCCCCAGCCTCTTAAGCCTCTCTGTATAGCTCAAACCCTCCAATCCTGACAACAACCTTGTAAACTTTTTCTGATCCCTTTCAAGTTTCACAATATTGGTCCTGACAAATGACAAAGAGTGTGGTAATAGTTGTAGCAAAAAAAAAAGCATATGTTGAGAATAAAGGCAAAATAATAAGTCACTCTGACTTAAAGCACAGACATGAAAACAAGAGAGAGACTGGAACTTAGCAAAATAAAATCAAAAATGGAGGACAAAGTGAGTACTGGAAGCAGTGACTACCATACAGACCTTGTGGAGGCAAGTCCAATGTTTGAACTAATAATACAATCCAATGTGTTATGTGGTACCAAAACCATACTAAATAGACAGATTCAACAGCTCAAAAGTGAACATCCATGAGCCCCTTGTGGGCCTGCATCAGCAGCAATGTATTCAACCACAACCTGCAACAACATGGCCAAGAATATCACTCATTCAACGATTCTCTTCAAGTTTAGGAATCAACCCTTCCCAATGAGGATTGTAGGATAGCATGCCAGACGCAGCACCAGGCAGACTTAAAAATGAGATTCAACCTCATAACACTGCACACAGACTCCAATATGTGCTAAACAATGTAAGAAATAACAACAGACATAATCAAAGGATCAGATCAAGCTTTTCAATCCTGACTCATTCAATTGTGAGTTGTGGTGGATAATTAAATTAACTGGAGGAAGAAAATTTCTCCAAATTCCCCATTCTCAATTAATGCAAAACCGGCACATCGGTGCAAAGGAAAATTCTAAATAATTTTCAAACAGGTTGATGATTCGTTTTGGCTTTCTCCTGGAGTTGATTCAATGCTGCCGTTAATTTGATACCCAGGAAGAAAAGACTTAGAGTAACACATTAAGCACACTGTGTGTCTGCATTCTGCAGTATTTTCTTCTGTCTTGGAACAGCTCATTAGCCTGAAGACAAAGGCTTGAGAGGTCTGAGCAGGAGTCTGTCTTGTTTTAACTGCCTGTCATATGTATGCAGAAGGGCTTGCAAATTGATAATAGATCTATTAGTCATATTATGAATGTTCCTTCCACAGCCATCAAGTCCTGGAATCAGACTCAAACCCAGCATTTCTGGCTCAAAGGCAGGGATACTATTCATAATGCCATAAGACATCCTCAGTTCAACTCATTCCACTTAGTAACAGGAAATGCTGGATACAGCAAAAAAAATGGGCCCCGTCAGTAGCACTGAAGATTTGGGCTCTAGAATTAGCTATGACCCTAGCTAAGTTGTTCCAGCACGTCAATAACATTGGCATATACCCAACAATATAGTTTTATCCACAAATCACAACAAATCTAATCTGGCCAATTACCACTATTGCAGCCCACTCTCAGTCATTTGCAAAGTGATGAACATGCTGATGACAGCAGCATCAATGGCACTTACTCAGCAATAACCCTGTTAATGATCCTCAGTTTGGTTTGTGTTAGAAGCACTCAGATGTTGACTGACTGCAGCAATACAGATGAGGTGAATCCCAGAGGTGAGTTAGGAATGACTGCTCTTGACCAAGTATGACATCAAGGAACTCTAGTAAAATTGAAGCCAATGAGAATTCAGGGTAGAACTCAATCCTGTTTGGAACTCAAAGAAAGATGGTTATTGAAAGCCAATCATCTCAGCCCCAAGAGAACTTTTTCACTTTTGAAGTTTTTCAGGGCAGTGTTAAAGACCTGACCATCTTGTGTTGCTTTGTCAATAGCTTCCTTTCCAATGTAAGGTCAGAAGTGGAATTTTCACTGGTGATTGCAGAATGTTTAGCACCGCTTGTGACCTCAGATACTGAAACAGCCCTACTTGAAATTAAGAGAAATTTTGACAAACTAGGAACTTATGTTGATAAGTGGCAAGCAAACTTTGCATGACACAAATGTCAGGCAATGAACACCCCTAAAAAAAAAAGAGTATCTGACCTTGACATTTAATGGCATTACCATCGCTGAATCCCCCAATAATAACTGGGGGTTACCATTAACAAAGAACTGCTGGACCAGTCATAAAAATACAAGAACAGTCAGAGACTAGGGACTTCTGCAGTGAGTAAGTAACTGATCTCCTAAACAGATCTCATTTCTACCACTGACAAGGTCAAGGTCAGGTAAGGTGATTGAATATTCCACAGTTGTCAGATGGATTGCAGAACCAACAACTCAAGAAGTTCAACAGTGCCTAAAATAAAGAAGCCTATTTGATCAGCACCCTATTCACCACATTAACATTTACTCCATCTACCATAGGCACACATTAGTAGCAGGATATATCATTTATATAATGCACTGTTGCAACTCGAGAAGTCTCTCTCAATACCCAGCCATATCTCCACCACCCGAAAGAACGATAGCAGAAACATTAGAACACCACCTACAATTTCCCTAGGAGCCACACACCATCCTGATTTGAACGACATTGTCGTTTTTGCAATGTTGCCTGGTTAAAATCCTGGAATTCCCTTCTAAACAGAACACCTGATGGATAGAAGCTTGTCAAGTAGGCAACACAGCACCACCTTCTCAAGGACAATTAGGGATGAGCAATAGCCTTGCCAGCAATGCAGACATCCATGAAAGATTAAAAAAAAACTTCAGCTGAACCAAACAGCACTTTATAAAAGAGTCATCCTAATGTCTTTCATGTTTCACTATATGCATCTATTTATGCAGTCCAGGATGCCGTAAGTTTTGATTTTTAAATCACTTTCACAATTTGCCATCTTCAATGATTTGCACACAAATAGCCTCAGGTCTCTCTGTTTCTGCACTTCCTTTCAAATTACACTCGGTTTATACTGAATATCCTTGTTTTTCCTACCAAAATGTTATACATCATACATAACTGTCCACTTTTCTTTGAAGTCTATTACAATTCTCCCTATTGTTCATAATATTTCCAAGTTTGGTGTCATTTTGTACATAAAGATCAAGAAAAGCAGCAAACTAGTGCTGATGCGTGTGTACGTGCATGTGTGTGTTGGGGGGGGAAGTGGTGGTTGTTGCTGTACACCTTCCTTCCTCCAATCCCATTTCACCTTCCCCTTTTAAGTCACTTTATAGAACCTACTTTGGCTACGCTTCTGACTGTTCGTCTCCTTATAAGGTTCAATGCCATTTTGGTTTGTGATGCTCCTATGAAATGTCTTGGAATGTTTCATTACGTTGAACTATTATATAAAGGTTGTTGTTGCTTCAGTCCAAAAACTACCCCACTATCCCCTATTTCCTTTCACTCAGTTAACTTTGTCCCCCTTTAGCTGCTGATAGTATAAAAGGTACACTGACAACTATGAGGATCAACTTTGCCAGCAAGGCAATTATGTGCAGTTCTTTTTGTATTAGATGCCTTTTGTAAATCTATGCACACTGCATCAATTGCATTACTCTCATTAACATTTTCTGCTATCTTACCAGAAACTGCAACCAGATTAAACATTAATTCATCGTAAAAATTTTAAATTACTTCCTTTTAAATATATTGGAAATGAACAGGGAATGGGCAGATGGTAGAGATTACACAAGGTAGTTGTTCGAGGATACTGGGTAAAAATAATAGAATATCTTTAAACTTAGTGGGACATTAAAAGATACAGAAAATGATCAGGAGAATTAGATTGAGGTTACAGGCAGTGGAGGGAAAATGGGGTTTGACTTGTCGGAATGTAGTAAAATCTCAAATAGTCTTAATGCAGCTGAAATGTAATTTGAAAAAGTGTCCACAAAAGCTGCAATATATGGATTGAAAGATCAATAACCAGGCCTGCAGCTTATTGCTTAACCAAATGAGAATTTAAACTCCAAGTTGTCAGATTAACATTCCAAATCATCACTATGTAATCCAACCCCAGGACATCCATTCAGAGACTCACTTGTAAAGATCAGGCTGTGGCTGTTCACATTCAATGGTGGCATTCAAAGTGTCCACTTCTGCCTCAGTTCGCAATGCTTTTGTATCTTGAACAGCTTGATAAGTCTGTTGGAAGAAAAGCAAATCCGGAAATATCTGCTGTCTGACATCAGGCCTGCCCGAGGTAAAAATTCTATCCAGAATCTTCCTCAACTATGTTGCTGCACAGTGTAACATTAAATTACTAACTTGCTCAATCAGCAGGGAATAATTATGAGAAGATCAGTGATATATAACTCTAAAAATTGACCATCATGTCAAATGATTTGAATGATGCATGATCAGAATGCAAATTGAGAATTATTGTATAAATCATTACCAATTACACACACTGGTTAACATTACAAGCTTACACACTGGTTAACAATTATGATCTGAAGCTTTAAAAGATAACATTGAAAATGTTAATTTTTTTCAATGTTAGTGTTAATGTCACTGCTTTAAGCAAACTTTAGCACAAAATCAAATATTCTGCTCTTAAACCAGAATGTGATTTACTCCAAGCACCTAAATGGGACAGAACTAAAAGCTGTGCGTCAGAAATGTTGAAAGAAAAATTGCTATAATCATAATCTGGAATCCACGCACTGCAAATACAACAATTACCTTATTTTGTTCACAGAAAATTGACAAAGGTAACACAAAAACTTCATTTATCGTTTTATGTTGGAGCATAAGCTTCTACAGTAAGGGATAAGGCATAGAAAGGGGAAAACGCATATCTAATGCTGAGGCTTGATACTCCACAAACCTGAGAAGTATATAGAAAAAGAAATGAAAGTGATATTTGGGAAGTAACAGATGAGATCAATAGTAAAAGCTTATCTAGTTTACTAAGGCCCTTTATGGAAGGAAATCTGCCTTCCGAAACTGACCTGGCCAACACACTTGTTGAAACTAAAAGCCACTGTTTCAGAGCAAAACTTAGGATGGTGCAACAAATGCTGTTTGCCAGTGATATAAACATTCCCTCAAAAAAAACCTGTGTTTTCTGTATCTTGTGCTGCCAGTCCTTCTCCATTCACCTCAATTCTGATTGGCAGGTCCACTTCCACAGGCAATTCACAGTCCTTTACATAGCATTTTCCAGGAGCACAGGGTTTGATATCCTACAACATGTACACCCAAGTTCTGTGACAGGAAGTGAGTCATGACTGGAAACAGTAAATCCAACCTCAATAGTTTGGGGAAAGACAGCCATGGATTGTGAAGACACGTTATAAAGGATGTGTGAACTGAGCAGTTTGAAAATACTGTCTTGATTACACAAAGTCAATATGGATTTATAGAAAGGAATATGACTGACAAACCTACTAGAGGTTTATTGAGAAGGTAAATAGTAGAAGAGATGAGGGGAGTAGCAGCAGAAATGGATTTTCAGGAAGTCCCACGTAAGGCATATTGTGTGAAAGCACACAGGATTGGGGATAATATACTGATATGGATTGAGAATCAGTTAAGAGACAGGAAAATGAGAATAAGAATAAATGGAACTTTTTTGGGAATGGAAGGTGGTGATAAGTAAGGTATAGCAGTGATCTGTAAGTGGGCTCCGGCTATTCACAACATATAATGATGATTTAGATGAGGAAATATTTACAAGTTACACAACTTTAAAAATAGCTGAGAGTGAGAGTAATGAGGAGGATGTAAAGAGGCTTCAGGGTGATTTTGAGGTAAGTTGGCAAAAATATAGAATATGCTGTATAACATGGATGAATTTGAAGTTGTCTTCTTCAGTAGGAAAAACAGAATGGTGGTCTATTGGAAATGTGATGTACAAAAAGATTTGAGTGCCCTTGTATAACAGTCATTGAAAATGAGCACGAGGAAGGCAAATGATATATTGGCCTCCATTGCAAGAGGGTTTTATCACAGATGCAAGGAATTCTTAAATGCAGCTGTTCAGCACCTTGGTGAGACCACACCTTTTGGTTGCCTTACTTATGGAAAGGTATGCCAGATTGATTCATGAGATGGCAGGAAACTGGGTAGTCAGGGCCTGCATTCACTGGATTTTCGAAGATTACAGGGATCTCACTGAAACATTTAACATTCTTACAGGGCTGGACAGACCAGATGCAGAGTCAATGTTTCCCCTCGCTCGGAAATCCAACACAAGGGGTCAAAGTGTCAGGATATGTAGTCGCTCACTTTGGAAGGAGATGAGAAAAAGTTTCTTCGCTAAAGGCGAATGAACCTTGTAATTCTCTACCACAGAAGGCTGTGGAAGCAAAGCAAAAAAAAAAAACCCAACATATTTATAAAAGCTAAAAACGTTAAGGGAAATGATAAGAGAGCAGGAACGTGAGATAGAGCAGAACAACCTATTTCTTCCTTACATTTCCTATGTCTCCAAGCACATTCACAACTGGAGAGGAAGGGGAAGTTGGCGGTGACTTGTTAGGTTAAAGTGGCCAAAGGTTAAAACTATTAGGAGAAGTGATGATGACAGATTTGAAGAACCTGAAACTGAACAGACAGAACAGTTGACGACATCTGTTAACCGTAGAGCAAGAAAGAGAAGTTGAATGGTCAGCAATTTAGTAGTATAGGGTTGAGGGAAAAGGGGTGCATGTCATGGAAAAGATAGCAGAGAAATACAAGAGAGATTAGAAAATAAAAATGCAAGCTCAGCACAAGTGCACAATCTGAAAAGGTTGAGCCTAATGGGGGCATACTGGAGAAAAGGAGCAGCAAAGGTAGCAGAGTGGATGCTCTCAATCTTACTTACAATGAAATGAATGAGCTGCTTTCATTTGGGAGTGGGTGAGGGTGAAAGAGATGGGAATTTAAGATGGATGGCAATTGAGAAAAGAAATCGGGGTTATCTTTGCATTTCAGCATGAGGCTGGAAGACGGAGACGTATTGGCAGATGTGAATAGGCATAATAGTGCTTTAGTGGTCTATCCAAATCCAGCTAAACTAGGTAGCCATGATATCCTTTCATGTTTGTGGACTTAAGTGAATTGCAATGAAGGGCGTCTCAGGTATGGTCAGAGTTAAAAAGAGTGGTGTTTTAATGGGATCTATGGCATCAAAACTGGAAGCGAGAATGTTTCACGAGATCAGTTATTGCCAAAATGTCTTGCTAAAGGGAAAAGTAACAATTAGGCCACTGAAGTGCATTTGTAAGTGAAATTAAAGAGCTTTTCTTTCATAGACAGAAATAGATGGAGGGGAGTTTGGGAAGGGGAAAGGGATGAAGCATTAGAAGTCTTGGCTGTGGTTGATGTGAAGGGAGTAATGAAACTACATGTGATTAAAGTCTCTTCTCTTGGAGTGCGTGGCTCCAGCTCTTGATCACTGCTCATGTGTGAATTACAGGATTATACTCAATTGTGAATCTACGGGAAGAGCAGGAAAACTGGCAAACAACAGTAATTTTTGACCATTACTCTGAACAGACGAGACATGAGTGAAGTGGAAAAAGTAGCTAAGTGAATTATATTAAGAGATAATTGATTAAAAGATTGAAATAAGAGATACTTATCACAGGCTGGCTTCTACAGCAAGAATATGGCTGTTCAGTTTCTTACCTTCGTACTTGATTCACCATCTAGGCTGGCTGTAGTGACAAAACATGTTCCATCATCACTGCTCGAAGACAAGAAGACCATGTCACATGGAAAAGTTTCATTCTCCTTGGTCATCACAATGTCTCCAACCTACAGCAATTTTACGAACATTATCAAAAACAAATTGTGCACTGTCTGTTCCCACCAAACCTTCCACATTAATTCTAACGCACCACACCACCTGAACACATGCCCAAGCAGCTTTTTTACCTGCAATTTTCTGCTCTGTTTTTGAACTACTTTGCCACCCTGGATGACGTGAACAGGACATCTATTCACTGCGTTATCTGCTTTATGCCGAAGCCAATCCTCATATCCCTGTGGGTAGACATTGAGCAGAGTGTGTTACACAGGAAATATCACGGAATGTATAAACCACCCATTGATCTGAGTAAAGTGCAAAATATGAAAGGCAATGATAAGGTAAACACAAACATTTTCAGATCAAAGGGCTACATAGAATAATTGCAGCAAAGAAGGTGGTCTCTCAGCCTATAGTGTCTGGAGTGGCTCTCCAGAATAATTCACTCAATGTTATTTCCACCCCAAACTGTAACTAGGCAGGTTAATGCTATGTCAGTTATGCCATCACTGTTGGGGGTAAGTAAGTGGTGGATATAAATTGATCTGTTGTCTTTAATCAAGTACAAAAAAGGACTACAGGGATAATGAGTGAATACTGGCAGTATATAATGCTGATCTCTGATTAAATCTAACAAGAACTAAGGTTATGTCTCGTTCCATATTTCACATCAGGTTTTCATATCTTACACATGGTAGCAGAGCACAGTTGCCTAAAAGATGAGGATTGGAAGTTAAGAAATTATTTTAAGACTGAAGTTTGCAACGAGAGTTACTTTCAAGAAGAATAGTTGAAACTGAAAGAAACGTATGGTTTCCCACTGATGTTCTGTGAATCTCTGAACCAATGGTAAAATAAAGTAGCAATTGTTGATACAGGTTACCTCCTTACCAACCAGAAAACAAGGCGTGGCACTGGCACTGCCACTCAAAATTTATAAAACACAAAATCAGGTGCAGGTATTTTCAGAGCTATGGTCTCATCAGTTGGCTTCTGAGGAAGGTTTGGGTAAACTGCTAAACAAGATTAATAATTGATGTCAAAAGGATATGGGTAGACCACAGTTAAGGCTGAGATGAGGAGAAATTCCTTTACCCAGAGTTTGCTAAGTCTGTATCTCTGCCGCAGAAAGAGCGAGCGTGAGCCTAAGCATTGAATATTTCAAACAATAAGTTAGATATAGCTCTTAGGGCGAAAGGGATCAAGCAGTATGGGGAGAAAACAGCAATAGGGTATTGAGTTGGATGATCAGCCATGATCATATTGACGGGTGGAGCAGACCAAAGGGCTGAATGGCCTACTCCCACCCTTATTGTCTATATTTCTATGTGATAACTCAAGTAATCCATTAAAATTTATAAATGAAATGCATACAAATCATGTTCTATAAAATGGGTATGCAGCATTCAGAATTTGTTAAATTTAGAATGACAGAGAATATGTATGGATTTTCACAGTTACATACAAATTTGCAGAAACTTGATTTGGAAAATCCTGGTTCAGTGTGTGTTTGCAAATTGCAGTATTGTCACACATGGATCAGCACCTGGGCTAAACTGATTCTCAGAAGGAGATGTGCTTCTGGATCAGATATCTGATACTTTAAAACAAAAAAACACGGAAAAACAAAAATTTCCAGCCACCATCAGGTACACTTTGGAATCTCAAGATGATGGAAGACTCCATGCTCACAGCATTTCAAGACTGCGCAGATATGAGGCACAGACGTTAACCGAACAAAGGAATTGCATACAAAAAAAAAAGGAAAGAGATCCTTTTGACAGATCTGGCAGATGACAAGAATGCAGTAATAATAATATAGGAATGTATCCTAGAAATGTCTGGGGAATTACCAACAAGAGTTTTAGATGTGAGTCAGAACATTGATAGGTGGCAAATTTTCCAAAATTGAATTAAAAAATCACACAACACCAGGTTATAGTTTAACAGGTTTATTTGGAAGCACTAGCTTTTGGACTGCTGCTCCTTCATCAGGTAGCTTTGGAAGAGGATCATAAGACACAGAATTTATAGAAAAGATTACAGTGTCATGCAACTGAAATAATATATTGAACAAACATAGGTTGCTGTTAAGTCTTTCATCTTTAAGATTGGGTTGCAGGTTTTGGTTCATTTATATGCAAATCCCAGAACTACTTTTAAGTCACATTCTCGAGATACCTTAAAGTTTTATTAAAAAAAGGTGACACCTCAGCTCAGATAATGCATTAAAGGTGTGAGGTTAGCTGTCTGCATCCCAATCTTGAGTCAGACTGGTTCTATTTCCAAGTAGAAATTTATAAAATAGTCAGATGAATTGACTGCCTACAGATTGTGTGATTTTTCAGCAAAATAGAATGTATCTGGAAATGCACCTTACATGCATTTTCAGAACTGAGATGTCACCTTTTTTTTTATAAAACTTAAGTCATCTCGAGAATGTGACTCAAAAGTAGTTTTGGGATTTACAAGTTAATGCACCGAAACCTGCAACCAATTCTAAAAGATGGAAGACTTAATAATCTAGGTTTGTTCAATAAATTACTTCAGTTGTATGACACCATAATCTTTTGATATAAATTCTGTCTTATGATCCTCTTCCAAAGCTACCTGATGAAGGAGCAGCACTCTGAAAGCTAGTGCTTCCAAATAAACCTGTTAGACTATAATTTGGTGTTGTGTGATTTTTAACTATGTCCACACCAATCCAACACCGGCACCTCCACATGTTTTTTGAGCTGATGCACAGCATGCAAGGTTCAGAGGCTGATGATGTTTTTGATCAGTTTGAATGAATTGCACTAGTTGCAACATCAGCAAGTCTGGTATTGACGATACTAATCACAGATTCATTTAATTACACTAGGTTGATCAGCAGATATACATCCACTATATGTGGTATGGATTGGATCAAATATTATTTCGATTCACTCGAAGTAAGGTCAGGCAAAATTAAAGTTCTATTTTCTTCAGATTCAGAGATGACATTACATTAAAGTCACTGAAAGGAATGGTGAATCCTGATAGAGTAGTGGGGTAACCCAGTTTCTTAGTACAGACTGTTATGACCAGATCCCGGGCAAGGTTCTGCACTGCATTATGGTCCCAAACAGGATACACCAAGTTGTCAAGCTGTTATCTGAGGAGGGATGAATTGAGTCGCCTTCTTTATTAACCCATCACCTTGGTTAGTTCAAACAAGCTTGATTTGAAAAGGATCCCTTCCCTCATGGAAACCATTTAACCCAATTGAATGAACTTCTGTTTTAAATGGAGCCAATTTAACCAGGCATTCTTGAGTTAACAAAAAGCAAGTTCATTAATGACTAAACTTGAAAAGAATTAGTAATGCATAACAAAGATTAGAAATAAAAGTGAGTTCATAAAGTTAAAAGTTAAAAGCACAGTTACACAGATCAGTCTCTGAAATATTTGTGAAGAGCAATTAATTGAACTTTGTGGCCGGTGCAGTGGAAGTTAGTGGTAATTGAACAGTCAGGTTTTTTTTTGAGTTTCAAGGTTTCATGGGTGATTAAAGTTCCTCTGTCCTGATTCCTTTTTTTAAAAAAACATGCTGGTTTGATTCACTCTGTGAGATAAAATCTTTAGCCATAATACAGGGTGTCCAGGGGATAGTTCTTCCAGTGATTTCACGGGGTAGTAATGCTCTAAAAAGCTGGTGCACATAAGAACATTCAGTCTCACTAATCCAGTCCAGAAATGTTGACAGTAGTTTTTTTTAAAGTCTTTTTTTGTGTCTTCCTGGAGGATAAATCAGCCTGCAAGAAGTGACTTTCTGGTGAGACTGATGATGAGGTAATCACCACGCTCTCCAGAGTTTGCACATTCTGCCTGTGTCTGTGTTTCCTCCTGGGTGGTCCGGTTTCCTCCCATAGTCCAAAGATGGGCAGATTAGTTGAATTGGCCATGCCGAATTGCCCATAGTGTCCAAGATTGTGCAGGCTAGTAGATTAGCCATGGGAAATGCAGGTCACAGGGATAGGGTGGAGGAAGTGGATCTGGGTGGGATGTTGTTTGAAGAGTTGGTGTGGAATAAATGGGCTGAATAGCCTCCTCTACACTATAGCAATTCTGTTTCTAGTCAGTCCTCCTCATGAGCTCTTCGAGTTAAGTTTGACCCTGTGTGAAGTTTCTCTGACAATTTACACGTGCAAAATTCCATGGGATTCATACTGGGTTTTTTTTTATTCATTCATGTGATGAGGATGTTGTTGCCTAGACCAGCATTTATTGCTCATCCCTTACTGGCCAGAGGGCAGTTAAGAGTCAACCATATTGTTGTAGGTCTGGAGTCACATGTAGGACAGATCAGGTAAGGATGGCAGTTTCCTTCCCTGAAGGACATGAGCAAACCAGGTGAGTTTTTCCAGCAATCGACAATGGATTCATGGTCATCATTCGACCCTTGATTCCAGATTTTTTTTTTGTTGAATTCAAATACCACCAATTGCCGTGGTGAGATTCAAACCCGGGTCCGCAGAACATGACCTGGGTGTCTAGATTAACAGTCCAGCAATAATACCACTAGGCCATTGCCTCCATGTTCTGTCAGTAATTGAATGTAAATCCTTAATTTTTTTGTTACAGGGTTTCTGATCTATTATCATTAAAAAGAAAGATGATATTTAGTAAGATACCCCTTGCTGCTGAACAAGTCTCTCATGAAGAAAAAGGAGTGAATAAAATAATGCATGGAACATGATAAGGCAATTGCTTTTGTCAAGTCACAAAATTTGCAAATTACTCAGGACATTATTGAATCCTTTAACAACATCCAGTATTGCTAATCAGAATGTTAAAAAGATTAAATGGCATCAAGTGATAAGAATTTGAGAGGAAATGGCAAATTCCTTCAAGTTACATTGATAATTTGCTCGGTTGTTTTAGATTCGATCACTTACAGCGTGGAAACAGGCCCTTCGGCCCAACAAGTCCAACACCGACCTGCCGAAGCGCAACCCACCAAGACCCATTCCCCTGCATTTACCCCTTCACCTAACACTATGGGCAATTTAGCATGGCCAATTCACCTAACCTGCACATTTTTGGATTGTGGGAGGAAACCGGAGCACCCAGAGGAAACCCACGCAGATACAGGGAGAATGTGCAAACTCCACACAGAGACGTCTGAGGCAGGAGTTGAACCGGGGTCTCTGGCGCTGTGAGGCAGCAGTGCTAACCACTGTGCCACCGTGCCGCACAAAGTTTTGCTGTCACTAATTAAAAATCCTATTAAAGGAAGAAGAGATAGTTGGCAATACATACACAAAATGTATTGAAGAGATTAATGAAACATATGAGAAGTGCTAAAATATTGGAGGGTACTATCATGGCATATTAAGAATTTATAGTTAGCATGAGATTTTTAATTAAGCAATGGCTATAGATTTAAAAGCATAGGGCAAGATCAGATACATATTCATTTTATAATTCATAAACATTATCTCATAAACAGAATTCTGTCTGTTTATAGCAATACACAGCAAAGAAAGGAGTAACTGTGGAAAAATGTTTAGGGACTGGACTGAGAGTAACAACTACATTCCTAGCTACCAACAGTGGGGAGGGTGAGGTGAAAATATGAACACTGAGGCTCAAAGACACTTCAGTAAAGGGCTTTTCAAAAGGAATTGTGCCGTTATTGATATGTTCCATAAGATAACAACTAACCAATACAATTATAAGCTATCATCTATCCTGGCATGGGCAGTCCATATGAAAAACTAGCTTCAAATGACTGGCAGCTAAAGTCCATATACGTTGGTCTGTCGGGAAATCCAAGAATAGTTTCAGTGGTGACTGATCCTCTGAGTTTGGAACACAGTCTATAATTAGTTCTATATTTCCTGCACAGTTGGATGCCCTACACACAGGGAGAAGTGTAATCAAGGCAGAGTGTGAGTGCAAATACCATGAGCCTTAAATCATTGCATAAGACCACAGATAAACCTCAATCCTGTGGATTTAGCATATTACAAAAAGACAGGGTCAAATTGAATGGAAAAAAGGTCCAAGTAGTGTTATAAGGTGTGATGGGAAGACAGTAATTCTCTGACAGGTAGTCAAAATTATTCAGGTCCAGCAAGTTCTCATTTAAAGTTGTATATGCATTCCTGAAAATTGTGACCTTGTGTGAAACATGGTCTGCCATAGGAATGCATCAATGTTAAAGCCAAAGTTAGGTTTCCAAAGACATTTCTGCTTGGGGAGAAAAAACATGCAAGTTGAGATACTGTACAACATTTTTGCCATTTTTGTTCAAATAAATCAGTAAGTATAAAAGAAATATCTTACAGTTAGGGGTCATCAGGACATTTCTCACCTGAAAACAACTTTAAAATGTTATCAAGTTGAATTATCATACATTCCTAATGCCTACTGTCCCAAGCAGAACAAAAAGATTATAGCAGCCAAATAAGAATGATGCTTTAATCAAGTGACTGGTCTTAGCAATAACATTATGGAAACCTCCCTGGAGGTCAAAAGCAGCAAGGTGCTTCTCCTGATGAGGCTGCAATGCTAAAATATTGTGGTATAAGCTCCTACAGAGACAATTGCCTCCAAGAGAAGGAACTCCTATACAACAGAACTGAAAGAATACCTATCTTTTTATTTAAGGGGCCACAGGCATTTAGCTCAACAATCCATAAGGTATTGTGGTTCTGTTTGCCGAGCTGGGAATTTGTCTTGCAAACGTTTTGTCCCCTGTCTAGGTGGCATCCTCAGTGCTTGGGAGCCTCCTGTGAAGCGCTTCTGTGCTGTTTCTTCCGGCATTTATAGTGGCCTGTCTCTGCCGCTTCCGGTTGTCAGTTCGAGCTGTCCGCTGTAGTGGCCGGTATATTGGGTCCAAGTCGATGTGTTTGTTGATAGAGTCTGTGGATGAGTGCCATGCCTTTAGGAATTCCCTGGCTGTTCTCTGTTTGGCTTGCCCTATAATGGTAGTGTTGTCCCAGTCGAATTCATGTTGCTTGTCGTCTGTGTGTGTGGCTACTAAGGATAGCTGGTCGTGTCGTTTCGTGGCTAGTTGGTGTTCGTGTATACGGATTGTTAATTGTCTTCCTGTTTGTCCGATGTAGTGTTTTGTGCAGTCCTTGCATGGGATTTTGTACACTACATTAGTTTAGCTAAACTAATGTAGTGTACAAAATCCCATGCAAGGACTGCACAAAACACTACATCGGACAAACAGGAAGACAGTTAACGATCCGTATACATGAACACCAACTAGCCACGAAACGACACGACCAGCTATCCTTAGTAGCCACACACACAGACGACAAGCAACATGAATTCGACTGGGACAACACTACCATTATAGGGCAAGCCAAACAGAGAACAGCCAGGGAATTCCTAGAGGCATGGCACTCATCCACAGACTCTATCAACAAACACATCGACCTGGACCCAATATACCGGCCACTACAGCGGACAGCTCGAACTGACAACCGGAAGCGGCAGAGACAGGCCACTATAAATGCCGGAAGAAACAGCACAGAAGCGCTTCACAGGAGGCTCCCAAGCACTGAGGATGCCACCTAGACAGGGGACAAAACGTTTGCAAGACAAATTCCCAGCTCAGCGAACAGAACCACAACAACGAGCACCCGAGCTACAAATCTTCTCCCAAACTTTGAATCCATAAGGTATACTAGAATGTTGACTCCAACTTTGGACATCTGGGCTCCACTTTAAAATAAAAAAGGTACAGTGATGAACTGGTATACCTCAGATATTTTGTACTTAAGTAATGACAACCTGGATAATCTCTTTACCTATTCTGATTCCATATCTCCTTGCATGTGTGTACATTCACGTTGCAAGATTTTCCCTGTGCCTAAATGTATGATATAACCCCACTTCTGGTTTAACTTTTCAATGGTGTTGTTGTAATCCTTAGAAAGTCAAGTTCACAAACAGAGGGAGTGAGGAAAATATACCACCACATTTTTCTTTAAGAAAGGGGGAAGAAAACAAACTACTTATGGACAGTTGGCGAGAATAGGGAGAGATATGTCTTAAAACTCACAATGTGTCTGTAACACTACAGTCATAAATAAAAATGATCTTTAAATCTTTAAATGATTTAAAAAAACATAGAAGTAATACAGTGCAGGTACTGTAAGTACATGTAAAATTACATTTGCCTGATGAACTTTTAACTGACCAGGCTCCATCTAGTGGCAGAAATATCCTGCAGCAACCAACTTTCACCACAAGAGGTAGCTCACAATCTCGATACTTGTTCAGAACAGGAGACACCACAGAAACAGACTTTAAGGGTAGGAACAGAGGGTGGGAAAGAGAGGCGTGGGTTTGAAGTAAGACTGAGGGAAGGGACAGGAAAGCTAGAGGGACTAATACAAACACGTCAAGAACAGCTCTGAAGCAGGCAGACTGAAGAACAGAAAGCCTAGCAAACAATATGAAACTGAAACTCACAAGGTTAAATGCATATATTGTCACTGTTTTATTAAATGACATTAAAACTAAATAATGCTTAGTTGGCTTTGAATTGGATTTAATATACATTTATCTCAGGGAAATGGGGTTAACTGTAGTCATGCAACATCTGAGTAATGAGTAAAACGTGATGAGGCACTCTGCAGCTCGCATTCTCATATTTCTGACACTTCTGAGCAGCAGAATATGAATACTAAGATGCAGGATAGCGATAGTCAAAATAATGAGGTAAAAACAATGACTGCAGATGCTGGAAACCAGATTCTGGATGAGTGGTGCTGGAAGAGCACAGCAGTTCAGGCAGCATCCAAGTAGGACTGCCACACATAGTCAAAATAATACTGATGAAGAGAATAGAATTATTTTCCAAAAGGACAACAGTCAAAAGTTGGTTCTAGGGTAATACATGGACCAGAGGGGTCCAGTGACTATTACAGGGAAAATCACTGGCAAGTTTGAACGTGTTCAAGGTGGTAAGATTTTCAAGACACAAGATCTCACGGAATGGAAAGTAAAATGATTGAGTAGATGTCGAGAGGTTGCTTCCCCTTATGGGAGAGTCAAGGACTAGACGGAACGATCTTTGGATAAGGAGTTGCTCAATTAAGATAGAGACAGGGAAGAACTTCTTCTCCGACTGTACTGAATTCTTTCCCACAAGGACTGTTGAGGGAGTGTCACTTAGTATACTTAAGGCTGAGAGAGACAGGTTTTTAATTAGTGAAAGAATCAAGGATTACAAGGTTAAAGCAGGAAAACGAAGCTGAAGACGATCACATTGGCATAATGTAACTGTATGGCACAGCAGACACGCTAGGCCAAATGACCCATTTCTGCTCCTAGAAATGATGGCCTTATGGACATCCCTACAGTAGAAAATGTGATCTTGACTTTTCTTAGTCTCTTGGTCACAGATTGGTGAGAATGTAAATCAATTAAAGCTGTACTTTTACAAGGTGAACACTTTTAAAGTTTTGAAGTGCTTTAAAGTGGGTTTGAAACTACCTTAAAAGGCACAAGTGAGGGTAAAACTGAAGTAAAGATGAAACAAGTGGCTACAGGGATGGTGCAGGAGGGAGGGATTTCGGTATTTGGATAACTGGGGTTCTTTCTGGGGAAGGTGGGACCTCTATAGACAGGATGGTCTGCACCTGAACCTGAGGGGCACCAGTATCCTTGGGGGGAGGTTTGCTAGTGCTCTTGGGGGGGGTTTAAACTAACTCTGCAGGGGCATGGGAACCCAGACTGTAACTTTAGGGTGCAGGACCTGGAGTGTAGGGAGGGTAGGAATATGGTATCAATCTTAAAGGATCGTGCCTGTAAACAGAAGAGTGGCTTGAAGTGTGTATACTTTAATGCCAGAAGTATACGAAATAAGGTAGGTGAACTCGCAGCGTGGGTTGGTACCTGGGACTTCGATGTTGTGGCTATTACGGAGACATGGCTAGATCAGGGACAGGATTGGCTGTTGCAGGTTCCAGGGTTTAAATGTTTTAGTAGGGTCAGAGGTGGGGGTAAAAGAGGGGGGGGTGTGGCTTTGCTTGTCAAAGATAGTATTACAGCGGTGGAAAGGAAGATGGATGAAGATTTGCCATCTGAGGTAGTTTGGGTAGAGGTTAGGAATAGGAGAGGTGAGGTCACCCTGTTAGGAGTCTTTTACAGGCCTCCTAATAGTCCTAGAATCGTTGAAGAAAGGATTGCGAAGATGATTCAGGAGAAGAGTGACAGTAATAGGGTGATTGTTATGGGAGACTTTAACTTTCCTGATATTGATTGGGAAAGCTATAGCTCAAGTTCGTTAGATGGGTCAGTGTTTGTGCAATGTGTGCAGGAGAGTTTCCTGACACAATATGTAGATAAGCCAACAAGAGGTGAGGCCATACTGGATTTGGTTCTGGGTAACGAACCAGGCCAGGTATTAGAACTAGAGGTAGGTGAGCACTTTGGGGACAGTGACCACAATTCGGTGATTTTTACTCTAGTGATGGAGAGGGATAAGTGTGTACTACAGGGCAAGAGTTATAGCTGGGGGCAGGGAAATTATGATGCGTTGAGGCATGACTTAGGATGTGTGGATTGGAAAAGTAGATTCCAAGGCAAGAGCGTAATTGATATGTGGAACTTGTTCAAGGAGCAACTATTGAGTGTCCTTGATAAGTACGTACCTATCAGGCAGGGAGGAAAGGGTCGTGTGAAGGAGCCGTGGTTTAATAAGGAGTTGGAATCCCTTGTTAAATGGAAGAGGGCGGCCTTTGTAAAGATGAGGCGTGAAGGTTCAATAGGGGCGATTGAGAGTTATAAGGTAGCCCGGAAGGACCTGAAGAGAGAGCTAAGAGCAGCAAGGAGGGGACATGAAAGGTCCTTAGTTGGTAGGATTAGGGAAAACCCTAAGGCTTTCTATAGGTATGTTAGGAATAAAAGAATGACTAGGGAAGGAATAGGTCCAATCAAGGATAGTAATGGGAAGTTGCGTGTGGAGGCTGAAGAGATTGGGGAGGCGCTGAATGAATACTTTTCGTCAGTATTCACTCAGGAACAGGACATTGTTGTCGATATGAATACTGAGGCACGAATAAGTAGAATGGATGGCTTTGAGATATGTAGAGAAGAGGTGTTGGAAATTCTGGCAAGGGTGAAAATAGATAAGTCCCCTGGGCCTGATTGCATTTATCCTAGGATTCTCTGGGAAGCAAGGGAGGAGATTGCAGAGCCATTGGCCTTGATTTTTGTGTCCTCTTTGTCTACAGGAGTAGTGCCAGAGGACTGGAGGCTAGCAAACGTGGTTCCCTTGTTCAAGAAGGGGAGTAGGGATAATCCTAGTAACTATAGGCCAGTGAGTCTCACTTCTGTTGTGGGCAAAGTCTTAGAGAGAATTATAAGGGATAGGATTTATGCACATCTGGATAAGAATGATGTGATCAAGGATAGTCAGCATGGTTTTGTGAAGGGCAGGTCGTGCCTCACAAACCTTATTGAATTCTTTGAGAAGGTGACGAAGGAGGTAGATGAGGGGAAAGCGGTAGATGTAGTATATATGGATTTTAGTAAGGCGTTTGATAAGGTCCCCCATGGTAGGCTACTGCAGAAAATACAGAGATATGGCATTGAGGGTGAGTTGGAGGTTTGGATTAGGAATTGGCTCTCTGGAAGAAGACAGAGGGTAGTAGTTGATGGCAAAGATTCATCTTGGAGTGCCGTCACTAGTGGTGTTCCGCAAGGATCTGTTTTGGGACCATTGCTGTTTGTCATTTTTATAAATGACCTGGAGGAAGGGTTAGAAGGTTGGGTGAGCAAGTTTGCGGATGATACGAAAGTCGGAGGAGTTGTAGACAGTGAGGAAGGATATGGCAGGTTACAGCGGGATATAGAGAAGCTGCAGAGCTGGGCAGAAAGGTGGCAAATGGAGTTCAATGTAGCTAAGAGTAATAAAAAGATGGATTACTGGGCTAATGGTAGACTACTTGGTAGTGTGGAAGAGCAGAGGGATCTTGGTGTCCATGTACACAGATCTCTGAAAGTTGCCACCCAGGTAAATAGTGCAGTGAAGAAGGCATATGGCGTACTGGCTTTTATTGGTAGAGGAATTGAGTTCCGGAGTCCTGAGGTCATGCTGCAGTTGTATAAGACTCTGGTGCGGCCGCTTCTGGAATATTGTGTGCAGTTTTGGTCGCCATACTATAGGAAGGATGTGGAGGCACTGGAACGGGTGCAGAGGAGGTTTACCAGGATGTTGCCTGGTATGGTAGGAAGATCCTATGAGGAAAGGCTGAGGCACTTGGGGTTGTTTTCTTTGGAGAAAAGAAGGTTTAGGGGTGATTTGATAGAGGTGTACAAGATGATTAGGGGGTTAGATAGGGTTGACAGTGAGAACCTTTTTCCGCGTATGGAGTCAGCTATTACAAGGGGGCATAGCTTTAAATTAAGGGGGGGTAGATATAGGACTGATGTTAGGGGTAGGTTCTTCACTCAGCGAGTCGTAAGATCATGGAATGCCCTGCCAGTAGCAGTAGTGGACTCTCCCTCTATATGGGTATTTAAGCGGGCATTGGATAGGTATATGGAGGATAGTGGGTTAGTGTAGGTTAGGTGGGCTTTGATCGGCGCAACATCGAGGGCCGAAGGGCCTGTACTGCGCTGTATTGTTCTATGTTCTATGTTCTAAGTTTGTTTATGGTTTGAATGATGTATCGAGGGTGCTCTACTTCTCAGTTAGATCTATCCTGCACTAGGTTGCATTCATCTGAAAAACAGAACCAACAATTTTAAACTGTTCTCACAAAGAGAAACATTGTAGGCATCCTTATGATAAATACCACCATTTTCCTACAGATTCTGTGGAATTTGACAATTTGGTATTGTTCAGATAAAAGAATTTAGAATTGGAAGTCAGGCTTCAGGAGCTTTTAGGAGTTTAAAAAATAACCAGACTAAACCAGAATCAAGTGAAATTGACCTTGAATCAACAATTATGTCCTATAAACTATAAATCATATCCCAGTAAATCCGATTGAGGCTTCACAGAAAGACGAACATGCATCCAAAGAAGAACAGAACAGCTGTTTTTGTGTGTTTACAGAATGTGGGTATTTCTGACTAAGTCAAGATTTATTGCCCACTCCTAATTTCCCTTAAGTAGACGGTGGTGAGCTACGTTCTCAAACCACGCCACAAGGACTGTACAGTGGTCACTCTTACCAATACAGTCATAGACAAATACATCTGTAACAGGTAGGCTGGTGAGAATGAAATCAAGTAGTTTTTGCCCACAGTTGTTGCATCACCATCTGCCTAGAAACTGTGTCTTTTAGGAGTCAGCCAGCTCGATTTGTACTGGTGCTAGCGAGGTACTCATGGTGATGGACATTGAAGTTCTCCACCCAGAGAAGATTTGGTGTCCTTGCCACCCTCAGCGTTTCTTCCAAGTAGATATTAACACGAATGAAGACCGATTCCTCAGGCAAAATGGGAAGAATTCCTTGCCCATGTGTGACCTGATATGATGAAACTACATGGTGTCTGGAGTTAATGTTGATGACCTCAGGACAACGCCTTCTCAACCGTACCACTGTGCTGCCAGCTGTGGTAGGTCATATATTAGAACTGCAATCATGGTATCTGGGACATAGCTGTATTTACAGAAACATACTTACAATATCAAGCTGCTGTTGGTTAGTCTATGGGACAGCTCTCCAAAACTTGGCCAAACCCCAAGATATTAGTTAGATATCTTATTATTAGTTAATTTGTCATTTTCAATGCCAAATTCAATACCAGGTGATCCATCGAGTTCTACCTTACACTTTGTAGCAGTTGCACACAATAGAGTTGCTTGTTTGGCCTGTTGAGAATGCATTTAAGAATGTGGACTGCAAAGGAAAATACCTTCTTGCAGGTGTGCTCCTTAGGCTAACCAAGATGGCTACTAACAGGTTCAGGCTGTAGGCTGTGGATGTAGTCATAAGACAAGACTGCCTGCTTCGTTAAGATAATTATGTTCACCTCCAGATGTCTCTGGAGGGAGCATGCAGTGTCCACAGGTACACTCAATGTTTCTGACATTGAGTGAGTGTCTCAGAGGCCAAAGTGTATCAGCTCCTAAAATCACATTTTAATTTAAGTTGATAAGTATCTGTGAAACTTTGTTTTGTTGCTGTACTGTATAAGGGCTGATTATTAGTTAGCCTGTTTATTAGTTTTGTTAGTATACTCCAATGGGTGATAAGTAAAGGATTGCCATAACACAGAAGGATGAGAGTATAAGAAGAAGAGATCTGAAATGGAGCACCATGAACCTAACAACAATGAAAAATATCTACATCCTGTTTTGTACTTCACCATGCAGTTTGGATTCATTTAACACTGC
Source organism: Chiloscyllium punctatum (assembly GCF_047496795.1). Classification (NCBI taxonomy): domain Eukaryota; kingdom Metazoa; phylum Chordata; class Chondrichthyes; order Orectolobiformes; family Hemiscylliidae; genus Chiloscyllium; species Chiloscyllium punctatum. The sequence continues at coordinate 114,496,259 of NC_092747.1, read as the reverse complement.
ACAGTCTTCCTTTTATGATAGCAGATATAATTCCTTCTGACTGCTCTAATCTACTTCACTCTCCGGAAGTGCTTTACAGACTTTAACTACTTATAGAGTGAAAAGGTTTCTCTTTGTGTCACTTTTGTTCCTTTTGAGAATTAATTTCAATATGTGCCTTCGTGATTTTAATTCTTCCCAGAATTGTCATGGATTTGAACCCTTCAGCTAACCCATGATCCAGTTAGGTCGGGTTTGTTGATTAATTCTCTCTATCTACCCCTCTTCTTTCCAAAACCATTAACAGTCTTACCTACTAGCATCAGTATTAAATGCTGTAATTGATACATAACAACCATAGTTATTTGGGACAGTTCAATCTTTCTACTTCACATTGTGTAAAAAGTGTTTCCTTTTTAATTTTAGGTAGTTACCCCTACTCATTTAAATTTTCTATATGACCTTCATTTATGGAAAAGCAGGAAACGAAAACAAATAGGGGAGCAGAGAATTCGATTAAAGGTACATTTTGTCTTGTGCCTCACCTGTTTGATTGCAGTCACAGTGATTACAAAAAAGAGAGGAAGTCCACTAGTTACTGGACTGGTCGGTGTATCAATGATCAACTGAAAATAAAAACACAGTCTGTTAATCCACTGGGACAGGAGCTCAAATTTTAAGATTTTTCATCACTTATTGGCAAGTGTAAACAACAGGCAAAATTGCTTGATAATTGAATACGCTTCACAATTTGTTTGTTATCATTAATGGGATAAGGCAATGTTGGCAAACATCATATATCTGGAAATCATTAATTAAGCAGCTTTAGATAGTTGGATCCCTGAGTATCTTCAACAATGCCCTGGAACTGATGTGATTGGCATCCAAATCCTATGTGCAAGCTATGAATCCAAGCCATAGATCATTTTCCAATGACTTCACTTTTGTTAGGGCCCTTAATGCCATACTTAGTCAAATGCTACCTTGATATCAAAATCAATTACTGTCCTCTCATGTCTAGAGTTCATCTTTTTTGTTCATCTTTTGACCAAGGCTGTAATCAGGTCTGGAACCCAGCAGCTCAGACAGAACACAAACTGAGCATTGGAGCAAAGGTTATTGCATCATAAATAGATGAAGAGGAAGGAATTCAGCCCTTTGAACATGCTCCACCATTCATTCTGATCATTCAACTCAATAGCCTGTTCCTGCTTTCTCACCCTATAACGTCTTTAGCCCCAAGTGCTATATATAATTCCATCTTGAAATTATACAATGTTTTGACCTTGACTGCTTTCTGTGGGAATGAATTCCACAGGCTCACTCTCTATGGATGGAAACATTTCTCTTCATCTGAGTCCTAACTGGTTTCCCCTATATATCCTTAGACCTGCATGCTGGTTGATCTGCCCCAGGCCTTAATCCGTCTTTTGTGCCAATCCCTCATGGCCCTAAACTCTTCAATATTTCAAAACAATCTTTCAACCTTCTCTTTAAATATTTTCAGTAATCTAGCCTCCACAACTCTGCATGGAAGAGAATTCCAGACATTCACTACCATCTGACAGAAGAAATGCCTTCACATTTCAAATTAATGTCTCCTTCTCCTGTAACTACATTCGCCACACCAAGATTCTCCCGTGAGTGGCAACATCTTCTCAACATCTACTCTGTCAAGCTCCTCAAAATTCTCAGATGTTTGAGTAAGGTCACCCACCCCCCGTCATCATTCTTATAAATTCTAATGAATAACAGCATAATCTGTTCAGCCATTCTTGATAACTCAACTTCTTCATCACAGGAATCAGCCTCGTGAATTTCTTTTGAATAGTTTCTAATATCACCAAATCACAACTTAAATATTGGGTTCAAACTGTACACAGTACGTCAGGCACAACCTTATCAAGACCCTATACAATTGTAACAGGGCATTTATGCTTTTAAAACTTCAACCCCTTAACAATAAAAGACAACTTTCCATTTGCCTTCTTCATTACTTGCTGAAACTGGATGCTAGCTTGTTGCATTTCAAGAACAAGAATACCCATATCTCTTCGCACTATTTGGAGTCATTCTCAATTTAAATAATTCTCTGCCTTTTGATTCTTTCTACCAAAGCATATGACCTCCCACTTTCCTACATTAACTCCATTGCCAAGTCTTTGCCCACACATTCAACTTGTCTCACTCAATCTACAGATTCCTTGTGTCTACATCAAAGCATGCCCTCCCATCTTTTTGTATGACGAGCAAATTTGGATGCATTATACTCTGTCCCCTCCTCGAAGCAATTAATATAGATAACAAATAATTGAGGCCCTAGATCTGAGCCTTGTGGCATTGCACTGGTTACATATTTCCCACCTGAAAACAAACCTGTTAATCCTGATTCTCTCTCCTGTGTATCAATCCATACCAGTACACTACCTTCAATAACCCGAGGTCCCTTATTAGTTCCCCTTTATCAATGCTGCTTGTTATATCCTCAAAGAACACAAATTCACTTTTAAAGAATCATTGGATTGCATTAAGCTTTTCTAAACATCCTGCTATTTTTACAATAATGGACTGTAGGATTTTCTCAGTGTCAGATGTTGGGCTAACAGCCTAAAGTTTCCTGCTTTCCGTCTCCCTCCGTTTTTATAAAGGGACATCACATCAGCAGTTTTCCAATCCAAATCCTCTCAGAATCCAGTAAATTCTGGAACGTTTTGACCAATGCCCCCAAATGCCTCTGCAGTCACTTCCTTTGAGTGCTTAATCATGTTGTCAATAATGTCTGCCATTATTTTGCTGACAATTGAGAGTCCCGGAAAGGCTGGAGCTTGTGACATTGGATTTTCCTTGCGTTTTATGAACAGGACATACTAGGGAAATTCTGCACATTGTCGGGTCATGCCAGTGTTATAACTGTACTAAAGTTGGCTGGTTAAGGGATCAGCTGGCTCAGGAGCACAAGTCTTCAGCACTGTAGTTTGGTTGTTGCCAGAGCTTGACATGATCTTTGCCACATCAAGTGCCTTCAGTCATTTCTTGTTATTACATGGAATGAATTAAACTGGTTGAAGACTGATAGTTGTAATGCTCAGGACTTCAGGAGGATGCCAAGATGGATCATCCGTTCAGCACTACAGGCTGAAAACATCAGCTTTTGCAATAACATGCTGGACTCTGCTATCAATAAAGATGGAATGTTTATTGAGCGCTCTCTTAGTAGTTCTTTAATTATCTAACAATTTTCATGTAAGGACGTATCTTTCCTGCACAGCTTTGACCTGATGCATTGGTTATGAGATGATTGAGCTCTTTGACATGGTGCTTCTACTGGCTAGTGTGCAGATACCTCTGTGGAATAAACATTGAGTAATTTTTACACTTACACTTGCATGCTCTCCAACAATTGTCATTCAATCAGGAATCATATCTTGGTGTGATGGTAGAAAGATGGATATGGTTGGAAATGAAGCTACATTTTGTGGTGGACTATAGACCTGTTCCTGCTGATGACACACAGCAATCATGGGTATCCAATTTTGAGCTCTAAATCTGTTCAGAATCCATTCCATTTAGCACAGTGATAGTACCACACAACACAATGTCTCAGTGTGGAGTCTGGTTTTCATCTCCCCAGACCTGTGCAGTGGTGATTCCTAATACTGTCATCCATCTGCTACAGTAGGTAGATTGGTGGGGGTGAAGTCAAGAAGTCTTTTTTTTCTCTTATGTTGGTTCCCTTACTGCCTGCTACAGCTCAAAAGTTACTGGACCTGATAAAATGATGTTTCACTTGAATAAAAACATAAAATCTGTCAAAGGAATGACTGAAGCCACATTTGGAATGTCTCATAGAATGTTTCATACCTGCACAAGGAATATGATCAGAAAATAGAAGTTAGCAATTCTTCTGAACTGTTCAAACAAGTTCTTGGGAATGAAGTTCCAGAAAGTATACTGTACAAGAAAAGAGAAGTAGAAGTATTAACTTATAGTCAGTCATCCTGATTTGGACATGTTAAAATATTTTCATTTATCAGAGCAAAATTTTCTTGTAACTTTGTGCAAGTCATTCAGTCACATCAAGATGCTACAGAGTTTTCAAGAAAGTGCCTCACTATCCCAAAGAAATGAGGGATGGGCATGTTCACAAAAAAAAAAGAAACCAGCAAACTCTGACTCAGAAGCAAGAGTCACAGGGACTCCCACTAAACTAGATGACACAGGCCTTTCCTAGCTGCCTGCCTGTTTTTCTCACTTTTGATTTGATTTTTATTTTATTATTGTCACATGTAATGAGATACAGTGAAAAGTATTGTTTTGAGTGCTACCCAATTCACAGAAATGTGGACTCATAGCAATACCTTTTTGGAAGGAGGCTCTTTAGCTATTTTCAGCTGTTAGTCTGCAGTCTTGTATGTTACAAAATTTCCGTATGAGTTTCTGAATTTGCTTTTCCTCAAAAAAAAACTACAACAAAATCCTGATGAGTTGAATACCAGAAGATTTGTCCTCAAATCTGGATTATGTGGAGCTTTGTGATAACTGATGAGGCCCCTCCATAACCCATTTTGCTGAAAAATACGTTCTACGGCAAACAAAATGCTGTAGAGCAGTAAATATGTTAAAACTTTCTTTATTCAATTTGTTCAAAAGTTACAATGACTAAACCTTATAAAATGCATTGAAAATATCAGGAGTTAGCTCCAGCAAGATTCAGCAATCATTTTTTGCTTAGCACTTTGTCGGCAGACAGTGTGATACAGTCAGCCATGTTGTCAATGCAGTCAAATGTGTCTTTGTGCAACAGTGCAGAATCCCAAAGCATTTCTACAACCTTTGCTAGGGAAACAACAGAGGAGCAGGTGGGAATTCATCTGATTCTTCAGGGTCACTGGCCTACTTGGTTGAAAAAGAATACTGCATCCATGATTACATTATCTGTCAGTTCTGTTGCAGACCACACATCTTTGGCCACCTCCACAATGGAATTTTCAGCTCCTTCGCAATGTCTGCATCTCACTTCATACCTCAGTTCTCCATTTGCTTTATCAATCAACTTCAGATTCTCTCCAACTGACAATGCTTTAAAAACTTTCTCATAGATTTAGCCATATTTGTAGTCTTCATACATCTTTTCTTGGAACATCTTGACGTCAAATCCATGATTCGTTGTGCTCCTGCATGACCTAACTGTGTCCTCATTTTGCACTGCAATCAAATGACAAGATTAGACAATTATATCTAATAAGGGGTTAGCGGTGCAGATTTCAGCTGATCAGAAGCATCACTATAGTGGATTTGTTATGTTGCCAACGCAAATTGTTGAGTACCAAGGCGCGTGGGGAGTGGGGAGGTGGTTATTGGCAGAGGTTTGTTGCCTGTTACGGAACATTTGCGGGAGATCAAGCCTTCAATCGAAGAGATGACTCGCCATTGTTTAACGCTATGGTTTTGCAATGTATTCTTTCTGGTGTTGCAGATATGATTTGGACAAACATGACGACCAGGTCCGAGAATTCTCAGTCGCAAATGAGGCGAGCAGTGGTCTACTACTGGGATGGTCAAAAGGAACTGAAACCATGAGCCAAGTTACAAGTAAAAACCAAGTATGACCAGTGACCTCGTGATCCGTACCCTCCATGTACAGGTTAACGAATAACCCTACATCAGCTGGTTGTGGCTCTGACTCCATATTCTGTTGTTGAACTCATTTCCCCACACACCTAGCATCTAACTCAGGCTTGTCAAAGTAAATATGAGACAGCCCTTCTCAACAGGCCACTACTTACCTTCTCTGACTGCACCACCTTGAATCGTGCTATGTTTTTAACAGAGCCACAGTACCTCTCCTCCTCTGAGCACGTTTGCCTATTGAGAAATCACCTTTTTAACCACTGCTTGTGAGGATTTAGCTGACCTGTCACTTCCAAATGCAGAATTAATCCTCTATGTAGATGGAAGCTCCTTTCTTGCACCCACAGGACAACGTTGTTCAGGATATGTGGTTGCCACCGATTCTGAGATTGTTGAGCTAGCAGCTTTCAAAACTCCACAGTTGACACAATAAGCTGAGCTGTTTGCCCTCATTCATGCTTGCATTTTAGCAAATGAAAATCAGCAAATATATAAATACTGGCTCTCGATACGCTTTTGGCATGGCCCACGATTACGGAGCCTTGTGGGAACCTAGGGCATTTTCAAGTTCCATGGAACAGCCCGATATTAATTTTTTTTGTGCATGACATCTTGCAGGCTTTGCAGTTACCAGTCAAAGTTAATCAAATGTTCGGCTCACACTAGTGCACAGATATAGTCTCCCAAGGCAATGAGCGGGTAGATGCTGCTGCCAAGCAGGCAGCCTTACATCCTGTACTTTTGGTTCCATTGGGTTCCCAGCAAAACCTGATTGGAAACAGTATAAGGACGGGTATGCCAGACCTGGGTGAGATACAGAAATTACAGGGGAGCTCCACTACTGGACTCAAACAGGGTGCTACCTCGATCCTCAAACCAAGCTATCGGCGACTCCTGTGGGACAAGTTTGTGTTCCTTCTTTGCTCCTACAAATCTTAGTTGATTATGTACACACTTGGGCAAGGAGGGAATGGTTAATACTTTATTACAAACATCGCAGCACCCAAATTTCCAAAATGCAGCTGAGAAATTAGCTAAAAGCATGCTTAATTTGTAAAAAGATGAATGCTGGAAAAGGGATGCGTTGCAGTTCAGGAACCATCCCCTTGCCCAGTGGGCCTTTGCCTGTCTGCAACTTTATTTTATAGAATTACTTCGAGTACTTTGTTATAAATATTGTTTAGTAATAGAAGATGGATCAAAGCTATCCCAACAACTGACAATACTGCTACAACAGTGGTAAAAATACTGTTGAGGGAAAATGATTCCCTGTTAGGGACTTCCAGAAACCATAAGCTCAGACAATGGACCATACTTTGCGGCTAGATTAAATGAGGAGATCTGCAAAGAGTTGGCTATAAAGCAACAATTCCACTGCACTCACCATCCAAAGGCAGCCGGGATGGTAGACCGAGTAAATGGCACTCGAATGAATACGTTGGCCAAGTTAACACAGGAAACAGGACTGAACTGATTGAATGCCTTACCTTTAGCACTATTCCATATGAGAGTTATCCCCTCAGGTCAAACAGTGTTATCTCCCACTGAGATTGTCTATGGGAAGCCAATGCGGACCCCATGGGGACCTGGGGTAGTCTGACTTCCCCTTCATGAAAAATTGGATATGCACACTCTGGGTGAGGAAGTGGGAAAATATCTGCCTAAGTTAACCAAAACTCTCCAAAATTTACTTTCGCAGGTAGGCCAAGCCGACAAAGGGGATGACAATCTATCTGAAGGAGACTACCCCTGCTATACAATCTGGAAATTTTGTCCTGATTAAGAACAGGGACTGGGGGACATTGGAAACAAGGTGGAAAGGACCGTTTCAGGTGTTGCTGATCACCCCACAGCAAATGAAATTGCAATAACGACCCCACTTGATCCATAGATAATTGTTACTTTGGAGTGGGGGGGGCGGTTTATACTCTGAGGACATGTGCCAAACAGGTAGAGCAGGGAGCATGTTCATTTTGTGCTGAGATTCCCCAGCAGAGTAAGACCATGATTCTCATGTCTGTTGCCCCCTCAATGGCAGTGAAATAACTTCAGTAAAAACCTTTTTGGCTTTGACTAATAGTAGGGTGGTCAACTGTTCATGAAATCAATACGGTACTGATTGTAAGCCATGTTGTTTTGAAGGGGGGAGCTCAAGAAAAGCCCTCGCAGATTCCAGGAAGTTAGTAACTGTCTTGTTAGTGCCCCCTCCTAAAGATCCGGTGAATGCTACCGGCTACGGTAGCAATAATCAGAGTGCGCCCCACGATGTGGGGTGGAGTTCTGCTGTAAAGAACCAGAGTATTTCACTTCCACTGCCTCTAATGGAATCTATTGGGTGTGCGGGAACCGGGCCTACACCTGGTTGCCAGGAGAGAAAGCAGGCAATGGTGGAAGCACTAAATCCCAGAGCCGCCCTTGGAAGAGTTGTTGTGACTTAGCATATTTTGTCCCTCATTTACAAATTTTAAGTCACCCCAAGGAACAACCTTATTGGGGTTGACAACAAAGGGCAATACCTGAATGAGAAAGGTTCTGGATTATTCTTTCACCCCCTCATGGAACTGTCCGACCTTTGAGGGAAATAATTAATTTAGTGGCTGTCCTGGAGGGACTAGCTAACAACACAGTGGGGGCTGATACTCAGGCACAGGTAACTGGGTTTGCTGCTGAAATAGTAATGATGCAGCAGATCGTCCTACAAAATCAAATGGCCCTAGACTTTATCCTGGCAGAAAAACGACAGACATGTGCCATTATAGAGAAGGAATATTGTACTTATATTTCCTGATGAATCAACTAACATTACCAACCTCTCCAAACACATTACCCAAGAAATCCAGAAAATCCAAGGTGGTGGTAACGACCTGCATGGGTTCAATAGTGGAACAGGATGTTGGCCATTTGGGGATCTTTTTGGGAATATTGGAGGCATGTTGTTACGTTTCGGGATTTGTAATACTTATTGTAATTGCTTGCATTCTCTTATTAAAATACTTGTAGCCATTGGTATCCAATTGCATAGTTATAGGCTTTAGGAATATTGTGTGATCATGAAATGATCAACAGGAGAGAATGACAGAGTATTGGAAGTAATAGTGAAAGGTTTTTGCTGAAAAACTGTTCTTAACTGCCCCTCCAGCCATGGTTTGGGCTGCATCCTATATTCAATGGACCATTGTTAACCACACTGCTTATCTGCTAAAGACTCATGTGAAAAGTATGGGTTGAGAGATATGAGGGTTATAAACTGTACTGCTTTTATGCTATACACAGAGGTCCAACGAGAGCCCATCAAGTGAGAGCTTGACTGTTACTGCACTGTTGACTCCAGATCTCTCACCGGCTAAGCTAAAATAAAGAAGTTAATGAAACTTTTGTGGGGTCCGGAACTTTGAGTCGACAGCTGGATCTGAAATGTTAACTCTGATTTCTCTCCACAGATGCTGTCACACTTGCTGAGCTTTTCCAGGAATTTCATGTTTTTGTTTCTGATTTCCAGCATCTACAGTACTTTCAGTTTTAATGTCTTCCATGCTTACATCATCGAAATTTTACCGTAGCTCAGAAACTTCACTATTTTTGTGGTGAATGCTCCCTATTGACCTCCCACTGATTACCCTTTATGTGCAGGAAAGCTTCTTCCCTTTGCCCAGCATCATTCCCTGCAACTAAGCTCAGTACATGCCTTTTCTTATTGGGCATCCCCCATACTGGATTAAGAAACTGCTTCCCTGAACATATTTTTTGAATTCTGCTCCCTTTGTGCCGATCACAGTAATTCTATGCCAGTCAACATTTGCATAGTTGAGGAACCCAACTATTGTTTTTCAACCTTTTAGTAATTTGTCAATATGTTTGCATTTCTATCTCCTTCAAATTGTTTATATAATCGTGGAACACATCCAAACTGACTTCCCCTTGTTTTGCTGTTCAGTTCAATCAATTTGCTGATCATTCTAAGACGTCGTCACAGCCATAATTCTGTCTAATCAACACTGTGACCTCACTTCCTGCTTTATATTTTCAGCTTCCCACCCCAAGCCAAGCTAACCTAAACTTTCCCATTAGCACAAGCAAAACCGAGTTTTAGAATATTAATCCTGGCTTTGCTGAGGTGAAATCTATTTGGTTTGTATAGTTCCTACCACCACCATACGTGGTCCAGAGATTTCAAGAAGCAAAACCCTCCTTTCCCATCAACACCGTTTCTCCAGCTACTTATTCACCTGGTAATCTTCAGCATTTATCCACACATTTTGAGATTATTAATTTTGAGGTCCTATCTTTTCAATTTTTTTCCTAGCTCACTAAATTCTGCCTGCAGAAATTCATTCCACTTTTTATCCATGTCACTGATGCCAGTATGAACTGCTTGTTCACACACCCCCTTAGAATGTCCTCAGACTAATCAGCTATATCCTTGACTGCGGCAAGACAAAGAGGCAGGTAGTCATAACCCCAGCCACAGAAATACCCATCTGTTCCCCTCACTAGATTCCCAACCACTCTTGCTTATTCACCTTTCTCCCTTCCTGCAGGGAAGCCACCCATGGTCTCAGAAAGTTAGTTGTTTCATCACTGTCACTCATGTTGAGAGCTGAATACGGACTGGAGTGTAAAACATATGACTTCAAGTCAAGGTTATTTCAAGTTTAATGTTATTCTGTTTCAAATATTCATATATTTCTTTTTGGAATTTGAACAAGGCTGGAAAGGGCAGCATTTATTGCTCATCCCTTGAGAAGGTAGTGACATGTTGTCCTGTAGTTTGCTAGGTCATTGGTAAACACCTGCAGCATTGAACAAAGAAGAGGAATAACCTTTAGCTCACTCAATTCTCTGTGTAATTCCTGCCTCTTCTGGATGGCCATTCTCTTGCTACCAGAAACTGTTACATTTTTAAGGTAGCTACTTCCTGGAACATATTCCTATAATGTGCTCAATGCTCACGTGTTTAATCAATGACCTACAAAAGGCACAAAAATGTGAGAAACCAGTGACCCCAAATTTGTGAGTTAAGAGCTCATTGTAAGAAATGAGGCAAGCCATAGAATGACTAATGAAAACAGAATAGCCTACCAATTGCCAAATAAATCTCTCAGCCAGAGGATGCTGCGTGAGCAAATTCTGACATTAAGTACAGTAGCACAAATTTGTTTGGCAGCCATAAAGACACAGATCAAATAGTTGAACAGTGCAGAAAATGGAACCAGTGAAGCATATTTTAAGAACAAAATCATTACAGAAACTTGAAAATTCATCCTTCAATGCTTAAAGAGGAAATGGTGCATTTGGCTCAAAAACTGCCCACGTGATCCTAGCTCAGTCCCATTTATTGATCATCCATAATGTCAGGATCTAAAAACATAGGATATCGAAGATATTTCCATTAAATTATAGAACCAGATGAATCAAGTACATAAGGTAACGTATTTGAAAAAAAGAGAAATTGATTGCATCATTATTTGAGATAAACAGAAACGTCACACAATTTAAACTGGACATAGGATCACAGCTAAATATCCAATTTAGCTGCTAATAACCAATAACAACAGGGATGTCAATTATGCTGAAATACCCAGGGGGCCAATATACCATATGTGCAAGTACTATAGAAGAAAATCACCAAGCATCATTCCTACAACTCTCAAACTACTTCCTGCAATTTTAGGTCAGATTGTGAAGAGACCGACTGCAGAAATAAAGATTCAGTAACCTGGCCATAAAATCTGCTCACTAGAATACAAGGATCTGGTTCATGAAATGGTTCATTCAAACATGTTTGGCAGAGTGGTCAGCATGCTCCTCAAACAGAACATTAATGTTGGAAATTTGTCACAAGTGTAACTTTCTGATAAGTAGTAGCTGATGACTGATGTCAAACTGAAATGTTTTTTCCCTAATAACACTGAATATTCAAAAAATGTAAAACAAATTACAGCAACACAGAAGCAAAACATCCTGGAAACCTGATAGAAAACAGAAAATGCTGGAATTGCTCAGCAAAGATCTCGCAACAACTGTGGAAGAACAACAAAGTTTAACAATCCAGATAAGGGAAGCTGCAAGTTAGTTAATGGAAACTGCTTATAGATGGCCACTAACTATCACTGTGTGGTTAGGTGTTACATACTATGAATAGGAAGCTCAGTTAGCACTTGTAACTTCGGTGCGCAAGATGAAAAGATGTACAAAAGTGAATAGTCTTTGCTGATAAGCAGGGTGGAGGATAAACAGCGAGAGGAAAAGCATTACTACATTTTGCCTCCAATCCTTGTGGTTTGCATTAGGAGCATATATTTAATCTTCCTCTAACAAAACTAGGTCAAGTAATTAACTAGATGAAATCTACACATCAAGTTGATTAAATGCATATTCTAATCAATTAAATAAATAAAACATATTTAGAGAAATGACAGGGCAAGTGGTGGCCTATGCCTGTGCAGTGTAGGAGTTTGTGGATAGTACGATGATCCCAAACAACCATACCTTCAAGTTTAACAGGTGTTTCAGTTGTAAACATCATGTGACAACAGTGAAGGAGGAAGGAGTTGCCTGGACACTACTCCATGAGGCACTCACATCCATTACATTCCACTTGTACAGATCTGGCTAATGCTCATGAAGAGAAAGGTTTGAGCGTGAGACAGGTAGCTACGGGGCATAAGAGAAGTGTTAGCTTTTCCCTCATCCAGTTAACAGGTACAAGGTCTATTCTATCTACTTATGACAGCACAGGCATAAGGCTGTATTAGTGAACTGAATATTGCAATGTGGTACAAGAAGCCATTCAAATACAGAGAGTAAGAAAGAATATGGCAGCAGTGGGGGACAGCATTATAAGGGCGATGGATACTGTTTGCTGCAGCCATGTCCAGAGTTCTGTAGGTTTTCTTGTCTGCTCAGTGATAGGGTTAAAGATATCCCTCTCAGCTGGAAATAAACTCGGAGTGCGAGGACAAGGATTCAGTTACCGTCATCCATTTAGGAACCAATTACATTGATACAACTGGGAAATCTGTTTGCTGACAGACATTGAGGAGTAAGGATCCAAATTAATAATTAGAACCTCTAAAGCTAATAATCCTTGGATCATTTCCTGAGCCATTTGGAAACTGGCACAAGGATAAACAGATCAGAATTGAATATATGGCTCAAAGAGTGGCATGGCAGATAGAGGTCTCAATCATGGCCTACTGGCTAATGAGGAAAATGAGAGTATTTCATTGGTACAGCTCCAAATGAATCAAATTGGGACAGTGTTACCCCTCATTGGGATCTGACGCTGGAACTGAAGCCTCGGAGTTGACAGAAAAGATAAAGATATTAAACATTCACAGAACTCCCCAATTTATCTGACTTTCAGACCAGTTGACAGAAAGAGCAAACCAGGTTCCAGTACTTATCAAGAACCATTGTTAATTACAAACAAATAGATTCTAATTACAGATAAACAATTATGAACCATTGAACGATAATTTGGTAAAACTCTCACACCCTCATAAACACACCCTTGACACAAGCAAAACAAAATGCTGTGGGAAGACTGGGAAAGTTATTCAGTAGTCCCCTTCTACAGGATTTGCTGAGATAATCTTTTGGCTGATCAGGACGTTGCTTCTCGATTTTCATTCTCTAGATACTTGCATTTGTTTGTAGTAGGCAGAGGTCAACTGATTCACACTTACAAAAGATCTTAGACTTATTAATTAAAAGTCACGGCCTGTAATAATTGACGAGAGGAAATTAAATGGCCATCTTTGGGCTTGAGGTGCTTTCTACTGCAGTGAAGAAAGAGCTCCAATCCTTCCAGAGGTCTGATGGTTTCTCCCTCAAACATTCACACCCACAATTTGTTCAGCTGACTGGGAGCCAACCACAGAGTCATTGGCAGGAGAAGGCCTTTGTCATCAATAACTAGTCACCATTTCACAGATTAATCTGTTACTTATTGCCAGCCAAATCTCAATTCCCACACAGCCCCATGGTTCCAGCTTGACTGCACCTAGATTCGCCCACTGCTTGAACCAGAGGCAATGTAAACAGCACTTACAATGAGTATCTGTCAACTTACTTTCAAAAAGTGCAGCACCAATTGAACAATCCTTACCTTTTAAACCAGACTTCTTCCCATTTCCACAATCAAACATACAGAAGATCTAAAAATTTTTACTAGAGTCTTGAAAAATATCATTCTTGTTTTGTGGGTTTAAAACTAAAAACAAGGAAACAGGCTTAAAGAGAGAAAATTATAATTCAACAAAAAAAAAAGGCCATAGACTGGTGTAGAAATTTAAGCATCAAAATGCTGATTGATGATTGGTGACAGGGATGAAGTTAAAAATGACCTACTTTATGAATAACCTCAAGTTTCAGAGAATATTCATAGAATTGCTGAAATTACAACAGTTTTCATCAGCAAAGTATTCTACAGCTTCACGTTTCCTCAAATTTTTCAAAATTAGAACTTGAGAATCACATGCTGCAAATTATTTATATTCCATGTCTTTTACATGTAATATGAAAGCTAGAAATCAGTCTTTGCCATTGTTTCAGCTCAAATCAGAGAGAGTCAAAAGAAAATTGCAAGAACAAGATCACGACTAAAGAAAAGTAAAAGTGACTGTGGGTTTTGACTTGCCATAAGGTTGACCAGAGGAAGAGTCAGTCACCCTGGTGTAACACCACATGCACAATACCAACATAGCAGTGGGTAACTGGGTGCCAAAAAACATGCTCAGGCTCTGACAACGTTCCTCCCATACATGCAGGAGGGACAAACTGAACAAGAATGTCAGGAAGTGAAGCAGCAAACAGGAGAGACAACAGAATCGAGAAGGGAAGTGGCGAGTAAAGAGGGTAAGTCAACACAAAGGTCACAGAGCGAGACAACGATCCAGAGAATTGGAAGTGGGAAACAAGCAAAAGGATTGGGGAGGGATATGATGAGTGAATCAGGAGTGGGAAGGCTGGGGCAGGAAGCGGTGAGTCAGTACTTAAACAGAGATGGACAGGTTCTGGATTGGTAAGGGGATCAAAGGTTATGGGAAGGAAGCAGGAGAATGGGGTTGACAAACATATGATTGAATGGCACAGCAGACTTGAGTAACCTAATTCCACTCCTACACTTTACGGTTGGGTGGGTCAGTGAAGACGAAGATCAGGAGTCAAAGAACAGGAGGGTCAGGTAGGAAGAGGGGAGTCAGGAGGGTCAACAAATAATGGATTGAGTTAGCAGGGTAGGCAAGCACACTTAGCAGAGTTGATGAGCAGGAGTGTTGAGTGGAAAGATACAGGTCAGGAGGGTTGCCACATGATGTGACTTAGCTAGATGCCCCCAGGCAATGGAGCACTGAAGCAGCAGTTTGATTTGAAGAAACTGAACATGTTCAGTAACCACGGCAAAACACAAACAATGGCAGCATTATTAAGAAAACAAAAATGCACAATAAGAATACACTATAAAATGGGTGCCATTTATATTAAATAGCTGAATGAATGGGAAAAAAAGGAAAACTTTACCTTTGAAGACACAATCCTATTATCGGGATAATTTTGTACAATGTAAGCATCTGTGCCTGGAGGGGGTTCACGATGTCCAATGTAAACTGTCCGACTATCCACCCAGTTCTCTTCTCCAACACACTAAATAGAAAGAGGGATAATTAATGTCTAAATCTGCACAAAAATTATTTTTGACTAGTTGAATATTTGCCAACTAACTCACTTGTCAACTAATTGGCAGTCATAGAGTCAGAAAGATGTACAGTACAGAAATAGACCCCTATGTCCAACTCGCCATCCCGATATCCTAAATTAATCCAGTCCTATTTGCTAGCATTTGGACCATATCTCTCTAAAACCTTCCTATTCGTATACTCATCCATCTGCCTTTTAAATATTACAAATAGGACTCAGTAAGATGCCTTCTCATGCAGTATAAATGTTGATTTTTCCCCTTAATTTGATACAAGTGCAAGGCAAAAAATTTCCACAAAATGTCTTTTCACAGCAATACTCAAATTCCGTTCTACTAAATACTACAAGTTTAGTGACTTGCTACAATCTATTCATCTGAAAGCTTTCTCAAGTTTCAAACTGTCCATTGAATATTTTGTAAGTTATAAAATAGTCAATGGAGAAAGTTTTAAAATTAACTACTTCAGTCGGGTGATTTGCTTTGATATTTTGCATTCACATGGCACTCAATGCTGACATATAGCCTGAAGAGACTCCATAGGCCGTGAAGTCACATGACACCAGGTAAACCAATCTTCCTTCTAATCTTCTCTCTGGCTGCTTGGGCCTCTGAGATTCATGCATGGCAGCAACTTCTGGAACCAGAACTCAATGCCATCAATGGTGGGCTGATGCAAATCACCATGTGCAGAAGCTGAAAAGGTTGTTGCATATGGAGCTTAGAAGAAATACTGGGTCAAACAAATGTAAGGAAACCTTCTTCTGGTTACTACATACCACTTCCCCACTTCAGCTGTGAATCACTACTGCTCAATACCGAATAGCATTTGGAAGAAGCAAGGAGGGTGGCAAGGGTGCAAAGTGTGCAGTTTTCAATGCCCACTACCAAGAGTGGCTTGGCAATAGCACTATTGATCAAACTGGTTGAGTCCTAAAGGTCATAGCTGCTAGACACAGTCTGTTGTAGGTGACGAAGGTACCAAAAAGAGAGAAAAACATACCTGACCTCCTCCTTACTAATCTGTTCACTGCAGATGTATCTGCCCATGACAGTATCAGTAAGAGCAGCCACCACACAGTCCTTGTGTAAACAAGGTCCTGCCTTCACAATTAGAATACATTACATGGATGTTGTGTGACATTATCACCATGCTGAATTAAGCTGACTTTGAATAGATCTAACAACTCAAGATTAGGCATTGGTGGGTTATCATCAGCAGCAGAATTGTACTCCAGCACAATCTGCAGTTTCATGGCCTGACATGTTCCTCATTCAACCCCTATTACCATCACGCCAGGGGATCAACACTGGTTCAATAAAGAGCGCAGGTGGGCATGCCAGGAGCAGCACCAGGCATGCCTAAACATGAGATGTCAACCTGGTACAACCAAACAGAACTACTTGCATGCCAAACAGCATAAGCAGCAAGTGATAGACAGAGCTAAGCTAACACATCAGATCAAAACTCTGCAGCCCTGCCACATCCAGTTGTGAATAGTGGTAGAAAATTAAACTCACTGGAAAAGGGGTTTGCACAATATCTCCATTTTCAATTTTGGAGGAGCACAGCACATCAGTGCTAAAGATAAAACTGAAGCATTCATGACAATCTTCAGACAGAAGTGCCGTGCATATGATCCATCTTGACCTCCTCCAGTAGCCCCCAGCATCACAGGTGCCAATTCCATTCACTCCACATCATATCGTGAAACAAGTGGAGGCACTGGATGCTGCAAACACTCAGGAGTAGTACTCAGTTGATAAATTAATGACCTTTCCTGTATCATAACGTCAGACTGGAATCTTCACTGACTACACAATGTTCAGCATCATTCATAACTCCTCAGATACTGAAATAGTACATGTCCAAATGCAGCAAGACCTGGACAATATTCAGGCTTGAGCTGAAAAGTAGAAAGTAACATTCATGCCACACAAATGCCAAGCAATGATTATCTTCAACAAAAAAAGAATCAAACCATCTCTTGACATTTAATGGTATTTCCATCACTGAATCTCCCATGATTAACATCCTGGGGGGAGGGGAGGGGTCACCATTGACCAGAAACTGAACAGAACTTGCCATTTATATATAGTGGTTACAAGAGCTGGTCAGAGGCTCGGAATCCTGCAGCAAGTAACTCACCTTCTGACTCCCCAAAGCCTGTTCACTATGTACAAGGCACAGGTCAGGAGCATGACGGAATATTCCCCACTTGTCTCATTGGGTATAGCTCCAACAACACTCAAGAAGCTTGACACCATTCAGGACAAAACAGCCCACTTGATTTGCACCACTTCACAAACATTCACTTTGTCCATCATCAATGCTCAGCAGCAGCAGTGTGTACCATTTTCACGGTGCACTGCAGAAATTCACCAAGGCTCCTTATGAGAAAGTGTATAAGGTATGAGGAGGTAGGAAAAAGAGTAAAGTTTAGAGTTGCTTGACAAAGGCTCAGCTAGCATGACATTGACCAGATTAGAACTTGCAGTAAACAATGAGATGTTGGAAGCAAGGGTAGTGGTTTAACAAGGTTAAGAACATCCATTGCATCATGCTGGTTAACGAGGTAAGGAACATCTATTGTGTAATGCCAGATGGCTTAATCTTTACTGTTGATGCTCGCTGATTGTATTGGTCACCCAAACAATATAGATGTTACTTTATTTGGATGCTGCTCCCTGTAAGTGACTATATAATTCCTTAAGAATCTGCTGTTCAAGAGAACACCGAGAACTCATGTCTTTGTGTACATGGGCAATTGCTGTCTCTCCAGGGCTCGGAATAAAGAAGAAGATAGAGACACAATATGGCTCTGAGTGTTTGCTTCGACTGATACGGAAATGGTATGACACTTAGACAGCAGGCTTGGCACACCCTCCTCAATCCTGAAGGGCTTATGCCCGAAACGTCGATTCTCCTGCTCCTTTGATGCTGCCTGACCTGCTGCGCTTTTCCAGCAACACATTTTTCAGCTCTGATCTCCAGCATCTGCAGTCCTCACTTTCTCCTCGACACTTAGACAGCACCTTTCAAAAATTCACAACCACTTCCATGGACAAGGGTAGTAGATACATGGGAACACCACCACCTGTAAGTTTCCCTCCAAAGCACTCACCATCTTGACTTGGAAATATACCACTGTTCCTTCCATGTCACTGGGTCAGAATCCTGGAACTCACTCCTGAATGACATTGTGGGTCTGCCTATAGGATATGGATTACAGCGGTTCAAGAAGTCCATCTTACCACTGCCTTCTCAACGCATTGTCAATGCCACAGAACATGGTGAAGGGTTTCCTTGATATGAAGATTGAATGTAATCTCATGTGCAGCAGTCACTTCTAACAGTACTGTTATGGACAGAGGCATCTGCAACAGGTATGTAGATATGGATGTGTTCAAATCAGTTTTCCTTCTTGGTGGGCCCCTCAATAACAGCCACAGATGCAGTCAGTCAATCCTAGTGATAACAAGTCACTTCATGTGATGGATATCGAACAGCTGATACCATGAGACTTCTTTGTGATGCCTCTGTAATTTTCTTTGTAACATTTTGTGGTTCACACACATGGGCTTCCACAACCATCGAGTTGTGCAACATCTTTCCATTTACATACAGGAAAAGCTGTGACAAGTCAAATTAGATCACATAAAACTCAGGCAAAGTTGTCAACTATTCCCTCCAGCAGAATAGGAAGTCAGATAGAAAAGGTCCCTGTGAGAGACTGAAGACTCAGAGTGATAACTCAGAGTAGCCAAACTCTTGCATGTTTGGCATGTGACCCCCACCTATCAAACATAGTATGTTCAAGCTAGAAGGCAAAATCAGAAGCAAGCTTGAAGCAAAGACTGCAACATGGTCTTGCCCACGTCCCACGCAGCAAGAAACCAGGCTGTTTAATGGGTGACTCTTTAATATTTAACAATGAAACATATAACAATAGAAAACAAAATGAGAAATATGTCACTGCTAGGATCTTTGCCAAAATGGATGGCATAGAAAAACTGCCATTCTTTGTAATATGAAAGCCTGAAAAGCTAGGCCTTTTTGCAACTGTCCATACACTACCCACACAGTCTATCAAAACTGCCTGCATGACCTGCAGCATTTTTTGAGACATGGGTCGGGAAAATGAATGTAATGTTTCATCTGGTTTAAAACAAAAGGATTACCATTTGAAGAATCTAAATGAATACCTGCCCACTTACCTGCTTGTTTCACTACAGCAATAGTGTACAGTACTGTAACCTTAGTTGTAAAATTAAAAGGAAGGTTTTCTCAGCTTTGTAGTTACAGACCACCAACAGGGTAGGGAAAAGCATCAAGGGAAATCTGCATAATTATAATAACATGGAGTTAAAACAGTGAGAGGGTGGAATGCACTCCAAGTGCCCTCATTTGTTTGACTATGTCACCTTGTCCTAAACTCCCCAACAATGGAAGGTGGCTCTACTGACCCTAATGGCTCTCCTTCCAAATCTAGTTTATGTAATTTCTCCCGATAATTTAACGTTTGAAACGCAAGTATCATTCTGGTAAATCTAAACTGCACATAGTTCAAGAGCAATCCTTCCAAAGGTATGGTGCCAAGCACTGCTCACAAGATTCCAAATGCAGTCTAACCAGTGTATTATACAAAATGTCTGAAGTTCTGTTTCCCTCCTCCTTTATTGCAGTTCTCTCAACATAAAAGTCAGCATGCCTTTAGCTTTTTAAATTAATTCCAGAAAGTGTTCATTATATTGTGACTCCTTCCACTGTCTCAAAGTGACAGAAGTATGCAGTTCAGTTGTCTGCTAGTCCAGTGAAAATACCTAATCAATGGTGAAAATACCTTGTGTTCTTGGGAGTTAATATTTTTGCCTGAATTTATCACCATAGCAACACAACCTAGATTATAAATAAATGCTAATGTCTTCCAGGCCCAGTCAGCAAAAATCTCAAGAAGTGGCAGTTTTAAAAATAAATTTTATGTTACCTTTTCAATGTCCATCAAAAACAGGCCTACAGCTAATCATAAATTCAAGAATTTTCATTTGAACTGGGGCCTGCCTTTCCCCTTTACAGGTGCTAAATATGCTGCATTTCAGCTTTGTGGTTAATAACCGATAACAACAAAGGCTGAACTTCCCAAGCCAGTGATGCAATGCAGTCTGGCTTCCAGCACTACCCCACCACAAACATTAACCAGAATAAAATCAATTCATACTGTGTTAGCATTCTTACGAAAGGCACCATTACTTCAAAGCCATAGAAAAAAGATCTGCCTCAATTCATACCAACTACTTTTTCATTGCCCATCATTGCAATCACTTCCTGTCACTGCCTCTATAAAAAGTATAAAACTAAGAAGAATGTACAAGGACAAAGCATGGTCCAGAAAGTTCAGTTATCATTAATCTGGTTAGAACTTATTTAACGGTACAAGATCACTTACGTCTCATCCTCAGTGTCAAGAGACCAGTGAAGCTCAACTTCACACAATCTATAGTTATAGCAGACAAGAAATTTGTGAATTGTTCCAGTTCACGGAGTCACTGCTTGGCTACAGCTGAATTTAACCTCATCGAATATCCTGAGCAGTGAACACTTATTATTCTGGCCACAGTACTGTAACTGCAGTTGAGTAGAAATTCACTTGATGCAAATGCTTTCGGATGTTTCACAGGCACAATGAAAAGAAAAACAAACTTGCATTTGTATAATGCTCTTCACGACCACTGGACATTTCCAAGTGTTTTACAGCCAAAAAGATACATTTTGAAATGGAGTTGTTGTAATGTGGTGCAACCAATCTGGAGGCAGCAAATAGCAATACTATAATGACCAAATAATCTGTCTCTTTTTGTGATAGTGTTGTCAATACTTGATTTTTTTTTTGCCCTCTCGACCTGCTGTTTGAGAAAAAGGACATTTGACTCATTGAGTCTGTGCTGTCTCCCTGTGAGAGCAATTCACCTAATGCCACACCTACATTTTTACTCTCCAAACGTTCTCTCTTCAGTGAATAATCCTAATTTACTTTTGTAAGATTTAATTGACCCTGTTACCACCACACTTTCAGGTAGTTCATTCCAATTTCTAAGCACTAACTGCCAGAAAATCTGTTTCTTCATTGTCATTGATTCTTGTGCAAATTATCTGACACTCCCTCTGGTTCACTATCCATTCACCAACGTTAACAGCTTCTCCCCATCTATTTTGTTCTGATCCCTTATGAATTTAAACACCTCTATTAAATTTCTTCTCAAAACACCCCAAAAAGAACAGCCTCAGCTTCTCACCTCTACCCAGGTAACTGAATGTCCTCATCATTAGAAATATTCTTGCAAATCTTTTCTATACTCTGCCTAACACCTTCATATCCTTCTGAAAGTGTGTTATCCAGAATTGGCCGCAAAATTCCAACTGAGGCCAAACCAGTGTTTTATACATACTTATTCAACATACCTGTATTTGTACACTTTGTACTTTTTTTTATAAACAGCAGCATACCATATGCTTTATTCATGATTCCTTTAACATGTCTATCATTGATTTATGTACATACACACCCAGATTCCTTGACTTTTGCACCTCTTTTGGAACTGTATCCTTTATTTTTTCTTTACACATTCTTTCAAATAAATCACTTCACAGATCTCTGCAAACAATTTCATTTGCTACTTGCCTACTGAACTGTCCACATTCGTTTAACATTTAACACTAACCTAACTTCACAGTTGAAGGTTCTGAGTGTTATCGTTCACCAGAAACTGAAGTGGATTAGTTGTATAAATACTGTGGCTACAACAAAAAAAATCAGAAGGTGGGAATTGTGTGATGAGTAACTCAGCTCTTGGCTAAAGCCTGTCCACAATCTATTAGGTACATACTTTCCACTTCCCTGGAGGAGTGCAGTTCCAATAACACTTAACAATTTTGATTTCACTCAGTACAAAATAAACTGCTTGAAGCATTCCCTCTATCAGCTACAACATTCATTCCTTTCATAATTAACTGACAACATTGACCCAAATAACATACTGCAGCAACAAAAACAGAAATTGCTGGAAAAGCTCAGCAGGTCTGGCAGTATCTTTGGAGACAAATCACAGGTAATGATGCAAAATGTTAACTCTGATTCATCTCCATCGATGCTGCCAGACCTGCCGAGTCTTTCAAGCAATTTCTGTTTTTGTGTCTGATTTATAGCATTCACAGTTCTTTCAGCTTTTATTGATATACTACAGCAACTTATGAAGGTTCCTTAAATGGTGCTTTTCAACTTAGCACCTTCTATCACTAGTAAAGATCAAAGCAGCAGATCCAAGGAAAAATCAGCAAGTTTTCTTCCAAGCCACACACCATCCTGACATGAAACTATATTGCTGCTCCTACAATGCTGCTTGGTCAAAATCGTAAATGTCCCTTCTTAACAGCATTTTAGGTGTGACGACATCACATCGACTGCAGCAATTGAACAAAGTGGCCAACTATCACCTTCTCAAGGACAATTAGAGATGGACAACAAACGTTGGCCTAGCCACTGTTGTTCACATCTCTTAATGAATAACGAAAACACAAGTTCACAACACTTCGAAGTTCTGCGCCATCTGCAAATTTTGAAATTATGTCCAAAGTTTTGGACATTGCTATAGATCAAGACCCCTTGGAAATCACATAATAAGCCTTTTTTGGATTAAAAAAAAACTGTTCCCTACTGTCAGTTCCTGACACTCCGCCAATTTCCTCTCCATGTTGATACTGTCCTGGAACCTAATGATTCTAGGGTGAGAATGCAACAACTGAGCCATGACTGACACAAGCTGCAGCCGCTCCAGACAATCATTTACAGTGACCTTCAGTTGAAAATACACTGCACACCTCGGTTGCGACATTCTGAAATGGCAATAAATATACAGAGACCTGCATACTGATGAAGTTTTGTCCATGTTAGCAAAATAAAGAAGGTAGAATTTTACGAACAGGTCAGAGCAGCTTGCAAGTTCGGAGGAGATTTTTAGCTCAGGCTGAGGTTCAGGTTGTAAGTTTACTTGCTGAGCTGGAAGGTTTGTTTTCCGACATTTCATCACGATGCTAAGTAACATTATCAGTAAGCTTCCAGTGAAGTGCTGGTGTTAAGTCCTGCTTTCTATGTATGTGTCTTGGTTTTCAGCCCCCTACCCTATCCATGCAACCCTTTATTCCCCATGGCTAATCCACCTAACCTAAACATCCCTGGACACAATGGACAATTTAGCATGGCCAATTCACCTAACATGCAGGAGGAAACTGGAGCACCCACAGAAACCCATGTAGACACATGGAGAACATACAAATTCCACACAGACAGTCACCCAATGCTGAAATTGAACCCAAGTCCCTGTGAGGCAGTAGTGCTAACTATTGAGCCACCGGACTACCCCAAAGTCTTGTGATCCAAGGACATTAGTCCAATTTCTTTCACGACTGTTAGGGAATTCAAATTCAATTATATAGATCTGAACTTTTAAAATAGTTGGAATTAGTAATTAAACTAACAGGCTGTAGCAAAAATGCATCTCACTCACAAATACCCTTCAATGAAGCAAATCAATGTGCCTACTGATTTGATCCATGTGACTCCAGACCCATAACAATGGAATTGGCAGATGATTGCCCTCTTAAATGGCCGAGCAAGTCATGTAGCTTTCATTGAATCATCACCACAAAGTAAAGAACAATATTGATTTTTATAACACTTTTACTTATGGGAGCTTTCTGTGCAAACTTAGCTGCCACATTTCCATGTTATAACTACAGCAAAGTCCTGTGTGAATCCAATGCAATGTTGCACAAGTAAATTGATTGCTAGGGAAACTTCAAAATGAGAGAGACTTAACAAGAAGCAGTAAACAGAGAGCTGACTATATTTCCCCTCTCAGCAGATAGTCATCCCTTGCAGAAATATCTGTTTCATCCTCCAGGAAAATGGAAGAGTAGGGGACAAAAAGTAAGTTTCAATTCTAGTGGAGTGCATTGGATGGGCTGATTGCAACATGCGAGCACTTGAACTCAGCCAGGCACACACAACGCAAAGGGCAAAGTAGAATAACCATCTCCTAGTTAGGTGCAGGGAAAGACCCTTTCTCTGAACCCAGTGTTGCAAACCAGTTAAAAAGTAAACACGATAACAAAGGGCTCGCTCTCACCCTGAATTCTGGAATTTAATCTCAGTTCAAAGGCATTAAAACCACAGAATCTTGAAAATCACCGTTCAAATATCAGCATCAGCTCTACCAGTGCAACCCAGGAATGGTTGCAATGTCAGAACAAATCAGAAACTGACCTTTTTTTAATTTCAAAAACATTTTGGATTGCCTTTTCTTGCTCATCTCTGTGTTTGCGTGCTGCTTTAGTATTTCTTATTATGCATAATCATGAATTAACTGAATCAAGCCTTGTAAAATTGGCTTCTTTTAAAGCACAAGTTCAGTTGGCTGTTGGGGAAAGATACCACAAGGGAAGAATGGGTGAATGAGATTGATCCAGTTTGCCCCATGTTACTTGGGATCTGAACAGTTTGGCGTATCTCATCTGCAACCATATTGAACTAGGGAATTCACCTGGGGTCTGATTTCAACAAAGCACAGAGTTCCCATACAAAGCAGCATTTCACTACTTTCAGTTCATTTATGACCTGCCCCGGAATAGGTGTGGCTGTTTGAGACATGAATTAATACTGCGCCAAAGAATGAGTAGCTCCTGAGAAGTGACAAGTTTATACTTAGCCCTCTTCTGTGTTGCAAACTATTGTTTAAAATAAAATTTGTTTGGGCGTTCACTTTTTCCTGCTGACTGCACACCTGGAATTATAACCGTCAGTACTAGTTCATATCTGGATCTAATGTCACAATGCAAACCCAGTGTACAGTCACTCAACCAGGTTAGCTGCACCATCCGCGACTGCACTTACACAACCTTTTGCACAAGCATTACCACAGTTTAACTTGGAGTTGTTTAAATTTGTGCGTCAATCAATTTAATTTGAAAAGATTATTCACTGGAATAGCCCACAGTGAATCATCTAGATAGCACCACAGCCATTTGGCACTGAAATCAGTTCTGCAGGCTCGATTCCCTTACAACAGCACAATATGAAGTTTATCAGTCAGAAGGATTAGAGCGAATACCAACACAAACAGCAGTTTTTTGGATAACCTCAAGTGCAATTCAAGTTTTGTATTTCTAAAGTTATGGGGGAGGTTGGGTGACATCTACAAAAAAAAAAGACAGATTAATAGAACGCCTCTAAAACCCTTGGTGTCCTACTTGACTCTTCTTCTGACTCCATCATCAAAGTTACTTTCACCTCCATAACATTGCCCACTCTGCCCTTGCTCATCTCCTGCTGAAATTCTCATGTATAATTTTGTCCTTGACTATTCCAACATCTTCCTTTTCTCATTTCAAAACTTTAGTTCATTCATAAAAATCTTTATTGCATACATCGTCACCAGTGCATTTCAATTCTACGTAGTTTTTACATTTGTAGAACAGACAAACCCAAGGCATCTCTTATTTAAACAAAACAATATTTGCATGCATTTGAGGCACTGGGAGGATCCGACAATTGAACGGACTCCTATTCTACTTCAGCAGAAAGACCTAAGACAGTGCTCTTTCCCTACTATGCCCTGGCTGCAGATTCATCAAGCTTTAGTGAGTCCCTCAGCACTGGCGCTAGGCCTCAGAATATGCCATGCTGCAACTCTCAGTCAATGTCAACTCCTTGCTCTGGTAGACCAGTAAGTTTCAGGCAAACCCCAAAGAGGGCCTTTCATCGCGTTGATAGTCCTCCAAGAGCAGATGGTATTTACCTCAGTGTGCATCCCAGGGAACGAATCATACAGCACAGAGTTCTGCGTCACGGAGTTGCTCAGGACAAACCTTAACAAAAAGCACCGCATCTCTCTCAAGATTTCCTTTGCAAAGGCACATTCCAGCAGGAAACGTGTGACAGTCTCGTGCCCACCACAGCTGTTTTAGCGCAGAGTGCAGTGGCACAGAGTCAGGCATACTTGGAGGATCTCAGAGATAGTACTCTTCTCACCACCAGACAAGCGATATCTTGGTGCTTGTTAGAATGTTCTCGTGATGATAAATTCTTGTAAATGACTGACAGCCTGCTCAGACAACAAGCCGACAGGATCCACCCTCTTCTTTTCCTCCAGGGTCTCAAGGACAATACATGCTGATCACTTCCTGATTGACTTGTGGTCAAAGGTGTTTCTCTTTGAAAGTTTATTCACGAAGGACAGATAGTACGGAATAGTCCAACTACAGACAGTACCATGGCATTGAGGCCAGTCTCATCCTCTGCAACACCAGGGACAAGTAGAACCTTAGCACGTAGTGATACCTGATGTTTGCATACCTAGGATCTACACACAGCCACACACAAAGCTAGCCATCAGAACGAGGATGACAATTGGTACATTCTTCCCCACTCCCTCTTATCGAGAGCTTTGTATATAGCACCCCTACAGCCGTGGTCCATCTTAGACCTCCAGCTGAAGTAGAAGAGAGTTTAGGTGAATGTAATGGTGCAGGTTCAAGGAATGGGCCAGACCTATGCCAGATACAACAATAGAGTGTACCTCATGCCTGTTGACTAGGTTTTACCTGCAATGGAGAGTGAATGGTTCTCCCAAAAGCCCAGTTTCTGCTTCACCTTAGTGATATCATCCTCCCAAGCTTTTGCGCATATCCCAGCCCCTCTGAGCCATATTCTCAGCACTTTCAGCTAATCTGGGGTGACAATGAAGGGAATAAGGATTAGTTGGCCCAGTTCCCAAAGAATGTGGCCCCTTCTTGTCTCAATTTATCTCGGCTCTCAAGGCCAGTTCGAACTGGTCACAGATGCTCATGAGTCTGCACACTGGCAGAGGATCAGAGCAGAAAACAGTGACATCATCCATGTACAGGGAGACTTTGACCTGCAAGCCCCCACTGCCTGGAATAGCCACTCCTCTCAGACTCACATCCTTCCTGATGGACTCAGCTATAGGCTCTAGACAACATATGAACATGGGTAGCCCTGCCTCACTCCGGATCTGATCGGAAAGCTTTCTAATTCCCACCTATTGATTGAGAACGCATTGTGCCCCCTACATAATGGGCTTAAATCATCTTAACTTTGCTACTCAAGTCAAGTCCTGTTTATACTTCAATCCTTTGTTTACTGATTTAGATTGGCTACAAGTCCTACAACTCCTCAATCTTAAAATTATTCTCTTTGTCCAAACTGTCTTTCCCAGCCCTCCTCCTTGTAATCTCCTCCTTCAAGAGCTCTGCACACCTCCAATTCTGACTTCTTGCACATCTTCCAATTTTAATTGCTCCACTACTGACAGATAAACCTTCAGCTACATGGGCGTCGAACTTTGTCCTTCATTCTCTATCTCTTAAAGCCCACGCTTTCACCACACATTAGGTCACTGTCATTTTATTTCCTTGTGGCTCAGTGTCAAATTTTGTCTGACAATGCTCCAATGAAGCACCTTGGGATATTTATTACAGTAAAAGTAAAGCATAAATGCAAGTTGTTGGTTGGCTAATCAATCTTCGTACCATCAAGTGAAGAATCGTGTGTATTACTTTTGTAAATTAAACATTCTGTATTAAAGTGAAATCTATTGTATAGCTGCTATTTTTGACAGTATAATTTTATTCCAAATCAACTTGATGTGCATCCAATAGCTTTAGTGGCCTTCTCTGCTGCTTG
Organism: Chiloscyllium punctatum; assembly: GCF_047496795.1. NCBI lineage: Eukaryota > Metazoa > Chordata > Chondrichthyes > Orectolobiformes > Hemiscylliidae > Chiloscyllium > Chiloscyllium punctatum. The sequence goes on along the minus strand of NC_092747.1, from coordinate 114,468,194 downwards.
TGAAGACCAAACCCAATTAGAGTCATAGAATCATAGAGATGTACAGCATGGAAACAGACCCTTCAGTCCAACCCGTCCATGCCGACCAGATATCTCAACCCAATCTAGTCCCACCTGCCACCACCTGGCCCATATCCCTCCAAACCCTTCCTATTCATATACCCATCCAAATGCCTTTTAAATGTTACAATTGTACCAGCCTCCACCACTTCCTCTGGCAGCTCATTCCATACACATGCCACCTTCTGCGTGAAAAAGTTGCCCCGTAGGTCTCTTTTATATCTTTCCCCTCTCACCCTAAACCTATGTCCCCTCGTTCTGGACTCCCCGACTCCAGGGAAAATACTTTGTCTATTTATCCTATCCATGCCCCTCATAATTTTGGAAACCTCCAAGAGATCACCCCTTAGCCTCTGACGCTCCAGGGAAAACAACCCCAGCCTGTTCAGCCTCTCCCTGGAGCTCAAATCCTCCAACCCTGGCAACATCCTAGTAAATCTTTTCTGAACGCTTTCAAGTTTCACAACATCTTTCCGGTAGGAAGGAGACCAAAATTGCACGCAATATTCCAACAGCGGCCTAACCAATGTCCTGTACAGCCACAACATGACCTCCTGTACTCAATACTCTGACCAATAAAGGAAAGCATACCAAACACCTTCTTCACAATCCTATCTAGCTGCAACTCCACTTTCAAGGAGCTATGAACCTGCACTCCAAGGTCTCTTTGTTCAGCAACACTCCCTCGGACCTTACCATTAAGTGTATAAGTCCTGCTAAGATTTGCTTTCCCAAAATGCAGCACCTTGCATTTATCTGAATTAACTCCATCTGCCACTTCTCAGCCCATTGGCCCATCTGGTCATGATCTCATGTCAATTGGGAGTAACTGTAACCAGCTTCGGTAACACCATGTGACCAGACAAACAGTATGACTTTGGCTGTGGGAATAAGAAATATCTTACAGGAAAAATAAAATTTAAACAGAATATTTCTGGTTATTTGCATTTTAGAGCTGGCCTTGTTACTTCAACATCACATTTTATGTCGCAAAAGAAATTTATTTTATTTCTTCAGATCAACTCTGGATTCACTGTTTCAAGTAGCAAATGTTGCACAAAGGGAAATTAAAGTGCCGAGGTCTCAGCTACGTGTCAGGCTTTCTGCATGTCGCACACATGCCGCTTCTTAACATTAACTTGAGAACAAACAAAGAAAAAAAGGGCTCATCTATTATTTAAACTGGAACATGATGCAGCTACTGAGGGACAAGCACTCACTTAAATCAAAAGAAGAACAGCAATAAAACGCAAATTGCAGTTTGGCATCAAGAGCTGGGACAACTCTACCGACTACAATACTCGGTAATAGGTAAAGACTGCAGAGATGACATGTGAATGTTGGATAGAAGAGAGCTCAGACTCAAATCAATAACATCTGTTGCACATAGTAAATGAGTGGCACTTGTCTCGTCTCCATTTACCTCAGTGTTAAAATGCACTGATGATCAGCTTGAGGGAGGACTCCTCAGAGAACTGTTTTATAAGACAAGGACAGAGTCAGGTCTCCATGAACTATTATTCACAGTGCGTTTATTAAAATATAGATCAAGCAAAAAAAAAAGTCAAAGCATTCATAATTAAAATTATAATTTAATTATTTAAGAAGTATCATATCCAAGATTAACATGAAACTTGCAGTGAGCTCAAAGTTACATAAATCTATCACTGTGCAAGAACTGTTGAAATTATCACATGCCCATTTTGCATGACGAAAATAACTCAGAGCAGAGGTAGACCATTTGACCCTTCTACTCTCTCCCCACCCCCACCCTCCTCTAGCTTATCTCTCCACACTTCAGGCTCACTGCCTTTATTCCTGATGAAGGGCTTTTGCCCGAAACGTCGATTTCGCTGCTCGTTGGATGCTGCCTGAACTGCTGTGCTCTTCCAGCACCACTAATCCAGTATTTGACCCTTCAGGCATACTTCACTGTTCAATAAGATCATGGCTGATCCCATTGTGGCTTCAAACATACTTTCCCATTTGTCTCCTCGTCAGTGTCAACTTCCTATCTTACCTGGGCCTGAATATATTCAATGGTCTCTATTCCACAAAATAATGACTTGCCGAGGGAAGAACTTTTTCTTCATCTCAGTTTAAAAAGCGATCTCTAATTTTTATATGAGTTCCCTCATTGTAGGCTCCTCTAACTCCAGAACCCTCTTATCAACTATCTAGTGAGATAATTGCTGAAGGGGCCTACTCCTGCTCCTAATTCATCATCTTATTTGTTAATAACATATTTCCTTTCTATTCTTCCTGCCAGAGTGGAAAAGTTCACGTTTCCACAATATACTCAGCAAATCTTTGGCACTTGACTGATCTACATCCTATTACGAAATCATTATGTCCTCTTTGCAATTTAATTACTTGCCCACCTTTGTGTCAGAAGCAAACTTAATGACCATACATTGGGTCCTTTCATCCATGTCATTGATATCGATAGTTGAGGTCAAAGAGTAGGGCCTGGTATCAGTTCACTCGTAACTGTATATCCAATTCAAAAATGATCCAATTGTCCTAATTTTATATTTCCTGATGGATAACTAATCCTCTATTCATGCTAATTTATTACATCTAGAATCTTCAGAAAATCTACCAGTCTTCAGCATCATAGTGTCATGAATAGATATGCATAGGGAATAATATGGATCATTCACATTGCCCTAAGTCAGAGCTGGTGCATTTTTCCAATCTAATTGCCTCAGCCACTCCTCAGTCTTCAAATGGTTAACATCCAGGCTTGGGCATATAAGTGGCATGTAACATTTGCACTACACAAGTGTCAGGCAATGACCATTTCAAACAAGAGAGAATACAACTCATAACAAGGACAGCATATGCAACGGAAGACTATCACCGGCAAGTTCCTCTCCAAGGCATACCATTCTGCTTTGGAAATATATCCACCATTCCTTCATTGTTATGGAGTTGAAATTACAGAACTCCCATCTCCGGACTTTGATGGTTCAAGGTGGCTCACCACCACTTTTGAAGGCAATTAAGAATGGGTAATAAAAGGTGACCACACCAGTAATACCCAAATCCCATGAATGAATTAAAAACAAATCTCATTCTCTCGCTTCCCTGCCAGCCCCTCACCTTTCCAGCCCCACTTCCATGCCTCCTGCCCTTTACTCATCTACTCTCAAACTCCACTGCCTGTCCCTCATTCTTAATGGAGGTGGTGGTTGAGTGGGGGAAACAACTTAAAATCTGCCAGGACTTGAACAGAAATCTCAAGTCTTAGGTTATCACGAAAGTTAATTCACGTGAAATGTTTATTTTGTTTCTTGCTAAACATTCCAGCATTTTCTGTTTTGATTTCAAATTCACTGCATCCACAGCAATTTGCTTGAGTCTAGGTATATGAGGCTGTTCAATTTAGATCCAACGAGGACGAACCAGAATATTCTCATTAGTGAGAAACCAGGAACCCCAGAGTACCGTGATAATTTTTCACTTATAATTCCAAATGTGTCTTCGAAGAGGGCTGACGCAACCAAAAATGGATGTAAGTTAAGTGGGTGCCTGAGGAGAGAATCTCACAGAGCTTCATACTTACAGATGTTTAGGGAACATCAATCAACCCCTTCAAAGTGGGACAGGGGGTACTGGAGGAGTGTGATCCCTTGTGACAACAAAAATAATATGTGTCTGACAACCAATGCTGGAAAAGTGATAACATAATTGAATTCCACACCAAATCAGTCTTGCTAGCAGAGTTATTTGCAATCTATAACAATTATATATATGAAAAGGCTGAATATGTGGTAGATAAATTTATTGATGATACTCACATGGTTAGGAAAGTAAATTGTCAAGAGGAGGAAGACAGTCTGCAAAATGTAAGTGAGTGAACAAAAAGTTAGCAGATCTATGACTATAATCTGGGAAAATGTGGACTTGTTCACTATGGCAGAAAGCATAGAAAGATGGCATATTTCAATACAGACACATTGCAGATCTCTGGGATACAGAGGGATCTGGGAATGCTGGTACATGAATAGCAAGCAGGCACAATCATTGATTGGAAAGGCACATAATATGTTCTATTGTCCCTCACAACGTCATCCAAAACTGTGCTGCCCATGCTGTTAATCACCTAAAGGCCAATTCACTCAACACTGTGTGCTCACGGACTAATACTGACTCCCAGTTAAACAATGCCATACCTGAAAAATTCTCATCCTGGTTTCCATATCTCTCCTCCAGCCTCAACTCTCCTACAGTCTAGTCTTAATCTCCATAAAATAACTGCACTCCTGCAATTCTGACTTCTACATCATTCACTAGGTGAACAGCCCTTAGGGAGCCAGCACAGACAGGTAGGAAAGTGTATTGTGAGGAGGATATAAGGAGGATGCAGATAGATAGATAGATAGATAGAGTCAGAGTCATACAGCACAGAAACAGACCCTTCAGTTCAACTCATCCATGCCAAACAGGTTTCCCAAACTAATCTAGTCTCATTTGCCTGCATTTGGACCATATCCCTCTAAACCTTTCCTATTCATGTACCTGTCCAAATGTCTTTTAAATGTTGTAACTGTACCTGTATCTAACCTTTTTTCTGACAGTTCGTTCCATATATGAACCAACCTCTGTGTGAAAAGGTTGCCCCTCAGGTCCCTTTCAAATCTTTCTCCTCTCATCTTAAAATTATGCCCTCTAGTTTTGAACTCCCCCATCCTAGGGAAAAGACCTTTGCTATTCACCTTATCTATGCCCCTCATGATTTTATAAACCTCTGTAAAGGTCACTGCTCAACCTCCTACGTTCCAGCCTTCCATTATAACCCAAACCATCAAATTGTGGTACTGTCCTTGTAATACTTTTCTGCATTCTCTCCAATTTAATAATATCCTAATAGGAACAGATGTAGTATAAAGTAGCAAACTGTGAAGTTGTTCAAGTTGACAGGAAGAGTAAAATAAAATACCTCAACAAGGAAAGATGCAGAAGTATGTAGGTGTTCTTTTGCATAAGTCACAAAAACTTAATATTCAGGTACAGTAAGTTATTAAGGCAGCTAATGGAATGCTATCCTTCATTAAAAGAGAAATTGAACCTAAAACTATGTTATGCTTCAGCTGTATAGAGCAGTGTGATACCACATCTCTAACATTGTGTGCAGTTTTCATCATCTTATTTAAGGAAGAATGTAAATACATTGGAGACAGTTCACATGAGGCTTACTTGACTGATATCCAGAATGAGCGAGTTGTCTTATGAGGAAAGATTGGAGAGACTGGGGTCATCTTCACTAGAGTACAGAAGAGTGAGGACTAATCACAAGATCCTGAACGATCATCGACAAGATGGATGTGGAAAGGTGGTTCCTCCTGTGTGAGAGAGTCCAGAACTAAGGGATCCATTTAAAAATTAGGGGTCACCCTAATTAAGACAACGATGAGGAGAGCTTCATTCTCTCAAAGAGTTGTGCAACTTTAGAACTCACTGCTTCAGAAGACAGTGGAGGATGGACCATCAAATACATTTAAGGCCACGGCAGCTAGATTCTGGTTGGGCAAGGGAACTATCTTGGGTAGTTACGATGTGAAATTCCAGGAACAAAGTGATACATCATGATTTTAGTGAATGGCACACAGGCTTGAGGAACCAAATGTTTTTCTTCTACTCACATATCTCACTAAGGTAATGTGCTGAAAATCAAGACCCACTATTTCTGCAGTCACCATAAATGCGAAAATTTGATGAAACCACTAAATTGTCCAATTCTACCTAACTATTTTTTTCAGGTTAAAACCAGTTTTAATTTACTAAACAAAACAAAATTATAGTCAAACTGTTTTTTAAACCACAGTTGAATTGCTAGTCTATAACTTAAACTCTACCCATGTCTTAAAATTCCAGTCACAAAGAGAAAATACATAAAATGAGATGAGAGGCTTTGTTTTATGAAGAGAGACTGAACAGTTTAGGTCCATGCTCATCTACAGAGAAAAATGAGAGGGGGATCTTGAGGTATATAAGATACCAAAAGGGATTAACAAGAAAATAGAAAGGATGTTTCCTTCTCTAGGGCAATCTAGAATGACAGGTCATAGTTTTAGGATAAGCGTTAGCAGATTTCTTTCAAAAGTGTCATGAATCTGTGGCATCCAATTGAGGAAGAGATGGGAAGTTTTTTTAAATTAGTAATGGGTTGAAGATGAAGAATAGGCAGGACCATGGAGTTGAGGCTGAGATGAGATCAGCCATTATCGTACCAAATAGCAGGACAGGCTCCAGCAGCTGAATTATCTGCTCCTGTTCCTAATTTTTAACCTCTAAATATTGTGGGTAGAGAGGGAGAAGAAAAAAGTCGGAGAAGCACAGTTCCGGCACCAGTCTGGATCATTGTTTTGTTTTGACTTTCTTTCAGCTGCTAATTGTTTACTAATGATATAAGGTGTGGTCTGACGTTCATTCATTGGCTGAGGATTGATCTCTCAGTGCCTCTGGAGGCAGTTCATTCTCTTTTCCTTTCAACAGGGGATTCACAGGAAGAATAACTTAGAGAAAAGGGGAGGAAAATAGCTAGGTATTCGCAATTTTCTTTTTAATTCTCCACAAAGGTGGAAAGAGAAAGATGTATGCTTTCTCTTTATAATCTCGGTGCTTCTGTTATACTGTCTACATCCAAGGCTGTAGCCCTTGTCCAAGAAACAATTAAATGGCTATTACTATGCTGTGCTGAACTATCCTGAACCTACGGTAACTGGTCCCCATTGAAAGACTGTCTCTGGACAAAGTTGCCCCAAATACACATATGGAATGCCCACTCTGTCTAGAATGCTCCATCACTGCTTAAAAAAAAAGCAACATTGTACTCCAGTAGCCTATTTTTAAAACTACAAATATCTTGTCACACAGTTTTCTTGGTTTAAAGCAGTACCATCTCTCATTTTTAGCCAACAGTCCAAAAAATAAAGTGGCCTTTACACTGCTCTTAATTTGTGTGTTCATTGAATTGACCAATTGGTTTCCATCTGTGTTGTAATTATTCTATTGATTGTTGTGCTTTCAGTTGCCGAGCCCCTAAACCCTGGCCATGCTCCCTTAAATCTCGCTGCTTCCCTTAAGATGTTCCTTAAAGTACAAATCACTGATCTATATTCAGGTTACTGGCTTCATTTATCTTCTTACATGGTTCACAATTCGATAATGTTCCCATGAAGCATGTTGGGATGGTTTAACACATCATGGATGCTATAAAATAATTAATTCATTAGATTTATTGTCACATGTACTCAAATGAGCACTGTGAAAAGTTTATAAGTTGCTGTCTTGGAGATTTATATCCTTGGTCAGGCACCCTGCTGTTTTCCTATTTATGTTAGAGAGCCCTTAATCCAAGATACAAAGCAGTTTGATTATAACCCTTAATTTTCTAATATGTCTAAATATACCATATACAAATAATTAGAAGTTTGCTGGAGGGTAAATCATGAACTACTGTGGTAGACTGCTATTAATGTAGCATTTCGAGTATTTGTCAACATTTAGAGGATGGAAAATAACCCAAGCTTTCTACAACAGCAACAATGTAATTTATGAAATGGAGATTGCAACAAGCAATCCTGATTGGTAACATATAATGCAAATGTGAAACTAACTGTTTAAGGGACCAATTCTAATGCTAAATTATGCTTCTCATTAGTTCAATAGAGATGTCGCATTGCAAAGATAAGAATAACAACAAATTATTTCTCCTAATCTATCGATTTCAAAATACTGTGAAATATGTCTTTGGCTGTAGTGCACAACAGATGATAATAAATCAGCCATTTATTTTACAACAATTTCAATTTTCTTTTCATTGAATTTCACTGTATATTTTGGCTCAAAGTGAATTTCACCTACCTAATGCCTAATGTCTTTGGCACAGCTCATTCCATAGTCTAATACAACTATATGAAATGAAGGGCCACCAGTTGAACAAATTAGTTACTTAATTGGTAATTTCATGCGACATAACACCAAGACACTTCCATTCCTTCACTAGTAGAAATAGTCATCACTCCCTCCCCCCAGTAAAGCATACAAATTCCAAAGTGAAATGTAGGAAATACCAAAGCATTCCAAAAATTCTGATTAGCTGGTCTGAGCCACCATCTGCTCCCCTGAAGCAAAACATTACAGTTGAGATTAAAGATTATTATGCAAAAATCTCCAATTACCAAACTATTTCTGCAAAAAATACTTTTGGTGCAGATCACTAGAAGGCAAATTTGTATCTAGAACACTCTTGTTTTAGCTATATTAGGGATATTAGAGAGCGTTTCTATGTAACTGATGATTATGTCTGCAGGAAGTGTGTTCGGTTGCAAATCCAATCGGATTGCATGCATCAGTTACAAGTTCAGTTAGAGGCAGTGACAAATTTACAGGAGCTGGGGGGTGATGGATGGCAGTTGCAGGGATGGAGATAAACTGAAGGTACAATCAGGTAGATGGGTGACCTCCAGGAAAGGTAGAAGGGGTAGGCAGGTAATGCAGGAGTATCCTGTGGCTATCCCCATTTCAAGAAGTATGTTTTAGAAAATGTAGGGGGTGATGGACTTTCAGGAAAATGTAGCACGGTTTCTGGTACCAAAACCGGCTCTAATGAGGGGTACGCCAGGTACGCCAGGTTCCAAGCGATCAACTGTGATAATGGCCGAGGCAGAAGTGGATATTGCATATGCTGGAGATTAGGGTCAAGATTAGCGTGGTACTGGAAAAGCACAGCAGGTCAGGCAGTATCTGAGGAGCAGCAAAATCGAAGGGTAAAAGCCCTTCATCAGGACACTGGCCTCTAGTCAGAGGCTCAGACGGACGATTCTGCAGCCAACAGATAAACATCACAATGATGTGTAGCCTCCCTAGATCTATGATCAAAGATATCTCAGAGAAGGTGCAGAAAATTCTCAAAAGGGGAGAGGAACCAGCAGGAGGAGGTAATTGTACACATTGGAATTAATGGCATAGGAAGAGAAAAGGATGATATTCTGAGGAGACGACATAGGAGGTTAGGCAGAAATTTAAAAACTAGGTCCTCGAGTGTAGTAATATCTGGATTATTCTTAGTGCCAAAAGTTGTGCGGGTAGGAATACAAGGATGGAGCAGATGAATAAGTGGCTGATATGATGAATACTGGTGCAATGAAGGATTCACACTTCTGGATCACTAAAATGTCTTCGAGGGTAGAAGTGATTTTTTTTTAAGAATCCCTACAGTGTGGAAACAAGCCCTTCGACCCAACATGTCTGCAACAACCATCCAAAGAGTAACCCTACTACTCTACATTTACCCCAGACTAATGTATCTAACCTACACATCTCTGAACACTATGGGCAATTCAGCATAGCCAATTCATAACCTGCACATCCTTGGACTATGGGAGGAAACCAAAGTACCCAGAGGAAACCTACGTAGACAAGGGGAGAATGTGCAAACTCCACACAGACTGTTGCCTGCGGCTGGAATCAAACCCAGGTCCCTGGTGCTATGAGGCAGCAGTGCTAACCACTGAGCACTGTGATCTGTATAAGGACAAATTGCACGTGAATTGGAAGGGGACTGATATCCTGGCAGGGAGATTTCCTAGAGCTACTTGAGAGGATTGAAACTAGTTTTTTTTTGGGGGGGGGAGGGTGTCGGGCAGGGGGAGAACAAGAACACCCAGGAACACAGTGAGGAAAGAGATCAGTCTGATCCTGGTACAGTTGGGAAAAGGAGCATGTCAAACAGGTAGGGCAGTCAGGGAAAAAGCAAAGAATGAGGTCAGACTGGTAAATTAAACTGCACTTATTTCATTGCAAGAGGCCTAACAGATAAGATAGATGAACTCAGGGCATGATTACAAACACGGGACTGGCATATCATAATAATTGCAGAGACATGGCTCAGGGATAGATAGGACTAGCAGCTTAATGTTCCAGGGAATAGATGCTATAGGAAGGATTGAAAAGGGGGCAAGAGAGGAAGAGTGGCATTTTTAATTAGGGATAACATTGCAGCTGTATTCAAGGAGGCTATTCCTGGGAATACGTCCAAGGATGTTATTTGATAAATAAGAAAAGGATGATCACTTTACTGGGATTAAACTGTAGACACCCCCCACCACCTCCCCCCCCCCACCCCACCCCCCCCCCCAACCACCACCCCGACAACTCCCCTTTTTGCTTGGCTGCAGCCTACAAAATACAGATTCCACACCTCTTCTCCGCTTATACCTCCTGATTACATTTTAATTGTCTCTCATGAATCTGTTGAGCATCATTGCTTACTTGAGCCAGAAAAGGAGGACCGATGGGTCCTGCATCATATATTAGATTTTGTTTTAATCAACAATGATCTGATCTTGCTATTACTCAGATATGCCAGAATTCACCTTGTAAAAATTACCCCATAATCGTAGATAGCTTGACAATCAAAGATGTAGGGTCATAGAATTACTCTGCCCCCTTGCACTTTGCCTCTGGATTTCTAATATGTTGTCCATTTTTAGACAAGCATTGAATGAGATCTGGGGGAGTGGTTCCCAAACAGAAGATCAGTGAGTAATTATTGAGAAGTGCCAAATAATAACATTATTGACAATCCTTTGCATCATTTCTGGTAATGGAACATATGCTGAGAGGGCAATAATGGAGAAGATTAGATTTGTCTTGTTTTTCCCATAGACTGGACACACCATGCAAATTTCTTTGTCTCAGTTTTGTGGGATTTCACCATTCTCGAACAAGCTGACTTGGAAGCATGGCTGCAAAGAGAACACATCTTCAGTACTAAGTCCTATTGACTACTTTGAAAAATGTTCTCTTTAATTCTGCATTTGTATGATCTGCTGACTTATGATATTTTATCTTGTAAAGATGGGTCACCTGGTGGTCAGTTAACAAATTGAATTTATTACCGTACAATATTTTTGGAACTTAGTTGCACCGTATATGTTCAAGGACTACGGTGACTACTTTTATATGATATCTAATCTTATATATGACCTTGCCTCCATACCAAGGTCAGAAGAGGGGATGCTTGCTGATGATAGCACAACATTCAGTAGCATTCACATCTCCTCAGATATTGAAGTGGTTCATGCCCAAATGAAGCAAGATCTGAACAGTATCCAGGTTTGAGCTGACAAGTGACATTTGTGCCACAAACTATAAGGCAATCATCATTTCCAGTAAGGGAGAAACTAACTATTGCCCCTTAACATTCAATAGTATTAACGTTCCGCAAAAACCCACTATCAATAATCTGAGGATTACTACTAACCAGAAACTGAACTGGACTCCCCCTATATGACACGTGCAATTAGTAACTAAGTTCCCACCTTCTCTAAGTCCACCACTTACAAGGCACAAGCCAGAAGCAACATTCTAAATTACACAGCTGTATAGTTGATGAAAACCTCAGGGTATACTAACTAATAGGCCTATGAACGGCTTCCACTTGACACCATCTAGGACAAAGTAACACATTTGATAGGCACCACATCCACAAATAATCACTCACACCACCATTCTGCAGCAGTAGTGCATGTCATCTGCAAGATTCACCATAGGAATTCACCCAGGAATTCATTACAGAGCACCTTCCAAACTAATGATTACTATAATCTAGAAGAACAAGGGCAGCAAATACATGGGAACACCACCACCTGCAAGTTTCCCTCCAAGCCACTCACCATCCTGACTTGGAAATATATTGCTATTTATTCACGGTCACTGGGACAAATTCTTAGAAGTACCCGCTAACAGCTTTGCAGGTCTACCTACAGCACGTGGACTGTAACAGTTCAAGAAGGCAGCTCAATGCCACCTTCTCAAGGTAAACTAGGGATTGGCCACAAATACTGGCCCAACTAGCATCACTTAATCCTATGAATGAAAACAAATGCCACTTTTTCAACTTTTAAGCAATATTCCTCTGACTGTGTTAGCATACATGAAGCATATGCTACCTAATTTTTCCCATGATCTTTCATTATTTGAGATAGCATCACCTAACCCTTGTGGTGAGACATCACACAGTAAAGCCAATTGTTCCTTAGGATCACAGGCAAACACAAGAGCATTACGAGCCAGTACTGTCTGCACACACTTTCTAACATTCCACACAATATTCTCAACCTATTCCAACTTTGAACAGTTGATACAACGCAGCGAATGTACTCGTTCTCATCTTTGGTTTAAAATCCTCCCAACCTTCTCTTGCTGTCATTGGATACCTTCACCATCCATTTGGTGACCAAGGCATATCACATCTACCTATACAATGGATACGTATGTTTTATTTGTTTTGACGACATTCACAAAGTCAGTCTCGGATTTTGTTCAATCTTACTATAAGCTCTTTTTCTACCTTTATCCTTCTAATGAGGAAGTTGTCTAAGAAAAAACACACATCTTTTATCACTTCGCATCTGATCCATGCAAACATGGAAGATTGCAAGAGTAATGGACACCTTGATGAGTAACCTTTCATATTGGTATAGCCCTTTATGAATGAAAATTAGTTTCATGCTTGTCAATTAATTCTAACTGCAAATGTCATTTGACAATTTTATCGAACTATTAACAACATTTCTATTACCTAAATTTAAAACCCTTGACAAGTAGGTGGGATTAGACACAACACATTCCTTGTAACTTTTCTTACTGCAGCGTGGACCTCCATCGAGTCCATGCCGCCCCTCCAAACAGCATCCCACCCAGACCCACAGCCCAATCCATGTAACCCCGCATTTCCTACACAGTTAATCCACCTAACCTGCACATCTTTGGATTGTGTGAGGAAACCAGATCGTCTGAGGAAATCCATTCAGACGTGAGGGGAACGTACAAACTCCACACAGACAGTCACCCGAGGCTGGAATCAAGTTTATCTCCTCCACAAATACAAACTGACTGGTCTACCACAATAATGCAGCTCAACGACTGCTTTTCATCTTTTCAACAGTCCCATTCTTTGCAATGTATCTACATCTTTACAAATTGCTTCAACTTGTGAACTAGGAACTGGCCCAGTATTCTGAAATATTGGCTGTTCATTGTTTTTATCTAGACTTCAGTCTCGTGATAACCAATTTAGGATTGGATCCGCTGTGCTCAAAGATCACTTTGTGCTCTCCTAGCACCTCTGCAGTGGCAATGTACTCTTACTGTACCATTTGTAAATAACTCAGCCCAATCCAAGTGCATTTTCAAAAGCCAATTTCTTCACATTAGGAAAACTTTGTTCCATTCGTGTAATACTACAAATAGCAAGTATTAGAATGTACAATCATATTCCATATAACATTAATTTATCTAACATTGGAATATTGTTATTGGAATCACTAGCAAAGCTGTTCTTCAACTGACTAAAGGAAATGTGATTTAGGGATTTCTTGTATTCTGCTTCTGAGATAACAGACACTGCTGCAGCTATATAAATGATGTAAGAAAGTTGTGAGTCTCCAAATTTATTTCTGGAGGCAACGGTCTCTGCTCAATATCGCCAAGGGAGGGGAACGTCTGTGTGATGGCCTCATCCCATTGGAGGTGGTGGAAATGGCAACTTTGCATGCTGGTGGGGTGTAATGTGAGGAGGAGGAGTCCCTACCTTTATTGTGGGAGGGAAGAAAAGGGTAAGAGCAGACGTGTGGGAAATGGGTCGGAAATGGCTGAGGGTCTTTCCAATCATTTTCAACAATTCATACTTCTCGTTAGCACTCACTCACTATTAACACCCTCTCGGCAATGATATCAGCAATCCCTTTGTTTCTCTCTCACAGCACCATCTCCACATATTCTAATCACTCATCCCCACACCCCCACCAAACTCATTGAAAACAAAAAGTGCTGGCAATCAGTGGGTCAGGCAGTATCCATGGAGAGAAAGCAAGCTAATGTTTCAAGTCTAGATGATTCTTCATTGAGTCATCCAGACTCAAATTTAAAAGGCATCCCGCTGTGATTTCCAGCATTTTTTGTTTTCTGTATAGATTGCAGCATCTACAGTAATTTCCTCTACCAAACTCATTCTCCGTCATCAGCAACAACACCCTTTTCAGGTGCTTTCAATTCTGACTAAGAGTCACTGGGCTTGAAGTGTTAACTCTGTTTTTCACCTCAAAGGTATCGCAGGACCTGCTGAGTTCCTCCAGAAATTTGTGTTTTTGTTTCAGAACTCTGCAACTGCCTGCCCTCGGTGTTGGAAATATTTAATAATAAATCTGAACTTGCCTACTGGAAACTGCGTTCAAACACAGTAATAAATAATGTACAGAACAAGCAATGTAATTGCCTGCGAGGGTTATATCATCTAGTTGGGGTGATAGCGGGTCTGATGGCCTCTCAAATCACTCTGCAGTAATCTGTATACATTTCACCAATAGCCTTTTATTTACAGAGTCTCGTATGTATCTATGCACAAATAATCTCTTCCATGTGATTTCTCCAGACTCTCTTCAGTAATGTGATCTTACTTCATTAATCAGAATGTCTTAGACTCATGTTGTTAACCCATTTCTCTACACCTCCCAATTTTTTGTTCCCATTATTTACACTTACTCCGTCCTCCCCATAAAGTCAATCCTCAAAATGAATATATTTAGAGACTTTTCATGACCAAAAATCATAATAGTGCTGCAAAGCTTTTTAGGAATGCTTTAAATAAGTCGGGAAATTCATATTAATCTATCAGAAATCAACAAAACATTGAGAAAGTTGTTTAGGTAAGGCTGTTGTTCTAAACCTGCAACTAGTGGTGCACTACAGCCCTGTTCTAAACTCTTACTCTGCTGCTTTTCTCCATTTCAGGACTTTGATTCTACTTCCAGGTCGCAGTGACCGCTCACAGGTGAAAACCTTGCACTTATAAAGAACACAAGCTGCTCAACTGGAATCACTGAGTCAAAGCTGTTTTGAGAGAGAGGCCACACAACCCAGTCTGTGGCTGTAATAAAGCTATAGCAGACACAGAACCAAATTACCTGGAGCTGCACACTTTGTCACTTTTTATTTCTGAAATCTCCCCTCTGTATTTGAGCTAAAAATCTACTGGAAGGCTTCATCACTGCAAGTTGAGAGTTTCTAACAGAGAACACAAAACTGTACCACTATCTCAGAAAAATAACTCAGCCACCCATACTGAGCCAGGAAGATACCTCAATAGCTTGCTCAAAAGATGACTTTAGCTACAGACCAATATTTGGACAATCTGTGAATGATTCTTTTTTCTGAATGTAACTTACTTAGCAAAATTACTTTGAAGACAATAGTCCACTGGAGTTTTTAAAAAATATATATTTCTCCAGACTGACACATTGCATACATGTGCTAGTTTTCAAGAAGTGTTTCAATATATATGCATAATTTTTTTTAAATGATTGTTGCCTTCTTTGCTCAAAAAAGTTTTGTTTGCAACAAGCTAGTTAGTTATTGGTTACTTACAATTATCGAGTCATAGAGGTGTACAGCACAGAAATAGACCCTTCGGTCCAATTCATGCATACCAATCAGATATCCTAACCTAATCTCGCCCCATTTGCCAGCACTTGGCCCATATTCATGTAAACCCTTCCTATTCATATTAAATTTTGTAATTGTACCAGCCTCATGGCACTTCCTCTGGCAGCTCATTCTATACAAGCACCACCCTCTGCATGAAAAAGTTGCCCCTTAGGTCCTTTTTAAATCTTTCTCCTCTCACCATAAACCTACGCCCTCTAGTTCTGGACTCCCCACCTCAGGGAAAAGATCTTGTCTATTTACCCCTCATAATTTTATAAATCTTTATAAGGTCACCCCTCAGCCTCCAACACTCCAGGAAAAACAGCCCCAGCCTATTCAGCCTCTCCCTGTAGCTCAAATCCTCCAATCCTGGCAACATCATGTTTCTCACCCTCAGCTATTTGCCATGTGATGTATTTACAATTAACAATATCAACTCCCTTTTTCAATTTAAGTTTTGGAACCAATGGAGAAATAGGTTAAGGAAAGGAATCAGCCCTCCCCCTGCAACTCCAAACTAGATAATAACAAAATAACTTCCTGTTGTTATCCTTGCCTTGCACCAGAATAGAAATGGAGAAAGTATGTTCTCATTCTTATTACTCCAATTAGTTGCCAAACTGCTAAGCAGTTTGAAGGAGATAGAAGGATGAAGTCATATTCAAGGCGCTATCCTCTGATAACCTGCTCCAAAGCAGCAATAGTAAAGACATAAACAAACAAGATAGCTGAAAATGCGAGCAATCCATTCTTTGTAACCCACTATCTGTATGGCTGCAGTCTTCGAAAAGTATGCACAATGAAATCACTATCAAAATTAGCAGTCAGCCAGCAAGAACAAACAGATGAACAGATTAATACTGCGCAAATAAAGCTGCTTGTCTTAAGAGCATTAACTTCATATTCAGGGAAATGTTGGGTAAATTTTACCAAATGAAATTATGAGCAAAAAGACCAAGATTACTGAACAGTTCACAGCAACATTGGTTTACTCAATTAATAATGAATCAAAAACAGTAGACAACTGAAAGACCACTGAAAACTGTCAAGTCTTACACTAACTAGCGTCAAGATCATGTCGGCACCTCATTTAATCTCATCTGATCCTTCACTAGCAATTTGTAATTATTACATCAGCATTAGACTGACAGCACAGTCCATTCGTAATAAGTAACAGCAGATCCAACAGTGTAAAATAACAGTGCTTTTAATCTCCAGCTGTACATCAGCCTTGTTTCACATTATCACATACGGCAAAGTGCATCGTCTTCCGGTACTCAAAATGTACACGCTTTATTATCATGCATTCAGACTTACTGTAACAGAATAATATTAGTATCAGTTTGACACGGCAGCATCAAATTGTGAGCTCAACTGCCATATCATGATCTAGACTATTTGAGCAGAACAGAGGGAGTGCCACACTGCCTGATGTATAATCTATAGGGTAACACATTACAGCAAAATACCTGCTGCTCTTGCAGGTGGATGTATAAAATTGAAATTCAACAACTAAACATTCAGCAGGAGGGATCTCCTCAGTTCCTTGGTCAAATATTTATCCTTCTAACAATATTTCGCTGCTGTGTTGCTAACAAAATAAAGATTCTGCACAATTCAAAAGTAATTAATTGGCTATGCCTTTTAAAGGGACCAGCCAAGAAGGTGAAAGACACTGCAGAAAAACAAATATGTCCCTTCTGAGGGAGAACAGTGTTGGCTAAATATAACATTCACAGGGATCCACCTTCATTCAAAAAGCTAATGTGCACTTCCACTAAGCAGAACATATCAGAAGGTTTCAGCAGGGAACTCAATTGCTTTTCCAGCTAAAACACCAGCAAAACGGTGGGCTGCACGGTGGCACAGTGGTTAGCATTGCTGCCTCACAGCGTCAGAGACCCGGGTTCAATTCCCGCCTCAGGCGACTGACTGTATGGAGTTTGCACATTCTCCCCATGTCTGCGTGGTGCTCCGGTTTCCTCCCACAGTCCAAAAATGTGCAGGTTAGGTGAATTAGACATGCTAAATTGCCCGTAGTGTTAGGTGCAAGGTAAATGTAGGGGAATGGGTGTGGGTGGTGCGCTTCGGCGGGTCGGTGTGGGCCGAAGGGCCTGTTTCCACGCTGTAAGTAATCTAATCTAATCTAAAAACGTTGCGTGTGTAACTTTTCTCAGTGATAGAAAATGTGATTGCTGTTGGTCCAATTTAAAAGTACATAATGGAATTATCACTAAATCAAGCTTGGTACATTTTGGAAAGAGTTACTGTACATTTTCTACATTCAACAACATGAGTGAGTTAGTGGTATCTAACCCAACAATGCATACCAAGTATTTCCTACAGATACTGCTACCTTCTCAGTTTTCACTTCGTCAGATCAATACAAATATCCAGAAAAAGAGGAAGTTTAGAATAGGAGAGCACGAAGGTGATGCAGGTTGGGGAAGGGATAATAGTAAGTGTTTGGGGGAAATGGGAGTGGGCAGGGAAGGAAGAGGACAACAAGGAGGAATGGACAAAGAAGGGGATGGGGAGATGGTTCGAAGCGAAGAGCGGGGAGGACAGCAGGAGAGGTGGTGATAGGGGACAGGCGAGGGAAGTAAGAAGACAGGAGAGAGAAATGGCGTAAGGCTAAGACAAGGGGAAACATGGGAGGGAGAAACAGAAGAGGAAATCTTGAAAACAAAGAAAGGGTGGGAGGAATGGAGATGGAGGGAAGGGAAATGGGAATGGAGACGGATGGAAATGGCAAGGGGGCAAATGGGAAAATTGGGGAGGGAAGAAAAAGAGGGGAAAATGGGCAGAGAGGGGTATAGGGAAACAAGGAGTGATGAGGACATGGGGGTAAATGGGAAGGAGGGGAATGAAGGCAGAGTTCCTGGTACAGTGGTTCAGTGGTCAGCACTGCTGCCGCACAGGACTGGGACCTGGGTTTGATTCCAGCCTCAAGCAACTTTCTGTGTGGAGTTTGCCTGTTTTCCCCGTGTCTGCATGGGTTTCTTCCGTGTGCTCTGGTTTCCTCCCACAGTCCAAAGACGTGCAGGTTAGGTGAATTGGCCATGCTAAATTGCCCGTAATGTTCAGGGATGTGTAGGTTAGATTCATTAGTTAGGGATAAATGTAGAATAATAGGGTAGGGGGAATGGGTCTGGGTGGGTTACTTTTTGGAGGGTCAGTCTGGACCTGTTGAGCAAAAGGGCCTGTTTCCATGCAGTAGGACTTCTATGAGTTTGTTTCCTGTGAACAACTCTGAATGAGATAAACTCCACCTCACTCCCAGGTTGATCCATAACCTTCGCACTCTGGGTTTGAACCACAATCTACCCATTCCCAGATTGAACACAGAAAATCCTCAGAGGCGAATGGTCCACAACCTCTTCACTCCTAGAATGACCCAGATCGTGCCACTTGCTCCGAGGACTGACCCACAACCTCCCCATTCCGGGTATCTGATCCACAACCTCCCCACTCCAGGACCTGATCCACAAACTCCCCACTCTGATCCACAACCTCCCCACTCCGGGGACGTGACCGACAACCCCCCCCCCCCCCCCCCCAACTCCAGGGACCTGATCCACAACCCCCCCACTCTGGGGACCTGATTCACAAACCCCCCCACTCCGGGGACCTGATCCACAAACCCCCCCACTCCGGGGACCTGATCCACAACCTCCCCACTCCAGGGACCTGATCCACAACCCCCCCCACTCTGGGGACCTGATTCACAACCTCCCCACTCCTGGACCTGATCCACCATGTCCCCACTCTGGAGACCTGATCCACATGTCCCCACTCCGCAGATTTGATCCACAAACCCCCCCCACTCTGATCCACAACCTCCCCACTCCGGGGACCTGATCCACATCCTTCCCACTCTGATCCACAACCCCCCCACTCCAGGGACCTTATTCACAACCTCCCCACTCCGATCCACAAGCCCCCCACTCCGGGGACTTGATCCACAACCCCCCCACTCCGCGGACTTGATCCACAACCTCCCCACTCCGGGGACCTGATCCACAACGTCCCCACTCTGATCCACAACCCCCCCCGCCAATCCGGGGACCTGATCCACATCCTCCCCACTCTGATCCACAACCCCCCCCCCCAATCCGGGGACCTGATCCACAACATCCCCACTCCGAGACTTGATCACAACCCCCCAACTCTGATCCACAACCTCCCCACTCCAGGGACCAGATCCACAACGACCGCACTCCGGGGACCTGATCCACAACGTCCCCACTCTGATCCACAACCCCCCCGCCCAATCCGGGGATCTGATCCACAACGTCCCCACTCTGATCCACAACCCCCCCGCCCAATCCGGGGATCTGATCCACAACGTCCCCACTCTGATCCACAACCCCCCCGCCCAATCCGGGGATCTGATCCACAACGTCCCCACTCCGAGGACCTGATCCCCAACATCCCCACTCCGATCCACAACCTGCCCACTCTGGGACCTGATCCACCACCTCCCCACTCCAGGGACCTGGTCCACAACCCCCCACCCCCCCGACTCCGATCCACATCCTCCTCACTCCGGGACCTGATCCACAACCACCCCACTCTGATCCACAACCCCCCCACCCCAAGACTTGATCCACAACCCCCCCCATCCCGAGACTTGATCCACAACCCTCCCCCCACTCCGGGGAGCTGATCCACAAACCCCTTCACCCCCCCACTCCGGGGAGCTGAACCACAACCTCCCCACTCCGAGACTTGATCCACAACCTCCCCACTCTGGGCACCTGATCCACAACCTCCCCACTCCGGGGACCTGGTCTACAACCCCCCCACTCTGATCCACAACCTCCCCACTCCGGGGACCTGATCTACAACCCCCCCACTCTGATCCACAACCTCCCCACTCCGGGGACCTGGTCTACAACCCCCCCACTCTGATCCACAACCTCCCCACTCCGGGGACCTGGTCTACAACCCCCCCACTCTGACCCACAACCTCCCCACTCCGGGGACCTGATCCACAACCCCCCCACCCCAAGACTTGATCCACAACCTCCCCACTCCGGGCACCTGATCCAGAACCTCCCCACTCTGGGGACCTGATCCACAACCACCCCACACTGATCCACAACCCCCCACCGAGACTTGATCCACAACCACCCCCCGCCCCCCCACTCCGGGGAGCTGAACCACAACCTCCCCCCCCCAGGGACCTTATCCACAACCCCCCCAGGGACCTTATCCACAACCCCCCCCCCCCCACTCTGATTCACAACCTTCCCATTCCAGGGACTTGATCCACAACCCCCACTCCGGGGACCTTATCCACAACACCACCCCCCACCCCCCAATTCTGATCCACAACCTCCCCCACTCCGGGGACCTGATCCAGAACCGCCCCCCATTCTGATCCACAAACCCCTCCCCCCACTACCACCACCACCCCCACTCCGGGCACCTTATTCACCACCTCCCCACTCCGTTGACCTGGTCCACACACCCCCCTACCCCCCCCCCCCCCCACTCCGGGGAGCTGATCCACAACCTCCCCACTCCGATCCACTCCGGGAACGGATCCACATTTGGAAAGCGAAGCCGCTCCCAAAAGCTCCGGACGGAGGGCGGACTGTGGGAGGCTGGAGTCGGGTTTGAACAGGTGCCGGGCCCCGGGATGAAGCCTGTGCCGGTGCCGGGGCCGGGGTGGTGCAGGAGGAGGGCGAGAGAGACTATTCCCCTCCCCTCCCCAGTAAGGAGCTTGGCCGACGGACACTCACCCAGCGGCGGATGGTGCTCCAGAGCCCGCTCCAGTCCATCGCCTCGTCCCGGTCCGTGTCCGGCTCCAAACGGCGGCTCTAATCCGCTGTCAGACGGCGCATGTTCCGGCTCTGGGCTCCCGCTCTCCCCGGGAACTGATCCCCTTCCTCCTCCCAGAAAAGCGGGCTCCTCCTCCGGGCGGGCACAGCTCCGTACTCAGACACACAAACACAGGGAGACAGATGGGGAACTAATTCACACCAACATACCCGGGGCTACCCGCAACACAATATAATGGTGTGGGCGGAGCCCCTGCTCCCTCAACATGAATCTTTAATATTAATGTTTAATAGCAGCGCTGCCTTGTTGCTGTTTACAGCTGCTGCCTCAGATGGACAGATTGATTAGGGTCTCCTGTATTTTCACTGTAGCTACGGCACTGTTATAGCTTTTCCTGCACAAGTAGGTGAGCTGTTTGCAAACCAGACTCCTGCCAACCCGTCCGGAATAAGAAACGAAAGTCAAACAAAGGATTGCTATATTCCTCCCCTCCTGTCTCCCCGATCTGTTAATTTTGTTTCCTGGTCGATTTCCTGCTTGATCTCCACGGGGGTGGTGGCTTGTACAGCGACTCGCTACCAGCGGGAGACAGGGAGAGTCCAGCGCCCTCTCAACGTGTGAATGAGGCCAGCAGCAGCTCATTGCGAAAAAAAAAGACACAGAATCCAAACACCCATGTGAATTGAGGTCAAATCAGATACCAAAAAAAGAGAGCGCGTAGGAGAAGGAAAGGTGGGATCTCGACATGCAGAGACAGGAAACGTAAAAGTTTTGTTTAAATTCGTAAAGCCTCCACGTGTTTCTCGGTGAAATTAAAACTGGTTTAAGAAGGAGGACAGGGCAACTCAGCTTCTTAATTCTGCATTTAACACTGTTCACCAATTTCACTTTACCATGAGCGCTGTTACCCTCACCATATTTCCTCCCACAAAATCGAGATTCACTTTAAACAAGATGATGTGCTTTTTGGTGTTATATAATATGCTACGTGATATTCTGTTTCTAAAGCAGTTGTGCAAAAGACTGCGAGTTTCTCGGCCAGTGTTAGAAACTTTTAGCAGCAATTTATGTGCTCTTTATGACATTATCAAAAGAGCATTCTGCTCCACGATCATCACTAATCCTTTGTAATTCACAGATAGGGAAACAAAGGCTTAGAGTCATCGAGGTGTGCAGCACAGAAGCAGACCGTTCAGTCCAACTAGTCCATACAAACCAGATACCCCAACCAAATCTAATCCCATTTGCCAGCACTTGGCCCACATCCCTCAAACCTTTCCTATTCATGTACCCATCCAGATGCCTTTTAAATGTTGCAATTGTGCCAGCCTCCAGCACTTCCTCTGGCAGCTCATTCCATACATGCACCACCCTCTGTGTGAAAAAGTTGCCCCTTAGGTCCATTTTATATATTTCCCCTCTCACCCTAAACCTATGCCTTCTAGTTCTGGACTCTCCCACCCCAGGGGAAAGACTTTGAGCAGCTCCTCTCTCAGCTGACATGGATAATTCTCTTCCGCTTGATGATACTCTGCAACCACATGCTATGAATAATCTTAGTGCAGTTCTGAAGAAGGGCCACTGGACGTGAAACAATAACTCTGTTTTCTTTGCACAGATGATGGTTTTCTCCAGCAACTTCTGTTTGGTACAGAACTCTTATTACTTTAAATTTAAAAGGCCATATCTCCCCAGCAACAAGCAAGTACCTGGAAAGGATGGCTATCACCTATCAAATATTAATTTTTAAGTATGTGAGCAAAGTTGCTGCCAAACCTCCACCACCACCACCACTACCATCTCCTCTGAGGGAAAGATGCTCTGTCCCATAGGATGTGCAGTTTGCAAACAAGAACGGATATTCCGGGGATCACCAAATTATCAGGCACTTCACTTCCCGGTGAATATTTTCCCAATATTTTCGAAATCACACAATAACTTGAGGACATAGGTTTAAGGTGAGAGGGGAAAGATTTTAAAAGGACCTGAGTGGTAACTTTTTCATTCACAGGGCGGTGCATCTATGGAATGACCTGCCAGATGAAGTGGCAGAGGCAGGTACAATTGCAATATTTAAAAAGTATCTGGATGGATATATGAATAGGAAGGGTTTAGAGGGATATGGGCCAAATGCTGGCAAATAAGACTAGGTCAGATTGGGATGTCTGGTAGACATGGACAAGTTGGATGGAAAGGTCTGCTTTCTTGCTGTATGACTACCTTCATGATCTTCTCAGCCACACTGTTACAAAAATCCTTTTTAACACCATTATCACGTGTCAAGTTGACCATTTAGGGGAGGTACACTGCCCCGTATTCCCTTAAAACCACCAGTTTTCAGTCTCTATAAACTTTAAGATTCAGCTGGTTCAACATTTTGTTGTGCATATCCTAACAGCAACAGGTACTATTCATTCAACACTACCTTGGCATAGGAGCTAAATTGGTTTTCAGTCTGGTACTTTTTCAATTTAAAAATTCTTATTCAAGTTTTTGAATTCCTCGCATCCCCCAAAACCTCTTCAAGCCTTAGAATTCCTCTACAACCTCTGTGATCATCACATTCAGGCTTCTTGTGTATTTGTGCTTTCAATTGCTCGAATATTGGTAGTGAAACTTCAACTTGCCTAGGCCTTCAGCTCTAGAAATTCCTCTTGAAACCTCATTCGTTTCTCCTCCTACCTTTTCTTATTTACCCACTATATCTTTACATGGATTGGTATCAAATTTTGATGGATAATGCTCCTGCAAAGCACCTTTACGCTATTTAGTATGTTAAAGACACAGTACACAGTGTCTTTGTTAAAGTCACGTTTTGTTGTTGCTTAGATTTGTCTGGATGCTTGAAAGTTTGCTGAAGCTTTTTGAATGCCATTGGTCGGGGAGGAAGATGGTCCGGAACAAATCTTCAGCATTATCTTACGTTTCTGGAACTAAGCTCCGGAAAGTATCGGAGCACAAGCTTATTTGATGCAGTCAGTTCTGTACAGTCTCCAGGGTTGTTGCTGCTTCGATGTTAGAAAACAAAACAGAATGCCAACAAACACTTCATCATACTGGCTCCTGGAGCTGAGTCTAATTTTTATTGATTTTCTTTGGGTGCAGCAGATTTCATAAATATACAGTCAGCTGAATTATATCTTAATTATATTTATAAGTACAGAGCCAGATTTTGTCTATTGATAAATGAGCAACCCCAATTTTCAAAGCATGTTAAATGTGGTGAAGCATTATAGGAAAATCAGGATTAAATCCAATATTGAATAAAGTTAAAAGTAAAATACTTTTGCAATTCTTGAATACAGTCGATTTTATGATTGAAATATTAAAATGCTAAGTTACCAACACAATCAAATGGCAGGATATTCTGCATACTATCACTGTCACAATGCAATGTTTTTTACAATGTCTCCAAAACACAATTCCCATTCAAGGTTTTGAAAAGTGAATCCCTGACCTTCGTTTGGCTTTCAATCAGCAAACCTTTGTAATGAAAGTCTTTCTGTAAAAGCGTCACATGAATAGCCTTTCTGTCCATGGGGATGCTTGAGATGAGACAATGAGGCACCAAGACACTTATATTACAATGCCTAAAAGTGTTCTGAAACCAATTCGGAGGTGAACTATTTTCTTTGGATTTATTTCACATTTTAAAATGACAAAGACTGAGGACACTTGATCAGAGGAAGAGAATAACAAAATTAACAGCAATCATTTTAGCTTATCCTGGAAGTTCAGCAGGAACAGAATCTCAGAAGTC
The DNA here is from genome assembly GCF_047496795.1 of Chiloscyllium punctatum. Lineage (NCBI taxonomy): Eukaryota > Metazoa > Chordata > Chondrichthyes > Orectolobiformes > Hemiscylliidae > Chiloscyllium > Chiloscyllium punctatum. Next base: position 114,443,086 of record NC_092747.1, on the reverse strand, counting down.
AAATGAGTTGTGACCAATTAATTTATTAATACTTAATGAGAAAGAGGGAAAACATTGCCATACACTATTAGTTTGTGGTTCATTCATGCCCTTTAAGGGAAGGAGTTCTCGGGAAGGGTGGCATGGTGGCTCAATGGTTAGCACTGCTGCCTCACAGCACCAGGGACCCAGGTTCAATTCTTGGGTAACTGTCTGTGTGGAGTTTGCACATTCTCCCTGTGTCTGCGTGGGTTTCCTCCCACAGTCCAAAGATGTGCAGGTCAGGTGAATTGGCCATGCTAAATTGTCCATAGTATTAGGTGTTTTAGTCAGAAAGAAATGGGTCTGGGTGGGTTACTCTGTGGAGAGTCAGTATGGACTTGTTGGGTTGAAGGGCCTGTTTCCACACTGCAGGGAATCTAATCTAAATTCTACTGGGCTGAGTTCACCAAGATGCCCAGTTGTCACATAGTGAGTGGACCCTCACCTTTTAAGACTCACTTGAGTACAGAAGTACTGAGGATATTCTTCATAGTGAACATAAACGTTTTTCAGATGAGTTGACAGGTGGGACTAGTTTAGTTGGGGGTTATGTTCAGCATGGACTGGTTGGACTAAAGGGTCTGTTTCTGTGCTGTGTGATGCTATGTGTGGTTAAACTGAGAACTCTTGTCTTCTCAGGTGGATGTAAAAGATTCCGTTGCACTATTTTGAAGATGAGCAATTATTCTCTGCGTAGTTTGCTGGGAAATATTTATCCTTCAATCAACATCACCGAAATTACCTTTCCTGAAATTCATTGGCTTTGGAAAAAAAAATCTGTGGTGATGAAAGATGCTATGAAGTTCTTTATTTCCTTTCTAAATGTGACTCCAAATGAAATGACCTTGGAAAGCATGCAGTTACCACCATCAGGGATGAGCTATAAATGGCAGACTTACCAAACAACATTAACCTTCCCATGAATAAATTTAAAATAATACCTGGATAAAAAGGCATGGAAACAGTGTGCAGGATGTTTAAATCTCGAGCATGAAAACCTCACACCCAGTGCTCAAAATCCGAGGCACACGATAATTACTACAAGAAGAACGACAAGGGTCAGCTCCATCCTCAGTGGGACCAGGAGTAACCATGGTAACGCCAGCGCTCCTTCACAGACTTCCCTCTGCGCAGACGCGCTCTCTCGTGCCAGCCCATCTCGATCTGGCCCCGCCCACTCCACGCCTTCGCCCTTTGACCCTTCATATCTCGTGTGGCTGTGCCAATGTTGGACTAGGGTGGACAAAGTTAAAGAATCACGCAACTCCAACGGGTTTATTTGGAACCTGATGAAGGGGCAGCGCTTCGAAAGCTCGTGTTTCCAAATAAACCCGTTGAACTATAACCTGCTGTTGTGGGATTTTTAACTTTTATCAACCCCAATCATCGCCAGCCAGCCAACAAATTGCCCCGCCCATCCACTCACACACCCACCCACCCACGCCCGATCAGCCCCGCCCCTCTACTAAGTCACGCCCACCTGCTGGGCCCTTCGCTCTCTCCATCCTTCTCCAGCCTGCTCCGCCCATTTTCGCAGCTCCGCCCACATCTTGACACCGTTCGCATCCGGTCTCCCACTTCCATCCTGAACCGCTCATACTGGTCCCGCTGACAGCCATCGTCACGCCCACACACACACGTACACAGTCCCCGCCCCTTTTAAGGCCCGCCCCCTATGACCACGCCCCTCAATGCCGTGCCCCGCCCACGCCATGGTCTTGCCCACAGCCACACCCACTCTCCCTCCTCCTCCTCCTCCTGACGCTTCCTTCACGGCACCAAGCCCCGCCCTGATCTCGGACCCCATCCTTCCCCCTCGCAGTGGATTGTGCCTCTGACCCGGAAGTGGATGTTTGCAGTTCCGTTGCAATCAAGCGGGCTCTTGAAAAAATGGCGCCGTTGGCGCTGGTGATCAACTGAGACCGAACCTGGGCGGTCTGTGGTAAAGCCAGAGCTCCGACCTGGGACTTGTGGGCCAGGGCCCTGGGAAGGCGGGCGATGGCGACTGTGGATCATAAGTCCCCGAATCTACTGTTGCAAAGCCTGTGCTGCCGGATTCTGGGCCGCAATGAGGGTGAGTTAGGGCCGGGGTCTGGAGCTTGGGAAGCCCGAGACTTGCTGGTCCCGTCCACAGCCAGTGAGGTAGGAAAGTGTCGACAGCGATTCCGCCCCAAGGAGAATGAAAACAAGTACAAGTGCAGTGAGGGAGTGAGGTAGCGACGTGCAGGGGAGGCATTAGACCGAGTATGTTTGCAGCTGGCATTGAGAGGCTAGAATGATGCGTTCTCTTCCAAAGGCGATAACCAAAGAGCGGTGACAAGGGTGTTGGAGAAAGAACAGACAAGATTAGGAGGACTTTCTCACGTCGGAGACAATGAAATTGAGAGGTGTAAGATCCGAGTCCTCCGATCGGGGGTTCAGTATTTGGAGAATAGAGAATGTGTTACTCAGGATTATTATAGTGCCAGTCAATACAGGGATAGTGTGAGTGGTGTATTATCTAGGTAAAAACAATGACTGCAGATGCTGGAAACCAGATTCTGGATTAGTGGTGCTGGAAAAGCACAGCAGTTACTGCTCCTCGGATGCTGACTGAACTGCTGTGCTTTTCCAGCACCACTAATCCAGAAAGTGGTGTATAATCACAAGGAGTATGAAGAGTAATTAAATTGATGAGATGATATCAGAGGAAAGGATTCAGGCTTTTGGAATATAAACAGTGTCGGGGTAAGAGGAATGTACATGAAGAAAAGGCAAAGTTAGCATATAATTGTAACACAAGAAGGCTATTTGGCCAGTCAGAGCAATGCTGGCTCTTCATTGAGTAATCCAATCAATGTGTTCCCTCCTTCTCTCCCTTTAGCCCTGCTGGTTTATTTCCCTCCATTGCCATCCTTTTTCCTTATGAAACCACTAATCATTTCCACTTCCAAGACCCTCATGCACAATGGGTTCCAGATCATGATTGTTTGGTATTTAAAGATATTTTCCCTGAACATTTTCATTTATCACTTATTCCTGTTAATTATGGTTCCATTTTCATCTGGTTAGATCCTACTCATCTCTTTGAAATTAGCAATCCTCCAAATTGGAAACTTAATTTTAGATTATTACTTTCTATTATCCATTGCTAATTGAACTATTATTACTATCATGCTTCCTATAAGTTACTTAAATCAGCTCATTGTTTGGCACCAGAAATGTCACTTTCCCAGTTGCACTGAATGTACAGATTAGGCAATTTGGTCGCATGTTTACCAATTTGGTCACACAAGTCTGTTGCATCATCAATAAGACCATGGCTGATCTAAAAGGCCTCAACACCACCTTCCAGTCTAGTCTGTAGTCCAGTTGATTTCCTTGTCATTCAAGAATCTGTCTACCTCAGCCTTAACAATATTCGGTTAATTATGCTTCCCTTTTTCTCTGGTGAAGAGAATTTGGGAACTAATGTCCTTTTGGGAGTAAAAGATTTGTTCAAATCTCCATCTTAATTGAGAGATCCCTCCTTTTTAAACTGTGCCCTCTAGTTCTAATCTCTCCAACACTTGGAATTGTCCTTTCTGCATCCACCCTGTCAATTTCCCTGCAATCTTAAACGTTTCAATAAGATCAGTTTTCATTCTTCTGTATTCCAATCTCCAATAGTTATACGGCTGCTGTGTCCAATCTTTGCTCAGAAACCAACCCTTCATCCCAAGACTTGGTCAAGTGAACTTTAATCCCGTTATGTTCTTTCTTAAACAAAACTGTATGCATCGTTCCAGATGTCATATCTCAAACAGACTGTGCAACTGGATAATTTTAGAATATGAGAGATAGCTAATTGAAAATGTAAGAATATTGATAGTTTCTACAGATATTTAGAAAGTAAAGAAGTAAAAGAAAAGTTAGCCCGATAGCAACACAACGGTTGGAGGAAGAGCGCCTCATCTTCCGCCTCAGAACCCTCCAACCACAAGGGATGAACTCAGACTTCTCCAGTTTCCTCATTTGCCCCCTCCTGATGTGTTGGATTTCCAAATGGTATTTGTAGATGCTATGTCAAACATTTTTGCAAAAAATGTAATCTCATGGCAGAGAGAAAAGAACACATTGGCATAGATAAGAGGTTGACTGGCTAACAGGCAATGATACGGATAGATATATCATTTTCTGGTTGGCGTGATGCTTGAAGTAGGGTACCAGAAACAAGTTGCAACCCCAACCTTTTACAATTTGTATAAGTGATACAAAGGAAAGGATGGAAGATATGGCTGCTAAATTTACTAATAACACAGCAGTAGTTAGCAAAGTATGAGTAGACAGCAGATAGCTTAAGCAAGTGGGCAAAAATCTGACAAATGGAGTTGATATGGGAAGGTGTGAAATTATTTGTTTTGGGAGGAAGACTAAAAGGCAAATTATTGAGATTGTGGGGGATTTTCGAGCTCTTGCTATGTAAAGAAATCTGGGTGTCCTGATTATGAAATGCAAAAGGTTAATAGACAGCAAGTAATAGGAAAGCTAATGAAATGTAATCATTTATCACAAGGGGAATTGAGTACAAGTAGGGAGGTTCTGCTTCAGTTATACAGGTTATTGATGAGACCATATCTGACGTACTGTGTACGTTTGTAGTCTCCTCATTTAAGAAAGGATATAAATACATTAAAGCAGTCCAGAGAAAGTTTATTTGACTAATACTTGGAATGAGTGGAGTTATTTTTGATTTGAATCATAGAAAATGTTGAACAGGAGAAGACTTGAGAGATTTGATTGAGCCATTAAACATGCTGGGAGGTTATAACACTGACAACTATCTGGCAATGTGGAAAATTGCCCAATATGTCCTCCAGACAAAAAGGATAAATCAAACCTGGCCAATTATTGCTCTATCAGTCTACTTTGCATCATCAGTAAAGTGATAGAAATTATCATCAAATGTTATGAAGCAGAAGTTGCTTAGCAATAACTTGCTCACTAATGTTGAATTTGAGTTCTGTCAAGGCCACTCGGCTCCTGACTTTATTACAGCTTTGGTTCAAATGTAGATAAAAGAGCTGAATTCTAGCGGTCAGATGAGAGTGACTGCGCTTGACATCAAGGCTGCATTTGACTAATTGTAGCATGAAGGAGCCCGAGCAAATTGGAATCCATGGGAATCAAGGAAAAGCTGTCTGCTGTTTGCAGTCATATCTAGCTGAAAGGAAAATTGTTTGAGGTCAGTCATCTCAGCTCAGGACAACTCTGCAGGAGGTCTCCATGTGATGTCCAAAGCTCAAGCACCTTTCCTCTTAAGGCAATCTGCTCATTCCAGGTATTCGTCCAGTAAATCTAAGAACAACCTGCAATGCATCAGCATCCTTCTTCTGTATGTATGGTGACCAGTATTATACACAGTACTATAGATGTGGTCTCACCAATGCTCTGTATAATTGAAGCAAACCTCATTACTCTTGCATCCAATTGACCTTGCTAATAGAATGTTGTTTTATTACTTTTTAAAAAAAATTTCTGTACCTGCATACTAACCTTCGGTGACTCGTGTATGAAGGTACCCAGATCTCTGCATCTCAGAGTTCTACAACCTCTCTGTTTTGATCTGGTTCATTTTTTTTTATTTTGCAAAGATAGACAATTTTGCACTTTCCCACATTATACTCCAGCTTCCAGATCTTCACCCACTTAACCTGTCTATCTCCCTTTATAGCCTCATGACCTCCTTACATAGTTTCATTTTAGTTCATTGTTTAGTTCTCTAAATGCACATTTGCAACATTTTGTGTCTTTATGTGCACTTGTAAATATAATAAATAGGAAAACAAATTAGTAATTTGCAGTGTGAAGCATGGGATAAAATCTGAGAGACTGGTTTTTGATTATATAATGTTCTCTATTGCAAAATGATTAAGGTCAGTTAAAATTGGAACATTTTTGTCAGTATTGTTGTTTCTAAGACCATGTTTTAGTTTATTTTAATTTCCCGTCCAACCTGTGGAGCTGAATTGGCTTTACCGTGTGCACTTGTCTTTTATAGCTGATGTGGCTCAACAATTCCAGTACGCTGTGAGAGTAATTGGAAGTAATTTTGCTCCCACCGTGGAAAGAGATGAATTTCTTGTCGCTGAAAAGATCAAGAAAGAAAGTAAGTTGACTTCTTAAAGTAGTTCAGAAATCAATGAAAATGTTCTCCGTGTTTGTTCAGGTCACTTCGGCTTGGAATATTTCTTTTATGTCATTATTATGGCCAACTTATAGTTTGATTAAGTTTTTGTCAAACCTGTGAATGTCTTCACTAGGTTTAATCTATCAAAAATGATCCTTGCAAAAGATCACAATGATATCTCCTTTTTAAAAAGTCCAAGTGTGAGATTAGTTCTTGGATCCCTCCTTGCACTAATTACAGCAAATATAACACTGAGGGTCAACTCATCGCATCCTCTATCCTTGCAGCGATTTTTGTGAAAACGATACTTATCACCAAGTTTCTGAATCATCTAGCTTACTTAACAAGTAGTTGCATGAAAGCTTGACAGAACGAATGGTTGCATATTCAATGGTGAGGAGATGAGTTTCCACGTCAAGGTGGGAAGGAAAAAAATCTCACATAGACTTTAATAACCTAAACAATCGATGGTCCTCCAAGAGAGGAGATCAATGTTTTATTCCTACTTTGTTTGTCTGGCATCTATGATCATCATCTATGATGTCAGCAAATTTAATTCCTCGTTTAATTTGTTGCTATTAAACAGTGGAGCAGAAGAACAAAATCAGGATTGCTGATTCTGTTCTAGTGGTAAAAGATTTCAGATGGCAATCCAAGTGCCTCCCTGTTCATAATATTATTAGGAATAGCACGTTCAATTCGGTCCCATTAGCCTATTCTGTGATTTCATAAATCTTAACTCATCCAATTATACCCCACTCCATTTTCCTGATTGTCCCCATAACTCTTAACATCCTTACAAAACTCTGTCTAACTCAGCCTTGAATATACTATATTCAAAGATCCAGGTTCCAGTATTCCCTGAGGAAGATAATTGCACAGACTAGCGATCCCCTGATGAAAAACAATTTGCATTTTTAATAAAAGCAAGATTTACAAATGCTGGAAATCTGTAACAAGCCGAGAATGTAGGGAAAATCTCAGCAGGTCTGGCAGCATCTGCTTTGAGTCTGGTGTGACGCTTCTTAAAAACTGAAAGGAGTTGGAAATTTTTTTTATACTTCCGACAGAGGCAGAAGTGCAACAATAGGGCAGATGGTATAAAAGCAAGATTAGAGTGATGCTGGAAAAGCACAGCAGTCAGGCAGCATCTGAGGAGCAGGAAATACATTCCTGATGAAGGGCTGCTGGCCAAAACGTCAATTTTCCTGATTCTTAGATGTTATTGACCTGCTGTGCTTTTCCAGCACAACTCTAATCTTGCTCTAATCTCCAGCATCTGCAGTCCTCCGTTTCATCCAGATGGTACAGAAGCCCAGTGCAAAAGACAAAGGAGTATTTAATGGTGGTGAAATGGAAAAGAAAATGCAGCTGTAGTTTACAGGACACAGACAGACACAGCCCTGGCAAACCCATCATTCCAGTTTATACCTGCCCCACTGAATGTAATATGTTCTTAACTCTATTTCACTGTCCTTGCTTTACTCAATTTCTTACATAAATTCATGATTCTTCTGATGCTTTATAAGATTCCATAATTTCTGCTGTTTTGGCCCTACTTGTCGCCTCTTCAGCATGTATTTGCACTCCCTCTACACATCCTTTCCCCATCAGGATGCTCTGAAATTGCTCTGCATTTGTACTGAAAAGAGACCTTCGCAATCTCCATCCTATGCCACATACTTATCCTATCTGTTTCTCTTTGTGTCCTCTTCACAACTTGATTTGCTACCTGTTTTTGTCATCACATTTTAGCTACTGTTATCTAAGTCATGAACATATATATTGCAAATAGATCAGGTTCCACTGTAGATCCCTATGTAACTCCGCGAGGTTTGGTTTGCCAAGTTTAAGCTGTATCTGTTCTCTGTGCTTGATGTCAGCTAACTAATCCACTTTTCATGCTAATATGCTTCTCCAACACCACAAGCTCTTTACCTTGCTAAGTAATGTTTTATGTGGCATCTTATTAAATACCTTTTTGAAATTCAACTACGTCACATCCATTTATTCACCATTAACCATGTCACTTTATTTACCCGTTGCTGTTTTATATACTTGTAGAAACCATTTTTTAAATATTTTGAGCTAGCTTTCTTTTCATACAGCAAATTTTCCTGTTTTGTCTTTAGTCTTTTTTTTTGCTGGTTTCAAATATTTGTCCAATCTCTGATCTCCCACGAATCTTAGCTGTACTTTGTATTTTCTTTCAATTTGATACTGTCCCTAACTTTAGGAGTAAATGCTTAATTTAATGTTTATCAGTGCATCGTTGCCTGTTTTGTAGAGAAGAAGCTGTCATGCCTTCCTGGTGTCTAGGTGCAAGAGGTGTAGGATGCAGAGAATTGGACTTGTACATGATTAACAAATAGATAACATATGAGGACAGCAACTTGAGCAATGCTTTCAATGACCAAATTAGTTAATTTTAATGGATTTTATTAAGAACAAAGTCTGGATTGTGACAGTGATCTTTAACGTCCATTAAAACTTAATGGAATTGATGAAAAATCCAAGTCTTCTCATGCTTGTATATAGAATTGAAGTGGGATGCACAATTTGATGAACTTGCGGTTTTCAGACTTTAAGATGACCATTTCCCCATGACAATGTTTTGTCTTACAGTGGCAAGACAGAGGAGAGAGGCAGATGCTGCTTTATTTGCAGAGCTTCACCGTAAACTGCAATCACAGGTAAGATTTGGTTAGCTCTTACATAGAAGAAAACTAGTGACATCTTGAACTCCAGCATTTACAGTCTTTATCACCCTAAACTTCATTTCTTCTCTGGTTAATAACATTTTCTCATAACAGATCAAAACGAGCAATCTTTTTCCAATTTCCTGATCCTCCTGTCACTAAGCAGTTAATGCATTACATTTGGTTCTGACCCTAAACTGTTTGCACCTCTACAATTTCTGCTTGATCAGTAGATATCTGATATTAAAGTAACATTTCCCCTTTCTCTGTTCATCAAACAAATATATCATTCCTGTCTTTGTTGACCTACGTTGGTTCCAGATTCAGCAGCACCTCAATTTTAAAGCAACAATGGACATGATTTTCACTGTGCAGCAACTATAAAAGCAAGGCGGGAACAGCACCAACCCTTGTATATGGTCACCTTTGATCTCAAAAAGCTCTTTGATACTGTCAACAGCAAGAGATTATAGAGTATCCTTTGATATTTTCAAAACCTTGTCACCATTTTCTGCTTGTTCTATAAGAACATGCAAGTTATGATCCTAAACAATGCATCCACTGTCGACCCAGTTCACCTTCATATAAGGGTCAAGTTGTGTCATCGCACAATGCTCTTCACGACCTTCCTTGCTGCAATGCTTCATCTCACCACTTTTTCCTGTTGGAATCCACCTAATCTATAGAACAAACCAAAATCTGTTCAACCTCTGTAACCTGCTTGCAAGATCCAAGGTAATCTCATCCTCTGACATTAAATTCTCTGCATCTGCCAACATACATCATCAACATCTTCACCAGTGCTAAGAGAGCATGGGCCTTAAAGTGAACATTTATCAAACAAAGCCCCTGTACCTAACCTGTGAGATTTCTCTAATTAGTTTCTCAAATTTCTTCTCATATAGTTTCTCATTCTTGGCATCATTGAGTAAATCTGTATTTGTTTCCAGTGCTTTTTAATGTCATTTCCATAATGAAGCACCAGCACTACATAGTTTCTGATTGTGGCTGAACCAAGTCATTCATATACATTTTTCATCATGCCTTCTGCACTATTTGTACTCTGTGGCCCTATTAAAAACCAAATGCTATTGACCTCTGTGACTTTATTCTTCCAAAGAGTTACATTCTTGTATTATTAGGTCTCTTTGTTTGTCTATACCCTTCATTCCTCCATTGAGTGTATACTCTAACGTATTGATCTTCTTCTCACAGCCCTTTATCTCATGCTCATCCACATACCTACCATCTAGTGGTCCATTCTCTTAACCTGCTGATTATCGCACTAAACTCTTACACATTTCCTTGCTGCCAAACTCTCTACTTGAATAATCTTGAATGGCCTTGCAGCTTTTCTATTTGGAAAACCCCAGCCTCCTCCCTTTACTTCCCTTTCTTCCTTTAAAGACAAAAGTTGATGGTCTTTCCCATTACGTTAGGCATAAACATTTCCACCGATGCTACCGAGCCAACATTTTAAGATTTTACTTAGATTTCCAGCATTTGTAGAATTTTATTTTTGCATGTTATTTCAACACGTGACTATTTTGACACACACTCCTTACATTCTACTGTCCAGAAACTTGAGGTCATCTAAAACCCTTCCTGTTTTTGCTCTCATCAAATCCCTTCACCTGTCATCCCTTGGATCGCTAACCTAATTGAGCTTCCAGTTAAGCAGTGCATCAATTTTAAGAATTCTGATCCTTTCAGTGAAATTCCTAATTTCCTCACCCCTCACTATCTCTGTAATCTCCGATCTAGCCCTTAGATGTTATTGTGCTCTTGAACATCTCCAAATTTTATTTGCTTTGTCATTGGTGCTGTACCTTCAGCAGTTTGGGGTTCCCTCAGTATCAGCCTCCAGCTTTTTATTTGATCTTATAAAGTCAAGCTCTTTGACCAAGCTTTTGGCCATCTTCCCAAATTTGTTTTTGCATTAATCAATGCCAAGTTTTGCATTATAATGCTCTACCAAGGTGTCTTGGGATGTTTTATTACACTAATTTGTGTATATATAGTATCTTTTAATATTTACTCCCTCTTTGAGCATCCTGCAATCTCATGCTTCAGTATGGAAAATTATGCAATGAGTATATTTTTATGTCTGGGTATCGCTCAAGAAGAGCTCAGTGCCAAAAGTATGTCTGTCCCAAAGCTAATGACGTAATTTTTCTAAATGCATGTGCCCCATTAGCTTTATTTTTCCGCCTGTCAATGATATTTAGTTTCTTCCTCTTCTCAGCCACTCTCTAGTTGCAAATGTTTTTCTCTCTCTTATTTTTCCTTCCCAACTTTTCTTTTTAGTTTCTGTGAAGAATAGTTGGTATCTTGACCTCCTTCAAATGTCTGAATTACAACCTATATGGCGAATTATCATCTTGGGTAGAAGCGGCTGCAGTTATTCTGTTTCAACGTTTGGATGTGTTTTAGATTCCTTCTGCTTTATGATCTATCACTTCAACAAAAGTTGTCTTAGTTCATTTAACAGATATGTTCTGTTCCCCTTAGGGCATTATAAAAAACAGATGGGCTGTACTGTACCTCCTGCTAAGCCTGAGTGAGGATCCACGTAAACCCCAAAGCAAGGTATCAGTAAAGTTAACTTGGAATTGAAATTCTAAACACTAACACTTCAGGAAGCTATTAACAATCAGCTCAAACATCTTTTAAAACAGAAGAAATGGTTGATTTAAATCTTGGTACATGCTTAAGTAACAAGGTAAGGTCGCCATAGTCCCAGAGCGTCATAGGCCTCCTTCTCATTAGAGAGAGACAACTCGTGGTGGTATAACTTTGAGTCAACATATTTAAGGCAAGAGACGTCGTTGAGAAGGCCAAACTTGTATGGTAACCTAAGTCAGTGATTGAATTGAATCTGCACTATTCGCATCACTCTGCATCGGAAACCAGCCGACTGAGCTAACCAACCTCATATTATTCTAGGATTAGAACGTTCAGAATTGAATTGATTGCAACAGCTGATACTTTCAGTATAGGCTAGCCATTCTGCTCACTGGCTTATACAGCTGTTAATGCCCAGACCATCCTTCCTTCCATGCTTCTTCTTTAACCCTTCCAGTGTATGCTTTCTTCCTCATATACTTAGTTAAATGCATCTGTTGTTTGCCTCAGCTTTTCTTGCTGGAGGACACTTCATATTCTGACTATTCAGTGTATAGACATTTCTCCTGAAGGTGCTATTGGTTGTATTAGTGACCATCACGTATCTGACTTTTTTTGTATTCATGCCCTATTTGAGCTTCCTCTCTGTCTGCACAATCAAACATCTTCATAGCCACAAGGACTTTTATCAGGCCACTCCTCAAGTTGCTCACTTCTACAAAGAGTCCCAAGATGTTCAGTCTGTCCTGATAGGTTGAACATCTTAGTATCTTTTTTATGTTTAGAGTCAGGTTTCCCTCATATGTGAATTTATCCCTTTTATCCAGTTCTTTTTTTTTTGTTTGTTTTTTGCTGTCTTTTTATTTTATCCAATCTTCTGATCTGCACAGCCTTTGCTGAATTATACACTTTTTTAAAATTCAGTTTGAAACTAATCCTTGCGATTTGTGTGAATTAAGAAAGTTAAATTCCATCCCTAGAATCTTTTTCTCATTGGAATATATCTGCGCTGTTATTTCCCGTTAGGTAACCAATCCTGTTTTTTAAAAAAAAAGCAAAGTCCTCACATCCTGATGTAATTCATCTTCCGCTCCTAACAAAATTGGCTGCCAAGATAATCAATACTTTGATTTTAACTTTCCAATATTTCCTAGATTCTGAGCAGGTTCTAATTCTATATCCAAGCTAATATGTTAGCTACACACTTTAGCCCTTATTTTGTCTAATAGCATTATCAAGTGCCTTCTCAAAACCTAAATACAGTGCAGCCACAGGTACCTCTTCATCCAAGTTGCTTGAACTATGACAAAGCATTCTGAAAGTTAGCTCAGTTTGCCAGATGGCTGGTTGGTGATACAGAATGATTCCAACTGCATGGGTTCCATTCCCACACTGACTGAGGTTACCATGAAGTCGTTGTCTTCTCAACCTCTCCTCTTCCCCTAAAGCATGGTGATCCTCGGGTTAAAAGCACTATCAGTTGTCATTCTGAGAGCTGCCCTATGGTCTGGTAATTATTGTGACTTGATTTTTTCCTACATTATTAAACTGTTTATTCCACAGCTAGGTTTTCCCTTTAATTAAAAATTGGGAAGAGTGAAGCTATTGTTTTTGATCCTCAAACTTTTGGAGACCAACTCTATTCCTGTCCCTGCCAACAATGTGATTGTAAGACAGTTTACTCATGACTATAGAATTAGACTTTTTTTTTTAGATTAGGTTACTTACAGTGTGGAAACAGGCCCTTCGGCCCAGCAAGTCCACACCGACCCCACCGAAGTGCAACCCACCCAGACCCATTTCCCTATGCCTAACGCTACTTAAGACCACCAAAGATGAAGATATCCTTTTATTTAGATATTCAGCTTTGAGTATGTTTCATTCAAGTATATATTCATGTTATTTGTCTATGGTAAAAACATCTTGTTATTTTTAGCTGTGCATCTGCAGTTGCATATGTATGTTCATGGTTAGTCTTTGCCACTGAATAATTTAAAACTGCTGTGCTGCAATCAAAATTCCAAAATGGTAAAAGGGAAGCAGCTTCAATAGGATAGAATTCTTTAGTTTGGTCACAGTTGGCTGTTGATGGGTCCGTATATCAAAGGTTGAGAAAAGAACTGGACAGACGTTTCCAGTTGGTTCTGCCAAATTTCATTCGAGGGAGGCAGAGGAGATGACTGTCAACATTTAAGATGGGGATGGTACTGTACCTGTCACAAGTGGAGGTCATCTGACAAAGTGGGAGGTCAGTACTGGAGAGTTGAAAAGCAGAGATCCTAATACATTGAAGTTTTTTTTGAGTAAATGTCTCAGTATATGGAGATAGCACAAGTTTATCTGTATGGTGTTCCATTTTAGTCATGGTCATAGAGATCTACAGCACAGAGGCCCTTCGATCTATCATCTGCTCAGACGAAAAACAGCCATATAACTATTCTTATCTGATTTTCCAGCACTTGGTCCACATCCTTGTGTGCCTTGCCATCTATATACTTTTTAAATGGTATAACAGTTTCTGCTAATAACACCATTACAACTGAGTTCCAGATTCCCACCACCCTCCGGATAAAAAGGCTTTTGCTGACATCTCCTCTAAGCCTCTGTTCCTTCCCTTAAATTTATGTCCCTGAGTTTTGAACCCTCCATCAAAAGGAAACGTTTCATCCTCACGACTGTGTATGTCCCTCATAATTTTATACTTTTCAATCATGTCCCCTCTCCATCTCCTTCACTCTAAATAAAGCAGTCCTAGTCTTTCCAATCTTTCTTCTTAACTGAAACTCTGCAGCCCAGGCAACATCACGATAAATCTCCTCTGCACTGTCTCCAGTGCTATCATATCTGTCCGATAATAAAATAACGCACACAATGCTTACCTGTGGAATAACCAACATTTCTACAATTCCAGCATAAACTCCCTGTTTTTATGAGATTACATACAGCATGTACACAGCTACTGACTTTCTTTGACTTATGTTCAAACAGCTGAATAGAAAGGTCTGAGCTTAGATATTTGGTATTGAATTTATCCTAATATAATGATCTGATTGGCATTGATGGACTGTACGCAACAGTTGTTGTTTAACTTCTCTTGATATCTAAAACCTATATTCCAAGTCTATTCCCTATCTGAAGTTTTAAAGTTTAATGCACGACAGCTAATTCCATAATACACTTTATATCCTTTATGGCTGTGTACACATTCACTATAATGAGATTTTAAGTAATGTACTCTTTGGAAGCCAAGGTTGATTTGAATTTTATGTTAGCATTTTGTTATGCTATTGCCACCCTGTCTTAAGCTTGATCATTCTGATTTTTCAGGTTGCTAATTATGCAGCATTATTTGCTCAAGCATTGCCAAGAGATGCTCATTCTACCCCTTATTATTACTCAAGACCCCAGAGTCTGCCCCTATCTTATCCTGATAGAGCTCCCTCATCTCAGAGTGCTGGCAGCATTGGAAGCAGTGGAGTTGGTAGTCTTAGTGTGTATGGCTTAAATGGACCAACCCCAACTCCTCAGTCTTTATTACCTGGGTAAGTCACCTTCTGATCTGTAAATTAAAGTAAAATATGAATGTAAAATCCTTAAGGGCTACAATGCAATAATTTCTAATGTAGTGACAAGGACTCTTTGTAGACTAATGTAACTTGGGTTTGTGTTGTCTCATCTTGGGAGAACTGCTTTTTGGAGTTTTTCTAGTGCCCCTTGCAGGATGTTAATTGCTGACCAAGAACAGGAATTACTAAGCTTGTGAATTCCCAGTTGAATGTTTTTCTTGTCTGCCCTATTATGGGATGTGATGGCAGTGGTCAAAAGGAGTTACACATTATCTGATTTCCTCAAACAAAACTCTTGATTTTTTTTTTTATTTTTATCTTCATAAAAGTAGAGTTAATTCTCCAAGCTTTGTCTGGCTCATCTTGTACTGGAGGCTGTGAGATGGGCTGGGTGGGGTTAGTTGTGTAAAGTAAAGCAAGCTGTGACAGGCAGTACTTTCATAAAATAGATTAGATTAGATTAGACTAGACTAGACTACTTAGTGTGGAAACAGGCCCTTCGGCCCAACAAGTCCACACAGAGTCGCCGAAGCGCAACCCACACAGACCCATTCCACTACGTTTACGTCTTCACCTAACACTACGGACAATTTGGCATGGCCAATTCACCTAACCTGCACATTTTTGGATTGTGGGAGGAAACCGGAGCATCCAGAGGAAACACTGGGAGAATGTGCAAACTCCACACAGAGAGTCACCTGAGGCGGGAATTGAACCCAGAGGTCCCTGGTGCTGTGACGCAACGGTGCTAATCACTGTGCCACTATGGAGCTGCAAACCTCAAACCTTCACTCATTGGAGTGAACTCAGTCTAAAGGACTCTGCATGTTTTGGCACAATGGGAAAGTTAACTTTCAAATTGAACATTGTGTTTGGTCCTTTATGGTGGTTTCAGACACATCAACACATTCCATATGATGATGGTCTTAATGATTCCAAATGCTTTCAAGTAATATTCAAGTTTCGATTCCAGCTTATGTTTTACTTATGGGAAAAAGTGCCCATGAACCAGTAATCAATGTTAACTACAAACTGTTAGAAATACTTTCTGAACTTCTGATTAGGATTTTTAGTGATTCTTCTCCTTTTTCTATTGAATTGTCCTCTCTCAGCTCTTGTCATTTGTGCAGTTAAGCAGAGGTGCTTGAAAATGTGTGAGTTGGAGCATCAGTTTTGATGTTCCCATGTGAGTGTGTGCAAGTAAAGCAGAGTTTGATACAGAATACATCAACAGTCAATATTCCATTGGGTACATGGATGAGGTCAATGAAACAGAAAGGATATGGAATCATAGAATGCTTGCAGCACAAGGTTGCCATTAAACACAGCTTAGTTGTTCTGGCTCTATTTTAAGAGCAACTCAGCTTGTTGCTCTCCCACATTTACCCTTTGCCCTCCATTTTGTTTTCTCTTCACAAAATTATCCAAGAACCTTTTGAAAGCCACAATTGAATCTGGCTCAACCGCACTTTCAAACAATGTATTCCAGATCATAATTACTTGCAGTGTAATAACCTTTTTCCTCATGAAACCTTTGGGTGATTCACCATTCACGTTTAAATTGGTATCCTCTGGCTTTCGATCCTTCTCTCAATGAGAACAGTTCTATCTGCTCTGCCTGGACCCTCCTGAAGTTTGGACCAGTCCACCAAATCTGTTGTTCTCCTCCTCCTCTAAGTGGGCAGCTCTATTTTCTCCAATATTTCTTTATCGCTGAAATCCCATATTTTTGGAAGCGTTTTTGTAAATCTTTTCTGCATACCTTCTAATGCCTTCCTATCTTTGCTTTTTGGGTGACGATGCTATCCTGACTGCAAATCTTCTCCCACTGTCTGTCTGAAAGTTTTCATCACAAAACTTTTAAAATCTGGTGAATGTGTGTGGTCAGAAGCCCAAAGTAGTTTTCATGTAACTTCCCTGATACTGACCTGCGCAGTTATCACTGGCAAATAATATAATGGGTTCTAAATTGTGGCCAAGTCCTGTAAAATGTAAATTTTAATGAGGATGCTTGTATCTTAATCAGACAAACATACCAAACAACAGGAACGGCAGATACAGTGAGGCAGCAACTGGGATCACGATTTGCATGGGCTTTATCTGCTGCTCAACCTCCATTATCTACCTCAAAGGGCCTCCCTAGTTCCATTTCTCGCAATATGTCAAGAATGAGACGTGAAGGAGAACATGGATGTGAGTATTCAGTAGATTTCTTAATTTGCTACTCAACAGCCAACTTCTCAGCATGGGCAGAGGTTTTCTGAACAGTTATCCAGATTATCTAATTATTATCACTTTGGTGTTTATGGAACCTTGCTGTGTGCAAATTGCATTACAACAATATGACAACTCTTTAAAGTACTTCTTGGGCTGCCAAGCCCTGTGGAAAATCCTTTTTTTTAAAAAAAACCTTTCTTCTAGTGCTTATTCTATCGCTTGTATAAAAGCAAAAAATTGTGGATGCTGGAAATCTGAAATAAAAACAACATGCCGGAGAAGCTTAGCAAGTCTGGCAGTATCTTTAGGGAGAAAAACAATGTTAATGTTTTGAGTCGGTATGGCTCCTCTCCAGATTGAACAGCCATAGTCACTCAAAACGTTAACAGTTTCTCTCAACAGATACTATCGAACCTACTGAATTTCTCCAGCATTTTCTGTTTTTGATTAAGATGTTGCTCCGGGAATCCATTGTGAAGGATGAGATTTTGAATACTTGGAAATGTATGGTAAAATAGGGCAAAGACAGCATGGTTTCATCAAGGGTCATGCCCAACAAATCTGCTAGAATTGTTTGAGAAAGTAACAAGCAGGTTAGAGCAACGAGAGCCAATGAATGTTATCCTGGACTTCAAGAAAGCCTTTGACAAGGTGCTGCACAGGAGGCTACTCAGTAAGATAAGGACCTGTGGTGTCATACGCACAGTGTTAGCATGGATAGAAGCACGGCTATCTGGCAGAAAGCAGAGAATAGGGATCAAAAGGTCCTTCTCAGGATGGTAGCTGGTGACAAGTGAGGTTCTGCAAGGCTCAGTGGTAGGACCACAACTTTTCACTTTAAACGTTAGTAATTTACATGAAGGAACTGAGGGCATTCTGGCTAAGTTTGCAGGCGATGCAAAGATAGATAGAGGAACGGGTAGCTTTGAGGAGGGGGAGAGGCTGCAGAAGGATTTGGACAGCTTAGGAGAGTGGGCAAAGAAGCGACAGATTGTGTACAACATGGGAATGTGTGAGGTTATGCACTCTGGAAGGAAGAATAGTGGGATGGACTATTTTCTAAATGGGGAGAAAAGTGCAAAGAGGCTTGGGATATCTAGTCCAGGATTCTATCAAGGTAAACTTACAGGTTGAATCAGTACTTAGGAGAGACTCACGCCAGAGGGCTTAGCCTTAAAGTAAAGGGAAGACCTTTTAGAACTGATATAAAGAGAAACTTCTTCAGCCAGAGTGTGCTGAATCTATGGAATTCATTACCACAGAAAGCTGTGGAGGCCAGGTCTTTGAGTATATTTAAGACTGAGATAGGCTCTTGTGTATCAAGGGTCACAGAGACAAAGTGGGAGAACGGGGTTCAGAAACTTATCAGCCGTGATTGAATGGTAAAGTGGACTGAATGGTCTTATTTCTGCTCCTGTGTCTTATGGTCTTGCACCTACTGGGGTTGCTAATGATGAACTTGATCATTGTGGCCTGAAACACAGTGGCAGAACAGTTTTCTTCCAAGTCATTTGTCCTGCATAAGATATCGCTACTCACACATTTGAATATGTAGGCAACTATTTGACAACTTAAATCTATTTGACTATATGTTCAGTTAATTAGATAACTTCTGAGAACTGTTAGACGATGAGACTCAATGAATGTATCCAATAACCAATTAATTACCTTTGCTATATCAGCTGTTATAATGTAGAAAATGCTCCAGTCAACTTGCACAGATGTTTACTGCTCTCTGCCATGTGTTGGCAGTTGGTAATGTTTCTTGTTGAATCCACCTTATTGAAATTCCTCACATAGATTACCCTAGGCTGTATGTGTAATGCTGAAGGATATGTTACCTTGCTGAACCTTCCTGAGGCCATCATCACTCTGCCCTGTCATTTAACTGTAAATGCAGCCTGCTTTTTAAAAAAAAACAATTGCTTGAAGTCTCAGTCCTGATCTGTCGTGTTGTTTTTCAGCATCTTCAGAAGTGACAGAGGCAGCTCTGGTCAGAGATATTCTATATGTCCTGCAAGGAATTGATGGCAAATCTATTAAAATGTGTAATTCTGAAAACTGCTATAAAATTGATTCCAAGGTAATTGATCTTAATTGAAAATTTGGAGTAAATATAAATTCTTGCATGATATTTAGCATTTATATATTCAGCCACCTTTTCTTGTTCATTTTCTAATCTGTTAGTGAACAGAATATAGAATTCAGTGAATACATTTATTGAAGTGTTAAGAATCATAAGTTGTCTGGATTAGGAGAGATGTCATTTTTTTCAATGTCAATAGCCTGAAAGTATAGAGCATTGTTGATCTGCTTTCTTTACCAGTTACCAAAGAATTAGCTTGGTTGTCCAACCAGTTAATTGTTGCATATAAATAATCTACATCTAGATATATTTTCTTTCTGCCTTTCACCCATGCTTGGGCTGTCCTTGAGATTGTTTAAAATGGTTTGAAAATTTAGAAATTCTTGTAGAGAAAAAGTGGACTGATAATGCTTTAAATTTCTGGGATATTAACAACCTCAAACAGATGAGGCATTTATTCACTAAGGATAACGAATCTGTGGAATTCTTTAACCCCAACACCACCCCTGCGCCCACCCAGCCAAGAAGGCTGTTGAGGTTAGGTGGTTAACAGTGTTCAGGGCTGAGACAAGCAGATTTTAAATCAGTAAATGGAATTCAGGGTTATGGGGAAAAGGCATGAAAGTGGAGTTGATGATTATCAGGTCAGTCACAATCTCATTGAATAATGGAACAGACCTGATGGGCAGAAATGACTACCACTGTTCTGACTTTTTTTTAAAAAACATGACAGAACCTCTTAATATGCAATTAGCTTTGAAATATAATTGATTGCCGTACGGGAGAAAGCCAAATGTTTTCCACATCCGAAATGGTGCTGTGTTCAGTTAACATAGAATTTCTTTTTGGTTTTGTACAGATGGGGATATCAAAGTCTTTGAGGGATACTGCAAGTAGATTAGCAGAACTTGGATGGCTTCACAATAAAATAAGAAAGTACACTGACCAGAGATGCTTGGACCGTGCCTTTGGTCTTGTGGGTCAGGTATGTTGTACTCCTCTTGCAGCGTCTATACCCCTGAACAGACACATGTAAGCAAACAACTTGGAAAGGTTAAGGACTTGAGAGAGAGAAATGTATCCCTGAGGCATGAAGAGCTTTGCTCATCTTGGCAAAGTTTCAAGGTCTTTGCCAAGTTCTGTGTGCTTTCAATCCCCAGCTTGGCATTTGTTGGAAAGGCATTCCCATAGATGAAATGTTATTCATGAATCAATGAATTATTTGAGATCTATTTTAAATATTCCTGCTTGTTTAATTTTAATGTTTTGTCTGTTTGAGACACATTTTTGATTGTCAGTTTGTTTGAAATAAAAAAACATAATTCTGAAGCAATCAACATTTTTCTATCTGTAATTTTGAATATTTTAGACCTATATAAGATTCATCCTGACATGCTTTAATATTTACCATGACTAATTAGAAACTAATGTGTACTGTACACGAACAGAAAATAAATAATTATTCTTTTCAGCCTTTTATTCAAATTTTTATTTCTACAGAGCTTTTGTGCTTCCTTGCATCAGGAGTTGAAGGAATATTATAGATTGCTGTCTGTTTTGCATTCCCAGGTAAAAAAAAGTATATTACTTCTCTAACACTTCACCAGTTACTCATACTTCCAAGCTGCATCTTTACATTTGAGCTTGTCAGTTCTGTGTGTGTATTTCTACTCGTTACAAATCTACCTTATCTATATGGCAGCCCTGGCTGAGTAAATTTAAATGACCACCTGTCACTTAAGTTTCAAGCTTACTGTCTCAGTGTCTGTTGTGCTTGTGTGTTCACTTGTTTGACTGTGTTTTTGTCTTTAAGTATAGTATTCTGTAAATTGAAACCATTTTCTTTGTGTGAAAGTGGATCATGTTAGCAGGACAGAATTGTTAACTTTACTACTGTTAGAATTGCCTTAGAGACAGGCATGTTAATGGAGACATCTGAACATCCTGTAATTAACTAAAAAACATTGCACCACAAGTTTTCTCATTTTTAAACAAATTCAAACTTGACTGTAGGTAAAGAGAAATGAAGCAAACCAGGCACCACAACTTAGTACAATTCTTTCCAAAATAGAATGTTATAAACTCAGTTCTACTTTTTACTGCTACCTCCAAAAAGAGTTCCCATACATCTTCATAAATTTTACAAGCATGTTGAAGGTCCATTCACTTTTTTTAGAACCAATCTGCACCCCGTTGGTATTCACTCTGAATTATTCGCAATGTTCCAACTACTCTCCAAAGTACAGGTTATGTGGGGATCATTCCAGTAAATTTTGACTAAGCAACCATCCATTGTTTATTTGAAAATCTCATGACTGCAACTCTTCAGCTAGTTGTCTTGGCTTTGGCATGCAAAGGCCACTTTTTTCCTCATCTTTTCTCGCAGCTTCTGTACAGCTGTTTCTAAGCTGACAGCTAATTATCTTTCAATATGATGACCACTGTAGGTTTTCATGCAGTGAAGAAGAAAGTTAGGCCTCACCATTTTGTTCCCGGGCCAGAAGATTCCCAGCTCCACCAAATCAGGCCTTGAAATATGGCTGCCCAGATGCCTCATTTATTGCGAATCATGCCAGGCGGACCTCGGGAGGCTTCCATATTGCGAGACTGGTTCGGTAGAAAACTTGGCTTGGGGCTCCACCACTGTGACCAAAAATAAAAGAATACAGTATAAAATATTCCTCCTAGTTCTCACTCCGCCTCAACTCCATACACCACCACCTCACCCCATTCATTCTAACCCATGCTCTCAACCCGGCCCCATATACCCCCATGCCAACTTAATGCCTATTTCCACTCCCTGCACTTTTCCTTTAACTTACTGTATCAACCAGCTTTATTATTCATGGGATATGGGCATCACTGGCTGGGCCAGCATTTATTGCACATTTCCTAGTTAACCTTTGTAAGGTGCTGATGCGTAACCTTCTTGAACTACTGCAGTTCATTTATTATATTAAATCCAACTGCTATTAGAGACAGAGAGAGGTGCAGCATTTTGTATATATCTTGACAGTAGAAGGCATAAGTTACATAGCAGAAATGGAGGTAACCTAGGCATTAATATGACTGAGGAAAGTGGTATCAGAGTAGTAGTTCTGGAGAGCTTTAAGGCACTAAAATACAATTTTTTTAGCAATAGATGCCCTATATCGACAGTAATGGGCGATCTACACTAGTCATAAGTTTCCAATATTTCCCAGATTCTGGAGTGGTCACAATATATTGGAAGTTAGCAAGATGGCATTGCTATTCAAGAAAGGGGAAGGAGGAATAACAGCAAATTATAGGCCAGATACCCTGATATCTATTGTCCAGAAATTGATGGAATCTTGTTAAGAAACTCCTAATAATGCTCTTTGACCAGCAAAATATTACAAGTCAACATTATTCATAAAGGGGAAACCTTGTTCAATAAATTGGAGCTATTTGAGGATTCAACTAGTAGGAGAGTTAAAGGGGGGCTAGTAGCATACCTGGATTTCAAGAAAAAGTATTTAATGTGCCACAAAAGATTAATATGTAAAATAAAGGCTGAGGAGTTTGGGGTGAGATATTAGCATGGACAGGAAGCAGAGAGTAGGAGTAATTGAGGCATTTTCAAGTATGTATGCTGTGAGAAGTAGAATGTTGCAAGGATCAGTGCTGGAGGTTTCCTCTACTTACAATCTATATTTATGTCTTGGATGAAGAGGCGGAAGGCTTGGTACAGGTACAAAGTTAGGTGAGAATGCAAGTTGGAAGAGACTGCATAAAGAGTTGGACAGATTGAGTGAGTGGGCACAAGGTGTCAGATGGAATATAATGTGGAAAAATATGAAGTGGTAAGAAGAGACTAGCAAAATCGTTTTTAAAAGGTGTGAAACTATGAATGATAGTCATTTTCACAAAGACTTGGGTGTACTCTTATAAGAACTTTATTATTTGCTGTCAGATAATGGTGTTCCAATGAGGATATTTGGTATTAGTGAAAATGTGGTGTGAGAATGGAACAAGAAAAATCCACCAAGATGATGCCCAAGGCTAGCTTTATTGTGAGAGCAGGGACCTCTCCATTGGCCTGCTTGAGGAGCAAGTATTAGCCCTCAAATCGTCAGTGTAGTTATTTGGGCATGCTAAATGCAACAGGCATAAGTCAAATCAAACTAGGTCTGTTTCCGTGCAACAGTTATTTGATGTAGCTGCATTATGGAGTGATCATGCGGCAGCAAAAGTCCAAGAATGCTCAGAGACTGAAATCTTTTGACAATGTCTGGTCTGTTTCCAATTATTCTCCATCTGACAGTGGCCAAAACATGAGTGCCATTAAGACATGGTGGCAACCTGTATGAACCATGCATGAATTTTGATATGTCCTGCAGCCAAACTATGGAATTGGAAAGTTCAAAAACAGTTCCAGCGTAAATTACAGCAGGTTAGGCAGTGTGATACCAGCATGAAAGGCTGGTGGAATGAAATTCAACCTTGCGGTGATTTTCAAAAGTAAAACCATGACAAAACACAAGTTCGCTGCAATTTTGTGCATGTCCACAATGATTGAATGGATGAAGATGAAGTGAATTTGTCAATCAGTGATACATGAAGTCGGTATCCTGATGGCCTATTCAATGAATACAGCTTAATAAACAAAAAGAAATAATCTGGAAATAATCAACTGTTCACTTGGCATCTTCAAGAGAAGCGGAGTTGACATTTCAGATTGACCTTTCATCAGATTTGAGGAAAAATTGAAATGTAGGGGTTTTAAAGCCAGTGTAAGGGAATATCTGTTATGGTGTGGAGTGAAATATATGATAGATGGAATCACACAATTTCTGAGGTGCAAGCCGAATGCGTGATAATTGATCTAGTAAGAAAACAAAGGTCATCCAAATGAGGCATGACAGCGACATAACATGAATGTAATGTGAAAGAACAAAGAAAGGAACACGCAGCAAAACAATACACACCATTCACAATGGAAGCAAGAGTTCTAGTCGATAGTTGTTGAACATTACATTGAATCTGGAAGGCTGGAAAGTGATGAGACAAAAGGCAAGGTACTGCTCTTCAAGCTTGTGTTGAGCTTTATTGAAACAATAGCAGCCCGTGGACAGGAATATCAGTCAGAGAGGGAACAAGGTGGAATATTAAAATGGCAAGTTGCAAGAAATTCAGGGTATTGTTCACTGACTAAATAAATGTATTGCACAAAACAGTCACTCAGTCTGTATTTGGTCTACCCAATGTAGAAGAAAGACCACAAGCAGTGAATAAACGCACTAAATTGGAAGAATCAGAGTATTACTCTGGACAATGTTCAAGTCCCATTTACTTGATCAAGTCAAAAGGTGTCTGCAGACAAAATATCCAAATCGCTGCAAAACGAATGGGTCTGGCTTTAAAAGTTTAATCTTTGTGTGTCTCAGCAAGGTTTTCAAGGTTCATATTTGCACCAAATGGAATGGGTAGATGCTGGATGGAGGAAAAAAAACCTTCACAAATGAAAATAAAATGTGTTGCCCCACTTGATGTTTTCTGTGATTTTCTTTTTCCCATCAAGCTACAGTGATAGCATCAAATTGCTCAAAATGTTGGATAACCCACTTGGTAGATGATTTGTTGTGAAGAGATGATTTTGGAAGTGAAAGTGCCAAACTGATCCACAGTGGGATTCTAATAACAATGCTGTAGTTGTGATTCAGAATGAATTTGAACTCTGCGTCAAATGATTAGTTTGGTTTTTAAAATAGTTTGATTGAAGTTAATTCTTTTAGAATTAATTCATCCATAAAAATAATATTTATTTAATTTGAATGACCAGTATATTTTCTCTTCACGTTTCAAAATGGTGACCTCCTAAACTAATACTGGCAGTTCATATTTTGTACTTAACATAAGTTGCCTCCCATTTATGGAAGGGGAATTTGAGGCTTGACTATCAAATTAAGCAGTGCGGTGTATTGTATTTCCTTACCTGGGTTTACTGTGTATTTTCCCCACATTAATTGCCATTTACAACTTCATAACTTAATTCCTGATGAAGAGCTTATGCTTATGCTCGAAACGTCAATTCTCCTGCTCCTCTGATGTTGTCTTACCGGCTGTGCTATTCCAGCACCACACTCTTCGACTCTGATATCCAGCATCAGCAGTCCTCACCTTCCCGTTCCTGCATAACCTATCCAGGTTGCTTTCAACTTTGCCTGCCTTTTCATTGCTGTTGACCATCTCCCTGCAAAAGGTCCTTCGCTACCGGTAGATTCTGGCATTCAGCATTTAGAGGACAAGAGTTACTTGTTATACAGTGGAAAAAGCAAAATACTGTCTCAGTATAACAGAACAATTTGAAACATCAAATATTTATCATTAGAATGGAAATAGATTAAAGATGCAGTAAGTCACAGATGCATTTTCAAGGTTTAAGGCCATGATCGTTGCTTATAAGACGGTAATGGTTAGTCTGTGGCTGACAAATAACCGCAATATAATTCCATTAAATGCTTCCCTGTTTTATTTGTAGATTAACAATTCTGGTTAAAGCTATGGAAAGATGTTTTTCTCATTTAACTTTGTAATTTGATCTATTGATGGCTCAAATCCCTTGTTGTAGAACTTTAGAGGTTACGATGAGGACTAGATATCTTTAATATTGCAGGCGATGCTGTGCTTTTACATGTTGAGTTTTCTCATTGACAGTCTGTCAGATCTTTTAACAACAACGTGAATTTATATTGTGCCTTTAACATGTCTCAACCATATAGCCAAAGTTATATTAATTATAGCTCTGGTGTTGTGAAGCTTAGTGGAAATTCAAACTGAATTTCATCCACCTATCATCTCTAACTTTTTTGGGGGGAAATAATTGAGTTTGAAAGGATGAAAATTATGGATTGTGTTGCTGAAAACTTGCAGAATTGGAAAAATGTCAAAGGGCAGTAGCTATACTCATTGAACTTTGGGAAAAAAACTGACAAGAGAAAGGAAAGGAAAATGTAGGTAATTGAAGTTCTGGAAAAGAATGAGTTGAAATATGGGTTAGGAGTCCTAATTTGAAATTATTCACAAGGAAGGAAAGGGAGCCTGCATTGTGAACAACTGTTTTTTTTTCTTGAATTATGCCCAGAGTTAACATATGAGGTATCTCACATTTCAGCTTTGGGGGCAGTGATCTTCTATGCCTTGCGTTCATAAACAATTTGTGGGGAAGTGCAGGTTTGACAGTGTTGTGGAAATGTCTAATTGAATGGATCATGTGTTTTGAAAGTTTCTTTCACTGTGGAATATATCTTTGCTGAGAGTTGAAATCTCCCTAAGTCCTCATCAGTGCTTCTCAACTGTCTTGTCTTTGCATTTATTTTCCATTCCACTTTGACCAACTCAATCTCATGCCTTTTGCAAGTGCCTTTATTTAAGATTAAGCTACTAGTTTCAAACTCCCATTTCTCTGCTTCAAGAAGAAGGTGAAATTCTATCACAGAATCATAAGAGTTTTACAGTTGTTTGTTCCTGTTGCTTTTGTTGCCATCTATCTGTGTCATTGGCAAACCTGGATTTATGGCACCCTACACTGTCATCTTAGCTGTTCATAAACACGGTCAATGGTTGAACCATCAACAGAAATCCCTGTGTGACACCAAACCTGCCGCCCCACCCAACCAAAAAAAACCCCAGAAACATCTGGACCATTCAAAGTGGATCCATTGCATTCACTGTTTCCAAAGCTAAACATACACTCAAGGTCTCACTCTACTTGCCCATCCCCCTTCTGTTTGCTGGTCACTCCTTCCCCTCTGCCAGTAGTGACAGTGTCCTGAAACATCGACTCCCTCTTGTGAATACACAATAGTTTGTAGTATCCCCAGCTGCCACTCATGCTCCTAAACCCAGATCTCGACTTGCTCAAGGCAGAGGCACCTCCTGCACACATGGCCATCCTGACCCACCAGGAGAATCTAGAGTTTCCCACATAGAGGCAGGCCAGTCATGGGCATGAGCTCCCCTAATATATTTTAATTCAACAGAATATGGACCATATGTTTCATTTGAGGTTCTAAAATGCTAATCATCTATGTAACATTTTTTAAGGTAGACTTGTATCCTTACATCAATATCCAGTCACAAGAACCAAGGGAATAATGCCTACCAGTTTCCTCCCTGGATTGAAGATAAGCTCTTGAGACAATATAAAATTGATCTCTGCTTCTGGGGCCTCTCTGCTCTCGCTCCTCCTTTTGCACCACCATTCCTGAGTCCCAACTGGGTCTGTTTGCTTATAAATTTGGAGCATTCGTGGCAGGAAGGCTATCCAGTTATAAAACCATCTGATTAATTCAAATAACGTGTGGTCAACCAATATTGTGGTGACCCTGTGTAACATAGAAAAGGCTGAAAGAGAGAGGAAGGAAACAGGTGACCAGGGTCGATGTCTTAGGTTTGACAGAAAGGGTTATGAAATGAGAAATTGAAAGTAATTGTCCAGGACTTTTGTCTTGGGATGCACTAGAAAATTGCACTTGAGATTTATAAACATTTGTTGAAAGCTAAACTCAGCAAGTACATAGAGAAGACACTAAATGCATTCTTCTGAGTCCTGGGTTGATTGTGGTTTGATTTCCTGTAATTTGTATAATTGTAGTTGAAATTCTTTTGCCATTTTCTTTCAAATTGAAACCCACAGATACAAGTGGAAGATGACCAAGGTGTAAATGTTGGTCTGGAAAATAGCCTAACACTCCGCCGCCTACTGATTTGGACCTATGATCCCAAGATGAGACTGAAGACACTTGCAGCACTTGTTGATCATTGCCAGGGTCAGTCAGGATGTTTTAAGTTTCAGCACCATTTTGCAAATTAAAAAAGCACGTGCCTTTGTTTCTCACTTTTAAAAAGAAGTCATTTGGAAGATGCAACCAGGAACCAAATTGGATGTTAACATTTATTTCATCTAAGTGCTCCTGTTGGTGACAAACTCAACTCATTTGCTTAACTGAATATTTTACGAGTAGTTGTGAATGGAACTGAAACAAAATGGTAAAGGAATGCTAGCGGGTGTCCAAGAGATCATTGGTGAGTTGATTACTATTTATAGCATACAAGAAATAGCTTAGGACTGAAGCCAAAGTGTGAAATCTGCTACAAGTTACAATGGGGGAGGTCATATGATAAAAGACCAGACAATCCAAAAGCTGAAGAAACTAGTTACTTTGTGGAGGTGGATTAATGAGTGCCTAGTAATATTTAGTACAGATAGTACAGATAGGGCGGCACGGTGGCACAGTGGTTAGCACTGCTGCCTCACAGCGCCAGAGACCTGGGTTCAATTCCCGCCTCAGGCGACTGACTGTGTGGAGTTTGCACGTTCTCCCCGTGTCTGCGTGGGTTTCCTCCGGGTGCTCCGGTTTCCTCCCACAGTCCAAAGATGTGCAGGTCAGGTGAATTGGCCATGCTAAATTGCCCGTAGTGTTAGGTAAGGGGTAGATGTAGATGTAGGGGTAGGGGTAGGGGTATGGGTGGGTTACGCTTCGGCGGGGCGGTGTGGACTTGTTGGGCCGAAGGGCCTGTTTCCACACTGTAAGTAATCTAATCTAATCTAATCTAATGAGATTGGCAATGGGGAAATCAAAGATAGTAAACAGCGAACTATCTCTGAATTAAAGGACACCACTCAGGAGTATGATCTGGGCTATTGATGTAAAATTCAGGGTCACCAGTTTAATGCGTAACTGCACAAGAAAAAAGTAACGATATCATTGCATTTATTATTAGGTCAGTAGAGTATTGGTTTTTACAGGGGATAATACATTAGGCAACCTCAGTTGGAGCATTGGATGCAGCCTGAAACTTGGAGCCCCAACAATTCGAGCACTGGCCACATTTTCATCCAGAGTGCTGCAGCAAAGATGCCTTGGAACTGGAGTCAGTACAGAAAAGAGAAACAAATTTATAATTAGTTTAAGGAATCTGACCTGGGAGGAGCTAGGGAAAATTTCCTTCTCTGGCAGAGCGAAGGATGCAGGTGGGCCAAGATTATTGAAGGGTTGAAGAGTGTGAGAGAATCCATTAATGGAATCTGGTGTGTGTGGAACAGACTCCTAAAACCAGGAATCTGGGCTGAAAGGACGAATGGGTCACTAAGAGACAGACAATGTAGGTTGTCGCTCTTATTCACAGATTGTGTTAATATTGGGATGGACTGGTCATGAATGACATGAAACACATTGTTTGAGAAACCATCTGTAAGTGGGGAGATGTTAGAGAGTGAAAGAGTTAGTTTATGGAATTGTTGAGGTGAGTTGCAGTTTGTTTTTTGCAAATTTCTACTTGTGAGATAAAATAGTACAGAAAAATGTGAAATAAGGTCAGATTTATTAGTGCAGAAGTTCAAATGTTCTGGATTCATTTTTTCATTATGTATTAATTGTGTTTAACTTTATGCAACTTGTGAAGATTAGCTGGAGATTCAGTTGTGGCCCTCAGGCCATTCTGAAATTGATGGCATCATGTTGTGAGGTATATATTTCTAATGTATATTCTGTAAATGAAAGCTTATATAACTGTGTAAAGATTGAAGGATAGAAACACAGACAATGCTGGGCTTTCTAGATAAAACAAGCTAAATTCCTTAAAGGTATAAAATGTTCTTAAATTTAGAAAGGGTGGTGTAATTTCCTGTTTTGGTTTGCTCAGGAAGGAAAGGCGGAGAGTTAGCATCTGCTGTCCATGCTTATACTAAGACTGGAGACCCATACATGAGATCACTGGTGCAACACATTCTCAGCCTCGTATCACATCCCATCCTTAACTTCCTTTACCGCTGGATTTATGATGGAGAGTTGGAGGATACATACCATGAGGTAAACTATTTTCATTTGTGTGTCTCCCACTGTGTTTCTTAAGATAAGTTGGAGGATGTGGATTGTAATGTGCACTAGTCGCTCAAACAACAATGGCTTCACAGCTCATCCAAGTTGAAAATCCTCTGTACCACAATTATTTCTCCTCTTCCATCTACCTGCCCCAATTCCTTTGATGTCTGCTTTTCCAATCTCAGCAATTTATGTAATGTTTTGTTTAGCACACTAAATGCAGTGATAAGCAGGTCTTTGTAATTTCTTGAGGTAGAATCAAGCTGTTGCACATGGTGGAAATGGAGACTTGGAGACATTGATGCTTAAGTTTATGCAATTGCCTTTATTTGTTAAAAGCATGGAAATTATGACTTGGCTCTTGAAGAAAAACAAGTAACTTAATGAAGCAAAGATAACAGGAGTAGGAAAAAAATCAGCTCAAATAAATGCATATTCTAACAGACTCTCGCAACCTTTGTGCCAGCCATTGAGGAAGTTGAGCAAGCTAATATTTATTAGCTATCTAGAACTGCTGCAGAGAAGGTGTTAATAAACCACTTTTGTGAATGATTGCAGTCTATCTGCATGTAGGTACAACCACAGTGGTGGTTTACTATTTCAACAGAGCAACAAGTGGATGTTTTAGAAGATTAGCTGACAATAGGAAATTCTCATAGGAAGTTACACTTGCATTTCTGGTTTCTGCAGTTTGCTTTGCCTATATACAGTAAATAAAAACAATATGGGTTACTGTGAAGATTTCTACAAATTACTATCTGTATCCAATGTTACTGTGTAAAAACCTGTGGCCTCTATCACAGAGAAGAAGGGCATCAGGTGCATGAAAAGCCCATCCCCTTTGAGTCATAGATCCTCTTGACTTGAAATTATGTTATTGTTCCTTTGTCATCACTGAATCAAAATTCTAGAACGTTTGAACCACTACATCCGTGGGAGTTCTTTTCCCAAAGGATTCATAGAATCCCTACAATGCATTTGGTCCCTAGAGTCTGCATCAACCTTCCAAAGACCATACCACCCTATCCCCATAACATTGCATTTACAATGGCTAATCCACCATCTTGTACATTCCCGGTCACTATGGCACAATTTACCCTGATTCGTCCACTTACCTTACACATTATTGGACTGAGAGAGGAAATCAGAACACCTGGTGGAAAGACACACTGATTCGGAGAGAATGCAAACATTTACGGTCACCCAAGGCTGGAACTGAACCCAGTTCCCTGGTACTGTGAGGTAGCAGTACTAACCTCTGAGCCACTGTGCTGCCCACAGTACTGCAGAATTTGAAGGAGGCAACTCTCCACTGCATTTTCGAGCAGTTAAGAATGGGCAATAAATGCTGACCTTATTAGTAATGCCTACATGCAAGATTAAATTGCAAAAATAAAAAGTCACTCTATACTCCATATACTGTATCTCTTTCCACAAATCACTGTGGTATTTTATGGTAACCTTTGATAGTCTTTCTGTCTTTTAAACAAAAGTCATGCTACCATTAAAACAGAATTCTGGCGTTGCTATTAATTGAGTTGTGTAATTTATATTCTGTAACCACTGTATTGCAATAGCAAACTACATCTATAAGTAGATATGCTACCATAAATCAGGGCTGCTCAGTCTGCTCGTTGTAATCGTCCTTGCCTGTTATTCCGTGGGCATGCAAAGTTTGCAAGTAGACAACTTCAAGGAGAGGCTGCAATTTGCTGTATCCCTGCAATCCTATTTTGGATTATGTTGGAATTAATATAAAGCTCAGATCTATTAATTGTATCCAAGCCATTTGTAATGAAAAGTGGGCAATTCCGAGCAGTCCCATTCGTCACTGCCAGTTTGTACGGTGTACAAGATGCACCACAGAAATTCACCAGCATTACTTAGATTATATTTTCCAAACCCATAACCACTACCATCTAGAAGGACAGGAGCAACGGATACATGGGAACACAACCATCTGCAGCTTCCCATCCTAGGGGCATGTCATCCTGACCTTGAAATGCATCACCTTTCCTTCAGTGTCACTCCCTAATGACATTGTGCATCTACCAATGCCATATGGACTGCGTGGTTCAAGAATGCAACTGAGGATGGTAATATTTGCTTGCTTGGTCATTGCCCACATTCCAAGTTGCAAGACAAACCAATGTATAAGTGAAGGTATGCAGTGATCAGTGTCTAATCCCACAGATTCCTGCTTTGCTATTCCCCATCACAGTCGTTGTAATTGTGCTGTTGGTAACCTTGGAAATTATTTATTTTTAGGGTTGTGTCTCATCTTTGGCCTTTTGCCACCAAACCATTACATTGTTGTCAATTTAATTGTTTTTTTTTGTGCTTTTTGGAATCCATTAATGTAAAATTGAATAAAGCTTGTTCCTTTTAGACAAATGCTGATTGAATAGAGTAACATTTACAATGAAGGGAGCACTTAATGAATACTGTAATTATGCAAATCATAGCTTATAACAATAATTAACGGAAATAAAAATCAAAATGATCAAACCATGAGGTCAGAAGTTTTTGTTTGCTGAGCTGCAACCACTGAATTCTTCGCTAACAACTCTAAACTTATTAACTAGCTTTTATTAGCCCTTCCTGTTGATGGATAGATAGCTCAGTTCATCCTTGTTTTACCCATAAAGTTAGAATAAAATTAACTCGTGCCTTTAAAGTGAGGTTGACTGAGTTGTACTTGTTCACTGCCTCAGCATTTTATTTTGAATCCTAGAAAATTGCTGCCTTGTGTAATTTACTACCAATTACGAAGGTATAATCAGAAGTTTAAACAAGTGTCCGTGGTAAGCATAATTGTTAAATTAGAGCTTTAGTAACCACTGAGCTTGTGAAAGTGCCTAAGCATCTCTGGTTAACAGAATGCTGTACTGTTATGCTTGTATGCAGAATTATTATTATTATTACTAAGTATGTCACACCTTTTCCTCACTATTGTTTGAAGTTTTTTGTAGCTTCCGATCCAACAGTGAAGGCTGACAGACTGTGGCATGACAAATATACGCTGAGAAAGTCAATGATCCCTTCCTTCATCACAATGGATAAGGCCAGAAAGGTGACTACTCAGGGATTATTCCAAAATGTTTAATGCCAGAGCTTCATTTGTACCTAGACATTTACACCTTTCTGCCATTTCTGTATCTTGGCAGGAAAATTACATAATGAAATCCTGATAAGGCCGTTGATGGTGCAGGTGCTTTGAATACTGCTGTCCTCCCAGTTAGAGACAGTGTTGACTCTGTCCTAGGCTGTGTGTTCAGGTGGATATAAAAGATTATTTGAAAAGAGAACAGGGAGTTTTACAGTGAACTAGCCTTTATTTTCCGAGCAATAAACATCAATAACTAGTTGTTGATTTAAGCTAATGCTTGTGAGACTTTGGCTTTGTCTGGATAACTTCAAAAACAGTGGTTGCACTTCAACGTTGATGTATTGGCTGTACAAATACTTTGGGGTACGCAAAGTGCTGGGCACTATGTAAATGCACGTACTTTTCTTCCCCTCCCTGTTACTTTTGAATCTTTATTAAAATATTTAACACGAAATTAGTCGACTTTATAAAGTGACTATTAGGATTAAATGATTTCAGAAACACTTTCTAAACCAGTGTATGGTATGTAACTGTGGGTATGGTAACAGAGTCAGGTTCTGGGCTAATAATTTAGAGACATGAACTAATAATTCAGAAATGTGTTGAAATCCCAAAACAGCTGTGGGGAATTGACATTCAGCTAATGAAATAAATTTTGGAATTGAAAAAGCCAAATCAGTCATCTTGACTATGAATGAACTGAATTGTCATTAAAAACACAACTGATTCACTACTATCCTGACCCAGACTAGGTTTTTTTTATGACTCTTGGCCAATGACAACATTAATGTTATTGACCTTTATCTACCCTAACAAACTACTCGGTTGTTATCATCATGTTCCCGAGGGCAATTAAGAATGAGCAATAAATGTAAAGTGGGCACATTGGCACATCCCATGAATAAATAATTTCTGTGTTGTGGTGTCGCCATACATAGCTGTACTGAAATTTTTATTCTGCCATTTTAATTTAAGCTGTGCCAAAGTGATCCTGAAATTTGAATTTGACTTATTGAAAGCCACTTTGCATTGTCACAGATGCCAGTCATTGTCATGATACCTTAAACCTGAACCTGTGGGAACCGTTGGGAGCCCATTTCATTAAAAGCCCTGGAGGTAGAAACATAAGTTTTAAATTTTGTGTGCAAATGAATATTGTGCAAGGAGTATTATTGATTAATGGCTAAACAAGGTCAACATTCTCTATAATAAGGAGTTTTTGTTTCAGTGAACTGTAGGGCATTTATTTAGGGGATAATGGGTTAGTAAAACAGTTTTTATTTTAAGCGTAGGTATTCAATTGAAGTTTCATCTCACGTTTTGGAGCAGTGTTTTAAAGTGCTAGCTGAATGTGTGCTTTTCCAAAAATAAACTAAAGAAGTGCAGGTGCTGGAAATCCGAAACAAAAACACAAATTGCTGGGCACACACAGCAGGTCTCGCAGTATCTTTGCAGAGAAAGCAAAGTTAATGTTTGGGTTCAGTAACCCCTTTGCAATTCCTGCTTTTGTTTCTGTGTTTCTCCAACTGATTCCAGAATGCTTTTGATACCATAGAGTCGTGGAGTCATACAGCTCAGAATCAGACCCTTCGGTCCAACTCGTCCATGCCACTTAGAAATCCTAAACTGATCTAGTCCCATTTGCTAGCATTTGGCCTATATCTCTCTTAACCCTTCCTATTCATGTACCCATCCCGATGCTTTTAAATGTTGCACTTGTACCAGCATCCATCACTTCCTCTGGCAGCTCGTTCCATACATGCTGTACTCTGTGTTGCCCTTCAGGTCTCTTTTAAATCTTTCCCCTCTCGCCTTTCAACCTATGCCCTCTAGGTTTGGACTCTCCTACACTGGGAAAAGACATTGGCAACTTCTTGAGGGATTAGTGAGCCCTGACCAGCACCTGCACCATGCTCAATTCCCAAACTGCACCCAGGCGTTTGATCTCTGCTGGAAAGACCCATTTGACTTCAGTGGCCCTTGTCTTAAGCTAGGTTTAGCAGAAGATTTTCACATCTCTAAAAACGCAAGTTTTTTTTTCTGCCTCAGGTCCTTTTGATTGGAAAATCTATCAATTTCTTGCATCAAGTGTGTCAGGACCGAACACCAACAGCAAAGATGATGATGGCTGTGACAAAATCTGCTGTTTCACCGAAAGATGGTAAAAATGTTGTATTTCACACAAATCTTAGTAGCTTTCAAAGTACTCTGCCTTTCAGGTTACTGTATAATGAACTTGAAAGTGATAAAGAAATTGAAGGAAAGATAAAGGCATGCACTTCATGGGTTTGTCTTTTTTGTGGTAGACCATTGTGGTTTGATGGATTGTTTGTGAACCAGAGCACTAACTCTTATTAATTGATATGTAAAATAATGAGTGTGATGCCTAACCAAACAATAATAAAATGAAGGTATCCTTATTAAATAGTTTAAGTCAAATGGTATGTGTGTGAAAGTGGATTATCTTTGTGAATAATTCATCAGATGGCACTTTTAAAGCTAAAATATGTTTGTATAAGATTTCTTGTGAGTTGAAAAATTGTGAATGATTCTATGCAACTCACTAAACCATTAAATTGCACTCAGCTGTTACATAAAGTATCAGGTACATCGATATGTTTGATTTTAGTTTTGTTAATTCAATTCTAGCTGCTGAGTTGTTCACTGATTTGGAAGGTGCTTTTCAAGAAAAGATTGATTCAGCTTATCATTTAACCAGCAAATACCTACTGGATGTCCTCAACCAGAATTATCATTTGCTGGAGCACATTAAGGCTGTGCGACGTTACTTGCTGTTAGGTCAAGGAGATTTTGTTCGACACCTGATGGACTTATTGAAGTGAGTACTAAACTCTTTCATGTTACCAAGATATGTGAATGTTTTGTAAGCTGAGAGAATCATGACAAGTTAGGCAGGAAGTGGTTACTGACTGGCTAATGTCCAGTACAACTATTGATTCACTAGATTGTGGTAATTCTGTCAGCACTTTCAACAACTTTGAGCAGGGGATTGGGGAACTGCTGTTTAACCCTTTGTGAAAAGGCATGATCCTCATTTTGACCCACTGGAAGGAACAGCTGATAAATCAAAAGGTGAAGCAACGTCTGTGAGGGAAATACTTGGAAATAAAACTTGATTCCCAAATGATATTGCATAAAACACTTGGAATGTTAGTGAGACACTGTCCAGTCCCAATGACTGAAGTTCAGATAATGAATTCCCAGTGGATTGGAGCTGTTCATTATCCTGCAGAATTGAGTAGACATCTGCATATAACTTCATCGACCTTAAATGCAACTTTAAGAGAATTACATGGGATAGTTTTTAGGACTGTGAGCACATTTCCCAGCAAGTCTGTTCCTTGTTCTTAAATCAACCAAGTTTCATCATGTACCTCAATCCCTTCTCTTCACCCACCCAAGTCATCTTTTAACCCCATTTATACTGTACACTTCAAAGAATGTTACCATAACGTTATTCTCTAGATGAATGAGTTCCACCTCACTCCACCCTCAATCTTTCCCTTTTTGTTAAAATCTCCCCTGTAATGCAGTATTCAAATCTTCCAGCATAGCGAAACATTTGCCTAATCCTTTTACTTCGTTCTTGCCATAATTTTCAAATCAGTTGCTCCAAAGGCATTTCATGTCCACATAAAGTCAATCTAACTTATTTAACCTTTTCTCATATTCACTAAATTTCATCACACTTTGTAACTCATGCAGATTTCCATGGCACACTTGCACTTGATTGATAGAAGGGAGAGATGAAGAGCCCAGCTAAAGAGGGAGAGATCACTCCTGTCAGAGTTTAATGGACAGAGATGAGCAAGTTTATCAAAGCGACAGAGGGGAAGTAGGAACTATCTCGTAGAGTAAGTTTGGATTATTTTAAATACAGCATACTCTAATTATGATGGTTTTGGATTGCCCCCATCCCTACCTCCCAAAGTGTGCTTTGGACTTTTTTGAGGCTGGGTTTCAAAATTATTACAAAAAATATTTATGCTGAGTAACCAAGCTCTGTCTCCATCCATGGACCTGGGTTATGAATCTGTGTTAGATCTGTCATCAACATCTTGCATTTGTACAGCAAAATTTAAAGTAGGGAATGGGTGGAATATGTTAAACAGGGAATTTACGAACTTGAGGTTTTGTTGGCTTGAAAGCAAATAGCCAATGTTGACAAAAGAAGGAAGAGTACAAACACGGTCAGTGTTGTTCCTCCAACTCAGAAAATGACTGAGTTCAGTGAAACCATTAGAAAGAAAAGTGGTACTGAGAGGCTGGGGCTTATGCATGTTGCTGGAATTGAAAAAGAACTTGTATCGAAGTTTGTGATAACTCTATATGAAGTGCTCAGTGTTAATATCTTATGACAACACTGTAAACATATTCCACGATTTCTTTTCAAACTGTGGTGATGTTGATAAGCATTTTTAAAAAATTGGACGCTTAACAAGTGTCTTCAATGTAAAAACAAATTCAAAGACCCTTCTCACAGGCTTGATAATAAAAGACAGTAGAAGAAACTGAGGAGGCTGTCCAGAAATAGTGCATTAATGATTAATGGAGAGAAATGTGAGTGTGTGGGACCTTTAACAGCTGATGACATGGACAATGTGACTGGAATGAGAGCATAGATTTTGGAAATCTTGGATGTGAAAACAAAGAGGATTTGTGGACATGAAATAACAAAGAATTTATTTTTGAGACCCTGTTCTGGAGCCATTGTAATTATACATTGTTGAGATGTGACAGAATTTTGCTTGAGTTAACAGTTACAAGAGGAGGAGGATGACAGGGAGAGCATCAGCGTAGTGATGTCTGGGTCAAAAGAAGGCGAGAAGATACAGAGCAGAGGTGGATGGAAACATTCAGCTTTTGTTATGGAAGTGATATGAAATTTAAAACTAAACTTGCTGTAAAAAACATGCTTGGAATTATGAATGGTTTGAATTTGCCTGAGACTACAGAGGTTACAAGAATCATTAGCAATGCAGCAGACTGATGATGACATCAGTCTATTTATCAGCCTTCATGTGGAATTGATTATCAGACAATATCCATTCTAATGAGTCTCTCTCCTTTGACATGATTTAGCTTGAGTTTACACATATGTGTTTGTAGTCTGTTCTGAAGTTCTGTCAAGTTAGTCAAATGAGCCACGGGATAATTGTGGTAGGAATTAAAATGGTTAGTGATTTTGTATGGCACCATTGTTGTATTATAGGCCAGAGCTGGCACGATCAGCCTCAACATTGTATCAGCATAATCTGACTGGAATCCTTGAGACAGCTGTCAGAGCCACCAATGCACAGTTCGATAGCCCTGAGATTCTGAAACGTCTGGATGTTCGCCTTCTGGAGGTAACTAATAATATGGATGAAACGAACACAGAAAATTCAGGAGAAACTCTTCAGGTTTGGCAGTACCTGTGGAGAGAGAAGCAGAACTAACGTTTCGAGTTCACTCTGAGTCTTTGATTCTGAAGAAAGATCAAACTGGACACAATGTTAACTGTGTTTTTCTCCATCAGAGTGCTGAGAGACCTGGTAGGTTTGTCCAGCATTTTCTGTATTTGTTTCAACTTTCTAGTTTCCTTTTAGTATTTTGCTTTTGTTTTACAATGTGTGCACATGAAGCAAACACAAGTGCTATATGCTTTAATTTCACTTTCGGGCTGGCAGTCCAATCTGATAGTATGAAGGTATCTTCATAGTAACTATCATGGATAAAATGGAAAGCTTCTGTTGCTAACATGAGACATGTTTGTCTCATATATCTTGTTTGAAGGCTTTGGTCAATAAGTGTTATATAGTGATTTTGACTATTGTGTATAATTTTTCTGTGGACTGGAAGTATCTTCAGTGATGTATTTTCAGGTCCAGCTCATTGAGGACTGATTGGTAACATCATATGAAATTGCAGTCAGACTTCCAATTAGCTGTAAACACAGGAACCCTTTTCCACACTGCTCAAACACTTTGTGACTGTGGCAGTCATATCATCTTAAGCAAATTAGTAGCTACGCAATATTGCAGAAAGCTGCATGCCTGCAAACAAATAAGCCAGTTACAAACAGTGTTCCCTTTAATTCGTACTGCAATTCAAGGGAACGTGAGTCGTGCCATTGTCTCCAAACTTACTGTCCCCCTTTTTCATTCTTTTTAGATATCAGCTGGAGATACAGGTTGGGATGTCTTCAGTTTGGATTATCATGTTGATGGCCCAATTGCAACAGTAAGTTCATGGACAGTGAAGAGGTAATTGTAGGAATTCTGGAAATAAATCTGGATGATTCAGAACCTGAGCACTTTGTTGGAAAGTTAGTTTCATGGTGGTTCTTAAAAAGCTTCTTATTTCATTGCACTCAACCTGAAAGTGAATTGAGTCAATAATTTATGAGAGCTAAAAGATTTGCAGTTTTAAAAATTAATACCATCTTATTTTACAATGACCCAGTGTTTTCTTGTAATAGCTTAAACAGAGTTCTTGTAGTTCACCAACAATAAATTTTCTGTACTTAGGCAAAAGTGGTCAACCAGAAATTGAAATCCTTATGTTATTTTTGTTTGTAAAAAGACTCAAAATCACATTTGTAGCTGCAGAAATTCATGATCAGTATACTCAAAGTGCAATATCACTTTGGACAATGACATTCTAATAATTTCATCACTAATATTGACGTTAGAAAATTTCTGTTCATTTTCCATCCTCCTCCTAAGAGGACAATTCCACCCATCCTTACGTCTGTACTCTCTTCCCAACACCCCCATGCATTCTGCCCTCCTAGCAAACCCTCTGCACTTTCCACCTACTCTCCCATCTTTTCCTTATTTCCCTCAACCCTACCCCTTGCCCCCACCCCCATTCCTACTGTACCTCCCTATTTCCTCTTTTACCTCACTCACTTTGTCCCTGAACCCTACTCCATCTTCAACCTGCTCATTAACTCTACTCTCTTTACACATTTCCCTCTCTACACCCCCTGTACCAGATCCACCACCCTGCCAGTTCTCCCTTTTTCTTCCCCACACCTCAACCTGGCCATCCTCTGTTCGATAAGGACCATGCAGGTACCATGATTATGACCGACAATAGATTTCTGAAGCAAGAAAGTTAAACTATGCAGTGTTGAATGTAAACAGCAATATAAAACTGGTTCCTGTGACTCCAGTCCTTCCTTCCTATTTAGCTGTGGTAATGTTTTGTCAAGTATTCTGTTGACTGATAATCACTGATTCTTTCTCTACCGATATACATCAATGTCAAAAAAACACCTCCGCTTCTATCCTCTTTTCAGCTGGTCCATCCTGTAAGATCCCAAACTCTACATGATTGGCTCAATCTGATGTCACGATCTCTCTCCTTTTGCCTTGTCTGTTTTTATTTTCACTTCTGCTCCTCTCCACTCCTCCCCCAACCCCTCTGACATTCTTTTTTGTAAACCAACTGCAACCCATTGCAACCAGACTCTATCAAAGATGTGTTTGTTCATCATCATTCAGCATCCTCGATGAGGTAACTTTGGGGAGAATGCGTACTTTGGGGACAATGCATACTTTGGGAACCTATGCCTTTTGGCAATTGTTAATGTTTTATTTTCTGTGTGTTCTGTTTTAGGTATTTACTCGAGAGTGTATGAGCCATTATTTAAGAGTATTCAACTTTCTCTGGCGAGCAAAGCGAATGGAGTACATTCTCACTGATATCTGGAAAGGGCAAATGTGTCATGCTAAACTACTGAAAAACATACCAGGTACAAATTTACTTTGAGCCTTCTCCCTCTTTCCCTGCTGTAATCACCCACCACACTTCCTTAGTCTCTTGTGAAGGACCATCTTCTGCTGCAGTTTGATTTTATAGCATTTCACTCTGAACAGCATGTCTTAGTTCGGACTGAGGAGGCTAACAATTCAACGCTTGTATTAGCATTTCTGTGCTTCTTTTGGTCTGAGTCACAGGGCAGTAATAGGGATTGAATCCAGTTTTTCCTCTTTATTGTTTCCTCCTGAATTAGCTACAGCACACAGAATTGACTATGACTGAGACTAACTAACAGGAGTTCAGTCTGAGACTTTTGATGCTTCTTGTATCTACCGTCTATGCTCCAGCAACCTTGAAAGACAATGGATCTCACCTAGAGACTGTTAGCTGGACTCCTTGTGACAAATGACAGAGGATCAGTGTGAAAATTGTTGTTCAAGCCTGAAGCACTTGAATGGGTTGTGAAAAATAACCTCACTTGCTCTCTACTGGAACTTGCGTGAATAAATGTAGGTCTGTTACCCCTCTTATCTACTTCCTTTTCCTTGTTTTTTTATCTTGTTGTCTAAAACTCACTGACACATTGAGTGCATGAGAATCATCCTAGTAAAAGGAGTACCATCCTTTTACTAGACAGTATCACTATTGGATGTGTATCCAGGCATGATTCTGGCCCCCGGCTAATTGTGTTCATTTCCACTGCACCACCATCTCACCCGGACCGCTTTGACGGTACCTTCCAAACCAGCAAACTCTATCACCTAGAAGGACACAGCAGCAGATGAATGAGAACAGTACCATCTTTAGAGTTTCCCTTTGAGTCTATGATCATCCTGACATGGAACAATGTCACTGT
The DNA here is from genome assembly GCF_047496795.1 of Chiloscyllium punctatum. Taxonomy (NCBI): domain Eukaryota; kingdom Metazoa; phylum Chordata; class Chondrichthyes; order Orectolobiformes; family Hemiscylliidae; genus Chiloscyllium; species Chiloscyllium punctatum. Next base: position 114,401,142 of record NC_092747.1, on the reverse strand, counting down.
TCCTTCAGTGTCTCTGGGTCAACATCATGGAACTTTTTTGTTAAACAACAGCATGGGTGTCCCTACAGCACTTGGTCTGCAGCTCACCCCTACCTTCTCAAGAACACCTAGGTATAGACAAAAAGTGCTGGTCGAGCCAGTGTGGAACTTCAGAACTGAGCTGAAGAAGCAATTTATTCATGTGTGGGATGTAGATGTCCCTGGCTGGCCAGCATTTATTGGCTGTTCCTGGTTGCCCCTTGAGAAGATCGTGGTGGGCAGCCACCTTGAACTGTTGCAGTCCACCTGCCTTGGATTGACCCACAATGCCATTAGGGAGAGAATTCAGGATTTTGACCCCCAATGCAGGGGGGTTGAATGTATAATCCATCTTGCTAGAGTACTGTGTTAGTCTACCCTTTTCTGCTTGATAATGTGATTTGAGAGATACTTGAAATGTGTAGAAGAATCAGTAAGCTTTTCTGATGCTCAAATTTTGATTATCAAATTTTTTATTCTTCTCTGTGTGGTTTCAGAATAAACCACCAGAGGGCAGAAGCAGATGAGAATGACTGGAATAAAAACAAAAAGTACTGGAAATGCTGAGCATTTTAAGCAGTATCTATTGAATGTTATGATCATAGTGAAAATGGGCTATCAGTATTCAGCTTTCATCATGAATTTTAATACTTTTGACCCAAAATATCTGTGTGATCACTTCATAAATTCGGGGAACCAAATGGAACATACAAAACTGGCTTCGTCAAAATTACCACTTTAATCATGAGATGCTGAAATGCAGTGACCTGTCAAGAAATTCCCATCTCCTCTTTTACTCTCACTTGCCTGTAAATTCAAATTAAGAAATAAAAGTTGTCTACAACTGTCCGGCTTGAAGTGGAGCAATGACATAGACCCTAGAATCCACAAAGTAACTTCTCATCATTTATATAAATGGTTTGGATGTGAGCATAAGAGGTATTGTTAGTAAGTTTGCAGATGACACCAAAATTGTTGTTGTCCTGGACAGCGAAGGAGGTTACCTCCAGATTACAACTGGATCTTGATCAGGTTAACCAATGGGCTGAGCAGTGGCAGGTGGAGTTTAATTTCGATAAATGCGAGATGCTGCATTTTGGGAAAGCAAATCTTAGAAGGACTTATGCACTTAATGGTAAGGTCCTAGGGAATGTTGCTGAACAAAGGACCTTGGAGTGAAGGTTCATAATTCCTTGAAAGTAGAGTCGCAGGTAGATAGGATAGTGAAGAAGACACTTGGTATGCTTTCCTTTATTGGTCAGAGTATGGAGTACAGGAGTTGGGAGGTCATGTTGCAGCTGTGCAGGACATTGATTAGGCCATTTTTGGAATATTGTGTGCAGTTCTGGTCTCCCTCCTATTGGAAGAAGGTTGTGAAACGTGAAAGGGTCCAGAAAAGATCTACAAGGATGTTGCCAGGTTGGAGGACTTGAGTTTAGGGAGAGGCTGAACAGGCTGGGGCTCTTTTCCCTGGATGTTGGCAGCTGAGTGGTGACCTTTACAGAGGTTTGTAAAATCATGAGGGGCATGGATAGGATAAATAGACAAAGCCTTTTTCCCTGTGGTTGGGGAGTCCAGAACTGGAGGCTATTGGTCTACGGTGAGAAGGGAAAGATATAAAAGGGACCTGAGGAGCAGCTTTTTCATGCAGCGGATGGTATGTGTGTGGAATGAGCTGCCAGAGGAAGTTGTGGAGGTTGGTACAATTGCAGCATTTAAAAGGCATCTGGATGGCTATATGAATAGGAAGGGTTTGGAGGGATATGGGCCCAGGGGTGGCAAATGGGACTAGATTAGGTTATGGTATCTGGTTGGCATGTACAAGTTGGACCTAAAGGTCTGTTTCTGTGCTGTACTTCTCTATGACTCTATGACTCTAACAGTAGTTCAACAGCCTTGGAGTAACCATAAAGAGAAAACTATTAAGGTGGACCTTCAACAGCAAAGATCCTGAAACCTTCTGCCTATCTCCTGCTCTCGATGTCTGAAACAGAGGCAAGTGAAAAAATCAAATTGCAACATTGAGAAATGAAAGTTATGCTGATTCCTGAGTAAATGACAGTAGCTAATCGGTTGGGACTCTGGTTTCGCTCGTGCAAGTTGAGGATTCTTAAATGCTTCAAACTACAACAGCCTGTCCATTCCTATCTGTATGGATAGATCTACTATCACCCTCATTTATCCTTTAAGGTTGTTACTTGTGCATTAGATGTTGCATTGTGTAGCTTAAGGAAGAGTAATCCAGGAAGATGCTCTGGTATAGAGAATAAAATCAGAATGGCAGTCAACATAAAATGAAAGCCAAAAAGGTTACACAAACCTGTAAATAGTAAAAATGGATAGCGTGAAATTTGAAAAAAAGAGGTACTGGAAAGACTGACTGTTCTTCAGGTTAGACAAGTCAACTGCTCTGGTTGCTAAAGGAAAGCAAGAGTGGAGATGTGGAAAGACTTGCCTTAATTTTTCAATCTTCCCTTGATATGCCCGGCATACCAGAGTATGGTGGTTATGACCCCCTTACTCCAGAAAGGCTGCGAGGACAGTTTTAGCAACTATAGGCCAGTTAATCTAAAATCAATGGGAGGAAAGGTTTTCAAATCCATACTCAAAGGAGAAATAATTAATAGAAACTTGGAGAGTTTTGACTTAATTAAGGAGAGGCAGCATGGATTTGCAAAAGGCAGATCCTGGTTGAATAACCTAATTGAAGTTTTGATTAATAGAGAAAGTTGAAGGTTGATGTGAATATGGTGGCTCTTATCCATGTAGATTTTATGGACGGCATGGAAGATTGATTAACAAAATTGAGCCTCATGGAGTTGGAAGGTCAGTCTCAAATTGGATTTTAAAAGATTGGCCTAAGGGCATAAAAGCAAGTCATGGTGATTGCTTTTCCAGCTGGAGGTTGATAGCTTTACCAAGAGTCAGGATTATGGTTACTGCTTTTTTTTTGCTATTTATGTGACTTAGTGTAATATGAAGTAAGATTTCAAAGTTTGCAACCACACTTGGAGAAGTGGCTTACAGTGAGGATAACATGAATCACTTACACTGGGACATAAGTTGACAGAATGGACAGACAATTGACAGATGAATTTAGTACTGTAGAAGGTGTGAAGTGAGTAATTTTTTAAAAATTCTCTTACATACTTTGGACTCGCTGCATGGTTGCCACTGATCATGTAATGGCCATTGACAACAATATCTGGAAAGTTCTAATCAGTAACCCAAGAATTAAAGTTTACATCAACCTTCTATTATATGTCTTGCAACATGTATATGTTCCAGGCAACCTGACATAGAGGATTAGTGGACTAGATGTCTGCCTCCACCAGTTTGAAACAAAGACAACCATTAAAAGGCACTGTGCGTGAGATAAGGCCCCTAAAGGCCTTTGTAGTCATCTTCTAAAACACACAAGGTGCATTGAAACCACTTCATTTGTTGACTGTCTCAACCAGGATTGAAATGGCTGGCTTGTTTGAAGAGCTTTACACAAGTTTAACAAGTCCAGGATTTTGTCCAGAGAGGGGAACAGATTCCCAATCTGAGAGAATTCTAGTGTGGCAACGTCCCCTGGATTTACCTACATCTGATCTCCTGCAAAAAGGAATTCTATCACACCAGCCGGCTGCAAGAGACACTGACATACTAGTCTCTCATTCACGTGAATTAATGCCAATGTCATTGATCTTTTAGCAATTCATAAGCGTAACTTCTATCAATTTCTTTCTTGATTCCTTTTGTGTCCTGATTTTTGAGTGGATTAATAAAATCTACTTTTGTTTAACCTGTGATGCATACGGATAGAATGCTTTCCATGCTACATCTGTAAAAATTGATGAGAGTCCTTGTGAACATGCCAAATTTCCTTAGGCCTCTGAGGAAGTTGGGGCATTGGTGTGTTTTCTTGATAGTGGTGTCGACATGGATGGACCAGGGTTGATTGATTGTGATATTTGCTCCTATGAACTTTTAGCAAGCTGTGGGATCTTAGTGAGAGGCAATATATACTTGAGTGGAATAATTTTCAGAATTGTGCAGCAGCAGGCATGTGAATTAATGTTTTGAATGGAGCAAGAGACTGGTTAGCAAAACGTGCAAATCTTGAGCTTCATAGGTAGAAGTATTGACTGATTTGATTGCATCTATGTTGGATGAACACAATGTACCATTGGCTTTATTCTTTGCTATAAATGATTAGGTCACAGCCAGAAAACTGTACACAGTGCTGGTCACTGTAGTACAGTCAGGATGTGATTTCTCTGGAGAGGTTCAGAGGAGGTTCACCAGGATGTTACCTGAGATGGAGCCAAGCTATGAAGGGAGGCTGAATAACACTGGATTTTCTTTGGAGCAGGGAAAGTTGAAGGGGGCTTGATAGAGGTGTAGAAAATTGAGGGGCACGGACAGGAAGGATAGAAAATAGTTGTTCCCTACTTAAAGATTAATAACAAGGAACATAATTTTCAGATTTAGAGGGCATTTGAGGAAAATGTTTTTTCATCCAGAGGGTGATTAGCATTTGGAGCCTGGGAGGGTTGTTGAAGCAGGGAACTTAACATAGATGAACATTTGAAGTGTCATAACATTCAAGGATATGGACTGAGTGCTGAAAAAGTGGGACAGGTGCAGATTTAGTGTATTTTTGGTGTACATACTTGATGGACTGAATGACCACTTCGGTGCTGTGAGATTCAGTCAAATGACTTAACGACTCTACAATAAGAGAGAGTGTTTTTACTTCTGCTGGTTGGAATGTCTATGACTAGATACCATTGACTAAATAATAATAGTAGACTTTTTGAACGTTAGGGACAATGTACATGTCTTCAAAAAGCTTTCAGTTTTAGTTTCATTTTTTGGGCAGTTCCACAGAAGTCCCTGTCTGGAGGGGGATGTGCAAAGCTAAAGTCCTGAGAAATGGAGAAGATCATTAGATTTGTTAACATTGGATTACCTTAGAGTAAGGAATTAGTAGTAATTTGAGATAAGTGTTTTGATAAAATTCTGAAGGTGTTATTTGAAGCTGAGTATGCTAAAACTCTGATATGTTATAGCTCCAGGGAAAAAATATCATCTGATTGTCCATCCAAGAAGATGAAGTCATGATTAACTTAAACCTTTTGAGGTATTAGAAAAGATTTTTTTCTTTGGTGTTCAATATTACGCAAGGGATGTTTTTGAGACCTATGAAGGAATGTCATTGGAGTAATGGGATTCTATTTTTATCATATGTAATTGGATTAGTTTTTTCTATTTTCTCATTCCTTTTCATTTTAATACCTTTCTGTTTTATTGTTAAATTTAAAATCTGCAACTGTATGTGTATGTGTTTCCGTGAGACCTTGTTAAAACTAAACAAAATGAAAATCTCACAACTCCAGGTTATAGTCTAACAGGTTTATTTGGAAGCACTAGCTTTTGGAGCACTGCTCCTTCATCAGCTGGTTCACAACACCAGCGCTTCCAAATCAAAACAAAATATAATTTGTCAAACCAGATTTCAGTCTGGGATCTAACTTCTCCAGCAATAAAATAAGCTGGTTTCCTAACTTATATATCTGCAATGACTTTTAAATGGATTTTTAAAAATTTAGATTTCACAGGCAGTAAGAATGACAAATACAGTTTTATTGTTTTATTGAATTTTGGGACTGGATTGAAGTTGCAACTATTTCGGGTTTTGTTAGCTCATGTAATTCTAACTGATGAGTTAGTGACACGTCTCTACTTTATATTTATTGACATGCCTTTTTAAAATGCCTCTGGCTATACATGCTATTTAAGAATTAATGCATGAAATTAATGGTAACTACTTGTCACAGTGTTTTATTGTCTAATGAAAAATTGATCCATCTAAAAAAAGCAAATAGATTCAGAATCAAGTGTCAGATTGCTGTTTCCTTTTAGCTTGACATCTTAAGACGTAAGTGGTCTTATACAGTTATGAAATGTATTCTTTTACGTTTCTTACAGAATTGTCAGGGGTGCTCCAGCAGTGTCATATTCTGGCATCAGAAATGGTACACTTTGTGCATCAGATGCAGTATTACATCACATTTGAGGTATGTCCAATGAGGATTGCAAAGCACACATTTGTTACTGGACTAAATTTCTATTTAAAATACATTGCCAGTATTCTTAGTTGTCTTCAACAATTATGCTTGCACCACGTTGCAAGCAGATGTATAAAATGTTAAATTAATTATATGAAGTTTTGTAGTGGATTTTGACTATTCAGTAAAACAATCTTTTATTAATGGGTAATATAAGGCTATAACTATATATTATTAATTCCTCTCCTGTATACACTATAAGCATATCACCAAGACTATCAAGTCTTGTTGCCTCACAGGTGTTACTGATACCAACCACAGTCAGGGCCCATCCACCCCCCACCCCCACCCAACTAACTGTCCACTCCCCTCCACCCCTCAACCATTCTGCTCCCTCAGTGCAGTTAGCTACTGAGAATTGATATTCCCTGCATTAGAGAATGTGCCAGTACAGGAGCAGTCACTCAAAATTCTTGATACAGTCTGCTTGCACTCAGTCCTTCTTTGCTCTCATTGCATAGAAAATTTGCTAGTTAATATATCTTCTTGAGATCCCAAAACTGCCAACACAGCTCGCTAACATATTATTTCATATAGGTTCCTGAAACTGAAATCTTCCACAGCTCGCTGCTTCTGGAGTTGTCTTCAGAGCAACTCAAAAGCCATTTTTCACTGTACCTGACTGATTTGGAGACTACTATAACTTTTTTTTATTTCAAAAACATTTTATTCATAAAAAGATCTCTGTAGAATAATCAAGGGACAAACAAACATTGGAGTTTGACTCCATCCAGCAAGTAAACCAAAGGCATCTCTTGTATAAAACTACATTTACATGCATTGAAGAACCAGGGATCCCCATTTAACTTTGGCAGAAAAACTTCAGACAGTGGCCTTTCCCCATGGTGCCTTGGTGGCAGCTGACCCAAGCCTAAGCGCGTCACTCAGTGTGCTGTCTTCGACCTTCGAATGTGTCAGTCTACAACATTTGGGGTCAACTCTTTGCTCTGGAAGACCAGCAACTACTATAAACAATTCTTTTGATGCTACAGATCCTTTTTTCTGAAAGAAACATGCAATCTACCTAAGTACCTGGGTAGTTCTGTCTTTGTGACATGAGTCTCATTTTACTCAGCAACGACAGGTTTTCTTCCCCCAAAGCACTGAGTCTTATTAAAGTGCATATAAACAATCACTTTTCCAGATGCCCTCCTCCATTTGTAGAACTCAGAAATGAAACTCAAATTATGAGCCCACCACCCCAGCTCACAATACAGAAATAAAACTGACAGCTTTTAGAAGCCCAGGTATTCCAGGTAATAATACCTCATGAATCTTCATACTTTACAAAGCTGCCCATCTCATTGATATCAGCATGCATAGGAGCTGCACACAAACAGAGGCTGCAAACTGAAGATGAGCTGCATACTTAGAAGACTAGTGTGAGGGACAGTGTCTGTGTGAATGGACCCCCACTTCAGCTGGGTTAGTGTGCGGTGGGTGTGTGCATAATGCAGCCTCTAAACCATAATTATACCCTGCAAACACTGTAAAGTTCTTATTTTGTTGAGGTCAGAAGCTAGAGTGTATCATGTGTTGTACTAGTTCTTAAGATCAGGCTGTTTTCAGAAATCCTTTCTGTCTGCCCTTATCCCAAATCCTTTTGGTATTTCTCCTCTTCCAATCCTAACCAATCCAGTTGAAAATGATATTTTGGAGTTCTGTTTTAATAGACTCTTGTTAAATCTTCACTGTTTGAAACCTTCCGTAAGTAGCTAGTTAATTGGTTGTACTTGAAGGTTAGATGAAGTGATAGTGGCTTTATGTGGTGTGGAAGTATACTTATCAACTGGTTTAAAGCAGAAATAGACGCTGCTCTTACTGAAGAACCGATAGATTTCCAGGCTATTAGGTCATGCTGAGAGTGGACGTTTACCCTCAGAATATCATTTAATAGAGCCTAGAATATAAGAAGCTGCTTGTTATCATCTTTTTGTTGATTTCAAGAAGGCTTCCAGTAGCATTCATTGGCATTCACTCTGGTATGTCACAGGGCTGTATGGCACCCTGAAGTGGTAGTCTTATTAATATCTTTTTAATAGGTTTTTTCTGTCTGACTGCAGACTCTTACAGCGCAGAAACAGACCCTTCAGTCCAACCAGTTGAACATAATCCCAACTAAACTAATCCCACCTACCTACTCCTATCCCATATCCCTCCAAACCTTTCCTATTCATGTACTTATCCAAATGTCTTTTAAACATTTGTAACTGTACTCTCATCCACCACTTCCTCAGGAAGATCATTCCACATGTGAACCACCGTCTGTATTTTTTTTAAATTGCCTCATGTCTTTTTTTTAATCTCTCCTCTCACCTTTAAAAAGTTGCCCCCTCATCTTGAAATTCCCCATCCTAGTGAAAAGAGAACTACCATCAACTCTACCTATACTACTTCTTATCTTATAAATTTCTATCAGGTCATATCTAACCCCCCCCCCCCCCCCCCCACACTCCAGTGAAGTGTCCCAGCCTATCCAGCCTTTCTTTATAACTTAAACCTTACATACCCGGTAACATTCTGGTACATCTCTCCTGAGCCCTCTCCAACTTGATAATATCCTTACTATAACTGGGCAACCAGAACTGGATACAGTATTCCAGAAGAGGCCTCACCAATGTCCTGTACACCAGCTGCTGCATAAATACCAGCATGGATATGTTGGGGTCAGTGTTGTTACAGGAATGAGACAAAGTTGCATAATTTCCGCTTTCAATATCCTCTTAATTATAGACTTCATTATGAGGAAGATGATATTGGGTACAGCCTTTGGCATCTTGTAGCAGCAACACTAACCGACAGAGTTGGATTTCACATTCTTTCAGGTCTCATTGTATCTGTTTATTGTACAACAAATATAAAATTATCAGAACAGTAAGGAAAAGGACAGATGATACACAGCAATTAATACTGAAAGGTCTTGGAAAATCTACCCTGAATTTTGTGTCCATCTTTAATCACTATCACAAGGAATCAAGCAGTTCAGAAAAGTGCAGATCACAAAGGACTCTGAGGACTGTTGGCAGGCGCTCAAGTTATGAGGAAACCTGATCTCAGTTTTGCAAAGAGCTAATGTGTAGAGATGAAAAGATCAGACACTTTGGTAAATGTAACACTTGCACCTCCTTGGAGTGAAGCCACTGGAATGTAATTGCAGACTAATTGAGGCAAGGTATGTGTATTTGCAGGTGTTGGAATGTTCATGGGATGAACTCTGGAATAAAATGCAGCAGGCACAAGATCTTGATCACATCACTGCTGCACATGAAAGTTTCCTCAATACGATAATCTCTCGATGTCTGCTGGACAGTAATTCTGAAGTAAGTGGTTTGAGATTGGTCTTGTTGATTTATTGTAGCTATCTGAATCTGTACTAAGTGAAAGTTCAGGAGGATGACCTTGTTTTATGGAAATGAGATTTAAAGGTGAGTCCAATTTTTTTTTAATCATATTTGTTCATGGGATTTGAGCATAGCTGGCAAGATCAGGATTCATAATCATCTGTAATTACCCTTGAAGTGAGGCTGGCCTGTCACCTTGAACTGTTGCATTCCATGTGTGTAAGGGCATCTGCAATGCTTTGGGGAAGGAGTTCCAGGATTTTGACCCAGCAGCAGTAAAGAAATGGCAATTATAGTGCCAACTTCAAAAAGTATCATGCTTCGAGAAATTGCAGGCGTTGGTATTCCAGTATACCTGCTGCCCTTGAGCTGGTAGAGCTCAGAGAGCAATGTGGAAGATGCTGTCACATGAACTTGGGCAAGTTGCTGCAGCTTGACAACTGCAGAATTCTGGTAATATTTATCTGAATTTGTAATCCAGAGGCCTGGACTGATGCTTTGGAGATATAACAGCTGGAGCATTTGAATTCAATTAACTGATAACTCTGGAATAAAAGATTTGAATGGTTGTGAAAAAAATCCAGTTATCAGTTCTGCTTATAGAGTTTGACCACAGCAACGTGTCTAACTCCTAAATGCCCTCTACAATGTCCTAGCAATCCATTCAGTTGATCAAACTGGTAGAGAATCTCATTGAAATCTCAGGTGGCTAGATAAAAATGAAAAATTCAGTCCAGGCAGGTTTGCAGTGTAGTATGCGAACCTAAGAATACAAACTGAAACATTCAGTCATACTGTCCTGTATTTCACATCTGGAATGGTTGAATAGTTGAGTAAGTTGCAACTCAATACAAAGGTAGTTAAATAGCAGAGCACTGAATCAGACAAAAGGGACACAAAAACAATTTGATGCAGAGAGTGAGTGTGGGGGGATAAAGCTCAGCCACAGTATGGTCACCCAAAAAACACAGAAGCTGGCCTGCAAAACAGAGATCAAGCCTGCCAACATACAGAAACTTACCCAGAATGTGCCAGTCTTGGCCAAACAGGCTAACCTAGAAACCAGACATGGCTAACCTACTCCCAGACCAGAGAATACACTTCCTAAACCAGCTTTCACGATCAGCTCCCACCCAGATTAGCACTGCAGTCCCAACCCCCTAAGGGCAGGACATTTCCCATTGAAACCGATACCGCATATACAAAGAGGCAAACCAAGGGACCCCAGAAGACTTCGCTCGCAAGAGGAACACGATGGACACACCTGAACACTAGGAGAAGGAGCATGTACACATAAGCGTGTGGGTGGAAAATAGAATGAAAAATCCTCTAGAAGACGTTCTTTCCCACTCAATGAGATAGCTGGAATCTCCTGTGTCAGTTACAAATAAATTGCTACTGCCAGACGCTTGATTAACTTCCATTCAGTTTATTCTTGTTTTAACTTCACTATTTTCACCATTGTACTGTAACTGCTTTACAGTTATCAGCTTTGTGTTGTACCCCTATAAAGCATGCCTGCACCTTCTGTTCTGGGAAGTGCATTTTGACCATCTGTGCAGAGAATCAGTTCTGTGTCAGCCTGGTCAATTTCTCTTCCACAATATTGCTTTGTTTAATTAAACTGCTTGTAAATTTCAGAGTGAACTTCATTTGTGATCTTTGATCCATTGGGCTCAATTTCTCCAGCAGTGAGTGAAAGGTGTGTCAACAAGGTTGTAACTGGGAAAGTAAACTTAAACGAAATACATCACTGGCCACAGCAGTCTGTGACTGAAACTTATTTTCTTAAAGTTCACTTTATCCTGAATGGGAGTTAACTCATATCAAGATTTTCCTTGTAAAGTCCCATATGCTATGTTCATATTCAGAAACTAAATGGTTAGAACAAAGAAAATTTACACCCCAGGAATAGGTCCTTCGGCCCTCCAAGCCTGAGCCGATCCAAATCCACTGTCTAAGCTTATCACCCAATCCCTAAGGATCTGTATCCCTCTGCTCCTCACCTACTCATTAGTTAACGTTTAACAACTTTTTGTTGATTTTCCAAAGAATTTGCTTAGTTATTGATATAGGTGGAGGTGTTCAGTCTGAGAGTGAGTAGTCAGTGCAAGTAAGTGAGGAGGAAGGGAAAGCAGTAACCTTTAATGCGAAGGTTCATGCTTTAGAATTTAGTGTCTATGGAGAGTCTGCTAATCTGAATGGCAAGGAGTTTGAAATACTTTGTTTGTTAACTGAGAAAATTTCAACACTTTCTGAAATCTATGTCCATTCAAGGAACTGTTGACGCAACTTCGAGCTCTGTTCGATCGAATCCTGGAGTTTCAAAATGCTCAGGATTCCATGTACCGCTCAGCTCTGGAAGAATTGCATCTCCGGCTTCGTTATGCAGACATCAAGAAGCAACGGCAGGCAGAGGTATGGATGTGCACATTGTTGAAGGGCTTTTTGTGTCCCACAGAACCGAGGGGGCGGGAGGGGGGGTCTGTAAATATTTAGCTGTGTAGTGAAAGGCATTAATACACTCCTAATCGTGTGGGTAAGATATAATCCATAAATAGATTGAAATATTATACCTTTGATCTCAAAATATCCAAAAGTACTTGATAACCACTGAGAAATTTTAAATTTAGTGACTATTGTAATCTAGACAAACATGGCAGGTAATTTGGATACAACCAGATCCTATCAACAGCAGTGATTTTTTTTTTTAGCCAAATAATTGTATTAATAATGTTACGGCATAAATATTGATGTAACAGTGGGAAACTCTCCAGTTATTCTTCACGTTGTACTTTGGAGTCTACTTACAGCCACCTGACAAATCACGTGGCCTTGAATCCATTCTCATCTGAAAGATAGCAGGTTCAACATTAGAACAGTTCCTCAGTACTGTTCTAGGAGTGTTAGTCTGGATTTCGTAGTCAATTTTCTTGATTGGAACTCACTGCCTTCTGAATCGGAGACAAGTGTTCTACCAACTGGTCGTCAGATCCACCAGTGATACATGAAGGCTATTTCACTTATAAGAATATCAAGTGCCATTTCAAAATCTCCCCTAATTCTTGAACAATTTGAATCTGGTGCCAGACTTCTGTGGCAAGGTAGTAGACCCATCCAGTGGGCAGATAGTTGGGCGTCCCACTTTAAGCCACTTATGCAAGACCCAACCAGATTTTCTGTGCATTGGAAAGTTAATTACCTGATGTGAAGGCACCTGTCAATTTAAGGGTGAAGACCTCCCCTCCAAGAGCTACTGGTCAAGAATGCAGCCAATGTGCTCCTGCCCAACACAATCTCCCCTCACCTGCCGTCTGCCAGTCTTCTCCCTGAAGCTCTTTGAAGTCCTGTTTTAGGTGTCATAATATCTGCACAGGTTGTCAATCCAACTCTGAGAAGGTGAGGTGGCCAAGGAAAATACATTATTGCTTCAGGGCTTGGGGCCAAGGAACTGGAAATTGCTCCAAGGACTGCCATTACAGGATTAGAGGATGTTGAAGTTGTTTTGCCATGACACAAGTCAGATTAGTGATGTCAGTGGATTTTTTTTTCCCTCTTCATTTAGGGTAACTGGGGAACAACAACAGCTGAAGAAGAGGCAGAAAATAAAAGAATTCATGAATTTCAACAGTTAATTCCAAAAATGTGTTCCCAGATACGTGTGTGTTCCCATTTCTACCAGGTAAGTCATTCAAATCTGAATTGCAGAATATTTGGTTTCAGTGAATAAGCTGGTGGAGACTAATTAGAGAGGGAGGGAGGGTCTGAGGTTGTGGTGGGGGGGTGGTGCGACAAGTTTGCAAAGCACAAGGATAAGGCAACATTGTAGGGCAATGTTTTGATGATGATGCACAGTGTTGGGGGGGATCAGGAAAGAACAGCATACAACCATGAAAATAAAAGATGAGAGCAAAGACAGAACAATGGGTAGAAGGGCAAAATTAATGGCTCTTTAATTGAACGTACTATACAGTCAATCTAAAGTAAATTAATTATCAGAAAAAAAGAGAAAGCAAATTGAAGGGAACTAGCAATTAACATAAATCCAGACAGTAAAAGCTGCTTTAAATATTTCAGTGGAGGAGAGAGGCAACAGTTGGTGCAGGCTGGAGAAATTATACTGCTGTGCCAGGAATTGAACAAATACTTTGCTTCAGTTTTCACAGTAGAGGGTACAAATAGCATTCCAAAAATAGTAAATAATCAAGGGGATGAAGAGGAGGAAATAAACAAGTAACTATCGCTTGAGAGAAAGTAATGGAGTGAATATGGTCAAAAGTCCCCTTGCACCTAATGGTCCGAGGATTTTAAAGGAAGTAGCTGTAGCCATAGTTGAAGCAGTTCTAATAATCCAAGAATCAGAGCATTCAAAAATTGCCAATCAAACACCTATGTTCAATAAGGATGGGAGACAAAAATACAGGTAACTATAGGCCAGTTCGCTTAACCTCTGTCAATGGGGAAAATGTTGGTATCTATGATACAGGATACAATAACAGAGCATTTCGAAACCTGATTTAATCAAGCAAAGTCAGCATGGCTTCACCTGAAGGGGACATTTTATGCCTGACCAATTTTATAGCTGTTCCTTGAGAATGTAGCAAGCAGAGTAGATAAAGGGAGGTAATGTGTTTTATTTTCCAAAAGGCAATCAATAAGGTACTGAAAATGAAGTTTCTTAATAATATAAAATCCTATGGTGTTGGAGGTTGTGTATTAGCAGGAGTAGAAGATTGGTTACCTGATAGGAGGCAGGCAGTTGTGATGGTAAGCTGTAACTAATGGAGTGTTACAAGCATCAGTGTACTGACTACAATTACTTGCGATATATGTTTTAATGACTAAGAGAAGTGAATGTACCAACACCAAGTTTGCAGATGATTCAAAAATAGGTGTGGTGGCAAATAGTGAGGACAAAACAAAAGAATTTTATAAAAGAAAATTGGCAGGTTAAATGAGTGGGCAATAACTTGGAGTATAATATAGAAAAATGTGAGGCCATGCACTTTGGCAGGCAAAGTAGATGGGATGAATGTTATTTGACTAGGAAAATCCTGCAGAAAGCTGCAGCATGGGGATTTGGAAGTCTTTGCGCATGAATTGCAAATGGCAAGCACAAGTTCACTGGGTAATAGGCAAGACAAGTGGAATGTTGGCTTTTATTTCACAGGGAATGGAGTATAAAAAATAGAGAACTTTTTTACGGGATATGGAGGGATTTTTGAATAGGGAGAGATTGAACAAGTGGAACTTGTACTAATTTGGCATTTAGAGGAATGAGGGGAGATCTAATTGAAACAAATGAGATTATTATGGACCTTTGCTAGAGCAAACTTGGAGAGGTTGTTTCCACAGTGGAAGAGTGTAGAACCAGTGTGCATCTTCTGAGTAAGGAGTTATCTATTCAAGACATAGGTGAGGAAACTTTTCTGAGGCTGGTGAATCTGTGGCATTCTTTACGACAGAGAGCTATCTAGGCTGGGTTGTTAAGTATATTCAATGCTGTGATAGCCAGGTTCCTAATCATAAAGGGAATAAAGTGTTACAGGGGTACGGCAAGAAGGTGAAGTCGAGGATTATCAAATCAACCTTAATCTGAATGGCAGAGTGGGATCGATGGGCTGAATTATCTACTTCAGCACCTACAGTTTATGATTTTAGTTCTGAGGTAATTTTTGTCAACTGATTGCTAGTTTTCAGGCCTTGCAATCTGTTACATTTAAGTGAAAAAAATAATTAGCTTCCTCTTGAACAGAAGCATGGGAGCAACATTTCCATCTCAACTTTCTCTAATGCATTTTAGTTTCACCTGGAACACTCATCCTGTGGAGCTGGTGATCACCCATTTGTGCAAAATTCTGCCTTACTTAAATTTGTTCTACCCATAATCAGCATATTTTATATCTAGCCAGTTCGTGTACACCTTTGTTTTTGAGTTTCATTTAGTTAATATATTTATTAGCTAAGCCATCCAGGTCACTGGCTTGGATGCATTTGTATGACTGTTCAAGTGAGATCTCCTCAACTCTGATATCAAGGCTGTGGGCAAATCTGTGGTCTTTTGCTAAATCTTGTACAGCTGATTTAATTTGTTTTGCTGCTAACCTAAAAGATGAAGGACAATTTTCCCTGTTCTTGCTTAGTACACACCTTTTCCATGCTTATTAAGCTAAACTACACCTTCATGAGCTTCAGAGTGGCATATTGCAATACTGTCCAATTTTTATTTCACTAATCTTCCTTTCTTTCCCTTAGGACATTGTTCAGCAATTCCTGGTACTGTTGACAAAAAGTTCTGATGAAAGTCTCCGTTTCCTTAACTTCAGGCTTGACTTCAACGAGCATTACAAAGCAAGGGACCCTCGTCTGCGTACCTCACTGGGTAGCACCAGGGGCAAACGCAGCTCAGCATTGTAAACTGTTGTCCAAATCTTTCCAGCTATTACAATTAGGGCTACATTTACATGTACCTTGGTTTTCTGCTCTCTCTACCATCCTGTGAAACCTATGTTTGTAATGGCTGTCAGTGATGTACCACACCACTGGGAGCAGAGGGAATGATTAGTCATCTGATAATGTTAAATTTGTTGAGCGAGAAATATATCCACATAAAAGTGTAAGTTATTTATAATCTATGAATGTTTAGTTTGAAGTTGAACTTGAAGCTTGAACTGATTGGCATTTGGCAATTTTTAGCTTCACTTTGCTGAAAGAACTTTACAGTGTGTACAGAAAGGTGACTGTTCCAGACCTAAACCCACATTTTATTTTACAGATGACACAATTATTTAAACTGCTAAACAAAAATGAAGTTTGTTCAATAACAAAAACTTTTTTTTAAAACTAAGAGACACTTGGTCCTTTTCATGTAATATACATTCTAGATTGTCACAATTGGTGTTCATTTTAAAAACTCAACATATGCAGTGATTAAAAACCTCAGTTTTTACCTTGTGTAAATAGTTTGAGATTTTTTGATCTTATGAATAAACCTGTTGATGTATGAGAATATGGATAAAAGGTAAAAGAAAAAAGCTGGAAATCGGTTCCTTTTTAAAAAGTTACATTTGTTATGCAGTTCGTTTTTTTTTTATTATTGGTACTGTAGGAGAAAGCCATACATTTAACCCTTTGTAGATGCTCTGGCCGAGTTGAGGATTCCCTCCTTGTTCTCACCATTCTCCTTCTCAAAGCATAGAAGCAAAGGAATTCCAAGATTGAAATCTTGGATCTTGAAATTTTTCTTTTAAGAGTGTAAAGTTAATATAATTATGTCCAATGCAGATTTTGGGGAAGACTTACACATACCTTGGACATCATCACTAACCAAACAGAATGATAAATGGATAGATGAGATACTTATAAGTGTTATTTGTGAAAAACAGCATGATTATTTAAGACTTGGAATGTTTGTATATACTGGAAGCCCTATTCTGCAATTAGAGAATGATTCTAGCAGCAGCATTTTGGAACAGTATTTAAATATACAGTTTTTCTTCTCCTGAAGCATCTATACCATCATAAGTTGGGCCAGAAATTATCAAAATATACAGTGCCTTGCAAAAAAGTCTGCTTTGTAGCTTTGTGGAAGTCAAAACATGTTACAAATTATGTTCAGAAGGCCAAACCTCTTGCTTTATCACAAGACTGGAGCAATAAACCATATTTATTTTTCAGTAATGAAGACAGTTTTGGAGAACCACAACAACAGGTCTGACAGCATCTGTGGATAGAGAAATATTGCAAGTTTCAAATCCGATATGATAAGTATACTTAAGACACTAACTCTGAATCTCTCTCCAAAGATACTACCAAACTTGCTGAGGTTTTCCAGTGCTCTCCTTTTATTTCAGCACCTATCTTTCTTTGCTTTTGTTTGCTTTCCATTTCTTTCAAGTTTACAGATAATAAATGTTTCAGATTGATGGCTGGTTCTGAGACTGTACCAAGTTTGTACCAGTAAAACTGCCAGTCCTGCTCTAGAATCGAAACATAAGAGTTTCATTAGCTACAAACTGGCAAGAAAATAATTAACAAAGTTAAATCACAAAGCTACATAGTATAGTTTTAAAACTTGTAACAAACTACGCAGTATGCCTTTCTTGAACATTTCTAAACTTGTATATTTGAGAGAGAATAAGATCGCAAGAAATCCATTTTAATTCCTGGATTGCAGAAATCAGCAAAAGTTAATATTGTGGTGATCATAGGTGGAAGTCCACTTAATCTTCTGTTTTGATGTCTCTGATATCTTCTGACACATGCACTTCTCCAAACTAAGTAAGCTTACAGTTAAAAATGTCGTCATCTCATTCATCATACAATGAAGTAATTGTGTATCCAGATGTAAATGAAGTACTGTCATCACTCTTGGGTGATGATGACTGGATCAGAGAACTGGGTGTACTTGATAAATCATTGGTCATAGCCCACAATGACTGGGTAGAGGAACTCCATGCACCTGATGAATCATCAGGGCTGGTGGATGAAGGAAATATAGAGGAACTAGGTGCAGGTGATGAATAATTAGGTACAGAATCCTTACAATACCTGTTCCAGAATGATGCTAATGAAGACCAAGAAACTTGTGACTCAGCTTTACTGTGAGGGGATTCTACCTGATTGGAAGAGTCTGATTCATCTTGCTTTATTTCGGCACTAGAGCTGTGTGCTTGCCTGTAAGCATGGTGTACACCCTGAACTTCTTGATGAACTTGGGAAAACTTGGAAGATTCTGTACTAGTTTGTGCAATTTCTTCAGTATGGGTATGTGTCGATTGGGTAGAGAGAAAAGAAGCATCTGGTACTTTAGCTGGCACATGAGTAGATAATAGTTGAGTGCAACTAGGTGTAATGTTTTGGCCATTGTCAACATAAATTGGTGATTTAGGGGTAACCCTGTGTACATGTACTGAATTATCACTGACTGGGCTGACTGATGAATAGGCAGGAAAACTGGATGTCGGTATCACACTATAAAAAGCATGGGGTGATTGTGAATGTTTTGAAGATCTGAATGCACGTAACATATCTGATCTGTGACCAACATCAGTGGATGGAGAAGGAGTAATTTGCGAGTTATTACCACTAGATCTTGACTGAGTGGGAGTGTAGGAACAAGAAATATCTCTTGGATTATTACTAACTAGGTTAGTATTTAACCAGGGCTCAGTGGGTGAATAGAACCCACCTTGGAAATTATTACTAACAGAACTAGACCAGGACTGGATGGGTGAATTGGGATAAGTTTGTCGATTATTACAAAAGGGACTGGACTGAGATTGGGTAGGTGAATAAGTACCATCATGTGGATTATGACTAATAGGACTGAACTTGGAATGGTTGGACAAACTTGAGCCACTGTACAAATTATTATTATTATTTGGGCTGCATTTGGAGTGGGTGGATGAAATGGAATCATTGTGGAGACTAGCATGAGCAGGACTGGACTTGGAATGGGTGGACATATTAAAATCACTATGAAGATTATGATAAATGGGACTTGACTTGGAATGGCTGGGTGAATGCAAACTGCTGTGCAGATTGTTACCATCAGGACTGGACTTGGAACTGGTGCATGGATTGAAATTACTGTGTAAATTGTTATCAGCAGGACTGGACCTGGAAGGGATGGATGAAGACCGGTTGTCATATAAATCACTGTTATTTGAGTTGGCTGTGGAATGAGTGCATGAAGAGCAACCGCCCTGCAAACGATTGGTGACTGGGTTGGATGTTGAGTGGGTGGATGAAGAGCAACCACCATGTAAATGATTGCTCACTGGGTAGGACTTGGAATGGGAGTGTTTATGGGAAATAGTTTGTGATTTGTTACTGATAGGAGTGCTTTGAGATTGGGTGCTTGAAATATTAGCTGTTCTATTTTTATGTTTGTGCAGTAATTCAGAGGAAGGAGTAGAAAAGCTTTGCAAGTTATTATCAACATTGGTGGATAGTGATTGGGGATAATTTGCTGCATCTTGTGTTTTGCTGTTAGTGTAGGCTGATTGGGCAGAGGAACAGAAAACAGTTTGATCATTAACATCAGCAGACAGTGATTTGAACTGAGATGTTTTTGTGTCTAATGTATTGTCAAGGAGAGCCTGAGAGGATGGTGAGTGAATGTAAGGCTTGAAAGCATGTTGACTGGTGGATGAATGTGATACAATGTATACATCTTTTCTCTCAGGATTGAGCAGTGGTCTGATGGAAGAGGAAGAAGCTTGTGCATTACATGCCAAGTGTGCAGATGCTGATTGGCTGGCTGACGTTGATGGAATTTGCTGATCGTCACTGATAAATGTGAATGGTGACTTGGGGCAAGACTTGTGTGAATGCAATATGTTATCTCTGACAAAGTTGGTTGATGACTGATTGCAAGTATAGAAGATAGTTTGCTGAGGTTCTTCCATTTTGGATTGTAAAGAGGTAGAATCAGAGACACATTTTTCAGTATGATGGGCAAAGCCAGAGGGTGTATTGATAGAAGGGCTAGTTGCACTTCTCTCATTCTTCTCTGTTTTAGACCAGAGTGAACCAACAGAAGAACTTGATACAGTTCCTCCATCATCTAAAGCATGGGGTGAGGATGAATGAATAGATTGTCTCCATTTACATAATGTATCTTGCTTATCCTCATCATTGTTGGTATTACCAGGATTGAGATGTGATTTACTGGTCAAACAAGCAGTTTGTTTATTACCTCCACAGGTGGATGGAGTGAAAGATGTAGATATATCTTGAATGTGATCAGGAATCCCTAATATTTGATTGACTGCAGAAGGCAAACACTGCACATTGTCAGTAAAAGAGGGTAGTGATAAGGTAGAAGGACTTGACTGACTTTGTGCATTGGGGTCGTCATTGGTTGATTGCATGGAAGAATTGTATGTGTCATGAATATTATAATGGGTAGGGTTTAATATTGTTGTGGAGGTAGAATGAATGGAGACCTTTCTCGGATCTGTGTATTGTGATTGCTTGGGTGAACTGGATGCAACTTGTTGAGCAGTGGAGGTTGAAGGTGATTTTGTGGGGGTCTTGGATAAAGTATTATTTGAAAAAGTGGATGGTGCACAGATAGAATAGGCTGTGGTGCAGCCATTGTGAGCTGGTGGTGAATTGACAGGGGGGCTGACTTCATGCAGTATGCGTTGTCTGTTTTCACTGCTATTGGGGAATGATTGGGTTGGGGACTGAGTGACATCTTTTGTGTTCTGTGTGGGCAGTGATGTTAGTGAAACAGCATCTCTCCCATTATCATAGGTCGAAACTTGAGTGAAAGAAGCAGATGCATCTTGTACATTTTTAACAATATGACGAGTTGACACTTTGCATGATGGGTGAGATGCACTTCGTCCACTCTGGTTTACAGAAGTGTGCAGTGGATGAATGGGAGATATTTTGTTCTGAACAGGAATCAACAATGGTCTGCTAGGTGAATGCATACCTTGTGCATTATGCATCACAGCTGTAGGCAGTGTTGATGCTGTACAAGTTATACATTCATCATGACCATAAACTGACAGTGATTTGGAGGAAGATCTGGATTTGTGTACTGCATTAGATTTGACACAGGTGGATAATGTCTGAGTGGAAGAACTGGGAATATTTTGTTCACTGTCAGGAATGGAATGAGATTGAACTGAAGAATTGGACGATCTAAATGTTTGTAATCCACCAAGACCATTTTCACCAATGTTAGTAGATGTTTTTTGGGGCAGAGAATGAGAAATAGCTTGTCCACAATCATCTGCATGGATAGCCAATGATTGGATGGACATGTTAGATACATTTTGTGCCATGCTATCAATCTGAGTAGATTGAACTTTAGGAAGTTGATTATCACTGTTAGAAGTGAATGAATAGGTGACAGAATTAGATGCATTTTGTTTATAACTATCAATCTGAGATGTTGGTGATTGGCTAGGTGGATGCAACATATCTTGTGTCTCACCATCAACTTGCAAATGCAATGACTGAATGAAAGAATGAGTGTTCTCTATCACATTACCTTCAATGTGTGTGGCTGAGGTTTTCGTGAGCAATTTGGATGTATCTTTTAATTCATCATCCACTTTTGTTAATGGTGTTTTATCAGAAAAATTATATAAATGTTCTTTGTTAGTGTTGACAAGGATGGGTTCTGTATTGGGGGAAGGGTGGGATACTGTTTTTATATTAAGCGCATGATCAGGTGAATAAGTGGATACATTCTCTACATAACTGTCAAAATTTGAAGAGATTGAAGGTCTGGATGTATGCAGAGTGTGGTGAGAGTTATCAATCTCAGTTGATGACTGAGGGGAAGATGTATGTATGTGTTGTATATTGTTACTTTGAATGATAGATTCATGGGCATTATCACCAACATTGTTGAGATATGAACTAAAGGGAGCATTGTGACTTTTGTCACCAACATGAATGGGCAATGATCTGACAGAAACATGAAATGCACTTTTTTCATTGTCACTGTTGTGCAGTGGGAGTGACTGGTTGGAGGAATATGATATAGTTTGTATATTAATATCAGCAGGAGTAACTGCTAGCTTTCTGAAATTAGACACATCTCGTGCATTATCTACACATACTTTGGTGTTAGCATGATGAGACAGTGTCTTTGTGGGAGAAGATGCACGTGTTCTGTCATTGACTTGAGAGGACAGTGACTTTGTGGGAGAAATTGCACGTGTTGTGTTATTAACTTCAGAGGACAGTGACTTTGTTTGTGAAGAAACTGCCCGCTGTGTCCACCTGTGTTGGCTACATAATGAATTGTTGGAGGTATTATTCATGCCAGTCGACTGGAAGTGAATCTGAGACTTGCAGTTCATACTGTTGGTCAAAAAGGGATATAATGAATAGGTAGAAAAATCAAATGCATTCCTAGTATTAACATCAACGGGAAATGGAGAATTGTAGGAAGAATTGAATATTTGGTGTGCACTACTATTATCGTGAGTAGTTGATGACCGAATGGAAGAACCAGACATGCGTTCACATGAATCTTGCTTCTTATTATCAATACCACAGAACACTGATCCAAAAGAAGAATTAGAAGTACTTTGTACATTATGTTTAATAGGGGTGAAAGGATTAGATATCCATTGACCATCAACTACATTGATGGATAATGGTTTAATGGGAAACTTGGATTCATGCTGTACATTGTCAGCAACTTGGTTATTTATTGCATCTTTGTCATGATCATGTGTCAATGCTTCACTATAACAGTAAGGGGACATAATGTGTGCATTTGGATTTGATAGAAGAGAATAGTAGTGTGACTTTTGTGGGCTAATTGATCTTGATCTTCTAGTTCTGTATCTATCTGCTCTCTGGTTAACTGATAGTGGGTCATTGTAAGAACTGGGTCTATTGTCATGGGCATGGAAAATTTGAGTTACTGGTATTTTTGTTGACTTCTGATGTTGACTGTTGCTTTTTAAGGAAGAGATGTTTTCTTGTCCTGTGTGTCCTTTAAGATTGGTATATGGGAATTGGGTAGGAAAATAATGTAGTGATTGTTCATTATCAGCTGAAACATCTGGTCTTTGTATGGGTGAAGTTAATATATTTGGCTTGTTACTGTCCAGTTTGGATGAAGTACTGAAACAGTAGGAATCTTTGATAGTTTCTTTGAGGCAAGGTTTAGGTAAATACAGACAAGATTCTTGTTGGCTAACAGATTTAGCTTTTCTGTCTCTTTTGTGTCTATTATTTCTGTGATGAACTGACCCTGATTGAAGAGAAACTTCTCCCATTGAATCAGTGGGATGGAAGAATTTGGTTCTAGGTGTTTTTATTGGCTTTTCACGATCACCCCCATTGTGTGAGTGAGTACCCTCACCTTGGGCTATACGCTGTTCTCCATATGTAACCTGTGACCAAATGGGAAGCCATGCCATACCTTGAGTTTTATCAGTAGCTTGAGAGGGTAGTGATTGAACAAAATGTCCGGATGTGTGTGAGACATTATGAGATGGCCGTATTTGGTTAGAAGATCGAACCATACCCAATACGTTATCATCACGAGCGTTCTCTGATTGGATGGAATAAATAAATGCATCTGGTTGATTGCTGACTTGGGTGCATGGGGATTGTTGGGGTAAGCTGGAGGTACCTTCTATACTATCAGCATCTAAGTGCAGCATTTGAATTGGTGAAGTAGGAGTCCTGTTCACACTGTTATCAGCATATGCGAGTGGTGGTGCAATCGAGCTGAATCCATATGTGCAATCAGTCTGATTAACAGTCAATCCAACCAAATTGCCTCTTGTTTGTATGTCATTGTCTTGACTGGGTGATAGATGGCTATGATTAGAATAGGAGTTGATGTTAATCATTATGGGAGAGGACGTTTCTGTTGTAGCTTGTTCACTTTTTGACATTTGACCCAAATATTCACTTGCATGCAAGATTTCAAGTTGTTCTGAGTATTCCTTCATGTTATTTGCTTTTGAAGATGTAAGTCCTGTGTTACCTGAATTTTTCACTGGATCTATCAGATATGGTAAAGAGTGATGACCAGTCACAGATCGCTCTGAAGTACTTGAATGTTTCCAGAATGCGTGTTCAGGTAGTGGTGGTGCAATAGGCAAGTTCTCGTATGTGTTGCCTATGTCTTTATTTGTGGTGTCAACGTAAATGGGCTCACTGCTTCCATGATGTTTGACTTTCTTGTGTATTTTGCGCTGTGGATATTTCAAAAAAGTCACTTTGTGATTTCTTTTAATTTTCTTCTGTCCATCAGTTGCACTTTCCTTGTGTTCAGGTGTACCATGCTGAAAACTCCCAACATGTGACCTATATTTTGAGACAGAAACAATTGCTTACTTCAAGATATACAAACGTTGAAAGATTTTATCTATAGTATGGTAGAACAGGCTTTTAAATTGTATTAAATGGGGGCATTTAGGAAATTACACCTATTTTAGAGTAGTTTTTTATTGCTGTAATATTAGTCACTTTCAGTTTCAGTTTACAAATGGAACTATGGAGCAAGAAACACGTTTTCTTGGATGTGCTGGGAGACTAAAATAGTCATAGTTTAGATTTGCCCCACACAACCCAGTTGATAGAGGAAAAATAATCTTATAAAACGAAGTTATAGAGGGGTAACCAGAATACTGTTTGACGGCTAAATTTTGTAAAATGTGAATTATCATAATTCTGTTTTAATATTATTTTGATTAATGAACATTGAACAATATCAGAAGGAGATTTTCTGAAAATGCTTAGCTTAACAATAAACAAAACCTAATGATTTAATTGCAGTAGAACTTTGCCAAGTAGTCAAAAGGCACTTAATGTCTGATGAGAAATTACGGTTAAAAAGATGGTTAATCCAACTGGAGTGGACAATACTTCTGGCCAAAGTCTTTACTTGGTGAGAATTACCACAAGCTATAATGGATAAATTGTACAGAGTTTTATGTGATCAGTTATAGATTCTGGAACAATTTTAGCAGATTGAAGTATGGAATTGGTACTGTTTAAAAAGAAACATTAGGGAGAATACTGGTAATTAAAGACGAGATGACCTAAGGTCAGTAGTCAGAGAAAAAATAAAGTCTATTATAAAAGATGCAGTAATAGGACACTTTAAAAGTACAACATTATTTCCTTTTCACAAACCCTTGTTTGTGTAATAATGTTGACAAACCAGCTGGAGATTTTTTGAGTAAGTAGCTAGCAGATTAGATGAGGGAGAACCAATGGATGCAATATATTTGATTTTTCAGAAAATATTTTGATAAAGTCCCACATTCAAGGTTATTGTACAAAACCAAAAACACATGGTAGTAATATACTGGCATGGACTCTGAATTTATTTGTAGACAAGAAACAGTAGGAAGAAATGATTTATTTTTCCAGAGGAAGGCAGGGAAAGTGGGGGGTGGGGTGGGGGGGGGGGGGGGTGGTGCGGGGATTAGCTGTGGGAGCTATGCTCGGGCCCAAGCTGTTCACAATCTGCTTCAACTGTATGAATGATGAAAACAAATGTAATATTTCCAAGTTTGCTGACAATACAAAACTAAGTGAAAGTCATGTGGAGATGTAACACAGCTTTGCAAGATTTAGACAAGCTGATTAAGTGTAAATTTACAGCAGATACAGTATAACATGGATAAGTGTGATAAAGTCACTTTGGTTGGAACATTAGGATGGCAGAGTATTATTTAAATAGTGACAATTGGGAAAGGTTGATGCACAAAGGGGCTTGATAATCATCGTACACTACTTGTCATTGAAAGCAAATGCTTAAGTACTGAAACAAGTTCAGAAGATGAATGATATTTTAGCCTTTATTGTATGAGGGTTTGTGTACAAAGAAGCCTTACTGCAGCTGTACAGGGCCTTGGTTACACCACACACAGATGAAACAACTAAAGTTTACCAAACTGATTCCTGGGATGACCGGTTTGTCATATGAGAAGAAATTGGGTTGACTGGGCCTGTGTTCACGTTTGAGAGAATGAGAGGGAATCTTAGTGAAGCACAACAAATTCTGACAGGGGTGATATTTCCCCTGGCTGGGAGGTTCAGAGCAAGGAGTCATAGATTTAACATAGGTGATAAGCCATCTTGAACTTAGTTGAAACATTTCTCCGGAACATTGGATTTCTCTATTATAGAAGGCTGTGGGGAAAGTCACTCAATATATTCAAGAAAAATATATTTCCAGGAGGTAATGGTGTCTGGGAGTGTGGTGCAGCATTGGTGTAAGTCATTGAGATAGCTGATTCTCTATGATCATGTTCAATGGCGGATTGGGCTCCATCGTCTGAAGGGTGTAATCCGCCTATTTTCTGTGTTCATTGATCCATCAAGGCCCTAGCAACCCAAATCAGAGAATGCAACACAAGTTCAGTAGACCTCTAATAAATACAGAAAGTACAGCAGAAAATCGGCAGGTCTGGCAACATCTATGGAGAGAAATAATTGTCCAATTTGATTTTTGTTTGGATTTCTTCAGGCAATGCAATGGTGATGGAATATCTTTTAAAATATAATGCATCAGACAGGAGGTTCTGCCTAGATTTTTCTCAGCACATCCAAGTTTACATAATATGTATGGCTTTAAATTTGGTCACCGTTGCTATGTCTGCTTTCAATTGATGCTGTGGAATATGGATTGTTTAAAAGTAAAGTCACCATAGTTGTCCTTTCTCATGAGAGAACAATGACTGGTGGTGATTTAATATGGGGGTCACCACACCTCCGGCAAGGGCAAAGGTGAGAAGAAGAGTCTGTCATGGTAACCTCAACTTGTGCAGGACTCTGCATCACAAGCCAGCTGTCCAGCCAACCCCACTGACCCCTCACTCACTCGTACAAGATGTTCTCCATTTGGTATTGTCCTGAATGATTGAACATAAGAATCTGGCCCTTTGAGCCTGCTCCGCTATTCAATAATAACATGGCTGATCTTTTCTTTGTGACTCTGCTATTCCCTTGAAATTTATTCTTCAGCAAGAATACTATCATCATATAAATAGTTTTAAGATGTTTTATTGGTAACAAACAAAAATTTTTAATTCAAGGGAATACCTTTTAAACGTTAGCTGTTCTGGCTATTCTGGTAAAATGCCAATTTTAAGAGGCAAAAGATTCGAAGGCAGCACAAGGCATATTTTTTTTTCCTTGTGCTGTGCAGTGAACAGTTTGAATCTGGAATTCACTTCCTGAGAGTATAGTGGAGGCAAATTCCAACATGGTCTTCAAAGTTTTGTTTTGTAACACTTGGAAAGTTTGTAGGACTAATAAGTAAAGCAAAGGCTGGGGTAGTTAAAGAAATTTCTCCTTCTTTAATATGGGGGATAGAGTTAATCAGAGTTAATTTGAAGAGATGCTGGGCAAAACAACCATTTTTGAGGAGAACATTGGTATGAAAGTGGGAATTATGTCATATTCCATGGTCACACCTTTATTAATCATTAACCACAGGGGGCATTGGGCCAGAGCTCAAAACTATCAGAATTGCTGAGCTAGAATAGCAACCTTCCAATACTTGATAAGGGCAGGATTCTTCTCAAGTTACAATTGGCTGACCAATAGGCTTTAGATGGGATTGTCTGGAGTGCTTGTTAAGGAAACGTCACTTAAAGTGATAATTATGACGAAGTGTCAGGGCTTCAAAATCAAGACCGTACCGTGTAGTGGAAAATCATATTAGTATCAAAATGCCTATGAGAAGTGTGGAGTATACATCATGTTATGCTGGTACTGCTGGAACATAAATACATCCATTCCAAACTGTATTGTACAGAGCAAAATACCACCAAGTGAATAGTTTAATGAAATGTACATAGCTACTAAGAGTAGGAGGAGGCTATTCAGCTCTTCAAGCCTGCTCTGCTATTCAATACGATCGTGGTTGATCCTATCTCAAAATTGTATTTTCACTCTCCATATCTCTTTATGCCTTTAATATCTTCAAGAAACTAATTTCTTGAATGTACCAACCTCCCGATTTTGTGATTTTCCACAGGTTGACCATCCCGAGTGTCCATCTCCATCCTAAATGGCCTGCCCCATATCCTCAAACTGACTTAGAATTACCACAGTGTAGAAACAGGCTATTCGGTGCAACAAATCTACACTGATTCTGAGGAGCATCCCACCTCAGACTCACCCTCCCCCATCCCATCCCTGTAACCCTGCATTCTCCCATGGCTAATCCAACCACCCTACACATCTCTGGACATTATTGGCAATTTAGCGTGGCCAGTCTGCCTAACCTACACATCTTTGGATTGTGGGAGGAAACCAGAGCACCCAGAGGAAACCCACGCAGACACTGAGAATGTGCAAACAACACACAAACAGTCACTGAAGGCTGGAATTGAACCTGAATCCCTGGCACTGAGGCAACAGTGCTAATCGCTATGTCACCCTTTCTCCCTGAATAAGGAAAACATTTCCTGCACCAAGTCTGTCCTGCTCTTTTAGAATGTTATACATTTCAATCAGATCCCCTCTCGTCCTTCTAAACTCTCGAAAATACAGGCCCAGTCAAAACAATCTCTCCCTAGTTGTATAGATAATTATGCTCAGGAAACTAGTGATTGAGGCCAGATTTGTTTCGAGGTGTTCAACATCATGAGGGGTCCAAGAACAAAGAGTGGTGTTCTTATTGGTGAATGGATTGAGAATAACAAAATGATGGTTTGAAGTGGCATAAGATTCAGTGGCAGCACAAGGCATATTTTTTCCCTTGTGCTGTGCAGTGAACAGTTTGAGTCTGGAATTCACTCCCTGAGAGTATAGTGGAGGCAGATTCCAATGTGGCCTTCAAAGGGTTTTTTCTTGTAAGCACTTGAAAGGTTGTAGTACTAAAGAGTGAGGCAAGGGCTGGGGCTAGTTAAATTGTTCTTGCTGAAGATGGTGTAGGCTCGACAGAGCAAGTGGTCTCATGAATCTGCGATAAACTTCAAAAGGAGAAGGGTAAGACTTGCTTTGATACAGGTCTTTAAAGTTATGGAAGTGTTTGTTAGGATAAATGTAAAGGTACTTCCAATTTGATCAGAGACCAGAACTAGAGGCCAAGAAGTATAAAATAATGATGAATAAATCCAATAAAGAATTTAGAAGAAACCTCTTTACTCGGCATGCTAAGAATGGTAAACCTGCCACAACAAAGAATATTTGAGGCGATTAGTAGAGATGAAGTGAAGGGAATGCTGGATAAACATTTTTTTTAGACATTCTATGAGAATGAAGAAATCAAAAAGTGAGCTAATCAGCTGAGATGAAGGTAGAAGGAGGTCACATCGAGCACCAAGACCAATACTGACAAATTGTGTTTCGTTGATTCATGGGACGTGAGCATCACTGTCTGGTGAATGTTTATTATCCATCTCTAATTGCAGTGCCCTGATAGGCCATTCCAGAGTAATGAGTTTGATGTCAGATGTAGGCCAGTCAAGACAAGGGTGAGAAATTTCTTTTTGGAAAAGGACATTAGTGAACCATTTGATTTTTTTTTTATAACAATTGACAATGGCTACATTAAGCTGGGCTTTTTATTCCAGACCTTTGCTGAATTCTAATTTGACACTGTCCACAGACCATTAGACTGGAGTTCTGGTTTACTTGTCCAATAACTTTACCGCTAAACTCCTGTATCCCTTATTGGTTTATTTCTATGCTGTGAAAAGGGGGGAAATTCTTTAAGGCAGGTCTGACTGGCCCACTTTTGGAGGAGAAACTCAGCAGATTTTAAAGAAGGGTCACTGGACTCTAAACAAACTATGCTTTCTCTCCATACATGCTGTCAGACCTGCTGAGTTTCACTGGCAATTTCTGTTCTCATTTCCCTTTTTCCCCCCCCTCTCAGTAAAGTTTTCTCCCACATTTTGTGCTGGAAGAGTTGAAAAACTACATTTGGCGAGGCTGAATTAAATAATTCTAAAATAGTAAGGAAATAAGACTACGGTTCAACCAACTATCAGCTGATTGTTGGTATCTCAGTGTTAACTGCAACACTAAAGAATTGAAAGGATTATGGAACCAGTCAGTCTAGTGCGATTTAGGCTGCTGCTAAAGAATTATACAACCCTGACATTGTTTTCTCCAGTCCATTTACAGTATTTGTATTTTGTCTTTCTTTTTCCTTATGCAAATGAGTTTCAAATGGGGTAATCCTTTTCCTGTTCATATTAAAGCTAAGAGTGTTACAATAACTTGGTTTTATTGTTACTGAAGAAATCTGGTTGAGTTTGCTTTTATCCTGGGTTAGTTTGAGGCAACTTGGGATTTTTGGTATTTTCATTAAACCTTCACATTTCGGGTCATTCTGAAAATCATGGAATTAGATCTCCGGTGCACTACTCCACCCCAGAGAGTCAGTATTACACACAACATTTACAAGGATATCTGCCTGTGCTTACTTGTTTAGTGCAGATAAATGTACAACATTTCGAGTTTCTTAAGGTTTTGGGCATTTCTGAAGCTCAGTTTCTTCAGGCAGTGTTGGCAGACAGCATTTTGGACTGATACTGGAATGAGGAGGGGTTTTCATAGAACTGAACTGGAAAGTTTAACCTGGGCTGGGTGGTGGGGCGGTGGTTCGGAAGAGAGTCCGCGTAATTTTTTTTGTTTGGAGATGTGAGGGGAAGAATCAGTGTTTTTCTTCAAAACTATTAAATCAAATCCCAAGATAAAGAAAGCAGAGGTTTTTGCCTGAACTCACTGTTGATTGTCCATAACGACTGTATCAAGGAATGTGGCTGAAATTGTTGAAAATATGAGAAATTTTGATCACAAAGCCAAGGGCCAGAAAATGATTCAGAGTGTAACGGTTTTCCAGTTTCCAGCCATGTTTACTACCTGTTTTAATGAAACAAAATTCTAAATAAGACAACAATTTCAGATTAACATCAAAGTTTCATTCTCTATGCAATTTCTTGTTAACTAGTGATCAATTTTGTTAAAATTTGTGTGTGTTACAATTACAAGTGCAAGTGGTTGATTGCAATTCATTAAAGAAGTTGCACCTTCCCTTCCTTTTTAGCAGCCCATTTCGTTCATCCTATTTCTGGTTTGGTTCATTTGAAGGTGCACTGGTTTATTCGGCATTTCCTGTAACACAAATCATCGAGAGAATATCTTACTAACAATATTAAGCGGTCAGTTATACTAATTCAGTTAGATAATGACTGATCTGTGTCAAAAGTTTCTGACTTGATGACTATATCCCATGATTCCTTTAGTGTCCAAAAATATTCTAAACTGTCTTAAGTAGATGCAAAAACAGAACATCCACAGTCTTTGGGGAATGCTCTGAGTGATACAATTTCTTCTCGTCTTTGTTCTAAATGGCTGATACCTTAGTCTGTGTGTATTTCCTCGGTTTCTAAACTCAAGAAAGGGAAACAGTTTCAGTATCTACAGTTTAAAGGCTTGTGTAAAATTGTACATGTTTTAATTAGATCAGTTCTCGTTTTTCTAAGTTCAAAACTATTATTCAATACAGCTACACAATCCTTTGTCCGAAATCTGAAAAGCTCCAAAATCCCAAATTTGTTCTGTGGAGTGTCATTTTGGTGTGCGAACAGATGACCCAACTCCACACCCACTCGAACCACGTCACTCAGATGTGACGTGACATGGCATCATGGCCCAGCACTGGCAGGAGTCAATTGTGTGTCAGCGTGTGTACTGTTCACACATGCATCAGCTGTTAGGTAATTTTTTAAAAATTTATCTGAAAATGTTATATATTCCAAAATCCAAAAAATTACGAATTCTGAAAAACAACTGGCCCCAAGGATTTCAGATAAATGATTGTGTAGCTGTACTTAGCAGAACAACTTGTTCATCCCAGGAATCAAGCTAGTGAACACTTGTTGCATCCTCTCTAATGCAAATATACACTTCCTTAAGAAAGGAGACCAAAACTGTGCATACTACTGTGGAAATGGACACAAAGCTTCATATAATTGCAGCAACATTTTCTTTACTTTATCTTACAATAAAGGATTACATTCCATTTGCCATAGAATGAGAGTATTAATAACCAGATCATCATTTGTTGCTCATCACTAATTACCCTGGAACTGAGTAGCTTACTGGGCCATTCCAGTGGGCAGTTAGGATTCAGTCACATTGCTGTGGATCTGTAGTCATGTGTACACTAGACCAGGTAATGATAGTAGATGTCTCTCCCTAAAGGACGTTAATGAACTGGATGCATTATATGATTTTCCAATAGTAGTTATATAGTTGACATGATACTAGCTTTGTTTTCTTGAATTCAAATTTCACTAACAGTACAGTGGTGCTCAAACCCATGTCCCCAAAATATTAACCTGGAGTATCAGATTACTAGTCCAGTGACACATCGGTAGTGGGCAAGTTGTTGGAGGGAATCCTTAAGGCAAGGACTGATTAGGGATAGTCAACATGGTTTTGTGCATGGGAAATCATGTCTCACA
Organism: Chiloscyllium punctatum; assembly: GCF_047496795.1. Classification (NCBI taxonomy): domain Eukaryota; kingdom Metazoa; phylum Chordata; class Chondrichthyes; order Orectolobiformes; family Hemiscylliidae; genus Chiloscyllium; species Chiloscyllium punctatum. The sequence goes on along the minus strand of NC_092747.1, from coordinate 114,368,724 downwards.
AACTTGATTGAGTTTTTTGAAGTAACAAAGAAGATTGATGAGGGCAGAGCGGTAGATGTGATCTACATAGACTTCAGTAAGGCGTTCGACAAGGTTCCCCATGGGAGACCGGTTAGCAAAGTTAGATCTCACAGAATACAGGGAGAACTAGCCATTTGGATACAGAACTGGCTCAAAGGTAAAAGGGTGGTGGTGGAGGGTTGTTTTTCAGATTGGAGGCCTGTGATCAGTAGAGTGCCACAAGGATCGGTGCTGGTTCCTCTACTTTTTGTCATTTACAGAAATGATTTGGATATGAGTATAAGAGGTACATTAGTAAGTTTGCAGATGACACCAAAATTGGAGGTGTAGTGGACAGCGAAGGTTACCTCAGATTACAACAGGATCTTGATCAGATGGGCTAATGAGCTGAGAAGTGGTAGATGGAGTTTAATTTAGATAAATGCAAGGTGTTGCATTTTGGGAAAGCAAATCTTAGCAGGACTTATACACTTAATGGTAAGGTCCTAGGGAGTGTTGCTGAACAAAGAGACCTTGGAGTGCAGGTTCATAGCTTCTTGAAAGTGGAATTGTAGGTAGATAGGATAGTGAAAAAGGCGTTTGGTAGCTTTCTTTGACTGGTCAGAGTATTGAGTACAGGGGTTGGAAGGTCATGTTATGTACAGAACATTGGTTAGGCTACTGTTGGAATATTACATGTAATTCTGGTCTCCTTCCTATCGGAAAGGTATTGTGAAACTTGAAAGAGTTCAGAAAAGATTTACAAGGATGTTGCCAGGGTTGGAGGATCTGAGCTATAGGGAGAGGCTGAACAGGCTGGGGCTGTTTTCCCTGGAGCATCGAAGGTTGAGCAGTGACCTTAGAGGTTTACAAAATCATGAGGGGCATGGATAGGATAAATAGACAAAAAGTCTTTTTACTTGAAGTCGGGGAGTTCAGAACTAGAGGGCATAGGTTTAGGGTGAGAGGGAAAGATATAAAAGAGACCTTAGGGGCAACCTTTTTACAAAGAGGATGGTACGTGTATGGAATGAGCTGCCAGAGGAAGTGCTGGAGGCTGGTACAATTGCAACATTTAAAAAGCATTTGGATGGTTTTTGAATAGGAAGGGTTTGGAGGGATATGGGCCGGGTGCTGGCAGGTGGGACTAGATTGGGTTGGGATATCTGGTCAGCATGGACGAGTTGGACCGAAGGGTCTGTTTCCATGCCATACATCTCAATGACATTACCACTGCAACACTGTCTCCCCTATTGATTGTAGTATCTCCATGTTCATTTCCAGTAAATCATGTATCAAGGCATCCAAATTCCCTGTGTACCACAGTATTAGTTCTCCACATTCACAAACAAAAAAATCTGTTCTTCTATGCTTCCTTTTTAAGTGGTTAATTTGCACTCTCCTCATTATTCTCCATCAATCATCATCTTGCTCAGTTAAGTAACTGATCTATATAACTTTTATAGCCTTTTTGCTTCTCTCTCACAGCCTTCTTTCCTAGAACTGCAGAAATAGCTGCCAAATGTGTTTCTTACAAAATGCTTTCATGAATTCAATAGCTGTCAATCAAGTTAAGTCAAAGACAAAACAGTGCATTAAATGAGGAGATGCCATTAACTAATGTCCAAGGCCTCACATCTAATCAATCCCCTAGTGAAGCATAATCTGATTCATGCTTGAACATGATCACTGCATATTTTGCTACTTTATTAGGAGCATCCTCCATTTTATAACACTGAACAAAAAACTAAAAGAACTACTGTTCTGAAGGGTCACTGGACCTACAACATTAACTCTGATTTCTCTCCACAAATGCTGCCAGAATTGCTCAAATTTTCCAGCAATTTCTATTTTATTCCATTTTATAGCAACCAGGACTAGCAATAGCATTTTACCACCGCTTGGCTAATATATCATTAAATACAAAAATAAAAAGACTTGCAGTATCAATTTAACAAAATCTATGTAGCATTGCCTCTGTTTACATCACACAAATGCAATGAAATCCTAAAATTATTAAAGATCCTGAAATCCAAAGCTACTGAGGTGCAAGTATACGAATTATTACAATGCCATGGAAAGCTGAGGAGCTGGGAAGTAGAGGAAACCTCAAGACGGTAATAGCTGCAGAAATAGACTAATGGGGTTTGCCGACACAGACTGTCAGTACCACCCGGAGCAGTCAGTGAGCAGAGGACCCCAAGACAGACATAGAACAGGCAGGCAGCATCACTTGGAGACCATGTGAGTAGGGGATACTGAGACAGACAGTGAAGATGGCAAGCCCGATGATGTGTTGTGACCACAGAATGCAGAGCTACTGGACTCTAGTATGATCCAATATAAGCAAACATGCCTAAAACATGTATTTTGCACCTCTTAAAACTTTGGTTGAGGGGTTAAACAGGTGGCTGAACTTTAGCCACTGACATGTCAGATGGGGGAAACTTACCCACTTCATTTCAGGAAGCAATCACGTCCATTAGAATGAGGTCTTCTGATATGGAAAAGGAGGGTGTGGACTGAGAGTGAAGCAGATAATAGGTCCCAGAAGGTAGAAGCCTCAGACTCTGATAATGTCCCGCAGATTTGAATTTCTTTCAGCTTGTTTGGATGAGAGTGAGGACTGCAAGATGAATAACTAACCAAGGCACAGCTGTACAGGAATCCATTTGATTGATTGGAGCAAACAGAAATGTCGTGTTAGTAGTGGATAGTATAAAGAGGGGGGGGGGTTGAGACTGCTTTCTGTTCCAAAGAGCAAGACTCTGGAAGGCTGGGTTATCTTTCAGGTTTCAGGAGATCTGCTCAGGGCTGAAAAAGAGTTTACAGTCTGAGGGGTTGGATCCAGTCACAATGTTTCTTTTAGAATCAAACAATATAAGCAAGACATGGAAAAATGATTTGTCTGCATTGTCAGAATGAGGTGTTATGTCCCAATTTAAGAAGCATAACCTCTAGATTATTAGCAAAGCCATGTGAAAGTTAACATGGGACAAATAAAGGTAGAGAAATTAATGTGTAACTCAAAGATTAGTAGAAGATGATTCTGGTTGATGGACTCTGGGGAATTGGGAAGGTGAGGGCTGTACCTTTGGAACAGCCTGTGCCTCATTTTACTGGAACCAGTGTTCGAGAGAGTTGCACAATTAGGGAAAGAGAAAAGATTTCAAAATAAATAGTAGGAGCAAGCAATCAAATTTGGGAAGATGTGTTAAAACAGAGTAGAGACAAAAATAGCGTAAAGAGGAAGGTAGTATTATTGGAAATGATTAAAAGGGTGTGACATGAAAAAGTAGAGAGTTGATTTAAAAGTAAATCTATAATTAAACCAAACGTAACAAAACTAATAAAAGGATAAAACTTAAATGCATATAGCATTCCAAACAAAATATGCTCTGAAAATGTAACTAAAATTCAACCTGATAGCCATGACAGAGGCATTGCTGTGGACAGACATTTATTGGGACCTGAATACTGAGGGACAGATGACATTTAAGAAATGCAGGGAGCTTGGAAAAGATGGAAGGCTGACTGTTAATTAATGATGGTATTAACACTTTGAAGATAAATGACTTCAGTACAGGAATCCAGGATATAAAAGCAATGTGTAGAGTGGTGAGAAATTATAAAGACAAGAAGTCACTTGTGAAAGTGACCCCCTCACAGTAACTACATGGTAGGATGGAATATGAGGAAGATCTAATGAGAGATGGTCAGAAAACTTTGGTGATAATCATGGGGTGCCTTTACTTTAGATGATACTGGAAAAATCAGAAGGACAAAGACAGCTAAACTTGCTGATGACTGAAAGATAGATAAGAAAGTAAATTTTTAAGAGGATATAACCTACTTATATTCCTTTGTAGACTTCTGTTTAACTAAGTGAACAAAGATCCAGCAAATTAAATATGATGAGAGAAGAATTACAAGTATGTTTGGCACCTAGATAGTGAGAGAATGTTGAGCTGAGATGTCGAATGTATGACCTAGTGCAAGCTCCCAAGAAGCTGGGAATTCTACAGCAAGTAACTCGCCTCCTGATTCCATATACTGGAAGCCAGAAGTCTACACTGCTCAAGTCAGGAGTGGGATTGTATATGCTCCATTTGCCTGGATATGTGCAGTTTGAACCGCACTCATGAAGCTCAACACCATTGGCACAATACTATGCCTTTATTTTGTCCTGCTTTTTTCATGAAGAGAAGTTGAGATAGAGGTGTCAAGTGGCCTGTTTACATCGTGGGAGGACTTGTTTTTTTTAAATTGGAACAATGGAAGCAGCCTGAATAGGTGGGTCCAAGCTCCCATTGAACCGGGATTTTAGTTTAACTTGTAGCAACTGTTGGGGTTGTGAAAGCTGCTACATCTCTCTCTCTGTCGCTCTCGCTCTCTCCTTCTTACAGCTAAAAGCTGAGATTCTCTTCCTGCTGCTAGAGTTGCATGTAAGACAATTTGGTTTCTGAACTGGCCTTTGCAAGTGGTGTGTTTATGAGATTTACCATATTGGAACAGTTGCTGTTTAGTAGTCAATAATGTATTAGTGTTTTAAGTTTTCCAATAGAGTTAACTTTTATTTTAACAATACTGTATGGGACATCCAAGATGGTGGTGATCCAGTAGGTCTGTCCTGCTGAGCTCTGCACAATAACCCAGGCAAAGTGGTGCATTTACCCTCCATTTCTTAGCTATTGTGGTAAAAATCGGCAGTTTTAATCCCAAGAATTGCTGTATTTCAGTTTTGCTGATTAAGGAAGATGACCAAGGGAAAAGGAAAGCGAGGATTGCGACCAGCAGGGCACTCACCTGCAGCCGCAATGTCGGCTTCTGCGAAAATCCCAGGGGACCCACCTGTGGAGCAGAGCCTGGTCTTGGAGTTCATGAAGCTCCGAGAGAAGATCAATTCAGCAATGGAGGAGACCCAGACCTGGTTGGAACCGAGGTAAAAACAATGACTGCAGATGCTGGAAACCAGATTCTGGATTAGTGGTGCTGGAAGAGCTCGGCAGTTCAGGCAGCATCCAAGTAGCTTCGAAATCGACATTTCGGGCAAAAGCCGCCCGAAACGTCGATTTCGAAGCTACTCGGATACTGCCTGAACTGCTGTGCTCTTCCAACACCACTAATCCAGGTTGGAACCAATCTTGGTCATGCTGCAGAAGCATGATCAAGAGATCTAGCATCTCGGGCAGCGCCTCATGGAGGCGGAGCGGTGGACCACGACTTCCTAAACCTCAGTAGAATCCTCAGTGGGTCAGGTCCTGGCCCTGGAATGACAGGTATGGGCCTTTGTGGAGCAGGTCGACAACCTCAAAAATCAAGGCCATCGGAAGCACATCCACCTGATCGGGCTGCCGGAGCGGGAGGAAGAAGGCCAGCTAGTTAGCTTTTTGGAGCAATGGCTCCCACAGTCTTTGAGGCTGGAAGTCAAGGCTGGCCTGGTGCGGGTCAAGCGGGCCCACCAGGTCACAGTGCGCAGGCCCAGATCTGACCAATGCCCCCACCTGGTCTTAGTGTGACTTCAGCATTATAGAGATAAGCAAATGTTGTTGGAAGCTTCCAGAGCACTAGGGAAGGATCCACAGGCCCTGATATACAAAGGATCAAGAATTATGTTCTTCCAAGATTTTTCTGGGGCCGTGATCCACAAGAGGAAGGTCTTTGATGATGTAAAGAGGAGGCTGAGGGACTTGAATATTCAGTACTCTTTTAGATATTCGGCAATATTACATTTCAGCCACAGAGGGTCTGTGTTTAATTTTGACTCACTGGAAAAAGTAAAGGACTTCCTGGAGACCTTAAAGTAGACTGGCTGGCTCAAATAATATGGACAATAATGCTTACCTTGTTTTCTCTGTGGTTTGCCCAGTTTACCTGGTTTTGTTCTTTTAATATGTGAGGATCCCCTTTTTCTTTTTGTCTCCCTTCTCCCTTCTTTCTCTCCTCCCATTATCCTTTTTTTAATCATTGCCTTTTCTCTCTCTTGGTATAGGATTGGGGAGAGTGGGGGGCAGGGTTTAACTACGAGGATTGCCTAGGGTCAAAGTATGGATGGAATGGACTGAACGCCCACTTGTAATTTTCTTGTTATAAGATGCATGTAATTTTTTTTACTTTGTTTTGCTTGGGTTTGGGGTGCGGCCTCAGCTTGAAGGAGCCATGGAGGGGTTAGTGGGTTGTGTGAGCGCCCCCTGTGGGCAAGGTGGAAAGTCTCCTCTTATTTGTTTTGTAGGTTGGTTCATTGTAGAAGTTGTTGTTAGAAGTTTTGATTTGGTAGTTTTTGTAATTGTATTGTCAACTTTATAAAAACTGTTTACTGTTTTCACTCGGCACATTATGGGTGGGGTTCTTCCTCCCGGAGGTTCACTGGCTGTCTCGGAAAGCTATGGCTAATAGTTTGTTTAAATGGTGCACCTGGAATATTAAGGGGAGTCGTTCACCAATTGAGAGAAAGAAGATACTTTCAAGCTTGGCTGCAAAAAACATCTAACCGATAAGGAGCACTTAAAGTTATAGCAGGGAGTGTTTGGCCAGGTGTTTTTCTCATCCTTTAATTCTAAAAGCAGAGGAGTTGCTATACTTATCCAGAAGAATCTCCCATTTCAACTGTTAGACCAAATTAAGGATGAATATGGGTGGTTTGTGATCCTTAAAGCTTTAATGCGTGGAGAGGAATCTGGGATTTTGAATGTACATTGTCCCCAGGCACATCCCCTCAAATTTTTAACAAATGCACTTTCCAGGTTGATGGCCTTTGAGCAGGTCATATGATTATAGGGGGAGACTTTAAACATCTTATGGACCCCACGGTAGATAGGATGCCCAGGGGTCTCATGGGCATATCCTCGCAATCCAGGCAACTGGTGGACCTGGCGGGGAGCTGGGCGGTGGGTGTGTGGAGATGTCTTCACCCTGAGGGTAGGGACTTCACCTTTTTCTGTAACCCACACAAGCGCTACACTAGGATTGACATGTTTTTTTCTACCATCGGTCTTGTTGAATTCGGTGCTGTCCTATAGAATTAGGAACATAGCCATTTCTGATCATGCGGCAGTGTATGTGGAGATCAAGGCCGATGGTGATGGGACAGGCTTGTGGCATTGGCAATTGGATCCTTTCCTCCTGAAGGATAGCAAGTTTACTGAGTACCTTTTGTGGGAATTTAAAATTCTTTGGGACATTAATTTGGGTATGGCCAGTAACCTGTAGCTGCTCTGGGAGACTGCTAAGGCCAATGCGAAGCGTTTGATTATTTCTTTCTTGGCAACTGGAAGCGGCAGAGGGAAGAGCATCAGCTTATGCTTGAGGCCTGGTTGAAGGCAGCTGAGACGGCATACTTTGACAGACCATCTGTGACCAAGTTGTAGCGGGTTACAGCCCTCAGGCTGCCTTGAATGCTGCGCTCACCCAGACAACAAAGTGGGAGATCTCCTTTGTGAAACAGAGGTTATTTGGGTATGGTGATAAACCAGGTAGATATCTGGCATATCTATCATCCATCAGAGAGTGTGCTAGTACTCTCACTTGCGACTCCAAAAAGATTAACACAGCATTCAGGAAATTCTACTCTTGTGTTGTACCAGTTGGAGAGCTGTGAGGACAGATTGGTGAAGATGGAGTCCTTTTTTAAGACGCTTGGAATTCCCAGGTGTAACTTCAGAGTAGGCGTCTCTTTTGAATGCCCCTCTGACAATACAAGAAATACAAAAGGCGGTGAGGCAGCTCCAGCGTGGTAAAGCACTTGACCCAGAGCAAGTTTTATAAAGAGTTTATAAACATGCTGGCCGGCCAATTCTGGATATGTACGATTATTCGTACAGTCAGGACTGCCTCCCATCCTCTCTGAGAGAAGCACGTATCTCCCTTATTCTCAAGAGAGGATAAACTCAGAGGATTGGACTTTATATAGGCCCATATCGCTATTAAATGTGGATTTTAAAATTTTGTCGAACATGTTGGTGTTGAGATTGGAGAAGGTCTTGCCCTCCATTGTAAAAGAGGACCAGACAAGTTTTATTAGAGGTCAGAGGTCTTCTAACAATATTAGAAGGGTACTGAATATTGTTCAGGTATGCAAACAAGAATCAATTTCGGGCTTGGTAGTCTCCCTGGATGCAGAGAAAGCGTTTGATCGGGTGGACTGACCGTACCTCTTCTATGTCCTGGAATAGTTTAGTCTTGGAGAGGTCTTTGTCAGGTGAGTGGCAGTATTACATAGCGACCCCAAGGCAGCAGTTCTCACTAATGGTATACGGTCTGACAATCTTCGTATTAGAGGCAGCCAACAAGGGTGCCCCCTTTCCCCATTGCTATTTACATTAGTGATTGATCCGTTGACAGGGGCTATCTGGAGAGACCCCAATATAATTGCCCCAGAGGTAGGATGAGGAGGGTGTAAGATTACCATTTATGCAGATGACATTCTTCTTTTTCTAGCTAACCCAACAGTTATCTGTGCCCCATTTAATACAAGTCATCAATTTATTTGGTTCTTTCTCGGGGTAGAAAATCAATTTTATGAAGTCGGAGGCCATGCCTGTGGAGGGTCTTGTTTGAGTACCCGATCTTGGAGGTGGAGTCCGATTCCCTCGCAGGTGGTCACAGGGAGGTTTCCTGTACTTAGGCATTTTTATCACCCCGGCCTTTGATCAATTATACAAAGCTAATTTTGTGCAGCTGCTGGAGAAGATAAGACAGGGCCTTCAGCACTGGGCAGATCTTCCAGTATCCTAGTTGGGTAGAATAGCTCTGGTCAAAATAAATGGTCTTCCTTGTTTGTTATATCCCATGCAAATGCTCCCTTCGATACTGCCCAGGCAGGTACTACGGAGGCTTTACAGTTAGCTCGGTTCTTTTATCTGGCGTGACAGGCGGCCTCTTATTAAGCTCACCAAATTGCAGCTTCCACAGGGGGTGGTGGGTGTGGACTTGCCAGATTTTAAGAAATATCAATTAAGTTCCCTCATCTTATGTGGCTGTTTGGGCTTGCCAGGACCCGAGGTCAATACGGCTGGACATCGAGGCCTCCCAGGCAGAATGCCCCCCTCATTAATTTGTTTATGGACAAGATGAGGACTGGTATGGAGTATTGCAGAAATCCAATTGTCCTTAATACAGCTAAAGCATGGAGAATGATGCAACAAAGTGAGGGCAATTTACAAAAAACTTCCCCTTTTACTCCCATCGTAGGAATGCCAGGATTCCAGCTGGGAACGATGTATTCTGGCTTTAGGCTCTGGGAATCTAGAGGAGTTTTCTGTTTGGGAGATTTATTTGAGGGGGAGGTCCTGATGTCTTTCAAGCAGTTGAGACAGAAATATGAACTATCTAGAAGGACCTCTCGTTATTTTCAGATTAGAGACTTTACATAAAAAAAGACAACATTAATGGTTAGTCCCTATAAGTCAGATATGGAGAGGAGGGTACTCTGGTTCACAGGTATTCTTACAGTCAGCACTCTCTATCATTTATTAGAAGGTAGTGTCTCGAAGGACATTGAGCGGATCAGGATCTGGACTCAGGAATTGGGGGTGGAGATCTGATTAGAGACTTGAGAGGACATTTGGGAGAACATAAGGAAGATTTTGTTTTGCAATAGAATGCAGGCCGTGCAACTGGAGGTGCTCCATAGGGCTTACCTGGCACTGGAGCGGCTTGTGAAATTTAAGACAGGAGCGTCTCCGATGTGCCCCAAATGTAAAATGGATATTGGTACTCTTACTCATTGCTTGTGGTCATGCCTCAAGCTTCGTAGGTATTGGGATGCTATAGCGAATGTCTTGGAAGGGGTCCTGGGAACCATGGTCAAGGTAGAGCCGGTGACCCTCCTCTTGGTTTGCCAAATCGCCCCTCTTTGGGCACGTGTGGGAAGAAACTGTTTAATATTCTTTCAGATTGTGCAAGGAAGAACATTCTGATGAGCTGGGTGTCAGAGAATTCCCCCAGGACTCTCCGGGTGGTGTAGGTTAGTTATGGAGCACATCCCCCGGACCTCCTTCCAAGTATAGTGCACCAGAAAATGTACGTTTTATAGGACTTGGCAGCCCTTTTTGAACTATATAGATGCAGGGTTATCAGCTACATTGGTCAGGGTCTTTGTGTAACCGTGAGGGCTGTGTCTGGCCGGGGGGCCCCTGGGAGGAAGAATTCCAAATGTATACGGGTATACCAACTGATGCTCCCGGTGATGGAGAGCTTTGGTGTGTTTACGCTGAGTGTTTTAACTTAATTTAGTTTAATTAGCCTTGGTTCAATTTGATTTAATTTAGTTTTTTTTTGTTTAATTTATTTATTGAATTATAATATGGGGAGGGCTTTTCTTTTTTTTTCTTTTAAACTGTTTGTGGAGTAGAGTAGTAGTTTGTTTGCTATTATTGTTGTTATATCACAAGATTGTTATACTTTTATAGTAATTGTATAATTTTGTAAAGAATTCAAAATCTTTTTCTCAATAAAAATATTTACAAAAAATACCATAATTTATGAATGAAGAGTGTTTTGTTTCAAACCTCATAGTTTGACCAATCAAATTACATGGGAACACAATGCCTTACTTGCCCTCTAAAATAAGAAGACATCGAGGTCTAGGCAATCTTTGTAATGTATTTTGAGGGAGTTTGGTCTTGACCATAGCACCATACTAGATAAAACATCCCATTTGATAGACATCCCATCTGACACCTTCAATATTCACTGCCTCTACCACTGATAGACTGAGGCAAATATGTGTCCCATCTATGAGGTACGGTACAAATCACCAGAATTTCTTAGACCGCACATTCCAAACTTATGACCCCTACTATGTTGAAGGACAAAGACAGTACACACATTAGATCACCACACCTTGCAAATTCTCTTCCAAGCCATGCACCATTCTAACTTGGAAATATATTTCTTTTCCTCCACTGTCACTGGGACAAAATCCTGGAAGTGCCTCCCTCATAAAATTGCAGATGTACAGACACAACACGGACTGCAGCATTAAAGAAATAGGCACATCACTCATTTCTAATGGGTAATTAGGAATGGGTAGTAAATGGCAAGCAATGTTCACATTATGTGAGTGAATGTTTAAACAAAGACAGAATAAGGTTTCCATACAGATACAGCAATTAATTAGGAAAACCTAATGTTCTCTGTTTATTGCAAGGAGCATTAAATATAAAAATAGAGAGTTTCTGTTTCATTTACAGAAGACATCAGTGAGGCACCATCTGGAGTATTGTAAACAGTATTGATCGCAACTTAATTTACAACTGGATTTGGCAGGACTGCACAGTATTGATCAGATCAAAGAGCTTTGATTATCATTTGCAAGTATGTCCCTTCTTAAGTAACAAGATCACAACCTAACATGGTCTCACAATACCCTATGCAAGTTGTATGAAGATCTCCCCACTTGTATATGTAATCTTCATTGCAATCCATTTGCCTACCTAATTACTGTACCTACCTGATAATCTTTTTTGTGTTTCATATTCAAAGACACTCACATCTCTATCTACCACAGTATTTTACATTTTCTTTCTGTTGTATTGATATACTGCTCATAACAATTAGTTCCTATTTCATCATAAGAGTGTACATCCAGCATGCCACATATTACTGCTGTATATAGCAATGCATCATTCTACCAGCATATTGTAAGCAGTAAAAAAAATAACTTGATGAGGCTTCAGAAATTTTAGTTTAAAGTGTAATTATTTCTAACTTATGGAACAAGAAGACAATGCTCTCCGTTTAAATAATATTTTTTCTTTCTGTTCTTCCTGCCAAAATGGATCATCTTAAATTTTCTCACAATATATTCTATATGCCATGTTTGTTTGGTCACTAACTTAATTTTTCTATACCTTTGTGCAGATTCTTTGTATCTTTTATGTTATGCAGGAAGGTTGTGCAGGTTGGACCCATAGTTATTAGACTTTAGAAAAATGAGGCGGAATTTAGTTAAGACATGAAAGACTCTGAGAGGGCTTGACAGGTCCAATGCCTAGAGACTTATCACCCTTGTGAAGAAATCTTGAATGAGGAGGCACAGTTTTGAAATGAGGGATTTCTCTTTTATTGTCAGATGAGGAGAATTTTTTTCTCTCCATCATTAATCTTTTGAATTCTCTCTCCCAGTGAGCAGTGAAGGCTGGGTCTTTGAATATACTGAAGACTGATTGTTCTGATTTTTGATTGACAAGGGAATCAGGGATTACGGGGGCATGCAGGAAAGTGGAGGCAAGGCCATATCAGATTAGTTATGGTCCTACTGAGTGGAGGTGGAATGGCCTTCCCCTGCACTTGTAACTGATATTGCTCACAAACAACTATCCTACTACTTCCACAGTCATTTCTTTTAAGACTGTAGATTTTAAGGCTTCCGGTCCACATGAATTCCTAAGTCACATCATTTAAGGGACCAATGCTTACTCTAGTTATTCTATTTTATATATTTGTAGAAGTTTTAATGTCAGCTTAATATTTCTTCCTACTTTTCTCTCAAACTGTAATTATTTCCTTTTACAGGCATTTCTTGCTGGTTTTGAAAACTTTTCCTATCTTCTGTTATACAACTAGTCTTCACACATTGGATGCATTTTATTTCCATTTGATATCTTCCTTAGCTTCCTTAGTTAGCCACAGATGGTACATCATTCTCATAAGTTCTCCCTTTCTCAATGGAATATAATTTTGTTGAAAATTATGCAATATCTTCCGAAATGAGTTCCACTGTTTCTCTACCATCCTGCCTTTTCACCTTTCTTCCCAAACCACTTTTGCCAACTCTGTCTTTGCACCATTTTAATTGGCTTTAAACTTAAGGCTCTAATTTTACACCTATATTTTTCACATTCAAACTGTGTTACCATTGCCTTTGCTTTCCTATGAGGTCATTAATAATCCTTCTCATTTCATATTGACAAGTCTAACTTAGCCTGCTTCCTGGTTAGCTTCAGAATTTATTGTAGTAAGAATAGTCCTGAATATACTCTATCAATACATCCTGCAGGCTATCTTTGATTTTTCTAACATTAAAGACTAAAATGATCCATACTATTATTGGAGTACTTTTGCTTTCAAACAATCTTCCATTATTCTTTGTTTAATAATTATTAAGTTATTTTGTTCTATCTAAAACCAACATATCCTGTAATTGTTTTTGCTGCTGTAGAGACCTCTGAGGTTTGTGTGCAACAGTGACTTTCAGAAATGGAAGTGCATAAAGATTTCCAATGGCTATATGGCCATGCAGTTTAGGCGTTCAAATTGCCCATAACTATTGTTAAGGAACCTACAAAATGATTTCACTAATAATGTCCTTTGTTTACTATTTCTTATCTCCACCACTTAATACAATCGTGGCTGATTCTAATAATTTCTCAATTATATACTAAATTAATTGGTCTGTCATTTCATATTTTCTGTCTCCCTCCCTTGTTGACGAAGGGTGCTATACTGCTATTTTTCTAATCCACTAGAACCTTTCATCCATGGAATTTTAGAAAATTACAATTGATGGTTCTATTATCTCAGTTGCCACTTTCATTAAGACCTTAAGATATATGGTCAACGGGGCTTGGAGACCTTTCCACCTTCAACCTCTGAGTTTGTGCAGTAATTTTTCTCTAGTGATGATGATTGTTCTAAGTTCCTCCCTTTCTATAATGTCTACACTACTTGTAACTAGTTGCTAGTGTCCACCACCTTGAAAACTGAAGCAAAATATTGATTTAGTGACTATGCCACAAATGCCTTTGATAATATGGTATGCCTTAGTTTTGTCTTTACATTACCTTTAACTTCCTTGCTTACCAATGGATGTTATTTTTTCCCTCCCTCTTAAAATATTTCTTCCTTTCTATAATATACTTTAATCAGGAGCAATTAAGAATCTCATTAAACCACTGCTACTGTTCTTAAAATGTCCAACCTTTTAGTCTTCCTGTCCAGTCCACTTGGGCTAGTAGATTCCAAATGAAACTACTAGTTTCACACACTTTAAAAATAAGCTTTCTGCTTTTCTACTCTTACTACCGAAGTAAATAGCCCCCTATTTTTCCACATTATAATCCATCCTTCACCTTGTTGTCCTCTCGCTTCACCAGGATATATGTTTTTGGAGCCTGTGTCCTCCTCAGAGCATACTTGTCCACTTAGATTTGCATTATCAGCAAACATTAGCAGGGACACAAATGGTACTGAATCTGAATTATTAACATTGATTATAAATAGCCAAGGGCCAGCTGATTCTTGTGACACTCCATTTGCCGCTCCACTCCCAGATCGCTGACTTACTATTTGCCCTCAATTCTTGCTTCCTTTTCATTAACCAATCCTCTATCCATTGCTCCATGTTATATACAATTCCATAAGCTTTAATTTGGTGTAATCTCATGGCACCGAAACAAAAGCCTTTTGAAAATTCAAGTTTACTACATCTATTAGTTCCCCTTTATCTATCTGACAAATTTTACTGCGTAACCCTCTAATAAATTTATCAAATGTGACTTCCCTTTGTAAAACCATGTTAACTCTGCTTGATAATGGTATGATTTTCTCAGTGCATTGTTTTGACTTCCTAAATTTCTGGAAGTGAATTGTCCCATTATTCTAGATAAAGAAAGAAAGATTTGGACTTACCTTTCACTGTAACGTTTCGTTTACTTGTATGTTTTAGGATTGCTAGATTGAGGTAGTTTGATAAGAGAGATTTTGGGTGCAGTTTGCTCCACTGTGACATACTGAGGTTGTACCACAGTGATATCATGAATGGGAATTGTCAGCAGAACCACATTCATGATGTCACAAGATGAGGTCACCCAAATCACTTCACACTCCTCTGCATTGACTTTTATCTGTTGTTAGGCTTTCCATTTCACTGGGTCCTGCAGTATATTGCTATTCTTGTCATTTCCATGATTAGGTCATCTGTAGTCTTTGAAGTAAGTTCTAAATATCCAAGACCAGGTCATAAATATGTATCAAAACTGTAATGCTCCAAATACTAGTACCTGGAAACACCACTGGATACTTCTATCTAGTCTGAAAAACACACCACCACTACTTTCTGCTTTTGTCCCACTTTTTTTTTACTTATTGATATAAGATTTCATTTTAATCCTATATCTTTTAATTAGCTAACAATTCTAATAGGTGCTTCTTACAAAACACCTTTTTTGAAAGCCCATATCCACAATACTAACCTGACTAACCTCATCAATCCTCTCCATGACTTCAAGAACTTAATCAAACGAGTTAAACATTTTTTAAAAATTCACTCAGGAGACGAGAGTGTCACTGGTTAGGCCAGCATCTATTGCCCAGAGGGAAATTAAGAGTCAACCACATTGCTGTAGGTCTGGAGTCACATGTAGGCCAGACCAGGTAAGGATGGCCGTTTTCTACCCTAAAGGACATTAGCGAACCAGATGGGTTTTTCTGAATAGTTTCATGGTCATCATTAGACTCTCAGCTCCAGAATTTTATTTAATTCAAATTCCACCTATCTGCTGTGACAGGATTTGAACCCAGGTGCCCCGAACATTACCTGGGTCTCTGGATTAACAGGCCAGCAAAGGTACCATGAAGCTATCACCTCCCCACTTTTACTTTAACAACTTGTTAATAACTTTTATTTATTAGTGCATAATTTCCCAAGTGTCAAATAATTTAGACATGGTAGCTCAGTGGTTAGCATTGCTGCCTCATACCACCAGAGCCCGGGGTTCAATTCCCACCTCAGGCTCTCTGTGTGGAGTTTGCACATTCTCCCCGTGTCTGCATGGGTTTCCTTTGGGTGCTCCGGTTTCCTCCCACAGTCCAAAAATGTGCAGGTTAAGTGAATTGGCCATGCTAAATTGCCCATAGTGTTAGGTGCAGGGGAATGGGTCTGGGTGGATTGCTCTTCGGAGGGTCTGTGTGGACTTGTTGGGCTGAAGGGTCTGTTCCCACAATGTAAGTAATCTAATCTAATCTAATCTAATTAAGTACTGAATAAGTTTTTCCCCAGCAATGGTTATACGATATTGAGCTGTAACTTCTCTTTATTTCAATGCTTTTTTTAAACAGCTGCGTAATATTTGCAATCCACCAATCCTTTAAGCACCTTCCATATTAAAAAAGGATTGAAAGATTTAGACCTGCAAATTTTCCCTCCTTACATCTCTCAAGAGCCTAGTATGCATTCCACCAGGACCAGGTGTTTTTCCACTTTGAGGACTGCCAGTGTTTAAGTAACCTCTCTTTATCTATTTTTGTCCAATCCCTCATCAAACCTGCCTCCCCTCCTTTACTGTCAATTTAGCAGCATCAGATTTTAAACCACAGCCCAGGGACTAGTCAATAGGTTGTCTGTATCTGTAAGCAT
This sequence comes from Chiloscyllium punctatum, assembly GCF_047496795.1. Classification (NCBI taxonomy): domain Eukaryota; kingdom Metazoa; phylum Chordata; class Chondrichthyes; order Orectolobiformes; family Hemiscylliidae; genus Chiloscyllium; species Chiloscyllium punctatum. Next base: position 114,352,367 of record NC_092747.1, on the reverse strand, counting down.
CCTGGTCTGATGCATGATCTAAACATTTTCTTTAAAAGTCATCTGCAGCACAGACAACTGACAGTGAATGCCTTGCAATCAATAAAATGCATCACTTAGATAGATCATGCATTGCTCTCACCATGCACAAGACCAACAAGACATTTCTGTGAAGGTGCCTCCTCTTCAGATGGGTGCAGCCCTGCGGAACAAAGAATGAGATCATTTGTTTATTCTGTTTGAATTATTCACAGAAACACCATAATGACCTTTGAGGAAATCCAAAGTTGCAACTATAATTGACATGTCTTGGATGTAATAGACTCAGTTTAGTTGCATTCTGCCGTTCACTCCTCTACCCTTTAATATCCCTCCTAGTCTAATCCTACTCTCTAGCTGTAATCCACAGATCTGCAGGCACTCACAAAACTTGAGGTAAGGTCATGTTTTGGAGATACCGGTGTTGGACTGGGGTGGACAAAGTTAAAAATCACACAACACCATATTATAGTCCAACAGGTTTAACTGGAAGCACTAGTTTTCGGAGCTCCTCCTTTTGTGTCCTCCACAACCACCTGATGAAGGAGCAGCGCTCTGAAAACTAGTGCTTCCGATTAAACCTGTTGGACTATAACCTGGTGTTGTGTGATTTTTTTTACTTTGAGATAAGGTGTTAACCCTGCAATTGGCAGGTTGACAGTTTTTAGTACATACCTAAGAGGGGCATGCAAGTGATAACGTGTAGAGTGTGGGTTTACGTACTCTGCAATCATCCACTTACCTCAAGAAATGATTTATTCACCACCATATTCTGTTCATTTATCTGCCAACACAAAATCCTATCAGGAGTGGCTGACTTTCTGTCCCAAATGATCTTCTGCACATTCTTTTCTAATTGCATACCAAAGGATCATCTGAGGAACAGGAACCATTAGGATGAGAAGGAGATGGCTTAGATACTTCTTACTGTAAACGTCACAGATACCAACTATTCCTTCAAATTGCACCGTACTCCATCTCATGTTCACTTTTACAATGAGGCTGAGATTATCAAAAGGAAGAGAGTGTAGACTAAAATTATTTCATCCTTTCATGGACTTGTAGAGAAGTAAATAATTGACTGTGTAGCACATTTTTAAATGAAAAAGGCTGAAATATTGCACCTCATTTCAGGTAATAGATTAGTTTTGTGGAATAACGTTCGACCTATGCTCATATTTACTGCGAAACACCAACCATAACCTACAGCAAGCCAATTGTTGATCACTTTTCCACAAAAGTCTGCTTCAAAACTCAATAAATCTTGTTCTCACCATATAACATGATTCACAATACTCCTTCAATGATTTTCTCAGTGGTGTCATTGGTATAAACCACAACCACATCTGAGTTAGTTGGAGAGGGTGTCATGTCAATCATCCAAATACTGACAATAAATGTTCAAAAATATCCGATTAAAAGCAAAGTTAGTTAAAATACCTTTCTCTGATTAGATGGAATACTTAATGAACAACTATCGTCTTGACTGAGTCACAGAAACACAGAAAATAGGAGCAGGAGTAGACCATTTAGCTCTTCGAGCTTGCTCCACTGTTCATTATGATCATGGCTAATAAATTAACTCAGTCACCTGTTCCTGCCTTTCCCATGATATCCCTTAGTCCTTTTAGCCCCCAGTGTTAAACCTAACTAATTTTTGAAATCATGCAACGTTTTGGAATCAATTGCTTTCTCTGGTAGTGAGTTCCATAGGTTCACCACTCTCTGGGTGAAGAAATTTCTCCTCATCTCAGCCCTAATTGGTTTACCCCATATCCTTAGATTGTGAACCCTGGTTGTGGACTACCCTGTCATCAGGAACATCCTTCCTGAATCTATCCTGTCTAGTCCTGTTAGAATTTTATAGATTTCTGAGATTCCCAACCAATTGAACCTCTCAACAGTCAGTGCTGTCATCCCAGGCTGGTAAGCCTGTGCCGCACCTCCTCCATTGTAAGAAAATCCTTCTCAGATAAGGAGAGCAAAACTGCACACAATATTCCAAGCTCTCTTGCAATGAAGGCCATCACTTAACACATCATTCTGACTGAAATGCAAAATGTGATAGATTTTAATTGTTAACTTGTACTTGTGGCTATTTCTACCAAGTGACCTGTTGTCATGGCGTGCCATGCTCACCTGTCTTGATTCATTGTCTCATATTCACAATAACTCAACTGTAGCTGCTCTGTGATGTCAGTCATTCCACTACACTGAGCTCGACTCCTCTCTCTGCAGTCTTTCACTTTACGCTGAGATCTCTGTAGACTTTCAACTCTGATCGAATGGCCAACATACTGAAGTTTGTTTTTGATGTTGCTTTTTAAGAGTTTATCTTCCTTTCAATTTCAAGTATCTCTGAATTGTCTATCATCTGTATGTGATTATTAACATGTATCTTAGCATCATCCATATTTAAAAAGTCTATTTTTTCTTTCTAAGATCTTTATTGTCCTGCTCTCTGAGGGCTGAAGGAAAGTGGATCGAATATAATGAGTAATGAGCTTTTTCCAGGTTACAGGTTTTCTTGAGTTTTCTTGTCATTGACACATTCTTCATCTTTACAAAACTTCCAGATATCTCTACTTGTGACTTCCATACTGCATCTGCCATTTGGTATTCTTATTTTTCTTAAGTAAACACACATCTACTTATGGGAACTGCAGATGCTGGAGATCAGAGTTGAGAGTGTGTTGCTGGAAAAGCACAGCAGGTCAGGCAGCATCCGAGGAGCAGGAGAATTGATGTTTCGGGCATAAGCCCTTCATCAGGAATGAGTAATGAGCTTTTTCCAGGTTACAGGTTTTCTTGAGTTTTCTTCATTCCTGATGAAGGGATTATGCCTGAAGAGTCGATTCTCCTGCTCCTCAGATGCTTCCTGACCTGCTGTGTTTTTCCAGCCACCACATATCGACACACATCCTTTTATTCCAATTTAACACCACCCATGTCAATCTTCACTAGTTTCCTCTCAAGTATTTGTTCCATTACCATTGTTCGTAAGTTCAGTGTTCATTTCTTGATGAACCATATTTTAAACTCCTAGACAGTATCAGTAAGAGCGACCACCACACAATCTTTGTGGAGACAAAGTCTCGACTTCGCAATGAGAAACCTTACTTTATGTTGCGTGGCACTATCACTGTTCTGAATGGTAGAGCATCTATCAACTCAAGACTGGGCGTCAATGAGGCATTGTGGACAGTCAGCAACAGTAGAATTGTAGTGCAACACATTCTGCTGCCTTATGGCCTAGCATATCCTCACCCTATCACTACCATCATCTTGGAGGTCAATCCTGATGAAACAAAGAATTCAGGAAAAGTACCAGGAGTGAACAGGACTACCTATGTGTCAAATAGCATATACAGCAAATGATAGATGGAACTAAGCAATTCTACAAGCAACATTCTAAGCTCTGTAGTCCTGCCACATCCAGTCATGAATGGCGATGGACAATTAAACAACTAATTGAGGAAGAGGCTCCACAAACATCCCCATCTGTTACAATAGGGTCCCCACAAGATCCCAAAATATAAACTGAAGCATTTACAACAGTTTTCAGCCAGAAATGCTGAGTGCATGATTCATTTCAGCTTCTTTCAGACATCCCCAGCATCACAGATACCAGTCTTCAGCCAATTTAATTCACTCCTTGTGGTATTAAGAAGTGAAGGCACTGGATTGTTGCAAAGACAGGGATCTGCAAAGATACGGACCTGACAACATTCCGGCAGTAATACTGAAGACTTTTGCTCCAGAACTTGCTGCTCCTCTAGCCAAGCTGTTCCAGTACAATTACAACACTGGCATAAATCTGACAATGTGGAAAATTGTCCAGACGTGTCCTGTAACAAACAGACAGACCAATCCAGCCAATTACTGTCTCAAAACTAGTCTCAATCATCAGTAAAGTAATAGAAAGAGTCATCAACAGCGCCATCAAACAACTCTTGTTTAGCAATAACTTGCTCACTGCCGTTTAGTTTGGGTTCCACCCATAGTCCAAGTCCAAATGCAGCAAGACCTAGAACCCAGGTTCAATTTCACCCTCAGGCAAATTGCATAGTCTCCCCATGTCTGCGTGAGTTTGATCCGGATGCTCCAATTTCGTCCTGCAGTCCAAAAATGTGCAGGTTAGGTGGATTGGCCATGCTAAATTGCCCATAGTGTCCAGGGACTTTTAGATGGATTAGCCATGGAAAATGCAATGGTACAGAGATAGAGTAGGGAGTTTAGTCTGGTTGGGATGCTGTTCGGAGGGTTGGTGTGGACTTGTTGGGCCGAATGGCCTGTTTCCACACTGTAGAGATTTTATTGTTTCTCTGAAAATGTTCAAGGTCAAGTTGATTAGTGGTAAATAACTTTTGCATCACACAAGTGCTGATAATGGCCATCTCCAACAAGAAGAAATCTAACCATAGCTCCTTGACACTCAATGACATTACCATCATGGAATCTCATACTATCTTGAGGGCTATCATTGACAAGAAACTGAACTGAATATATAAATATTGTGGCTACAAGAACAGGTCAAAGCTTGTAAACCCGCTGTGGGTAACTCAACTCCTGACTCTCTGCCTGCCCACCATCTACATGGCACAAGTCAGATGTATTCATTCCTATTTGCCTGGAGGAGTACAGCTCCAACATTACTCGGAAATGTTGACACCATTCAGGACAAAGGTGAGGACTGCAGATGCGGGAAATCAGAGTCTAGATTAGAGTGGTGCTGGAAAAGCACAGCAGGTCAGGTAACATCCGAGGAGCAGGAAAATCGACATTTTGGGCAAAATTCCTTCATTGGAAATGAAGGCAGGGAGCCTCCAGGGTGGAGAGATAAATGGGAGGGGGGTGAGGCTGGGGACAAGGTAGCAAAGAGTACAATAGGTGGATGGGGGTGAGGAATGAAGGTGATAGATCAGAGAGGAGGATGGAGCAGATAGATGGGAAGGAAGCTTGGCAGGTAGGACAGGTCATGAGGATGGTGCTGAGCTGGAAGTTTGGAAGTGGGGTAAGATGGGGAAGGGAAATGAGGAAACTGGTGAAGTCCACATTGATGTCCTGGGGTTGGAGTGTTCCGAGGCAGAAGTAAAGCAGCCTGCTTGATTGGCACCACGTTCACAAATATTCACACTCTCCACCACTGATGCTCAGTAGCAGTAACAATATCCACTGCAGAAATTCACAAAGGCTCCTTAGACAGCACCTTCCAAATCCATGACGACTTTCATCTGGAAGGACAAGTGCAGAAGGTGCATTGAAACACCATCACCTGCAAGTTCCCCTCCAAGATGCTCACCATCCTGACTTCCCTCACTGTTGCTGATTAAGATCCTGGAATTCCATCCCTAAGCGCATTATGGGCCTACCTACACCAAATGTAGCAATTGAAGGAGGTAGCTCAACACTACCTTCTCATGTAGCAACAGGCAATAAATGCTGGCCCAGCCAGTGATACCAATTTCGCATGAATAATGGTTTTTTAAAAAATCTATGCCAGTAGGCAATAGAGGAAGTAGTAGAACACAAGTCTTTGCGGGAGATAGGTAAAGTAGCAGCGACAGACTGATTGTGATGTACTGGAGGGGAGGTGATGGGCAGTTACACAGTTGGAGCAGAGGGGTCATTGATGTTCTTCACACAGTGCTGTGCATTCCTCCATATGGCTGTAACCTGGGTGGCAAACCCGAACCAGCCCAACATGTTCTGGTATCGTGGCCTTTACCTATCAGCCCCATCCTGGGAGAAAGTGAGGACTGCAGATGCTGGAGATCAGAACCAAAAGGTGTGGCGCTGGAAAAGCACAGCAGATCAGGCAACATCCGAGATGCAGGAGAGTAGTTTCGAGCATAAGCTTTTCATCAGCCCTTTATCAGCCCCATCCTGTCCAGCAGGTCCTCCAGGGACCTGCCCACATAGGAGGGCTCCAATTTCCCCCTCTCTGCCATGTCTAGGGAAAATGTCAGGATTATCTGCAAACACACCAGCATTGAAGATGATACAGGTGCAAGGCATGCTGGTGAAGTCTGGATATCCACTGAGTGGTGACTTAAACTGGGAATGGGTGTGGTATGATGGGGTGGAATTGAAAGACATCATGGGATGGGATAGGTTCTTAATTAGATGAATTTGGTAAGACAGAGTGAGATAACTCACTAGACCTTGCAGTGATAAACTATTTTTAAAAACACAACATGCCTTGGACTTAAGCAAGGACAAATGAGGAAGCTATTAGATTTAGTGATGATAATAAACTAGGTTTAGTTAACAGTCTAACATTGTAGGAACATTATCAAGGTCACATTTGAAAGGGAGAAATGTGAAACATCTATAAAGATCCTAGCTTTATATAAACTTCAATAAGATGAGTCAGAGACTGTCCACAGTTAATTGAAAAAATCTGACAATGGGTAAACGACAGAAGGTCAATGGGAAATGTTCAAACAATAATTTAATGTCATATAAAAGCAATTTATATCTCTAAGAGACAAAATCCCTACCTACCAGGATGAAATCAGCCATGGACAACAGAGATAAGAAATAACATAGAACTAAAAGAATAAAACGAAGATGCAAAAAGAGTTATGAATCTTGGTAATTCAGAGCGATACAATAAAAATTGATGGAAGAGCTGAGAGGGACTATGAAGAAACTTGCAAGCAATATCAAAATGAGCATGAAGATGATTTTAATTAGTAACAAGAAGGTTGTCAGGAGCAATGTTCTTGCTGAGCTCCATGTCAGATATAAAGTATGCTGTGGGTCTCTGATAAATAATGTATAAGTATTACTGTACAAAAACATCAAAAGGGACTTGACACATGGTGTAGGATTTTTAAAAGAATCCACTGAAAGTGGAGCTCTTCAAACCTGTTAATGGTGATATTGTGAATTAAAATAATGCATGTGGCAGGGATAATGAATAGTTAACTTACACCAAAGTTTACAAAGGCCAAGTAAACATACTGGGTATCCTAAGAGAATGAAGGTTGAATCGGGGCAAGGACTCAAAATTAATGTGAAGAAAAGTAAAAGTAATTTTAAAAACAGCAGCAATGATTGACAAATTCCCAGCATCGGATGACTTTCATCCCAATCTTTTAAAGGAACTAGGTGTGAGAACATTGCAAATAAAAACAGACAAACAATTTAGGACTAAAATGTGGGGAAATTTCTTCACAAAGGTTGAAGAAATCATGAGAATTCTGAACCCCAGAGCACTGCGGAAGGTCAATCATTAAATTAGCTCAAGCCAGAGATCAATAGATTTTTAGATACTTATGACATTAAGGGATACGGAGATTGCACTGGCAAATGGTGTTGATATTGTACAGATCACGAGTCTACTCCATCATTTACATCAAAGGCTGACTGGCCTACTCCTGCTGCCATATGGAAGATACAGTATTTTATTACTTAAGGTAGTTGAGAAAGGAAATAGGGAATCATAGCCCAGTCTGCCTAACATCAATTGTTGACAAATTACTTCAATCTATAATTAAGGAAAATGTGATAGAAATCATAACATTTTTCACTGTTTGGAGGGAGCAAGCATGAATTTGTCAAGGGTAGGGCAAGTCCAATAAACGTGATTGATCTTTTGGGATATGATTGATGCTATTTATGCAGACTTCCAGAAGGCGAATTGCCAAAATGATTTTGACAAGACTGTAAACTAAAGGTGAAGATTGTGCAAACAAAAATTATTGACATCATTTAGAAACAGATTGAGATGCATGAGACAGAAGGGTGGGTACTGTAATTGGCAGATTGTGTCTGGCGGTGTCCCAGGAGGATCTGTATCAGAATGTCAACTATTCACCGTATTTATGAATAACTTGGATGTTTACATAGAAAGTCACATTTCCAAGTTTGCCTATGATACAAAATTAGGTGGTACTGTAACCAGTGCAGATAGAAGCGTTAAATTACAACAGGATAGAAATAGATTGAGAAATAGGCAAAACTGTGACAAATGAATTTCATTGTGCACAGTAATGAGGTCATTCATTTTGAATTCAAAAGGATGGAACTGAGGACTTTTTAAATAGTTGATATAGTTAGAAACAGTGGGGAGTGAAACAAAGTTTGTGGTCCATATACACAGTTCATTAGACTGCAGTTGGTACAGAAAATAATTAAGAACATTGATGGAATGCTGGCTAATGTATTTGGAGGGCTAAAATACAAGGGGTTAAATTCATGCTACAGATATACAAATCCTGGTTGATCAGCACCCAGAGTTACTGTAGTTCTGGGAGGAAGTATTGACCTTGGAGGACATGTCATAGTGATTTTCCCAGAATTACACCCAGCCTCCAAGAGGATAATCCTGAAGAGCAAATAGACAATAGACAATAGACAATAGGTGCAGGAGTAGGCCATTCTGCCCTTTGAGCAGGCACCACCATTTATTATGATCATGGCTGATCATCCTCAATCAGTATCCTGTTCCTGCCTTATCCCCATAACCCTTGATTCCACTATCCTTAAGAGCTCTATCTAACTCTTTCTTGAAAGTATCCAGAGACTTGGCCTCCACAGCCTTCTGGGGCAGAGCATTCCACACACCCACCACTCTCTGGGTGAAGAAGTTTCTCCTCAACTATGTTCTAAGTGGCCTACCCCTTATTTTTAAACTGTGTCCTCTGGTTCAGGACTCACCTAGCAGCGGAAACATGCTTCCTGCCTCCAGAGTGTCCAATTCTTTAATAAATACAGGAATTGGGATTGCATTTTCAAAGTTAAGGAGATTAAGGAGTGACTAGGTGAAAGTTTAAGATATTAAGTTGTCTAGATGGAAAAACCAACTATTACTGCTTGTAGGAGAATCTAACACAAGGGGCCTAGGGAAAGTTAGAACCAAACCTAGCAAGACTAACTTTTTTTAAAATTTCTGCATACAAATAATGATAGAAGTTTAGATTTCTCGTCATAAATGGCAAGTGATGCTCGGTCTCAGAATCCAAATCAAAATAATGAATGAGGCCATGAATTGTTCCATTTAAATCAGAGGTTAATTCATTTTATTAACCTAAAGTACTCAGAAATAGGGGGCAAAGGCAGATTTAGGGAGATAGGTCACAAATCAGCCACAAATTTGATCTTTTACGGAGCAGATTTGAACATGAATTAGCCTCCATCTATTCAACATGAGGAGATAACATAGGAAGATGAAGGAATTGCTTTTATTAGCAAAATCAAAAGCGGTGATGAGGACACGGGAGCAGAGGAGGTTTCTGCAAATGAACACCAACTGATAGGTTCTGCAGTAATGTGCTTCAGCTTATTCCATAAAATTCCCAGTCCAGCCCCATTCAATCTCAACCACCCATCTCAACCTGCTGAACCCAGGCAAAGCTTACACAAGTGGTGTCTTAACAGGTACAAAAGGAACATTAGCTTTTCAGGGATGTGTGAAATGCAGACACACTTCCCATCATCCCAAAGCTTCCTCACCACCAGTGTCTGGGTTTGAACTTTCAGGTCTTCGATTCTTCTAATTATTGAAACAGCAAACAACAGGAAAGCAATTGCTACAGGCATTTTGTATCCTGGGAATCATACTTACCTTTAATAGTTTCTCCTAACTTGTTTTCTTCATTGTCAATTTTTGCTATTTCTTCAGAATTCAGGTTCCTCAGTTCTCTTGTGCAAATTATCTCACCTACTTTTAACGATTTAAGTTGTCTGACTTTACTACTCAGTGAGATCAACCCAATGATATTTTAATCTTTTTTATTAATCTATTTTTCGAACCAATCTGTTCGGAGATCTTAATCCACATCTTTGAAGCAAGTGGGACTTGAACCTGGGCCTCCCATTCAAGGGGCAGGGACACTACCGCTGCATTACAAGAGGGCCTTCAGCCCAATGATAAACTCTGCATATTAACCAGAAATGTCTGTTTTCAACTTATGAATATTGGCATGATTAAAGGTGGTATGAGTGTGCAGTGTTGTCTAGGAGTTATTGGATAAGTGTCAAAAAGGGTCAAAACTATGGAGTGACATGAGCTACCACCACATTACCCTCAGTCAAAATCTCTCTCCCAGACAATTTTTGGAGGAGATGGAGAGACAAAGGGAGACACAATCTAGAGTCCTGCCCATTACCACCTCCCCACTGTCCTGCTTTCTGTGTTCCCTGCATTGTCTTGCTGTCCATGACTGCTGACCCAAGGCATGGGTGGGAATGGCATCAGATGGAAGGAGTTGTGTGCTCTCCGTCTTGTATTCTTTCTCATCTACTCAGGCCTTGGACTCTGCTACGGTCTTTGATGTACACAACCTGGTTTTCAGGGCTCTGAATGATCTCTAATGTGTATTGAAGGACCTTCACTACCTGCATATTCAATGATGGGCTCCTAGTTCCTAGCTACAACCTTCTGAAAGCTGTGAGTTCCTATGATTCCAGCTCCAGAGAAAAGGCTTCAGGTCGTTTAGGGGTGAGACCGGTGATTGAAAGTCCCATCCTGATGCTACAGGCTAAGGAAAATTCAGTAAAAGGTCACAATGATTCTGTAACTCATCTTTTCTTTCCTTATATCCTTCAAATTGCCAGAGAAACTCACTCAAAATACTTGAAGGTGCTGTCTGCCTTTCAGGTGAAACCATAAAATGCAGTTCTGTAAATTTATAAAACAGATGGTTAAGAATGACCATTTCAGTGGGAAAAATCTGTACAGAAAGAAAGTGAGAGGAAAACCTCTGCCAAAATGCCTACACATACTGCAGTGCTGCTGATGTCTTGCAATACATGCTTAAGGATTAGCTCAGTCTTTTCCCTCTGGAGTAATGGTTGGGTGCTCCACATGCTCACCTGAAAGAATCAGGACCTGATGAAAGTTACAAAGAACTGGTGCTTCCTCATTAAGTTTAATTAGAACCAATTTTCTCTCTGAGCTCCAGAGTCCACAAAAAGTGATGAGAGGAAATGGGACATATTTAACCTCCTTTTCCCGAGTGCATAAATATTTTATTCTCTCCAACATCGCCCAGTCCTTTCACTCCTCTCTCTTCGCATTTTTATATAACACCTATTGAGATTTAACTTCTCTGTTGTCCATGGTGAAGCAGAAAGATAGATCTCCTGGAACGTTGCATGTTGGTACATCTTTCAGAATAGGCATGAATTTCATAAATGGATAGATTATCTGTGTTTGTTTAGGTTTTTGTGAAATGTTGAGGTCTGTCAGGAGCTGAGGCTGCCAAAAGCCACATGATATGCTGCAGCTTCTGAAAACGTTCTGTGTTAACTTGTTCAAAAAAATAAAGCAGTAAGTTTGTAATATCGTCATGTATAAACTGGGCATAACAAGAAGGATACAAAATACGTGTTCACAACTTGTGCTATTTCCATGATTCCCATTACTAATTCCCCTATCGGCCTCTAAGGGACAAATGTTCACCGTTGTCATTATTTTGTTTCCTTATATATTTGTAGGAGCTTTTATTGTCTGTCTTTATATTTTGCTAGTTTTCTTTTGTACTCCAATGTTTCCTTTCTTTTAAGTCATCTTTTACTTGTGTCTAAAACTTTTCCAATCTCCTGACTGACTATTAACCTTTGAAAGAAAAAACATTTAAAGTTGCAATTTTCCATAATCCATAGTTGCATAATTCCAACCAAACCTATCTCCAAACTCAAAGACCTAGGACTCTGCTTACCCCTCTGCAACTGGATCCTTGACTTCCTGATCTGCTGACCACAATCAGTAAGATAGGCGACAACACCTCCTCAATAATCCTCAATATGAGTCCCCTGCAAGATTGCGTACTCAGCTGCCTACTGTACTCTTTATACGCTCATGACTGTGCGGCCAAATTACACCCCAACAATCTATCCTAGTCTATACATGTCAAAACAGTGATCAAGTAAACATACCAACACCTCTACTTCCTCGGGAGGATAAGGAAGTTTGGCATGTTCACAAAGACTCTTACCAATTTTTATAGATGCACCATAGAAGCATCCTATCTGGATATATTACAGCGTGGTTATAACAACTATTTTTCCCATGACTATAAGAAACTACAAAGAGTCACGAACACAGCCCAGTCCATCATGCAAACCAACTTTCCATCCATTGACTCCATCTGTATTTCCCACTGATTCGGGAAAGTGACTAATATAATTAAAGACCCCTCCCACCCCGGTTATACTCTCTTCCACCCTCTTCTGTCGGTCAGAAGATATAAAATTTCGAATACACACACGAATAGATTCAAGAGCAGTTTCTTCCCTGCTGTTATCAAACTTTTGAACGGACCTCTCAAATGTTAATTCTGATCCCTCTCTCCTTCTGCACCTTCTCTACAGCTGTAACACTGTCCTGCTACCCTGATGCACCTTTTATGGTACGATCTGCAACACTTTGCACCGTCTCTCAGTACGTATGACAACAATAAACCAAACTCAAATTTTCCATCTGTCAAAGATTTGACTATCTAGCTCTCATTTATTGATTTCTTTCCAGTTCCAATACTCCCTCACAGATGCCATCATACCATTTCTCCTTAGGCTTCCTACACGCATTCTTTCCTTTTCAATGTTTTCAGCTGGGTTTCTTTTCCTTCCCCATTGCTAGTATCTCTTCTCATCCACTCCTTTTCTCCTTACCATTTCTATAACATTTCTTTTGCAGCATAGCCTCTTCCATGCTTTCCCGTTTACTAATAATTTTCTGAGACCTCAGTCTATTCCTTAATCCTGCAACATTCATATTGGTTTCCTAATTGAAGAGGCAATGCCCTTGTCTGGTGTTCCCATCCATCAACAGATCACCTTTACCTAACAACCTTTGATAATTCTCAAATCTACAGTTGACTCCCAGCATCCACAAATTTCAGGGAATGATTTTTCAATGTCCACCATCTATTGTGATAATGAACAAAACTCTGAATAAGATGGGGGTAAGATGTACCCAATGCTGCCTCAAGCTGATGACCACCTTTGTGTGTGGCTGCATCAAGCTGTGTGTAATCCCTTGGTATGTAAACACCAAGTGTCTCTATATATTGAGGTTCTACCTGTCCCTAGTGTTGCAAAGGATGGTCCTGGCCTTGTTACCATAGAACACTCTAAGTAGTTGGGCCAGTCGTATCACCTGTCCGTTGTGTAAGAATTTACAAAGAGAAACATGTTAGATCACAAGTCCATCAGCAGGTGGTCAGCACAGACCATCCTCAAGACCCTGCACGAAAAGGAGATCCGATTGGATTGTTCCCTGAGCAGACTGTCAAAGTCATTTAGCAGAATGCCTCATCACCAGAACTTTCCAACAAGCACCAAAACATAGCTTGGTTGGTGGTGTGAAAGGCACTGCCCTTAGATCCTTCATGCACAACCATGTCTCTGTGCACCACTGCATACTGCCCTACAAGCAGTAGAGACTGTTACAAATCTCTTTCTGGAATGTGCCTTTGCAAAGAAAGTCTGGAGAAAGATGCAGTGGATTTTGTCAAGGTTCATCCCAAGCAGTTCCATGACACAGGACTCTGCTCTACAGTCAGTTCCCAGGACCCACACCAAGATAAACATTAACTGTGACTGGAGGGCCATCAACATAGTGAAAGATGCTCTTTGGTTTGCCTGAAACCTGCCAGTCTTCTAGCATAAAGCGTTGACCTTGATTGAGTGTTGCAGACTGGCATAGTGCTAAGAGATGCACTAAAGTTTGGGCAGTTGCCACCAGGGGGCAGTGGGGAAAGAAACATAGGTTAAGTTCTTTCTGCCAAAGTATAACAAGGGTCCCTTCAGTTGACAGACCCTCTCAGTGCCTCCAAATGAACATAAATAGTTCCCTGTATAAGGAGGAAATGCCTTTGCATTTTTTTGCAACCGTAGAGGAACTCTAAGAAATGTCAAAATTCCAATATTTTGTTTATTGTTTTACTCTGCAAATACTGTACAGATGTGATTTAGAACCTTTGTATGTACTTAAAAATGAGTTTTATAAATAAAGTATATTTTTGACAAAAACTCTGTTGTATTAAATCATGTCAGTTCCTTCAAATAATCATATCACCAGACTGTCACAAAACCCTGTTTCAACCAAACAAGAAATACCGACTCTCTATTCCTGATGAAGGGCTTTTCCCCAAAACATCGAATTTCCTGCTCATCAGATGCTGCCTGAACTGCTGTGCTTTTCCAGCACCACTCTAATCCAGAATCTGGTTTCCGGCATCTGCAGTCATTGTTTTTACCGAAGAAACACCAAAACCCCAACCTCCGCCACAGTAACCTGCTTATATTTACACTATAAGGTAAAACTGGAAAACTTTACTGAACCAACCAGTGGATTGTATGATTATTGCAGAACCAACCAATGAACTTACCCTATTATCCATGAATCAACTAGTAGAATTTCTGTTTATTGTAGAACTGGTCAAATGATTTACCAGATAATGTTAAATAGGTGTTTGGAGTCACTACAAGTTTTTTTTTCTCTTCCCATCTGAGGATTAAGACAAAAATACTGTTTTGGAAACAGATACTAAAAGTGACAGCCACGAAGATCTTCTCAAGTCACATATCAGTGAGATGGGCAGATACAAATCCCTAGATTTGCCAAATTGGAGTCGGTTCTTAAACATTCAGATCTGAATTTCATCAGCACATGAAAGTATACTCCATGGAATTTAAAAATGATAATGTAGAAGTTTTGTGGAGCTTACTGAAGATTTTATAATTGAGCTTTGGGATTTCTCCCATTTCTAAAATTGCTGATGTTTAATCTCAGCTTTCAAGCATTTTATCAAATATGAACAAAGATCTGTTACAACTACTTAATGAATCATTTCCCCAAACATGTACCTGTCAGCTTTTCCAGCATCTGCAGGATCTGTTCCAATTGCTTCCCTGGTGATAATGGAGCTCTCCTGAAACATTTTATACAAAAGGTATGAAAAAGTCAGAAAAATGTAATAAGAAATGTTATTAACCATTGCACTTGAGAACCAAACCAGTCAGGTTTCAGATCTCTTGCTTGTGTCACTCTACCATTTCTGGGTTTCACCCAAGGTGATTTGTACAGTATAAAAATCAGAATGATTGAATGGAGCTTAATCCCAGTGAGAGTGCAGAGTGGGAAATTATGTGAACTCAGTTCTGAGGTTAAAATCACAGAGTTGCAGACTTGAGCATTGCTGCTAATATGAGCCCCAATGAGAGAAATTCAACTTGAATGCACTACATGAGTGAACATTTGAAGATTATTACTGGTACTTTAGAAATTCTACAAAACTATAAGATCATGAAAAAAGGTGTGGATGTAGGCTATTTAGCACATGAAGCCTGTTCTACCATTCAATAAATTTATGACTAATTTGCTTATGACCTCAACATATTCCTGGTAAACCCTCAGGGTGATCAAAGATTTGTCCAATTCAACCCTTAAAACGACACAGCATCAACTGCGCTCTGGTTTGAGAATTCCAAGGGTGACCAACCCTCAGAGAGAAGAAATTCTTTCTTATCTCTGTCTTAAAAGAAAAATCCCTTATCTTTAAACTGTGTTCAATATTCTAGATGCTCCATAAGTGGAAATATTCTCTCAGCAGCCACTCTGTCAAGTCCTGAGGATCTTACGTTTCAATAAAATCATCTATTCCTCAATGGGTATAGACCCAACCTACACAATCTTTCCCCATAAGACAACTCTTTCATCAGAGGAATCAACCTAGTGAACCATCTCTGAACTGTCTCCAATGTTAGTATATCCTTCTTTAAGTAAAGTAACCAAACTATATTTCATTTACCTTCCTAATTACTTTCTGTTCCCACATGCTAGCAGTTTGTGATTCATGTATTAGAGCACCAGGGTCCCTCTGTATTGCAGGAGTCTCACACATTTAATAATATTTAGTTTTCTGTTTCTTCTCTCAAAGTGGACAAGCTCACACTTTCCCACACTTTACTCCATTTGATTTTTGTTTTAACTACTCACTTATCCAATCTTTGTAGATTCCATATCCTCCAAACAAATTGCATTTGTTACTTTTTGTATTTATTGTCAGCATGTTTTTCTTCAATACAGTTGGTCCCTTCAACCAAGTCGTCGATATAGACCACAAATAGTTGGGCACCAGTCTTTGTGATATTTCATTAGTTATAGTTTGCCAACCTGAAAATGATTAATTCATACGTAATTCTTTGATTCCTATTAGTTAGGCATTCCTCTTTTTATGCTAATATATTACTCCCAAAAGCATGAGCTCATACCTTGTGTAGTAACCTTTTACGTGACATCTTATTGAATGTTCTTTGGTAATCCAAATACAATTGTGTAAAACTATAACACTAAAATAACGCTGCATACAATACTGGTTCCCCATTATCCACTCTGCTTGTTACCCCCTCGAAGATACTAAACAATTTGACAAACACAACTTTCCTTTCACAAAACCAAGTTGCTTCTACATGAATGTATGATGATTTTATAAATAGCCCACTATTATATCTTTAAAAATGAATACTGACACTTTCCCATTGACAGATATTAAGTTAATTGGCTTACAGATGCCTGCTTTCTGTATCCCTTCTTTCTCAAATTAAAATGTCACCTTTCTAGTTTTCCTATGCATTATGACTGCAATATTAATCCTTTTAACTTTATTTCATACTTTTTCTAATTTATACCATTAGTCAATGTAACTTGTTACTTCTTTATTTATCTTTTTTTTAATCTAAGACTTGGATACATTGTAAACTTTTCACTGTACTCCTGTACTTCTGTACTTGAGTACACATGACAATAAACATAATTCTAATTCTAAAGGACATTTTCAGAATCAAGAGAATTTTGGAATTTGAGTCCACGAGCGAGGGTAGCACACCTAGCGCAGAACAACCCAACATTCCTGACCTGATATACTGAGAGGACAGTACACTTTTGGAGATGTTTCAGGAACTTTCAGGAGAAATATTAAAATGAGGCCTATTCTGCCTTCTCAGATGAAAAGGAAAGATCCATGACAGAATTCAGTGAACAGCAAAGGAGTTCCCTGCCGTGACCCGACCAATATTCATCCTTCAACCAAGACCTGGGTGAGCTGACATGGTCGTTTACTTCATTGCTTTTTTTGGGAGTTTCTTGTTCACTAAGTGGCTGCTGAGATTTTTATATTACAGACATGACAACACTTCAAAAGAAAGAAAAGTCTTGCATTTACATTGCTGCTTTTTACCATGAACAAAATCACTTTGCAGCCAAATAAGGTGTTGTTGCAATGTCAGAAAGCACTTCGTTCATTGCTTGTAAAAAGAGTTTTTGACATCATTGTGAAAGTTTATCTCCATTCCCTTTCACTCCATTGAAGTACAACAAGGTTGTTCCCATCAACATTTCTAAACTAATTTCAGTAAATTACTTCAAAAAGGCAGACAATGTTCGAACAACTAATTACAGACTATAGGAGACTGAGACCCAGGATGGAATTTCTCTGCAAACCCAAACTAATGCCAGGACAGGGTTGTTAGACTGGTCTGCAGGGGAACCAGTGAGCTGCTTCATCAATGACCTTCCCGATGTTCATGACTCCTCAGATGCTGAAGCAGTCCATTATCAAATGCAACAAGTCTTGGACAATACCCAGGCTTGGACTGACAAGTGGCACGTGACATTCGTACCACACAATGACAATCTCCAATAAAGGGCAATCTAACCACTGCCCTTTGACATTCAATGGGGTTACCATCACTCAATGCCCCACTATCAACAACTCACCATATAAACACACTGGTGGCAAGAGCAGGTCAGAGCCAAGGAATACTGTGGCGAGTAATTCACCTCCTGACTCCCCATAGCTTATCTGCCATTGACCAGGCACAAGTGTGATGGAATAGTCCCCACTTGCCTGAACAACACTCAAGTAGCTTGACACCATCCAGTACAAAGAAGCCTTCTTGTTTGACACCACATCCACAAGCATCCATTCCCTCCACCCCAATGTTCAGTAGCAGCAGTGTGCGCAATCTACAAGATGCACTTAAGAACTTTATCCACAATCCTTATACTTCCAAACCCATGATCACTTCCATCGGGAAGGGCAAGAGCAGCAGATACAAGGGCACACCATCATCTGCAAACTACTCACCATCCTGCCTTGGAAATATATCACTATTCCTTCATTGCCACTGGGTCAAAATCCTGGAATTCCTTCACTCAGGACATTATAGGTCTACCTACAGCACATGGACTGCAGCAGTTCAAGAAGGCAGCACACCACCACCTTCTCAAGGGAAAAGAGGGGCGGGCATTAAATGCTGGCCAGCCAGTGAAGCTCAATCCCACAAGCAAATAATAATAAGAAGAATCGCTCGCAAGATTAACAATTATTGCCCATACCTAATTACTCTTCAAAAGGTGAAGAACATTCCTTAATTACTGCAGTCAATCTGATGTAAGCATACTAAAAGTACTGTTAGGAAGGATGTGCAGAATTTTGACCAATTGACATTGAAGTAATAGTAATGTAATTCCAAGTTAGGATGGTGCACAGCATGGTAGCGAATTTTACAGGCACTACACAGCTGCTTTCCTATCTGTCCTGTTATTGGAGCTTAAATGTTTGGAAAGTGTTGTTAAAAGAAGCTTGGCAAGTTGCTGCAGCACACCTCACACATTCAACATGTCACAGCTGTCGGGTACCAGTGGTGAAGGGAGTAACTAATTTCAATGGTGTGCCAATCAAGTTGGTTGCTCCTTTTTGGATGCTGTTGAACCTCTGACATGCTGGTTGAATCACATTCATTGACAGATAATATTCATCACATTCTGGATTTGTGTCTTGTAGACAGTCAGCTGGATTTGGGGAGACTGGGGTGGGTTACTCACTTGCAGAATTCCCAGTCCTTGACAAATGTTTTTTTTTATGGTGATCCAATCAGTTACTTGCCACTTATCATCTTAAGATTACCTTCATGATAGGTTGATGGGATTGCCATTGATTGGACAGGATTGTTAATTGGATGGCATCAATCCCTGCATTTTGGTGTTAAGTTTCTTCTGGGCAAGTTGTGTGCATTCCTGGTCTGCTTAGTAATTCCATTCAAGATGCCAAACGACAATATGAACTCATTTGTATAATGACAGAACATTCCCACACAGAAAGTGGTCATATTAATTAATATATTTCCTCTACATGAATGAATTATCATATTGTGGTGGTAACTATACAGTCAATACGGGATGAATCAATCCGGCTAAAATGGGTTCCTGAACTAGGGCAATGTAAAATCCAAACTAGCCCAGGAAAACAATAACAAAATGAGGTCTGTGTAAATGAGTACATTCTTCCAGAACACCAAACAGAGAAACAATTGGTGTGTGTAAAGTTGAGAGATTTGCATACTTGCTAAGTGAAGTTAGTTTAGAATGAATGGAGACTTACTAATAAAAAAATAAAACTGTGGCTGGTGATGGAATAGCTCTGTGGGTTGAATGGTAGCTATTGTCCTCAGGAGGTAATCTTTCTCTTTCACGGGACAAGAGGGTGCACCTGTCATTTTTTTCCTGTTCAGTTACCACGTTCTTAAAGTGTTGGAAGCAAGCCTGCAGCTTCAGCTATGTTATCCAATGTGGCCCTCTAGTGGCCACAATTGTTATTGGAGATTGATGTTATTTGACCATCAGCTTTATATTTGCTGCCTTTTTGTAGTTGTTCATGGAATGTTGGCAACATAGTCAAGACCAGTGCTTATTGTACACTCTTACTAGCCCTTGAATGGGAGCGGCTGAGCTGTCATCCTGGACTGTGACAGTCCATGCAGTAAATGTTTCAGTGCTCTAAGATAGGGTGTCACAAAGCTACTCCCTTTTTTTCTAAAAGCTGTTCCTTGGCTCAAGGAGACTCTGTCCTTGATTTTATTTAGAAGGGCAATAAACCAGGCAGGACTCCAATCAGTCTGGTTTGGTACAAAGATGAAAAGGATTTTGAGAGGCCTTTTGTTTATATGCAAACAGATGAGAGTTCAGGCCAAAGTGGTCATGCTTTAGAAGTGACCTGTATAAAGAGAGGGGGGTGGTCAGCTCTCTAGCTGAGTTGTGCTGAGTAGCTTTTAGTTCAGTCTTGAACTGGGAAGTTTAACTGGGAGCTATGTGGAAACTCTCTTTCTTTTCTGCCTTTCAACTTCAACCTGTAAGCATGTGTTCCATTTATACTGGATGTTAAAGGGAATTTGCTTATTGGGACTGTTGTATGTATTCGGAACAGCATAACTAAGTCAAGCTGGTTAGGTTGAGTTCTGTATGCATTCTTTGTTCTGTTCTTTGTGTTTCATTGTGTAATTTTGTGAATAAATTTTTTTTTCTGTTTCAAAATCTAGTAGTTAACCTAGCTATTTTACTCTGGATAATTTTCCCTGTATACTTACCGAAACAAATTGCAAACTTAGGTCTAGGGCTGTCTGCTTAAGAATGTTTTGAGTGGTCTGGCCTGGTCCATAACAGACTGGGGGCTCTTTGCAGGAATTTAAACTCCAAGTGGTGGGCATTAGTGTCTTTATTTCAAGTGTTGGTTTGGTTGAGTAGACAAAGCTTGGGATAGTAATGGCTCGTTCATTCGCCAAAAGTTTTCTGGATGTGGATGCAGTGATTTTGGAAATCTTGCAAGAACTGATTATGACCCAGTTGCAAGAATTAGCAGAGAAGCTAGAATTGGAACTGCCTGCTTCTGTAAGGATCAGTAGCTCAGCATTTAAACTTGCTGGAGAAACCATCAGAATCTATAGAGATGACAAGAATTTGATCGCAGATGAAGCAGCTTGAGTTAGAGGTGAGAGATAAGGAAAGGGCAGCAGAAATTAAATAGTTTGAGTTATGATTAGAAATAGATGAGAGGGAGAAAGAGTGAGCAGCAGAAAAGAGAAAAAGAGAAAGCAGCAAAAGAGAGGGAAAATGAGAGAGCAGAGAAAGAAAAAGAGAGTTTTTGAACTTCAAAAATTGACATTTAAAAAAGAAAGTCAGCTTACAAGGGTGGAGATAAAACCTGAGGGTAGGCTTAATGAGGAAGAGAGTGAAGATGAGCAAGCCCCTGGTAGGCAGAAGCCCAGTGAGAAACTGTTTAAGTGTGTTCAAGCATTGCGTAGATTTGATGAGAAGGAAGTGGAAGTCTTTTTCATCTCACTTGAAAAGGTGGCTAAACAAATGCAACGGCCAGTGGCAATATGAGCTTTGTTGTTCCAAATTAAACTTGTAGGTAGGCCTAATGAGGTATTCACATCCCTATCAGAGGAGGTGTCTGGGGGGTATGAGGAAATGAAAAAAAAAAATTTAAGTGCATATGAGCTTGTACCAGAAGCCTATAGACAATTTTAGATTAGATTAGATTAGATTACTTACAGTGTGGAAACAGGCCCTTCGGCCCAACAAGTCCACACCGCCCCGCCGAAGCGCAACCCACCCATACCCCTACATCTACCCCTTACCTAACACTAGGGGCAATTTAGCATGGCCAATTCACCTGACCTGCACATCTTTGGACTGTGGGAGGAAACCGGAGCACCCGGAGGAAACCCACGCAGACACGGGGAGAATGTGCAAACTCCACACAGTCAGTCGCCTGAGGCGGGAATTGAACCCAGGTCTCTGGCGCTGTGCGGCAGCAGTGCTAACCACTGTGCCACCGTGCCGCCCACAAATGTTTCAGGAATCTAAGGAGGATCAAACATATCTTGAGTTTGAAAGGAACGAACAGAATAATTTCAATAGATGGATAAGAGCTTCAAAAATCAAGCAAACCTATATTGCCCTGAGAGAGGTAATTATTTTGGAGGGATTCAAAAATTTACTGCCTGAAATAATGTGACTTCATGTGGAAGAGTAGCAAGGTTAGCAGCTGAAGGGGCTGATGATTCTGAGCTGGTCCATAAAACACGGTTTGGCTTCCAGAATCAATTTCAGTCTATGAGGGATAGAAATTGGGGCAAGGAGAAATCCTCACGTGGAAAGGGAAAGGTATATCTCAGTGAGGATCATAAGGATAATTTATCAAAGGATAAAAAATAAACCCTTGAGGGGGACAAAGAACTTAAAAAGCTCCGGTGTTTTCATTGATTTTGTGTGGCCCACTTTATTACACAGTGTTGGTGGGCTAGGAGAAAGGTAGATGTAGGAAAACCAGACAAGCCTGGAAGTTTTGTTGGACTAGTAACAAAAAGCACAAGGGACAATAGACAATTGCCTCAGAGTGTACAAGATGATCAGAGGTTGATTAAGGAGGAAGTGCCAGGTCTGCTTAAAAAGTATACATGAAAAGGTAAAGTTTATTACATAGGCCAGGAGTAATAGGTAAAGAGGTTACAATATTAAGGGACACAGGATCCTCTCAGTCTGTAATGTTGAAAGATGAGGAGATATGTACTCCTGTGAGTCTATTGCCAGAGAAGGTACTGGTAACAGGAATTCATGGTGAGACAAGAAGTGCTCAATTATGTAAAGTGAGGCTAGAAAGTCCAGAGAGGAGTGGAGAATTTGTGGTAGAAGTATGGACAACTCTCATCTCCAGGAATACAATTTGTTCTTGCAAATGATATAACTGATTTGCTGGTAGGCGTGCTGCCTACTCTAGTTGAAATTCCAATGGAGACGCAGGCAACTGAAGACCTGGAGAATGTTTATCCGGGAATTTTCCCTGAATGTGTGATCACAAGATCACCGAGGCACAAGCAGAAGCAGAAGAGATCAAAAGGCACAGATAAGAAAGCAGACGGAGAGTTAGTCAAAACATTCTTTGATCAAATATGTGTGACAGAACAGGAACAACTAGGTAAACATGCAAGTATCTTTTGCTCTGCTAAACTGATTGAATTACAGCAGAAAGATGAGGATTTAAAACAGTTATGTCAAAAGGCATTTACAAAGAAAGAAAGTGAATGCATTCCTGTGTGTTATTACTTAACAAATAGGTGTCTCAATGAGGAAATGGAGACTGTCACACATTCAAGCAGATGAGAAATGGGCAGATATTCATCAAATGGTTTTGCCAGTAGAGTATAGAAAGGAGGTGCTGCGATTGGCACATGAACTACCACTTGGAAGTCATTTAGGGGTGAGGAAAACACAGGCTAAAATACAAAGAAATTTTTACTGGCTTGGACCACACAAGGATGTAGTTGAATTTTGCCAGATGTGTCATACATGTCAGCTAATGGGAAAATCCCAGGCAGTAATAAAACCTGCACCTTTAATACCTATTCCAGCATTTGAGGAACCTTTCACAAGAGTTTTGATTGATTGTGTAGGTCCCCTACCTCAAACAAAAAGTGGGAATAAGCATTTATTAACAATAATGGATGTGTCGACTAGATTTCCAGAGACAATCCCATTACGCAACATCACAGCTAAAAGGGTTGTAGAAGAATTACTTAATTTTTTTACGAGATACAGACTTCCAGTAGAGATTCAGTCAGATCAAGGATCAAACTTCAAGGAGGTTATAGACAACTTGGGAATAAAGCAATTGAAATCTTCTGCGTACCATTCGGAATCGCAGGGAGTGCTAGAGAGATGGCATCAAACACTGAAGACCATGTTGAGGGCTTATGGTCAGGATTATCCAGATGATTGGGATAAGTGAATTCCGTTTGTACTTTATGCGATCAGAGATGCACCGAATGAATCGACCAAATTCAGTCCGTTTGAATTAATTTTTGGGCATGAAGTAAGAGAACCATTAAAATTAAGGAGAAATTAATAAGTCAGAATTCAGAGACCACCCACTTGGACCCCAAATTTAAGGCAACAATTAAATAGAGCTGGAGAGTCGGCTAGACAGCATTTAAACGTATCACAGCATACAATGAAATAAGAAGCAAATCAGAAATCACAAATTCACAATTTTGCAATTGGGGATAAGGTATTAGTGTTACTTCCAGTCAGAGGTGGGCCTTTTAAAGCAAGGTTTAGTGGACCTTATCAAATTGAGAAGAAATTGAGTGAGGTGAACGACTTGATAAGGACTCCAGACAGTAAGAAATCTCACAGTGTGTGTCATGTGACTATGCTCAAAAGGTGTATAGGGAAGGAAAGCAAGAGGAGAAGGTGTTAATGATTACAGCACAGAAGGAAGAACCAGGTTCAGAGGATTCTGACTTGGACATTCCTCATATCAGATTGGACAATGAGAGAGTTGTCAAAAATTGGGATAAATTATTGTGCTACCATCCACAAGAAAATCGAAATGACCTGAAAGAGTTATTACTATCACATGGGGAGATATGTGGAAATAAACTGGGAATTACCAACCTAATTGTGCATGATGTAGATATAGGAGATGCTGTTCCGATTAAGCAACATCCTTCTAGGAATAACCCTCTAAAGTTGGCATAGGTTCAGAAGGAAATAGAGCGCATGCTCCAAGATGGCATAATCAAAGTGAGTTACAGTTACTGGAGCTCACCCATCGTCATGGTGCCAAAGCCAGATGGTACCCAACAGTTATATGTGGACTATTGCAATGTCAATGCCAGGACAAAGACTGATGCATATCCAATTCCATGACTGGAGGACTGTATTGAAAAAGTGGGACAAGCAGCTTACATTTCTAAGTTGGACTTGCTCAGAGGCTACTGGCCAGTACCTCTGTCAGAGAGAGCAAAGGCAATTTTAGCTTTCGTAACACCAATTGGACTATATCGGTTCAAAGTCATGCCATTTGGTATGCAAAACGCTTGAGCCACATTTCAGAGACTGACTAATAAGGTCATTGCTGGATTACCCAATTGTGCAGTGTACATTGATGACGTAGTGATTTTTAGTCACTCATGGAAGGAACATTTGCAGCATTTATCAGACTTGTTTGATTGATTTTGGAAGGCAGGCTTGGTGGTAAACATAGGTAAAAGTGAACTTGCCAAAGCCCAAGTCACCTTCCCTGGGCCATGTTATTGGATCTGGACAAATGGCCCCACAGGATGCAAAAACAAAAAGTAATTGGGAATTTTCCAACACCGTTGATGAAAAAAGCAGTACTATGGTTCCTGGGGTTGAATGGATTTTACTGAAAGTTTGTGCCGAATTTCAGCAGTGTGGCTGCTCCATTCACCGAATTGTTAAAAAAGGACAAGAAGTTTCAGTGGACAGCGGACTGTCAAAAGGCATTTGACAGCCTAAACACTGTGTTAACCACTGCCCCAGTATTAGCCACACCAGATTACACAAAGACTTTCAAGGTGCCTATCGATGTCAGTGATGTGGGTGTCAGTGCGGTGCTCCTGCAGGAGGATGATGAAGGACTAGAAAGACCCATTGAGTATTTTTCGAGGAAGTTGAACGTTCATCAACAGAAATATTCAATGGTGGAGAAAGAGACTTTAAGCTTGGTGTTAGTATTACAACATTTCAGTGTTTGTATTACCAGCAATGCATCTGAGACAATCGTATACACTGATTACAACCCATTGACATTTGTGGAAAAATTTAAGGACAAAAATGTCAGACTGTTTAGATGGAGCTTGTTGTTGCGGCCATTCAACTTGACAATTGTTCAGGTGGCAGGTCGCAACAACGTAATTGCCGATGTGTTATCAAGACTCGAATGAGATACGGAGGCTTTCGGCGGTGGTGCGTCGTGGACTGAATTTGCATATGGTTGTACATGTTTGCATGTTTAGAGTTAGTATAGTGAATATGTTTGTTCAGACCGGGGTTTTGAAGGGTTAAAAATGAAGCCATCTTTTGGTATTGATGTTTTTTTTAATGGAAGAAGTGTCACAAAGCTAGTCCCTTTTTTTTAAAAAGCTGTTCCTTGGCTCAAGGAGACTTTGTCCTTGATTTTTTTCAGAGGGGCAATAAACCATGCCAGACTCCAATCAGTCTGGTTTGGTACAAAGATGAAAAGGATTTTGAGAGGCCTTTTGTTTAGGCCAAACAGATGAGACTTCAGGCCAAAGTGGTCATGCTTTAGAAGTGACCTGTATAAAGAGAGGGGGGTGGTCAGCTCTCTAGCTGAGTTGAGCTGAGTAGCTTTTAGTTCAGTCTTGAACTGGGAAGTTTAACTGGGAGCTATGTGGAAACTCTCTCTTTTCTGCCTTCAACTTCAACCTGTAAGCATGTGTTCCATTTATACTGGTTTTTAAAGGGAGTTTGCTTATTGGGACTGTTGCGTATATTCTGAACAGCATAATTAAGTCTAGCTGGGTAGGTTGAGTTCAGTAGGGGCTCTTTATTCTGTTCTTGGTGCTTCATTGTGTAATTTTGTGAAAAAAGTTTTTATCTGTTTTAAAATCAAGTAGTCAACCTAACTATCCTACTCCAAATAATTTTCACTGTACACTTACCAAAATAAATTGCAAAGTTAGGTCTAGGGTTGCCTGCTTAAGAATGTTTTGAGTGGTCTGGCCTACTCCATAACAAAGGAGTTCCAGAATTTTGAGTGAACTATGTGTGGTCAGGATGGCATGTGTCTTGGAAGTAATGGTGTTGTTATGGAATGTCTGAAAGGTTGCAATGAAGAGGAAAGTAGGGCCAAAAAATTCGAAAGGATATTGATGATGGATATATGGAGATGGTGGTTCTATGAAAGCTCAGGAAATGTGATTTACCTGGTTGGAGATGGCTGTTACCTGATGATTATTCAGTGAGGATCTTACTTGGAGTTTATCCAGGTTTTATTGCAAATGGTCACAAGTTGCTTCATTGCCAAAAGAGCTGTACCTGGAACACAGTTGTGGATGATTACGAACAAGTCAAACTGCTTATTCAAAAATAAAACTTTGTAGATGCTTGAAATCTGAAATCAAAACAGGAAACACTGAAAAATCTCAACAAGTCAGGCAGCAATTGTGTGAAAAGAAACAGTTAACAATTTAGGTTGATGTTATTTCATGAGAATTGGAAAAATTTCAAGTTTTAAGCAATTGGAGAGGCCGGGAGAGTGGGAAGGACAGAACAAGAGAGAAGGGTTCTCATAGCAGAAGGCAAGCAGAACATATTAAAGAAGGCAAAAAGGTCAAAAGTGATAGTGGACCAAAGCAAAGGGAGGGGAGATGTTAGTGAAACAAGAAACAAAATATTTGGTTAAAGGAGGACAAAATACCAACAGAGACGAGAGTTTTGAGATAATTATGGAAAGCCAACACATATTTGAAAAAGACAGATCATGGTTGACTAATTTGTGTGAATTCTTTGATAAAGGAACAGAGGAGCTTGTTTAGGGAATGGATTTTAAGAAAATATTTAATAAAATGTTAAAAATCATACTGTACCAGGTTACAGTCCAACAGGTTTGTTTGGAAGTACTAGCTTTCAGAGCACTGCTACTTCATCAGCTGGTTGTCTGATAAGGGACCAACTGTGCTCCGAAAGCTAGTTCTTCCAAATAAACCTGCTAGACTATAACCTGGTGTGGTGTGATTTTTAACTTGTACACCCCAGTCCAACACCAGCATCTCCAAATTTTGATAAAATTCCATGTTAATGGCTGGTTAACAAAATTTCAGGAAAGTGTGTCTATTCAGATTTTTAAATGACAAGAAATAGTAAGTTACGGTGTCAATTTATGCATTTTGATAGGAAGATTAGAGATGTAGACTATTTTCTCTATGGGGAAAGGTTTCAGAACTCTAAAGCACAAAGGGACTTTGAAGTTTAGTTTAAGATTCTCTTAAGGTTATTATGCAAGTTCAGTTGGCACTTAGGAATGTAAATTCAATGTTAAAATTTATTTTAACAATAAAACTGAGCAAACTGACCAGGACATCATGGTATAAGAGGCTAATGAAGTGAGGCAAGAGTAGTATACTAAGGGATAATGTCATTCAGGGGATTGACACTGTTCACTGCATAGAGAACAAGAATTAAGTGAACATGTCATTTGCCTTGTGTCAAGGTTAACGACATCTCTTCAGGGCTGGAAGGTGTAAAAAAAGGTGTTTGGCATGCTTGCCATCATTGCTCAGTAGATTGAGTATAAGAGTTGGGACATAACGTTACAGTTGTACAGGATGTTGGTGAGGCCACTTTTGGAGTACTGCATACAGTTCTGGTCAAACTGCCATAGGAAGGATATTATTAAAT
This sequence comes from Chiloscyllium punctatum, assembly GCF_047496795.1. Lineage (NCBI taxonomy): Eukaryota > Metazoa > Chordata > Chondrichthyes > Orectolobiformes > Hemiscylliidae > Chiloscyllium > Chiloscyllium punctatum. The sequence continues at coordinate 114,324,325 of NC_092747.1, read as the reverse complement.
TGGAGAGGGTGCAAAAAAGATTTGTAAGGATGTTATCGGGGCCAGATGACTTGAGTTATGATGAGAGACTGAATAGGCTGGACATTTTTCACTGGAACATAGGAGGTTGAGAGGTGACTTTATAGTGGTTTATAAAATGTCAGGAATAAAAGAATGACTAGGGTAGGAATAGGTCCAGTCAAGGATAGTAGTGGGAAGTTGCGTGTGGAGGCTGAAGAGATTGGGGAGACACTGAATGAATACTTTTCGTCAGTATTCACTCAGGAACGGGACATTGTTGCCGATGTGAATACTGAGTCACAATTAATTAGAATGGACGGCTTTGAGGTATGTGGGGAAGAGGTTTTGGAAATTCTGGAAAGGGTGAAAATAGATAAGTCCCCTGCCTGATGGCATTTATCCTAGGATTCTCTTGGAAGCAAGGGAGGAGATCGCAGAGCCATTGGCCTTGATTTTTATGTCCTCGTTGTCTACCAGAATAGTGCCAGAAGACTGGAAGATAGCAAATGTGGTTCCCTTCTTCAAGAAGGGGAGTAGGGATAACCTTAGTAACTATAGGCCGGTGAGTCTCACTTCTGTTGTGGACAAAGTCTTAGAGAGAATTGTAAGGGATAGGATTTATGAACATCTGGATAGGAATAATGTGATCAAGGAGAGCCAGCATGGTTTTGTGAAGGGCAGGTTCATGTCTCACAAACCTTATTGAATTCTTTGAGAAGGTGACTAAGGAGGTAGATGAGGGTAAAGTGGTAGATGTGGTGTATATGGATTTTAGTAAGGCGTTTGATAAGGTTCCCCATGGTAGGCTACTGCAAAAACTACAGAGGTATGGCATTGAGGGTGAGTTGGAGGTTTGGATTAGGAATTGGCTGGCTGGAAGAAGACAGAGGGTAGTAGTTGATGGTAAAGGTTCATCTTGGAGTGCAGTTACTAGCGGTGTTCCTCAAGGATCTGTTTTGGGACCATTGCTGTTTGTAATTTTTTAAATGACCTGGAGGAGGAGCTAGAAGGTTGGGTGAGCAAGTTTGTGGATGATATGAAAGTCAGTGGAATTGTTGACAGTGAGGAAAGATGTGTCAGGTTACAGCGGGATATAGATAAGTTGCAGAGCTGGGCAGAAAGGTGACAAATGGAGTTCAATGTAGGTAAGTGTGAGGTGATTCACTTTGGTAAGAGTAACAAAAAGATGGGGTACTGGGCTAATGGTCGGATACTTGGTAGTGTGGATGATCAGAGGGATCTTGGTGTCCATGTACACAGATCTCTGAAAGTTGCCAACCAGGTAAATAGTGCGGTGAAGAAGGCATATGGCGTACTGGCTTTTATTGGTAGAAGAATTGAGTTCCGGAGTCCTGAGGTCATATTGCAGTTGTATAAGACTCTGGTGCGGCCGCATCTGGAGTATTGTGTGCAGTTTTGGTCGCCATACTATAGGAAGGATGTGGAGGCACTGGAACAGGTGCAGAGGAGGTTTACCAGGATGTTGCCTGGTATGGTAGGAAGATCGTATGAGGAAAGGCTGAGGCACTTGGGGCTGTCTTCATTGGAGAAAAGAAGGTTTAGGGGTGACTTGATAGAGGTGTACAAGATGATTAGGGGTTTAGATAGGGTTGACCATGAGAACCTTTTTCCATGTATGGAGTCAGCTATTACAAGGGGGCATAGCTTTAATTTAAGGGGTGGTAGGTATAGGACAGATGTTAGGGGTAGATTCTTTACTCAGCGAGTCGTGAGTTCATGGAATGCCCTGTCAGTAGCAGTGGTGGACTCTCCCTCTTTATGGGCATTTAAATGGGCATTGGATAGGCATATGGAGGATAGTGGGCTAGTGTAGGTTAGGTGGGCTTGGATCGGCGCAACATCGAGGGCCAAAGGGCCTGTACTGTGCTGTATTTTTTTATGTTCTATGATCTAAAATCATAAGAGGCATGGATAAGGTGAATAGCAATGGTCTTTTCCCTAGGATAGAGGAGGTCAAAACTGTAGGGCATAATTTTAAGGTGAGAGGGAAAGCTTTAAAAATGAAGGACAACTTTTTCGCGCAGAGGTTGGTTCATATGTGGAATGAATTGTTAGAGTAGGTGGTAGATACAGATACAGTTATAACATTTAAATGATATATGGACAGGTAAATGAATAGAAAAGATTTAGAGAGTTATGGGTGAAAAGCAAGCTGATGGGACTAGATAAATTTGAGAAATTTGGTCAGCATGGACACATTGGACCAAATGGTCTGTTTCCATACTGTATGATTCTATAAACTGGAGTGGGGGGTGGGGAAGAACGATTTGGTTGCCATGGGTACATGTTGAGCCTAAGAAAGAGGTATGTTGAAGGTATATGAGCAGCTAGGAAATAAATTAAAAAGCAGTAACAATAATTATTTTCTTCTTGAACCACAAGCTAATTAGGATAAGGAAAATAAGACAAGAGAGTTCAGAGCAAGTCTCAAAGGTTTGGCGTTGGAGAAATTGGTTTTGATTCATGGGACACTGGCACCAATACCAAGGAAAAGATTTGAGATGCTAGTAATACTGGTGGTGAACTGGGGAGTCTACAACTGTTAAATAATTTGAAGAAGTTTGCAGGGCAATCTTGCCAGATCTAAGTTAAAGGCTCAAGATAATCAACCTTTATACAAATCTTTGAAACAGTACTCAGGTCAAATGGTTAAGCTTTCAGTCTTTGGCAGTCACCAGACTTCAGTTATTCTTTTTGGATGCCACCAGACTGGAAGTAAAGTTAAGTTTTGGTTAAAGTATAAGCATCTGTATTTATTGTACTTTTAATATTTTGAATATAACTGACTAACTAGTGGGGAAAATGTAGAAGAACAAATTTATAAGGAAATTACAGAGGTGTGTAAAAAATGTAGATTAGATATAAATTAGTAACTTTAATGTTTCTAATAAAAACGTTGAAAGTAGTTGTGTAAAGGACACAGGGAATGCCTACAGGGTGTTCACAGAAATTTCTGCAGCCATATGTTTGCAGTCCAAAAAGAAAAGAAACATTGTTAGAAACAAAAGCTGAAATTATTGGAAACATTCAGCAGGTCTGCCAGCATCTGTGGAGAGAAATCAGAGTTAACATTTCAGGTCAAGTGACTCTTCCTCAGAACTCCTTGGGAGCACTGTTAGACTTGGTTCTTAGGATCAAAGTGGGTCAAATGGATCAAGTATCATAGGGGAAGTTTAAGTAGTGATTACTTTTACATCATAACATTTAGTCTGGCCATGGGAAAGGATGAAGAACAATGCAAGGTAAGAATAGTTAACTTGAGAAAAGCCAACTTAAATGTGGTAAGAATGGATCCTGGCCAAACAAACTGGATTCAAATATTGACAAACAAAGCAATAATTGAACAATGAGTTGCCTTTAACAGGAGATAGTTTGAGCAAAGTAAAGGTATATTCCCCATGATGGGGAAAGGTAGGTCAAACATATCAAGAGGTCCGTTAGTAGTGATTAAAGATTAAGAAAAAAAGTATGCTTCAAACAGGTGGATAAGACAACTAAGAGCCAGACTGAATATAGAAGGTCCAGTGGTATGGTGAGAAAACAAATAAGAGAAACAAAGAACAAAAAAAGGTGACAGCTAATGTAAAAGGGAGCCCAAATGTCCCCTGTAGGCATATAAATAATTTTTAAAAGGGTCAAAAGAAGAGCAGGGCCAATTAGGGAGCAAAACAGGGATTTACACCTGGGGTCACAGGCTATGGGTGAAACATTAAATAAATACTTTGAATTCATCTTTACCCAGAAAGAATATCTTGTAAAGGTTGTGGCAAAAATAGAGATAATACAGACTTTTGAAAGGCTTAAGAGTGAAAAGAAGGAGCAATAAAGTGGGCTGTCTTTATTTAAAGTTGATAAGACACCAGAACCAGATGACCATAAGACCATGTGACATGTGAGCAGGATTAGGCCATTTGACCCTTTGAGTCTGTTCCACCATTTCGATCATGGCTGATATGTTTCGCATCCCCATCCTCCTGCCTTTTCCCCACAACCCTTGATCCCCTTACCAATCAAGAACCTATCTATTCCTGACTTAATATTTTCAATGACTTGTCTCCACACCCCTCTACAGCAATGAATTTCACAGATTTACCACCTTCTGCCTGAAAAAATTCCTCTTTGTCCCATTTCTAAAGTCTCATCCCTTCAATCTGAGGCTGTGCCCTCGAGTCCTAGTCTCTCCTATTAGTGGAAGCATCCTTTCCATGTCCATTTTATCCAGGCCTCTTAGTATTTCATAAGTTTCAATCAGATCCCCTCTTACTCCATCTAAACTGCATCGAGTACAGACCTGGAGTCCTTAACTACTCTTATCCATCTGATCTCTATTGAGGACAGACCCAGATTCTTCAACTGCTCTTCATATAAAAAGACCTTCACCCTTGGGATATTCTTGTAAACCTCCTCTGGACTCCCTCCAATGCCAGTACATCCTTCTGTGTACATGGAGCCTAAAACTGGTCATAATGTTCCAAATGTGGCCCGACCTGAGCCTTATACAGCCTTGACAGTACATTTCTGTCCTTGAATTCTCACCCTCTTTAAATGAATGATAGCATTGCATTTGCCTTTCCAACTGCCAACTGAACCTGCATGTTAACCTTAGAATCCTGAGATTCCAAGTCCCTATGGGCTTCAGATTTCTGAAGCCTTTTCCCATTTAGAAAGTATGCCTCAACCAAAATGTATTGTCTCACACTTTCCCACATTGTATTCCATCTGCCACTTCTTTGCCTATTCTCCTAGCCTGTCCAAGTGATTCTGCAGCCTCCCTGCTTCCTCAACACTACCCATCCCTCCACCTGCATTTGTGAGCTGCAAACTTAGCAACAATGCCCTTAGTTCCTTCATCCTGATCTTCAATATATAACATGAGTAGTTGTGGCCACAACACAGACTCCTGCAGGATTCCACTAGTCACCAGCTGCCATCCTGAAAATACCCTCTTCATCCCTCCTCCTTGCCTCCTGCCAGTCAGCCAATCCTCTATCCATGTCATTGCCCCTAACACTATGGCTCATCTTTAGCAGCGTTCTGTGTTCTGGAAATCCAAATAGATCACATCCACTGACTCTCCTTTGTCTAACTTGCGCATTACCTCTTCAAACACATTAGCCAGGATAAAGTGAGGACTGCAGATGCTGGAGGTCAGATCAGAGTTTGGTTCAGGAAAAGGACAGCAGGCCAGGCAGTATCCAAGGAGCAGGAGAATCAATGTTTCGGGCATAAGCTCTTCATAAGGAACGGGGTTTGTGACCCATAAGCCTCATTCCTGATTAAAGGCTTTTGCCCAAAACTTTGATTCTCTTGCTCTTTGGATACTGCCTGACCTGCTGTGCTTTTCCAGCACCACACTCTCTTGCAGATCAGCCAGACATGACCTCCATTGGAAGGCACCCAAGGGTACCGAAGGTAGTGAGATTGAGGAGAACCTGACCATAGTTTTCCACCTTCCTTAGACCGCATCTGGTGCTGGAGAATTGAAGACATTATACCCTGGTGCCAAAAATGGTCCTTCACCCATTCCATTAACTCTTGTGCACTAATCCCATGTATTCACCATGTGGCCAGTCTCAGGAAGCAACAGTCACCAAACCCCACACCCGTCACCTCCAGGCTGTTCCTGCAGCCGGCACTTGGAAAAGGGGCGTGCAATCTGATATCCTTCCTTGCATGTTTACCTCTTCGCGTTTCGACGATGACAAACCGATGGCATAGGTAAGGTTGGAATGTCAATGACACAACCACGCCGGAGACCCTGCTCAAAAAACAAACCCCGTCTCTATGAGAACGGCATACTTCTGTCAGACTTCTGGGCTCTGGGAATTCCTAATGTCTGGGACACAACTGTTGTTAGATGTGCTGCTCCTCATTGCCTGACCTGTTCCGGTGACGACCCAGGCTTTTACGGAGACTGAAGCAAAATCTCTCACATATTTCCACAAAAGAATTCAAAATAGGATTCGTGGAGAAACACTGTTACTTCCATTAACCTGGCAATAAAAAAAATGGGGAAAATAAACAGTTGTATCAAACTAAAGCGTCCAAAGCACAAATACCAGTGTTGGTTCCGTGTCACCAGCCTATCGCTGCAATACCCCGCTGAATATTTGGAAACTGCGGTCCAGCTGTTAAAACTTCCCTGGTCAGAATGTGGGACTGACAGCTCCACCCAGTGACTGGGTGGACTTCAGGAACTTGCAGATTAAAATAAAATGGAGTGGCGCGTCATGTGCCAGCGGATTTGTGTAGGTGGCCAGTCTGTCTGACCGCTTCTCCCCACGCCCACTGTCGCTCTCTTGAGATCTGCTGATAGATCTATAAGATTTACAAAAGTAAAACAGCCACTGAGAGAGGGAAGACGATTGGCGAACTAACAAGTGGCACTGCCAAAGCAAATGTATTCTCTGAAGGAGGATGTGCATTACTAAGCGCGGATTTTATTTATCATTTCGGTTAAATAGCAACATTGGATGGAACGCAAGAACAACCAGCTCGGCTGGCAGAATAAAAGCAGGAACTGTATCAATATTTAAACATCCGGCATCATCTCTGGAGAAGCGGCTGTTTGTCATTGCAGGCCTTGGAAGTGGGGAAATTCATCAGCATCCAATTCCCGAGAAACGCGTCAGAGACACCAGAAGCAGAAACCTCCAGTAGAATTCCATTGTGAAAACTGCACAAGGGGGATAGAGACCGTGAGAGTCCTTCTCCCCTTCTACACGGATTCACTGAGTATGAAGCACTTCATAAAAGATGCTGTGAAGTCACAGTTCCTTCCAATGTTCAGGGTCCCACAGTTCAGAAGCAGAGATATAAATAACCGGGACTTATGCATCCCCATCTCTCCCCAAGAACTCAGTCAACATTGGACCAGTCCCCAGTGATAAGATATGAAAGTGGATGTTTTTCCTTTCAGAATCAGTGACAGTTAACGTGCTGCCAGGATTGAGAAAGAGAACTGAGAGTAAGATCCAGGAAACACTGCAGCCATGGGAACAGACTTGAGTATAATGCCCGTATCATATCACCTCCCGTTCTTTCTCTCTATTCCCTCCCCCCGCCCCATGTCTTCCCCCACCCGTTGCATTTCTTTATATTTACAGCTCTCCGGTGGGGTTTAACCGCGCTTGTTCTCATCACTTCTTGTTAGATGGCAAAGCAAACAAAGCACGGCAATGGAGGTAATACTATCCCAGAATGCACAGAGCTTCTGAAACCTCTCTATTACAGAGTCAGTCTGTTAAGAAAGCAATTTACCATCTGCTCATGCTCCAGCGAACGATATCGATTTGAGCAGCAGAAGGTGACTCCCCGAGAGATTTCCCGAGGTAGCTCGGGGGAGTGTGGAGAGTTGTTGTGAGTTTGGAAGCCCAGGGAGTTTCGCAGGCGAATCAGTAACAAAGCTAGCCAACAGGGAAATGTGGTTTTGATCTGCTCAGCACTCCTTGGGTAACTTCCGGTACATAAGTCGGATTTATCCCAAGTAAGTCTCTGTCTCTCAGATAGTTTGGGGGTGGGGAGTGAATTTCCAGTGCTTACAACTTATGCTGTTCTTTCTAGTTAAGTTTGACGATGTGGAGAGGATGGGGCCATACAAGGATTTGGAGTCAAGGGGGAAATTTTAAATCGAACCATTGGAACTGAAAATACACCAAGTGTTTGGTGGGTGGGGTGGGGGAGTCAATGAGGGGTCACGGTGGGAGTTAGTAAGGGGATCACTGTCAGCAATCGGGCAGAATGTTTATAGTTAACCAGGAGTTAGACGAAGATTTTTATGTCAAAACTTTCCTGAGCAACTATTAAAATTTGTAACTGGAAGGATCTGAACTCTGACTCCGTGAATTGGAAGCTTTGGCGTGAAGGAGCAGGGCAAATGATCCAAGACAGGACTTACAAAAGGTCCTAACGTGCCGCCTGGATCATACATCTGGTCTCCAACAATCTGGAGATAAGAGGTTCTTGGACCATACTGAGCTGGGTGTGAATGAGCCATGCTGAGACTTATAACGTGGTCAAAAGAGTTTAGCTGGCTTCAAGTTGGTACCAGATAGGATACTGGATGCTGCCAAGGAGTGCCTTGGAATGGTTAAGTCTGGATGTGACAGAACAGATACAAATTGATACAACACCAGCAATATGGCAAAATCTTATACACTATTCCTGTTGACTTCAAAATGCAGATCAATAATTTTAAACACCCAATTTAAAATCTTTGGTCATTTTGACAGTCAAGAGGGATATAAATGCAAATGGTTTCTGAGCATCTGATCAAATTTATCTTTATCTTTAAGCCTGCGCAACACATAATATGCTACTCCTCTTTCGATCTCATTAGGAACATGAAACTTCAGAACATTATTTTGAATCCTAGCCACTGAAAGTTGAGTACTCTTGGGGATAATTTTCTTTTATCTATGATCAGCATATTTTGAAAATGGACTGAGCAGTTAAATTATACAATTACTTTTCAACAATTCTAACTCTGAAGCATTATCCCAGGCACATAAATGACAGAGTCCACACAATACAAGTTTCCACTGGATGACATCCACCATCAAAATGAGCTGGTCCATCTTGATCCCACAACAGTCTTCACGTTCACAGCTTCTTTCTTAATGGTACAGCACCTATGGCATTGCCTTCCCTTATCCCAACCTGGGAGCCTGCAGAGTGGGACATATTGGATCCTCCTATTCTGCCTCTGTTAGTTTTAGAAAGGATCTGGTAAAGAAAAAAGGTTAAATTTATGCCTTGTTTACTAGTGTTGAGCAACCTCAGCTGACTATGGCCCAGATCTTCTCATCTGCAGCTCGTTGGAGACCAGATCTGTGATCCAAGTTGCATGTTGGACCCTTTGCAAGTCCTGTCACAGGGCATTTTCCCTGCTCCACAATGATAAAGCTACAAATTCTCAGCATCAGAGAGTTCAGACCATTCCAGTTACCTACCTTGATAGATATCCAGGAAATGTTTAACGGAAAATTCTTAGTCTAACTCCTGGGTAACTCTACAACTGAATGCCCAATTACTCACACTGATCTTTTACTGACTCCCACCATGACCCCTTATTAACCCATCTGAGACATCCCTCTGACTCCCACCACTGGATTGTCCCAACCTGAACTGATTAGACCCCACCGCCAACTCTCTTCCTGACCCAAGCTGATGCATCCTCCACCTAACTGTGCCATATTGCTGCTGAGTTCCTGACACCCCATGTCCTGATGTCCCCAATCTGCCAAATCTTCCTGAACTGATTCAACCACTAACCTATCCATCCTACCACTTATGCACTGACAGATCTACCACTGTAAGCATCTACCACCCCACTATTTCCCCCATCTGGCACCCTACCTGGCTGCCACCCTTTCCACCTCATGTACATCCCATTCTACCCAGTTGCCACCCTTACCAAGTGCCACCTTACCTACTTAGCACCCTAGCAATTTGACAATAAACTCAGTTACTGCCACACTCACCTGTCATTCTGCTTACACACCCATTCATCTTCAAACACTTACCAAAATACGCAGCTAGTGCTATAAAAGGGAAGCTTAGTTTTATGCAGGTTCTCTTCACCAGTCCCTTTTTGAATGCCTAACATGGAGTTCTTCTGAATTGTCCATTGAAGTTTGGACAAAAGAATATTGTATGCAGTATGTAGTCCTCTGTTTGATTGTGATCAGAAAAATTAGGCCAATTTTTCAGCTGCTGGCAAATTCCCACCCAGTCAGGGACCTGCTTTGTCATCTCCTGATACAAAGGTAATAAATACACTAAACACACAGAAAAAAGGAAATTGGCCTGAAATGTTGATTCAGTTTTTCTCTCTACAGATGCAGCCTGAATATTTTCCGGCATTTTCTATTTTTACTTCAGAGCTTCAGTTTCTGCAATATTTTGCTTTTATGTTAGAAAATGTATCAATTATGGAACATGCATAAAGCATCCAGAAACAATTCAGATTTCCATAACACTAAGAAACAACGAGAGGAAAAGCTCACCATATTCATATCACCTATTGCAATTGTTTAGTGCCTGCTGTAGAGAAACAGATGAAGCCTCCCCAGAAGAGTCATCTTAAGTGAGCCCTCAATTAATATTGCTGTCAGCACCTTATGAATAAATGAATCCTGTATCTTCCATAACATTGCGCATACACACTGTTGATATCTCTAAAGGGTTAATCTATCTGAGACAATGAAACGCCAAAAAATTCCCATCACTTTATGTCATTTTGTGTTTTGACGAGCTCCGCGTGTCTGTAAAATGTCTGTAATTTATCGCCCACTCACTGACGTTGTCTGATGCTAATATCTCACTAATTTGCAGGTCATCTGCAGTTTCATTCATCACTTTTTTCTAACAATGCTACTCTGATTCTCTGCTTCACAGATGAGGCGCTTATGGTTTCATATTTAATATGATTGATCACAGGTAATTGCCTCAACGTTACTCACTTCATTGCTCAGAGTGATCATCCTTCAACTCTAATGATTGATGGAAAATAATATTCTGTCAGAGTGCACCAACTCCCAGCCTGACCATAACCTTTGTGTAGCCCAGATTGACAATCTGACTACAACCGATGTGCAGTCAGTATCTGGCCACAGCTGGTAGGTTAACATAGGCTATAAGTTGATTTAAATGGGGCAGGGGGCTGGGGAGACGGTAGCAAAGGGTACAGTAGGTGAATGGGGGTGGGGATGGAGGTGATAGGTCAGAGAGGAGTGGGTGGAGTGGATAGGTGGGAAGGGAGATTGGCAGGTAGGACAGGTCATGAGGACAGTGCTGAGCTGGAAGGTTGAAACTGAGGTAAAGTGAGGGGAGGGGAAATGAAGAAACTGGTGAAGTCCACCCACCCCCCTCCCCCACCTTACCTCAGTTCCAACCTTCCAGCTTAGTATTGTCCTCATGACCTGTCCTACCTGCCAATCTCCCTTCCCACATATCCACTCCACCCTCCTCTCTGACCTATCACCTCCATCCCCACCCCCATTCACCTATTGTACTCTTTGCTACCATCTCCCCAGCCCCCCGACTCCATTTATCTTTCCACCCTGGAGGTTTCCTGCCTCTATTCCTGATGAACAGCTTTTGCCCGAAACGTCGATTTTCCTACTCCTCGGATGCTGCCTGATCTGCTGTGCTTTTCCAGCACCACTCTGATCTAAACTCTGGTTTCCAACATCTGCATTCCTCACTTTTGCCTATAAGTTGATTTTGCCTGGCTGTCAAACTCTCTCCAGCGATTGTTTTGGACTTGCCTGACTGAACAGAATTACTCTTCGATTTTTGATGGAAGTGAGTAGAAAAAAGCTAAACCCTATTAATCAGTTAACATGATTTGAAACACCTTTTACCGAAACCATGTTGCCACATCGTCTTCAGGCAATTGTAGCTTTTACTCGTTACACACACTTAATGACCTATTGGATTCAAAACTCCTTTCATGGAGTTTTTGAAGATGTTTAATTCCCTTTGCAAGTTGCAATAATCCTTACTTAGCTCAACCTCTCATTTATTAACAACTTGATTTAATTGTCATAATTGAGTCTTTGAAAATGTGAGACCTGCAAAGTATTAATCTTGACTTTAACAGTCCCAGAAATTTATTTTGACATGGAGTTTCCACTCAGCCAGGTGCACCCCATTTCACCTGTCAGACTTGGCTCATTACTGAAGATATTTCTTGTCAATCTGTTCAGACATATTATGACAGGTCTAGAGCAGATGGGAATTGAACTTGAGCTTTCTAGGCCAGAGGTAGTGACACCACCACTACAACATAAGAACTTCTATGGCTCATTACTGAACACCATCTCTAAGACATTATCCCTGCTGTGGAAGTCTTCATAAGCTATATTGGGAAGTAACCTTCTTTTTCAAATCAGCCTATTCACAGATGTTGATATACAGTTCTGAAGCAGGTGGGACTTGAATGCAGGCCTTCATAGCCCAGAAGTAGCACTGTTTCAGAAGAATCCTTCAGCTCTACTTTTTTTCAACAATATAGTGTGACTTTAGCTTTTTTTTAAAAAAAATTCAAACTATTTTTCAAACCAACCTGTTTAGGGATGTTATTTCACACATCTGGAGCAGTTGGGACTTGAACTCAGGCCTCCTGGTCTAGGGGTAGGGACATTACCACCATGCCACAGGAAGTAATCTTTGATTGTTTCAACAAATGATTCCTGGTGCCTCCTGCCTTCTCTGGTTTGCTCAGTTTTAAGTGGAAGATTGAAATTTGCCATCATCCCCTTCTCCCTCTTGTTTTGACTGCAGCTGCAGAACCTTTTGCAATTCCAGCTCCAATAGACTTGAACTAAACCCCAGAAATTTATTTCACTTCCTGACAACTTGAAATTGTAGTCAGTTTGCATACTTTTTCTCCTAACTCATACCTGAGTTTTAGAGGCGCTGAATGAATAACATAAGGTGTTGTAGTGCACAACAGCACACTGTCCCAGCAAAACGCTACCAAAATCAACAATGAAAAAATCCATTAACTTAAAATGTTGCACATCCTTCTGCATGTAAAAGGAGTTGATTGTGGGGTATGGTTTCTGTACCATTTCCCCTATTTGCTGCCACCTAAGGGTGTAAAGGGATTTTCACCTGCAGGAACTCTGAAGCAGCAACAAGATTTAGACTATATTATAATATCAGAAACATGGCACTTTGCAGTGACATTAAATTTGCCTGTACAACTATTGGGTTATTCTTAACATTCTTGCACCCAGCTACATTTAGTGAGGCCTGGAGAAAGTTATGCTGAGTCTGGAGAAACTCAATTCTCAGTGGCTTCTTTTTTCTGTTTGTAGCAGTAGCACAAATGAATGGAGAAAGTCTAACTGGACAACTTAGAATGTGATGTTCATTCCACCAAGGCTTATCAACCTAGAAAGTTTATATAGAGAGCTCTGACTGTCACTGGCTAAGATGCTTCATTCCCAACAACGCTCACAGCTTCCTTGCTCCAAACCTTGAGGTTACTAGGGAGTTACCCCAGCTTTTAATGAAGAATTGTACAGTAATCCATTTTCAATAGGAATTGAACTGTGTGTAGCAGTTAAATCACCATTGCCACAATTTGCTTTTGTCACTCATTCTTTCCAGGCAGACTCATGTGTCCATTGCCAATTAGCCAGGAAGTAATTCATGATAGATGCCTTCTGCTTGTGACATTTTTATTATTTCAACCTGTTGCTGAAACCATGCACAGAATGGCTGAGTGGTAATTAGGCTATACCCGCAGAAACAAATTAAATGCCACTATGTCCTCTGCAGACAGAGGGGAGAATTGATTTGTAGACACCCAAGGGACAGCAGACTTTTGGCACTCTGGTGTATTTTCTTCATTGTCTGGATATATCTGGTGTAGTACTGGAAAAGAAGCTCTGTCAGAATCTCCAGGATCATTGCTGCCCAGTACAGGTGACAAAATGTCATTATGCGGGAAAGGTTTCTGCGTTCTAGAAGTGTAAGAAGCAAAGAAGGTGAAGAGGAGCCCACCTCCATATTGGGAGGAGGATGCAATTGACAGGACATGAAGCAACAGACTAGACTGTAGGCAGAGAAAGCTGACAGCAACTGATAGCAACAAAAACAGTTCTGAGGAAGGGTCACTGGGTCTCACAGCGCCAGAGACCCGGGTTCAATTCCCGCCTCAGGCGACTGACTGTGTGGAGTTTGCACGTTCTCCCCGTGTCTGCGTGGGTTTCCTCCGGGTGCTCCGGTTTCCTCCCACAGTCCAAAGATATGCAGGTCAGGTGAATTGGCCATGCTAAATTGCCCGTAGTGTTAGGTAAGGGGTAAATGTAGGGATATGGGTGGGTCGTGCTTCGGCGGGTCGGTGTGGACGTGTTGGGCCGAAGGGCCTGTTTCCACACTGTAATGTAATCTGTAATCTGTAATCTGTAATCAATAATTCTGATTTCTCTTCTCAGATCCTGCCAGACCTGCTGAGCTTTTCCAGCAATTTCTGTTTTTGTTTCTGATTTACAGCATCCGCAATTCTTTTGTGTTATTTTTTGGCACTTGATAGCTGTGTGCTTTAGTAAATAAAGGTGACAAACAAAATAAACCCCCCACCCACCCACTGCAGTGAAGTCCCTCCCACCACTCCAATGTGATCACTTCAAGCAGGCACTTATTGCAATGGTGTGAGCTTCTGCTGAAGAAAATACAGATTTAGCATGCATACATTAACAATATACTGTCATACATTAATAATAAATCCACAGTGACTGCAAGAGTGATTACCAAATTATTTCCCATCAGATAGACAAGAATCTTAAAATCTAGTCTACTGGAAATAATGTTTTCATGTATCTTATAGGTTGCAAAATCCTCACTGCTGTCAGCTTGCTATGTTTTCAAATGCCTGCTCTAACAGCATGGTATTTATTATGGTAATGTCCACTAGATTCACTGCGAGCAATCATTCTTATTGATCCTTGTCTAATTTATTGATACTAAAACAGGGAAGGATGCTGACACAAAGTCTTTGGTAGAAGATTGTGTCAGTTATAATAAATGGAAAATGTTTATTACATAGTACTTAATAGCTAGTGACATTACATCTGAGATACATGAGAGTCCTTGGTAAGACCTCACGTTAGACTTAAGAGTGAGTACACATCATTAGTACAGAATGTAGACATAAGAACAACAACAGGGTCAAGAACAGTCCAATAAATCCTGATGGGCAGAACTTACCTTTTGATGTCAGTTAGTACTTTCAACTACTAACTCCTTTGTCCAATATTTTAAATTTACCAACAGAAATTTGAGATATTCAAAGATTTGGTAAGATGCTGAGTGTGGTGCAGGGGTAAAGGAAAAATCACCAGGAATTTGATCCAGCAACAGCGAAGGAGCAGTGATTTGTTTTTACTTCAAAATTACATATGACTTGGAGGGGAATTTGAAGATGGTAGTGTTCCTTTGTGTCAGTTGCCCTTAAAAGTGTTAGAAGTCCATGGGTTTGGAATACGCTGTTGAAGGAGGTATGGCAAGTTGCTGCAATGTATCTTCTAGGTTAAACACTTTTGTCTTTGTGCAGCAGTAATGGAGGAAGACGAGAGAGAGGGATGTTTCCTTCTTCACCAGCAGATGCTTTTGCCATATTGTTCAAACACAAAGCTTTAGCCTCTTGTTCAAGAACTAGTTAAGAAGTTGTTACTATGCTGAATACTCCTAAACACATTCAACTGGTCATGGATGAAAATGGCAAAAATCTACCACTGAGCAAAATCGTCTTGCATATGCACCCAAGGAGCCAGGTGTCAAACCCTCTTCTTCACTGCTTGAATAAGACAACATTGTAAATGCAACAGACAAAGACAAGGTAATTAGTTTTTTTAATTAAAACTGCAACATCATCTTCAACACTCCCTTGGCTTAAAACTGTATCTTTTCCTATTTTCAGTCCACCGTCCAGAAACTAAAAATGAATTTTACATTGTGAAAGTTGAGAACTAATCATTTTCAACATGTGGATCTGCTTCATAAAATACAGCATACCTATGATGAATTAACTGAGCTAATCTTGCTGAAAGAATTTTAACATTGCCTCCTTTTTAAACTGAGAATGTATAAAGAGGAGCAAACATAGAATATAAGACATTACAGCACAGTGCAGGCCCTTCGGCCCTTGATGTTGCACCGACCTGTGAAACCAATCTGAAGACCATCTAACCTACACTATTCCATTATCATCTATATGTTTATCCAATGACCATTTAAATGCCCTTAAAGGTGGCAAGTCTACTACTGTTGCAGGAAGAGTGTTCCACACCCTTACTACTCACTGAGTAAAGAAATTACCTCTGATATCTGTCCTATATCTATCACCTCTCAATTTAAAGCTATGTCCCCTCATGCTAGCCATGAACGTCTGAGGGAAAAGGCTCCCACTGTCTACCCTAACTAACCCTCTGATCATCTTGTATGTCTCCATTAAGTCACCCCTCAAGCTTTTCTCTCTAACAAAAACAGCCTCATGTCCCTCAGCCTGTCCTCATAAGACCTTCCCTCCATAGCAGGCAACATCCTGGTAAATCTCCACTGCACCCTCTCCAATGCTTCTGCATCCTTCCTATAATGCAGCGACCAGAACTGTACACAATACTCCAAGTGCAGTCGCACTAGATTTTTGTACAGCTGCAATATGACCTCATGGCTCCAAAGCTAAATCCCTTGACCAATAAAAGCGAACACACCACACACCTTTTTAATAACCCTATCAACCTGGGAGGCAACTTTCAGGGATCCATGCACATGGACACCGAAATCCTGCTGCTTATCCAAACTAGAAGAATCTTGCCATTAGCCCAGTACTCTGTGTTCCTGTTGCTCCTTCCAAAGTGAATCACCTCACACTTTTCCACATTTAACTCGATTTACCACCTCTCAGCCCAGCTCTGCAGCTTATTTATGTTCCTCTGTAACCTGCAACATCCTTCTGCAATGTCCACACCTCCACTGACCCTAGTGTCATTCTCAAATTTACTAACTCATCTTTCTACACACTCATCCAGGCTATTTATAAAAATGACAGACAGCAGTGGCCCCAAAACAGATCCTTGTGGCACAACACTAGTAACTGAACTTCAGGATGGACATTTCCCATCAACCACCACCTTTTTACAACTAGCCAATTTCTGATCCAAACTGCTAAATCACCCTCAATCCCATGCCTCTGTATTTTGTTCAATAGCCTGCTATGGGGAACCTTATCAAAAGTTTTACTGAAATCCATATACGCCACATCAACCACTTTACCCTCCTGCACCTGTTTGGTCACCTTTTCAAAGAACTCAATAAGGTTTGTGAGGCACAACCTACCCTTCACAAAATCGTGTTGACTGTCCCTAACCAAATTATTCCCTTTTAGATAATTATAATTCCTATCTATTATAATTCTGTCCAACACTTTACCCACAACCGAAGTAAGGCTCACTGGTCTATAACTACCAGGGTTATCTCTACTCCCCTTTTTGAACAAGGGGACAACATTTACTGTTCTCCAGTCTTCTGGCACTATTCCTGTAGACAATGACAACATAAAGATCAAAGCCAAAGACTCTGCAATCTCCTCCCTAGCTTCCCAGAGAATCCTAGGATAAATCCCATCCATCCCAGGGGATTTATCTATTTTCACACTTTCCAGAATTGTTAACAACTCTTCCTTATGAACCTCAATCCCATCTAGTCTAGTAGTCTGTATCTCAGTATTCTCACAGCGAGAGTGTGAATACTGAGTTACAGTTTATTAGACTAGACAGGATTATCACGGTGGTGACAGCTAGAGAAGTCACAGTTGCTACAATAGCTTTGACTTAACTCATAAATCTAACTTGGACTAACTCTTTCAAAAATAAGAGCGATGCTAAAAGAAAAGAGCTGGATAAAAATAAAGTCACATCCAGGAAGTAGCATGCAAACAAGGGTGTGAAAAGTATACTCCCAACCCAAAAAGGGAACCCGCTGTGAGTTCCCACTGCAACAAGGAGGACATTTCCAGTTGAAATGTTAGAGATTAAGGTATGGTTCACATGCACCGGGTCAGGACTGAGAGAGGACTCCCAGCAGGGGACACAGCAGATTCCCACAGGCAGCCTTGCTACAAAATCTTGGGAGCATTTGTCTTGTGCATGACGCATCCAGGCAAATCCCCTGCAAGCTGCAGGAGTTTTGTGGTCTTGGGAACGCTATCCCTGCATCCCTCCCTGAAATCAAACAAAGTCTATTGCTTTATGCAGGGACCACTCAATTCTCAATGTCAACCTAAAAGTAACTTATGAGTTACTACTTTAGCTACATGGTGTTAAAACTAAGAACAAACACAGGACAACTGGTTAGATCCTCCCAGGAACAGTTCTTACATTCTGATGATGTTAGTTAACTCTTTCCGAAATTATACATCATTACGCAACATTAACTTGTCATATCATTTTGCAGCCTCTTTGTCTCTTACTCACAGCTTGTATTTTCACTTGCCTATTACACATTAGCAAACTGAGATACGTTACATTTTGTCTGTTTGTCTACATTCATTAATGTAGATTGTAAATAACTGAATCCCCAACAATAGATACTTCAGCGTTCCATTAATCACAGACTACCATCTTGAAAATATAGTTTTCATACCTACACTCAGAGTCCCATCTGTTAGCTAATCCTCTATCCATGCCAATATATTCACCCTAACTCTATGAACCCTTATCTTTTCTATTAACCTTTGTGTTTTATCTTCTCAATTTCCTTTGAAAATGTAAGTATATTACACCCATAGGTTCCCTTATACCTATCTTACAAGTTGCATCCTTAAAAAATGTTTAATTTATTTGTCAAATATGATTTCCCTTTCATAAAGTCATGTTGAATTGTATGATCATGTTAATATTTTCTAAGTGTATATTAAAACTTCCTTAATAAGGATTCTAGCACTTTTCCATGACTTATCAGGTGAACTGGCCTACAATTCTCTGTATTCTCTCCCCTGTCTGCAGTGGGACATATTTCATTTGCATGAAGATTGCCTTTTGAATCCGGAGTAGGCCCCAACATTTTCCCTGACAAATTTATTTTATGTGTTTAGTAAGTATTCAGGGTTCTCTAATTTTGCCTGTTAAATGTATGAGCTATTCAGTTTCAATGTTTGTGTGGGGTGAGGGGAGATGCAGGTGGAGTGTAGTCATGGCTTGTATAGGGGTCATATTCATTTGCTGCTGTTCTGTTTCTATATGTTTTTAGTCGATATGTCTTTCTCTAGCCTGTGTGTATCTGTTCTGTCTCTGATCTGTGTGTATCTTTGTTTTTTTTTTCTCTCTCTCTCTCTCTGTCCAATTTCAGTATGTGTGTCTGTGTCTGTCTGCCTAATGGCAGAGAATTGAGGGGAACACTGTCTCAGAGGGAAGGGAAGCAGCAGTGATTATTTCCACAGAGCCCTGTCTCTCAATGAATGGCTCTTTGAATACATGCAATTAGCGGATGAAATGAAGTTTTGACCACAATTCTCCTTTCGCACAGTGAAGGAAAGACTGAGTGGTTGCTGTTTATATTGTGCCAGGGCTTCTTATTCATAAACTCCTTTGACGAGCTGGGTGGTGTTCCCACTGGCAATGGGAAGAAGCTCTTTCACATCCAGCTTATTACATGGCTAATTAACCAGGAGCGTTGGGCTCTTGTTGGAAACTGTCAACAAGGAAGCAAGCATAGCTAACTGGCACAGCTTGTCACTTGCATAATGCATGTAAACAGAGATAGTCTGTCACTGAATTTGATTAATAGACAGGAAAATCATAAACTTGAGAAAACAAACTTGATACCTCTTGGAGATGTTTAATATATCTTATATTCCAGAAATACTGTTCTAGATAGTCCTCCTATTTACTTTACTTTAATTGCAATCATTTTTCAAGTGTGCCAGCAGGAAATACCCTGATCTGTTTCAATTACATTATCAAACAGTGAGAAACAAATAAAATCCTATACCTCACTGATGGAACCAGCCTCTGTAATATGACAAAACAAAACGGCAAAAAGTAAGTCTGAGATATTGGCAGATCTGATAATCCTCAACACCACTTTCCTGTCCTTTCCTATAACTTTTGATTCCCTTACTGATTAAAAGTAAGTAAGTAAGTACAGGAAATAAGAACCAGCCTCCCCTATAATGTGTTGGAAATACTCAGCTGGTCAGGCAGTATCTGTGGAGAGACACAAAATTACACCAACAGTGGCAAAGGCTGAGCCAATTTGAGGGTCAGATGAGGACCAGAACCATTGGTTTGGACACATACTTACACTGAAAACAGCAAGTTGAATTGCTCAAGAATCGTCTCTGAAGCAGCTTCTGCTGGTGGGTCCACAGACCATCTCATAAAAAGACAGGGAACCATTGTTTTAAGAATTTGGCCTGATGACCTGTAACTTATCCATTTTTTACATGATTTGATTAGAGCTGGTAGTACCCGACTCAAAGCCTGCTCAGGAAGGCCTTTTCTGATAATTCAACTTCACCTCAATTCCAAGAAATGGCTGACAGCAGCAGGAATGAACATTCAGGGCTGAGTGAAGACATTTGAAGTATTGAACTTTATTTATCAGTTGTATGCATTCCCCCTTTAGCATGACTTGCTGGACCTCTTAAATGAATATAATTTATTACCATAAGACCATAGGACATAAGAGCAGAAGTAAGCTATTCAGCCCATCATGACTGCTCCACCATTCAATAAGATATTGGCAGATCTGATAATCCTCAACTCCACTTTCCTGTCCTTTCCCTATAACTTTTGATTCCCTTACTGATTAAAAATCTGTCTATCTAAGCTTTGAATGGACTTACCAACCCAACCTCTATACCCCTCTGTGTGAAAGAATTCCACAGATTCAATACCTTTTTGGAGAAGAAATTCTTCCCGATCTCTGTTCGATATGCATAACCATCCTCCACCCCCACCCCACTCTGAGATTATGCCCTTTAGTCCTAGACGCTCCTGCGCACAAAGGGGAAACCACTTTTCTTTATATACCCTGTCAACCCCTCCATAAGAATTTTGCATGTTTCAATAAGGTCATTTCTCATTCTTCTAAACACCAAAAGGTACAAACCCAACCTACTGAACCTCTCCTTATAAGACAGCCCTTCTATTCCCAGATTTGACCCTAGTGAATGTTTTGCCACTTGTCTGCCCATTCTGGTAACCCTATCTATGTCCTATTGCTGTCCATTAGTCTCATTCTCACTGTTTATTCAACTCCAAGTTTAGTATTATGGACAAGTTTTTGAAATGTTATTCTGCATTGTAATATTTATATTTTATACATATACATTTTATATATATCTGTAAAAATGTGTGCATCAAAAAGTCCTAGCACAAGCCCTTAGAGAACATCACAGCCTGAAAAATAATCATTTATCATAACTTGCTGTTTTGAGTCCTTAAGCAAACGTTAGCATGGCTAAAGTTAGTTTTAAAAAATGTATCTGATCTTATAAAACCCTGCTTGCAAGAAAATCTGTATAGTAAGATGATTACAAAATAACTGACACTAACCTTCTCACACATAGGACAGTTAGGGTGCCAAAACCAATGTCTGGACAGTTCAGGGCACTTTGTGGTACTTTGCTATTAAAGTATTAAGGATTGTTTTGGACCGTTGTGTGTTGAAGAACTATGTCCTAAAGGAAAGACGATCCCTCCATCCACAGGTATGATTGCACCAGAAATCAATGAATGCAAGGTCCTAGCATGAAGGTTGCTGGAACTATGCTTCATTAATCATGGAAGGAAGCTTTGCCTGCAGTGACCAGAGTAGCTACAGAGAAGCTGGCGGCTGATTTGGTCATTGAGAGTGACAAAATCCTTCATCCTGCCCAGGAAATCAGATAAAATAACAAATGTGATGGGAATTGGAATATGTAACATGCTCATGAAATGTGAAAAAAGATAATAATTGTTTAGAATAGCTATACTTCCTCTTTAAATTTTAAACTGAACCTATCCAAACCAAAACATGGTCTGATGCCAGTTGACCACACTTTATTAAAAGTCCCAACAGCAAGTTCAGGCAACAACCATCTGGAATCCATCTCCCACACAGTAAGCATTGTGGTCATAATTTATACAAAGGAACAGTAGAACCTATGGGAGAAATCTTACCAGAATCAGTGTTTTATTTTGTCAAGTTTTATGAAGAATTTCTCTCCATGATGCCGAGTGAGTTTTCTCATGTTAGAGTCCGAACCCTGTGCGCCATTCCTTTATGACATGCTATTCTTCATATTCTTCCACTTGTCTTAGGAGGAAGGACTCACCACCCATTGGACTTCGGGGATTCCTGATGCCGAGCCATAATGTTGTGCATCCTGTCAGTACAGAGCTGCTGTGAATGGTTCAATAAACTTTCCCTGGCCATGGCAGACCAGGAGAGATTGGTGCCCCACTTTGTGTGGAAAATGGTGGCTGATTTGGACATTGAGAGTGACAAGATCTTTCATCCTGCCCAGGAAATCAGGCAAAAGAATAGATGAGATGGGAATCGGAATGAGTGTCATGCCCACAAGTTGTGAAGAAAGATCATACAGGTCCCCATAGATGGGGCAGTTTAGTGGAGGGCTATCTGAAGTTGTTACCTGGGTCACTGTATTCTCCATCATCTGGAGAAATGCCCAGCACTGTGGACAGAAGTTCAATGATCTTCTCTATTCCGATAAAGCCATCACCTTCTCACACTCACTCTAATGCTGCTGCACGCAGCTCCCAACAGCTCTCATGGTCTACCACTCACAAGATTGAGCGCCACACCTTCCCAGGCAACTGACTGCAGGGATAACAGAATCAATGGCAAGACAGCAGCATTGCTATTTTCTGCCAGAAACATTTATAACTTCGTCAGCTGTAGTACAGCCATTACCTCTTGTTGCGTAACTGTGTTTTCTCACTAGTCAAGGTCTGCATGATGTAGCCAAATTGCTGTGCTGGTGCTGTAACTACCATTAAGTGGCTTCTGGATGTGCCTGATTACATTCCTGCTGTAACCAGACAGGTTGTTGTCACTATTGTGTATCCACCTCCAGGACATGGGTTGGAGAGTCAGTCTGCTGCTTTCTAATACACAGTGGCTCCGTGGTTAGCACTGTTGCCTCACAGCACAGAGACCTGGGTTCAATTCCAGCCTTGTGTGACTGTCTGTGTGTAGTTTGCGCATTCTCCCTGTGTCTGCATGGGTTTCTATTGGGTATTCCAGTTTCCTCTTACAGTTCATAGATGTGCAAATTAGGTAGATAGGCCAAGGTAAAGATGGGCTTATGGGAATAGGGGTGATTGGGTGGGACCGTGTTCGGAGGGTTGATGCAGACTTGATGGGCCAAATGGCCTCTTTCTGCACTGTAGGGATCTATGATTCTGATTCTCACACTTTTCACATGGGCTAGAAAAATTCTGTCCATTTATAAGTATATCATCTTCATAATTATCCCTGAATACCCTCACAGATCGTGAACTACTAATTTTATGTTTGTGGAATGTCACACTTCACTCTAACGATCAATGATTCCACATAGAAGATGTTTTTGTTTAAATTAGTTTGTTTACCTTTGTTTTAGCTTCTATCTTAATCCAACCACAATACAGTAATTCATTTTTCTTTCTGAAATTTTCAATTAAAAATAAAGGATATTAGGTACTTTTCAATCTCCTGGTTTGCTGTGCATGAGTTCTTCAATGCTGTATCTGTAAGCTGTGTTCATTGCTGCTGCATATTAGGACATGCCTTTGACCTGATGCCAGTCTGAATAAAGGCGAAAGCGGGTACTGCAGATGCCGGAGATCAGAGTCAAGATTAGAGTGGTGATGGAAAAACACAGCAGGTCAGGCAGCATCTGAGGAGCAGGAAAATCGACGTTTCGGGTAAAAGCCTTTCATCAGGAATGCCTGACCTGTTGTGTTTTTCCAGCACCACTCTAATCTTGATGCCAGCCTGAATATGTTATCCAGAAAGAGGGAATATTCACAGAGATCACTGTGTCTTTATGGGTTTAATGAGCAGCTTTCTGGAAGGTCAGCCCTTGCTTCATCACTGACTGCAAAATGTAAGTCTCTATAGCCAGAATGTGGGTATTTACTAGCATGCTAATTAAGTATTTGTTGAAATATAAAGAAACTTGTGACATTAAGAATTAATATCAATGTAAAATAGCTTTCTCATTCTACTTGAAATTAGGATTGAGTTGCAAGATCAGAGAACTGTTACAGGGGTGACTTAAAATCTGCAACTAAGCTAGTTATATTTAAGTATAATGATCTTTAAAATACTTTATGCAATTAAGTAGTAGCAGTTAGATGAGAGGCGTAAGATCCCATTTATGCTTAGTTTTCCATTGTACATGAAGAAGATTTTTGACAAGGGGGCAGGTGAAAGCTGAGTCGAACTCCCTACAGAGACAGTGTGTGTGTTCTGCTTCAGAGTGAGACCCCAGGTCAACCTGCCTCACTTAGCATTGCCACCTCACCAGATAAAAGCTGCTGATTAGCAATTGTAATGAGCAGGTGTGAGGGCCCTAACTTGGCTTCTGTAGTTAGAGGCGTAGAGTGGCTTCTCTATATTGCATTTGCCTTCAGTGTGTGCCAACTCAAGCCTCAGGTTTTGAAATATGGGTAAGAAGCATTTGGAAATATGCACAAATATACATCTGCATATATATGTATTCGCGTGTCTGTGTACATGTATGTATAAAGCAATGCTAATTAACACAGCTTTCATTCCTCCTATCAACCTTTATCTGAACCATTGTTAGCTTATTTTTAAAAGCCTTCCTCCCGCACAAGGCTATGATAGGATCAGCTTGTCAAACACGTTCTACCTCATTGGCTTTCCATACAGATTTCCATGGATTTTCCTTTTGTACCATGAAAACATAACAGCAACAATTAGCTGCTCACTAATCTCTTCCCATCTTCAGCAGCTGAAAAGGTTTTAGAAGGAGGGAGAAACAAAGAGTAAGCTGGGCTCTCGGTTGCTATGTGACAGTGCCATTTCTTATACACACAATGCTGACAATTCTCCCTGCTCTCACCTCTCACCCAAAACAGAAGCATTTTTTTTGAGCACAACAGATCACCACTTACTACTCATCCAGTTCAGTGAGAAACACCAAGAGAAAAACAATATTTAAAAGGTGCTTAGCTTGGTCTGAGTCGAACTTGTCAGCAACCCAATATATTAATACAGTTTCCTTCATTTCATGTAATGGTCATTATTTCTGACATTGATGCCACTTAGTTATTCGCATTCTCACTTCTGGGTCAGTGGGTTTTTATATTAATGCACCAGGACTGCACTGCCAGAGATGTTCTTACTTTAGAAGACATTAAGTCTGTTGAATAGCTAGAGGTAAAAGGTCTGATAGCATTGCTCCCAAAGAGCAGTTGAACTCTTTCCAGTGTCTTGCTACCATCACTAAAATTAGGTTATCTGGCCATTATCTTGCTGCTGTTGCAAGATCTAGCTGTGTGTGAATTGGTTGCTGAGTTTTCCAGCATTGTAACTGTGACTTCAAATTTAAAAGTATTTAATTGGCTGTAAAGCACTTTGGGATGCCCTAAAATTTGTGCAAGGCATTAAATAAATATGAGTCAATATTTTAAAATTAGAATTATTATGAGGCATAAGGAGGCCATTCAGCCCACCATATTTGCATTGCTTCTCCATATGAATATTGTCTCTTGATGCCATTCTCCTGTCCTTTCCCAGTAACCCTGACATTGTTTCTTTTCAAATAAACATCTATTGCCTTTCTGAATGCCTCAATTGAACTTGCCTCACTACCCTTCCAGGCAGTACACTCCAGGGCCGAACTAATCACTTTGTGAAAAGGTTTTTCTTACCTTACACTTGCTTCTTTTGCAAATTCCTTTAAATCTGCACCCTCTTGTTCTCTGTCTTTTTACTAGTAGTAACAGTTTCTCCAATTGTACTCTGTCAAGACACTTAATGATTTTACAAACTTATATCAAATCTTCTCCTAGCTTTCTCCTCTGTAAGTAAAGTAGCCCCTGTTTCACCAGATCATCTTCATACTCCAAGTCTCTCATCCCTGGAACCATACTTATAAACCTCTTCTGCATTCTTTCCAATGCATTTAAGCCCTTCCTGAAATATAGCACCCATAAGTGCACACATAATTAGTGTCTTGGAAATGTTCAGCATAACCTCTTTGATCTTGTCCTCTATGCTCCTATTAATATAATATAAGATAATATATGCTTTAGCAAATGCTCTTTCCACCTATCCTGTCACATTTGAACTAAAAACAGCAATGCTGGAAAAACTCAGTGAGTCTAGCTGCATCTGTGGAGGGAGAAACAGAGTTATTGTTTTGAGGAACTTATCTTTGAAGTGTTCAAAACTGCGCCTGGGTTGGTGGAAGAGTATTTTGAAAGTGATGCATGACTTAGCAACCAAACAAGTTGTTTTACCATTAATGTAGCAAACTTATTGAGTATGTAAGAGCTGCACTTACCCAGGCAAGCAGAGAGTATCCAATCACACTCATGACTTATGTTTGGTAGGTGACGGACAGGTTTTTCAGATTAGAAGTAAGTTGACCACCACAGAATTCCAAGCCTTTGACCTGCTCTTGCAGCCTTAATATTTATAGGCCTGGTCCTACTCAGTTTGTGGCTAACTGTTATCAGCAGGGTGTTGATAGTCGGAAATTCAGTGATGTTCATGCTGTTGATGTCTAGATGAGGCAGTTGGATTATTTTTTGTTGGAAATTCTTATTGCTTGCCATTTGTGTCATGCAAATGTTACTCTCTGCCTATCAGCCCAAACCTTAATGCAAATGGACACAGACATCTTCAATATCTGAGGTACTGTAAAATTTGAAATTATCAGCGAACATCCCCAATTCTGATCTTATGGTGGAGGGAAAGTTATTCACGAAGCAGCTGAAGATGATCGAGTCCAGGACACTACCCTGGGCAACTCTGGCAGTGATGTGATGGGACAGAGATGATTAGCCTCAAGCAACAACAACTGTCTTCTTTATGGTTCCAATCAATGGAGTGTTTTCACTTGATTCCTAATTGACTCAGTTTTGCTCAATATATTCAAGGGGAATGGAACATGGCACTTTGGCATAAATTTTGCAGTGAAAATGTCAGTTTAGTTTAATCTGACCAAGTGAACATATAGGTTTCTCATGCTTCCACAGGTTTTCAAATTCAAATCTTGGAGCAACTCAGTTCCACACCAAACACATTTCAAAACTTTCCTAGTGAGACTATTAAATCTGTTTTGATGCTTTATTTTGTCTGTTAATCTGTCTTTATTGGGAATCAAGTGTAATCAATACAGAGAATCTGATGAATTAACAAGATGAAAAAGACACACCAAAGAAATTGTGAATGGAAGGAAGTATTGGATGACATTCTGAAATGTTCAGGTGATAATAAAGGACAGAATTAAAAGATTGTATTTCAAAATAATGATACAAATATGATACAGAAAGAAAAAGAGAAAATGTTGATTTTTTAAAAGCCATTTGATTGCATAAGTAATAGTTCATCATCAAACATGTTAAATAGTATTCACAGAGTGATCACAGAACATTCACCAGCTCTGCAGTTGAGTAGACTTTATTATAATCGTATTTCAGTGAGACTGGATCCCAAGAGTTAGTATGTGACTAGTATAATTCTTCGTGTTTTACAGTAAAAGCTGTATTGCAATTTGAATGCATTGTCAGTCACACTGTATTACTGAGTGCAATTGTATTATAATTTAATGGGATAAATTTATATCATTGGCAGATTGGTAAACAGAATATTACACATAATGCTGAGGGCACCGTGTTGTATAATTGACGGTGAAGAAGGTTATCTAAGATTACAAGAGCTTTTCATCAATGGGCTGAAGAGTGGTAGATGGAGTTTAGATTGTTAGATTTATGTTTAAATTTTTATTGTCATGTACTCAAGTACATAAGTACAGTGAAAAGTGTATAATGTCGCCACAAATGGCACCATCTTAGGTACAAAGGTACCTTGGTACAAAACAGTAAAAGAAACAAAGTTTCAAGCATTAAGCATTATGTTCATAGAATAAATAGAAAAATAAAGAAATAAGGTAATAGTTAAAAATTAAAGTCCTTCTTAATAAAAACTATAAAAATGCAGTTCAAAGTTCAACAGACTTTGATGAATCATCTGCTTAGCTTGCTCTCTGGGAGGCCTCAGCTGTCTGTTCTTGACAATGCTGCTGCAGATATTGAGGGACCTCCCTCACTGCCCGCTCTTCTCATGTTGGGCTATGATGTCATCACTGCTTCTGCTGACACTGACACCACCCCAATCTCTTCCTGCTGCCTCTGAAACATGCCTGAGCAGGACCCACTTGCATGCCAAGGTGCCACGATGCCAGGCTAAAAGACTGGGCCAAGACCCCACCACATTGGGCTGCGGCTGCCGAAAGACCAGGATAAGACACCACCATGTCCAGGTGAGAGACCACCATGTGCTGTCAAGAGGCTGGGCCGAGAGGCTGTCACAAGCCACTGAGAGACCAGGCCAAGGGACTGCTGAGAGACTGGCCCAAGAGACCGTCACTGACCGGGCCAGGCCAAGAGAACTCCTTGCTGAATGTGCGTGGAAGCTGGGAGTGAAGAAAAGAAGAAAATAAACACTAAGAGAGAAAAGAGAGAAAAAAATGTACAAAGCAGATGAGCTCTGGCTGAAGTGTCCTACTCTGCCACCACTATCTTGGATCCATTTTGGATCTTGGTTTGATTTGGATAAATGTAAGGTATTGCATTTTGGTAAAACAAACAAGCGCATGATTTAGACAATTAATGGTAGGGCCCTGAGTAATGCTGTAGAACACAGAGACCTAGGAGTTCAGGTACATAATGCTTTTCAATTTGTATCACAGGTAGACAGGGTGGTTAAGAAGTTGTTTAGTGCCTTCATTGTTTGGATCTTTGAGTATAGGAGTTGGGATGTCATGTTGAGGTTATACAGGTTGTTAATGTGGCCTCTTCCAGAATACAGTTCTGGTCATCTGCTGTGGCAGGATACTATTAAACTGGAGACAGTTTAGAAAAGATTTACCAGGATGTTGCCAGGAGTGGAAGGTTGAGTTATAAGGAGAGGCTGGATAGGCTGGGACATTTTTCACTGAAGTGTAGGAGGTTGAGAGGTGACCTTATAGAAGTTTATAAAATTATGAGGGGTATAGATAAGGTGAATAGCAAGGGTCTTTTTCCTAGATGTTCAAAACTAAGGGGCATATTTTTAAGGTTGAGAGGAGAAAGATTTAAGAAGGACATGAGGCACAACTTTTTTATGCAACGAGTGGTTTGTATGTGAAATAAACTGTCAGAGGATGTGATGGATGCAGTTACAGTTACAACATTTAAAAGAGATTTGGATAAATACATGAATAAGAAAGGTTTGGAGGGACATGGGCTAAACACAGGCAAGTCGGGCTAGTTTGGTTTGGGAACATAGTGGGCATGTTGGACTGAAGATTCTGTTTCTATGCCGTATGATTGTATCACTCTATGTCATCAAGAATCTGTCTCAGCTCTTTTATAATTTTATATGTAGCAATATGTAGCAGAGTGGCAGGTTGTATGGTTGCTATTTTGGGTGGTCTGCCACTCTTGAGCCTGGTGAGCACCCTAAAGTTGCCAATTAATGGCCACTAAAGGATCACGTCTTGTCACCAGCTAATGTTTCCCAAATCAGACAAATGCTGGCGCTGATTATGAAATTGTATGAGCTGATGGCAGGCATTGAGGTGCCTACTTTAAGGACCTTCTGGGCCATTGGACATACCTCTCTCCAACCCCCAGGACTTGCTTTTTGATAATTCCTCTCCTCATGGTCTGCTGTCCCAGCCCTCCCCCCTCACCCCTTTGCTCTCCTTGGTATGCCCGAGCAGTCTTGTCTAATGATACCCCAATAATTGGTGTCCTGATTCAATGATAATCTCCACTAGGGATTGATTGAAATGACAACAGTGGCCTCCACTCCTGGTGTTCTTGTTAGCACCAGAATGATGCCAACCATCTTCTTGACCAACAGCTCTGGTATTTTTCTCTCATAAAGATGAAAAGTCCACCAAGTCACTTCATGTCCCGGTGACTATTAAAGGGCAATAGCATCTGGCAAAGTGGAGGGGTCTAACTTAGTGTTGAAGTGTACACTGGTGAGAGAGAGGGTCAATGAGGGGCAATGCTCCAATATAACATCTTGGTCTGTGCATTAGAGAGACTATTACAATGCAACATTGTTGCAGTGCATTATAGGTGTGTAACAGTGTTGTTGCTGCTTGTAGCTACAGAATATCGGCTGTTCTGGTAATTCCATCTATCTGTCTCACCCCATCGTCACACATCTGTTGTATTTAGTCTGCAGTCACTTTGGAACATCAATCATCCAATTATACGCAGGGAAATCTCCCATTCTGCTGCTCCCCACTTTGCCATCAGAAGTGTTGTCCTTAAGCTCTGCTCAAAATCCGAAACATTCCCTTTTTCTTTTCTGGGTGTCAGTTTTTCGAGTCCTTCTCGTTTTTCAATTACCTCTTTATTTGATAATGGTCTTTATATGGATTTTTTTTAGCATTTATTTTAGTGTCCATATTTCAAAGCTTCAGATATTTACCTCCAAATTTCTGAGACAAGCAGAAAAATGGATGGAATGAAGTATTTTTTGAGATTTTTCCTTTATACAAGTTTGAGTTTTCTTATTAGCATATCCTTCACGAAATTCCTTCTGGATATATTTGTCTTTTGACTTCAACACCACATCTACCATCCTGTGCTATCGTTTGTCTGAAATGACAATCCTTGTCTACTTGTTCCTGTTAGCAACGTACACTTCAATCTTATACTTTTGTCGTTTTTGTGTTCATACTTAACCCACATTCAAAACTTCTGGATGTCACGTTCCAGCTGTTATAATACATCGTGACTGTATTACAATAAGGTCTCAAACAATATCTTTTCATTAGTAGTTATAGTTTGTTCAGTCAACCTGTCGGCGAGTTGAGCGGTTGTTATCGTTCCTGTCACAGGGGGGTGCTATGATTTCGTTCACTGCAAATTGAGTTCCTGACCAAGCCCGACAGCTCTCCAGATACCTGCAGCATTAGATCTCGGCTTTTTTCTGGCATTATATTCGCCGCAGGGATAGTGTTGTTCCCCTACTTTCTCATCTCCTGCACGTCTGAAAAGGTTAACCATTATTTGTCTGGTTAGGTTCCGCTGGTAGTTTATTGGACTATATGATAAGCGTCATAAATGAAAATACCTTTGAGAATCTGTTTTCCCTATTTTGTCTGATGGAAACGGTTTTTTTGTTTTTGCAGATTTTACGTTTAACTAACATCAGTTATATATTTCTCTTCCCATGCCTTGTACAGTTGGAAACAGTCCTTGTACGGCGCAAAGATGAACATATTGGGGTTCAAACTGATCGAGCAGTCTTGGTACTTGGTACACAGAGACCACAGGACACTGGTCCCTGTATACAGCTCCTATACTGAGCCACTGCACACCAGAAAATGGAGGAGATCTACTTAGGATCTCTGTCCCTTTATATTGCCGCATGATTGCTGGAGTCTCCGCAATGGTGACCCCATTTCAGCTTCCAGTGGATACAGCTAAATTATTTCCCCACAACCCCCGAAATAGAACATAGAACATTTTAGCGCAGTATAGACCCTTCAGCCCTCAATGTTGCGCCGACCTGTCATACCAATCTGAAGCCCATCTAACCTGCACGATTCCATGTTCGTCCATATGCTTGTCCAATAACGACTTAAATGTACTTAAAGTTGGCGAATCTACTACCGTTGCAGGCAAAGCATTCCATACCCTTACTACTCTCTGAGTAAAGAAACTACCTCTGACATCTGTCCTATATCTATCACCCCTCAATTTAAAGCTATGCCCCCTCATGCTCGCCGTCATCATAATTGGAAAAAGGCTCTCCCTGTCCACCCTATCTAACCCTCTGATTATCTTATATGTCTCTATTAAGTCACCTCTCAACCTTCTTCTCTCCAACGAAAACAGCCTCAAGCCCTCAGCCTTTCCTTGTAAGACCTTCCCTCCATACCAGGCAACATCCTAGTAAATCTCCTCTGCACTCTTTCCAAAGCTTCCATGTCCTTCTTATAATGCAGTGTCCAGAACTGTACACAATGCTCCAAGTCCGGTGCACCAGAGTTTTGTACAGCTGAAGCATAACCTCATGGTTCCGGAACTCGATCCCTCTACTAATAAAAGCTAAAACACTGTATGTCTTCTTAACAACCCTGTCAACCTGGGTCGCAACTTTCAAGGATCTGTGTACCTAGACACTGAGATCTGTCTGCTCCTCTACACTCCCAAGAATCTTACCATTAGCCCAGTACTTTGCATTCCGGTTACTCCGACCAAAGTGAATCACCTCACACTTGTCCGCATTAAACTCCATTTGTCACCTCTCAGCCCAGCTCTGAAAGTAAGCTGGGACATTGTGTCCTTTCATCTCCCTGCAAACAAGATCTTTATAGGGGGACCTCAAAGAAGCTTGGGTTTCATCACATTGAGTCCTGAGAAAGTGAAGGGTTGATAGGGAGGCAATATTCATGGAAGGATTTATAAACAAAGATCAGAATTTTATAACCAAAAGGTTGCTTGATTAGTAGCCAGTATAGGTCAATGAGCATGGGGATTTGGTGCAAGCCAGGCCACAAACAGTAGAGTTTGAATTGCTGCAAGATGATGAAGGATAGAATATGTGAGACCAACCAGGAGTGCATTGGAACAACTAGGTCTGGTGCAAAATGTATAGACGAGGGCAGTGTGATGGATGTAATCTACAGGGACGTCAGTGAAACTTTTGACAAGGTCTTGCATTGGATACTGATCAAGAAAGTAAGAATCTATGGGATCCAGGGCAATTTGGCAAATTGACTTAATGGCAAGAGTCAGAAGGTGTTGGTCGGAGGTTATTTTTGTAACTGAAAGCTTGTGTCCAGTGGCATATTGCAGAGTTTGTTGATGCATCTCATGCTGTTTGCATTGTACATCAATGATTTGAGCATAAATATAGGAGGTTTGATCAGAAGGTGATATGAAAGTCCATGGTGTAAACAGTGAGGTGGAAAGCCTTAGACTATAGGACAATAACTGCCAAAGGAAATGATAGAGGCAGGTACAGTTTTAACATTCTGGAGGGACATGAATAGGAAAGATTTAGAAGGATATGGGCCAAGTGCATTCAAATGGGACTAATTTAGTTTGGTTAACTTGGTCGGCTTGGATGACCTAAAGGGACTATTTCAGTGCTGTAAGACTGCCTGACTCTATGTGGTCTAGTTAGATGGGCAGAATAATGCCTGATGGAAGTTAATTTTAAAAAGTGTGAGGTGATGCATTTTGGAAGGATTAACAAGGCAAAGGAGTACACACTGAATGGTAGCATTCTCACAAGTACAGTGGATCAGAGGCCTTGATATGCATGTCCACAGATCATTGAAGGC
The DNA here is from genome assembly GCF_047496795.1 of Chiloscyllium punctatum. Taxonomy (NCBI): domain Eukaryota; kingdom Metazoa; phylum Chordata; class Chondrichthyes; order Orectolobiformes; family Hemiscylliidae; genus Chiloscyllium; species Chiloscyllium punctatum. The sequence goes on along the minus strand of NC_092747.1, from coordinate 114,291,243 downwards.
AACTGGACAGTTGGATAAGGTGGATTAGAAGGCATGTTGGATACATACTTAAATTACCTACAAGAGCAAGGATGTTGTGATCGAGCTACATATAATATAGGCCACAGCTGTGTGCAGTTCTGATCACCACACTATAGGGAGGGTGTGATTATACTCGAGAGGATACAGAAGAAATCTGTGAGGATGTTGCTTGGACTGGAGTGTTTGAGCTATGAAGGGAGACTAGATACACTGGGTTTATTTTCCTTAGAGCAGACAAGGCTGAGAGGGGACCAGATTGAAGTGTATAAAATGAAGAGGGGCACAGATGGGATATATCAGAAGAAACCTTTTCCCTAATAGAGGATAAATAACCAAGGCAAATAGATTTAAAGTAAAGAGCAGGACATTTGTAGTTTCTTTAAGGAAGAATGTTTTCACCTAGGAGGTGATGGTACCTGGAACTCAGTGCCTATAAAGGGGTAGAGACAGAAATCCATCCTAACATTTAAGAAGCATTTGGATCATTACTTAAAACACCATAGCATGTAAAGTAACAGGCCAAATGCTGGACATTAGGACTAAAATAGATAGGTGCTTGGTGGAATCAGTGGGTTGAAGGCTGTAAAAGTTTATATCTCAAGGGCATGCAGTTCAAATGTGTGACCCAGACTCTTGAAGCAACTATGCTAAATGGAGACTCCCAGGAGAAAGTGGAAACACTTTAGGAATGTCCTCAAAGCATTCCTGGGATTTAATATTCCCACTGATTTATAAGAGTCCCTGGCTTGTGACTAACCAAAATGGAGACTGCTCATTGATGAAGACACCAGACACTCAGGCAGTCTTATTTTGGAACATGCAAAGATAAAATTGTGGTATCAAACGGAGCATACAAAACCTCAAACAATCCACTTACATATGCACCTTCAAACACCACTTGTCCCACATGAGACCTTACCTGCATTTGGGGAGGCAATGGTTTAATGTCATTGGATAGTAATCTAGAGGTCTAATAGACTGGGCACCTGGGTCCTAGTCCCATAATGGAAGCTGGTGGAATTCAACGTTAATTTAAAATAAAATCTGTAATTGAAAGCTAATGGTGACAATGAAACTACTGTTAATTGTTGTTAATTCATAAATTCCACTTTAGGGAAGAGCTATGTCATCCTTGCCTGGACTGGCCTACAGTTGACTCCAGACACACGGCAGTATAGTTACACTTAACTGCTTTAAATATCTTGTCAACTATCTCAGAGCCCTTTGAACTGGAGCTGAAGCATGTCATGCTCAATACTGAGGGACTGTCAAAAAGGAAGGAAAATTAATGCTGTACTTTTGGTTGATGAAGAGCACGATGCAGATGGAAAATAAAACAATGTCAAGGATAGAACTTTGGCAAACTGATTGACTTTTCCCAGGCCATGTCATGGATGGGGAAATGGAGTGATATTTAGTAAACGTGGACATAACGATGAGCCACATACTGGGCAAAGTTTGTACTTCTTTCTATGATCCATTAAGATGATGGTGAACTGGGGAGATTTCTGAAAGAGATAAATCTGTTCCCTGCTTATGATGGTTGAAAAGTGTGGCACTAGAAAAGCATAGTAAGTCAGGCAACATCAGAGGAGCAGGAGAGTCGAGGTTTTAGGTATAAGCTCTTCATCCAACATTCCTGATGAAGGGCTTAAGCCCGACACTTCAACTCTCCTGCTCCTTGCATGCTACCTGACCTGCTGTGCTTTTCCAGCGCCACACTTTTCCACTCTGATCTCCAGCATCTGCAGTCTTCACTTTCTCCAGTCCCTGCTTAAAAAAGTCCATGTGACTGGAGGTTGCCATGGGAATGAATAGCAAGGAAGAAAAGGGTAAATAGAAAGCTAATTGCAGTGGGATCGGTCTAAGTTTTCTGTTTGGCAGCTCAAAACTAAGAATTTGGGTAAAAAGACAACAGGCAAAATTCTCTCCAAATGGAACAGTTTTCTGGTTGGCAGTCTTTGAACAGACCCTTGTGTTGAAGCAAGCCTTTGAATATGCAGCAGTGACTGTGTTCTGTGTGCTCGGCACCTGGAAAGCGCAGAGAACTGAAGACAGGGAAGGCAAGGAATTCCGGATTAGACAAGACCTATTACCGTTGTTTCAATGTTGCCAGAGTACACCAGACTGTTGAAGTAGTCAGAGAGGACTTCTCCAGGGATTCTGCACCACCAGCGCTGTCATGAGCCGAGTGAGAGAGAGTTCATAGATGTGCAGCTTGTTGGTCAAGATCAATTCCAGGGCCACTGTTTGGGATATGGCCATTAATGAATGTTACTCAATTCCCGTAATAATTGACTGAGAAATCCGACACCCTATACTCTAGAGGTCAGTTAGGAAGAATGTGAAATTGCACGTAGTCCGTTCTAAAACAGGAGGCATGGAAGCAAAAGAGTAATATGGTAAGAAATTTTTGCAGTCACCCATTTAAGTATTTATCAACATTTGGATCTTCAAATTACTGAAGTTGACTTTCATCGTTCACGTTTCGTCCATTGCACAATTTAAGAAATTTATTCTAATTTTTCCCGACTGCTTCATTTAATTCTTTATTTTTTTTAAAAAAAAGTTCGGAGTTTAACACGTTTTAATCGTAAGAAATTGACAGGTTCCCTGATTCCCTGTCATGGGCTACCCTGAGAGTCACAATGGGGGGCGGGACTGAGCCACAGTGTGAACCCACGGTATGTTTATTGGTCAGAAACCGGGGTCGCCCGAGGAAGCTATCCTCACTCTAGCAACAGTAACCGGTGCAATGAAATAAAACCACCTCACAAACATTGCTTCAAAATATTCTTTGTTTAGTATCTTGTAGATTTGTGTGCAATGTTGAGGGTGAATTCTTTGTCGCGTGCAAGTTGATTGTCCCTGTTTCTTTGAATGAATCTCTGTGATTAAACTGAAGAGAGTCTGCGAGTTTAAGTGTTGCTTCAATGCCTAGGTCTTTAAATGTATCACAGATGAAATCCACTGGATAACTCTTGGATCGATTTTCGACATGTAAAAATGTATTTTTTTTTCTTTATTCTGAAAATCTACGACATTGATAAATGTTGCCCTATGACAAATTAATGTCGGGGAAGTTCAGGGATAGTTTAGTTACAGAATTAACTGTAAGGCCCTTTTGAAAGTTTGTCTCTAAGTATAGGGACTAGGCTTGTTTAATGCAAGTATTCGGGGGAGTGGAGAGATTGGAAATAAAATAAAATATATTAACTGAAATCCAATTGCCTGTAACCTTTCTCATATCTCCATGAGATTGTGACAACCCTAAGCAGTCTAAAAAGATTTTTTTTTAAGATATCACTTTCTCAAGGATAACTAGGGACATGCTGACCAGCCAGCGACGGCCAAGCCCCACGACTGAATAATAAAGAAATTTATCCCTGTCTGTCCTTCAAATAACTTGATTTGAGTTACGTGACATGTCTAATCAGGACCCTCAGATCTGCTTTGATTAAAATAAAGAACTGCTTGAAATCTGAAACAAAAACAGAATGCTGGAGAAACTCAGCAGGTCTGGCACCATCTGTGGGGAGAGAAACAGTGTTAATGTTTTCGGGTGCAGTGAAACTGAAAATGAATCCTTTCCCATTTTACTGGATCATGTAACAAGCGTCGCTCTCCAAACAGGAACAACAGTCATCAGAATCAAAAACAGAAATTGCTGAAGAAACTCCGCACTCAGAATGGCCGGGTCGAAATCGCCATTGGATGCAGAATTTTATATCAAATATATTTTATGATGGTCGCTTTTTTTTAGATTTCCTAAGATCCATCCACCAATGCAGGACATTGTAACAGTTTCTTGTTTTTACAGAGTTGATTCTTGCAGGACACGGTCAGATGTGATGCCTAGTTTAACACCGGCCAGTTTGACTTCAGTACAGAATAAAATCCGATCCAAATCCGCCCTATTCGACCGAGTGACTTCGATTAAAATTGGCCCTTGGGCTTTAGGAGAGCAAGTTTTAAAATAGCGATTTCTGCGTGTTGTTGCTATTTTGCCTACAAGGCTGGATCGACCAAAGCCATCAGAAAACGTTGAACTGGATTGTATTTATCACTCCACATTCCAAAGTATGTACAATCTCGGCGTTCTGAACATCACGTTCTACACATGGCTTTTTCATTTGTTGTCAGGTTTTATTTTCCAGAGAGAAGCTGATGGCCAGTAACACAAGAGGTAGTAACTCCTGAGGCTAATGGGACTTCTGTCATTGTCGTTCTCCCTCGGTCTCTGTGAAGATTATGTGCTTGGATTCTAAAAATCTAAAGACCCAAAGGCAAGAAAATTAACCACTGAGCTGAAGTGATGTTGTGTAGTGTATACTGTTATTAAGCAAAAAAAAACAATATTATTTACTTTGTACTGAAGCACAATGTAAAACAATCAAAATCTTTCTGAAAGTGATAAAAAAACTTCAATAAAGCTGTAGTGAATCTTGCATCTTACCTTTAATGAGAGGTTCTTTGACAGTTTGACATTAAACTCTAACAGATGACGTTAAGGTCTTGCTACTCAAAGAAATCTGAAATTAAGGCTTCAGTACATGTTAATACGGCTATTAAAAATCTAAACCCTTGCACTCCAGGCTAGACAGCTGATCTAACTACAACTTTATAAAAGGCAATTATACTCACATTTAAATGCAAGGTGCGTGAGAAAGAAAATGGGGACAAGTCTCGTTTAAATGTGTTCTTTTGAATATTTATTAAGCATAATATTGACAGGTAAATCATTTATCAAGTTTCAGTGAGTGCATAAAAGCAAAGAGATTGATTTTGCAATTACCCTTCACATCCATATCACAGGATTCTTATTAGCGTTGAATGTCCTAATTAAATACCTTACACCTCGTTTACACTACAGAAAAAATTCTATTCAGATTCCATTTATCCAAATTGAATTCACTAATTCTGACGTGTCTGGCGTGCTGAAGAATCGGCTAAATGGCAGTTTGTAGCTGCGCCGTACATTTTATACAAAGTAAGAATCATTGCAGTATTGTTACTTCCCTGAAGCCACAATTCCAAATCAGATACCCGATATTTCATCCCTAAAACCATCTGTTTTGTGACTGCAGATCAAATATCAGCTGCACTCATTGAAGAGTGGATAATTTCTAATGAAAATATTTTTGCTATGTATTTTTCTGAAGGTGGCACACCTGAAACAGTCGTTCCGCAGGATAATGAGGTGTGATTGGCTGAACAAAGATTTCAATGTCAGATTACTAACTTCTATACCCAATCATAAATTGCTTGCGTTTTTGATGAACTAACGGTAAGGGTTGATGTAGGTAATACTATTGGGATGGTGCACATGGACATCCAAAAAGACCAAAAAGTGGCCTACCGCAGATTTTAAAGTAAAGTTATGGCTCATGGAATAAAAAGGACAATTTAATACAGAGAAAACAGAAATGGTTCACTTTGGTAAGAAGAATACAATAAAGGAAATTGAGGAGCAGATCAAAGGTGACACGACAGGTTGAGAGGCTGGTTAAAGATACATATGGAATTGTGCTTTATCATTTGGGGCATACAGTACAAAAGAAATGGAGTTATGTTAAGTCTGTGAAGTACATTGGTTCAGCCTCAAATGGAGCATTTCTTCCAGTTCAGAGCACAATATTTAGGAAGCATAGCAATCATTGCAGAAGGTACAGAAAGATTCATGAGGATGGTCCGAGGGAAGATGAACTACACTTACATAGATTGGAGAAGTTGGAATAGCTCTCTGTTGAGAAAGATGAGAAGATTTAATAGAGGTATTCAAAACCATAAGGGAATCTAACAAGAGCAAAAACGAAAAACCTGTTCCCACTGATGGAAGAATTGAGAACCAGATAGTACAAATTTAATATAATTGGCAAAAGAAGCAATCATGACATGAAGCAAATGGATAAAAATATTACAGAAAATGTTTATTATCTGGAATGGACTTTCTGAGAGTGCATTGAAGCAGGGTCCATTTAGTGTTTCAAAAGGAATTTGAATAATTATCTGAAGAGGAAACATTTGCTGGAAATGGAAAAAGGCAGGGAGCAGCACTAGGTAAATTGATCCTTCAGAAGGCCAGCCTAGGTAGGACAGGTTAAATGTTCAGGGGTATATTAACTGACCAAACGGTGCTAACCAGCTTTATTATTCCATCTACCATGGCTTAGTGAGCTGCTTCACCCATTATGTCCACATCTGTCTCTATTCCATGTTCCCTGTTCTGTAACCATGCATGATTCAATGAAATTAATAAAAGGATTGATTAAATTTTCAATCATTAATTAAGAGCAATTGGCATATTATACTTAAAACAGTAATTTGTTTTTAGAGTACTTTATTTTCTCGACTTCAGCAGCAACCAACCAATCTACAATAACAACCTTTATTTAGAGATTGCCTTTAATATAATAAAACATACTAAAATGCTTCACAGGAACATACAAATATATAAAATAGCAACAGAAGTAGATCTTTCAGCCCCTTGACCTGCACTACTATTCAATAAGACCAAGGTTTATTTGTTTCTGTTTCAAATTCAACATCCCATCTAATCTCAATAACATACAATTCCCTTGCCTAACAAGAATCTGTCTCTCTCTGTCTGCCTTAAAAATATTCAACAAGCCCATCTCCACCACCTTCTGAGACAATGGCCTTAAAAGTCTGAAAGGAGAAACATTTCCTCACTTGCATTCTAAAAGGGTGACGCCAATGACCCACAAGAGGAAACATCTTTCCACATCTACATTGTCAAGGATCTTATATACTTCAGTCAAGTCACCTCTCACTCTTCTAAACACCAGTAGAAAAAAACATGTTCAGCTGAGCCTCATTAGCAAATCCCTTATTCCAGGTATCAATTTAGTAAATCTTCTCTGAATCACTTCCAATGCATTTCCAACCTTCCATAAGTTAGGAGACCAAAACTGCAAACAGTATTCTAGATGTGGTCTAACCAATATCCTCTGTAACTGAAGCATACCAACCTTACTTGTATGTTAAATCCCTCTTTTAATAAAAGATAACATGCCATTAGTCTTCTTGATTACCTACTATACTGGAATATTAACTTGTTGTGACTGGAAAATTTAAAGCATTCTGTGCCTTGGAATTCTGCAGTCATTCTCCATTTAAACTTACTCTGCTTTTTAATTCTTTCTGCCAAACTGAACAACTTCACACTTTCCTATATCATGCTCCATCTACCAGCTTTCTGCCCAATCACTCAATGTATTTATCTGTTTTCAACCTCCTTGTGTACAACATATTTTTCTCCACAACATATTTTCATTCTAGTTTTATGTATTACTTCATACCTCCACTTGTCTAAGTTATTGTCATAAATTATAAAAAGTTGAGACCCCAGCATAGACCTCTGTGGAGTCCACTCATCACATCCTGCCAATCAGACAGAGGTCTATTTGTCAGCCCTCTGTTTTCTGCCTGCCATCCAGTTTCTATCCATATTAATATGCTACAAAGTAAGACAATGAGCTGTATAAGGAAATATTATGTCAGATGACCAAATATTTGCACAAAGATTTGGATTTTAGGGAGTAAAAAGAGAATATTGAGGTTGGGAGGTGGAAATGTGTGGCAGGAATCTTCAGGAACTTGGGTCTCAGGCAACTTAAGACATTTCTGTTGATGCTGAAGCAATAATAATTGGAGATGTGGAAGATGTCAGTATGGGAAGGGTGCAGTGTTCTTGGACAAATGTGAGGCTGGACGATTTACATTGATTGGGACAGATGAGACAAAAGAGTTTTCTTAGTTCATTTCAGCTTTCATCCTGAATTTTATTTTTGCCTGAGAAGTGTCATTTTGTTTGCAGGAATTTCACAAAAGAAACTCAACAGTTCAAAATACAATTCATATTCACACAATGAGCTAATGGGAAAAGTATATAGTATTGGTGACCACAAAAGGTTATAGATATTGCTCTCCATTTGAGAGAGACAAATTAAGAATGTAAAAACTATAAGCAGGAGTAGGCAATTCAGCTCCTCAAGTTTGCTCTGCCATTTGATATAATCATGGCTGATAGTACCTCAGATCAACTCCACTTTCCTTCCCACTCTCCATAACCCTTCAACCCATTACTAACTAAACATTTGTCCACCCGCCTCCATAAATTTATTCAACGTCCTGGCATCTTCCACACTCTTTGGTAGTGAATTCCATAGATTCACGACCCTTTGACGCAAGCAATTTCTCCTACTCTCTGTTTTAAATCTGCTACCACTTATCCTAAAACTGTAACCTCTCATTCTCAATTGCCCCACAAAGGGAAACAGTCTTTCTACATCTACTTTGTCAATCCCTTTTACCATTTTATATACCTCAATTAGATAACTTCTCATTCTTCTAAGAGAGAACAGGCCTAAACAGCTCAGCCCTTCTTCGTAAAACAAACACCTCAACTCTGGAACCAATTTAGTGAACCTCCTCTGAAGTGTCTCTAATACAATTACATCCCTCTTCAAATTAGGGAACCAAAATTGTACATAGTACTTCTGGCACAGTTTCACTAATGCCCTGTACCATTGCAGCAATTCTTCACTGTTTTTATACTCCATTTCTTTACCAATAAATGCCAAAATTCCATTTGCCTTCCTTATTATCTGCTGTACCTGCATACTAATTTTCTGCGATTCATGTTAGAGAACATCTAGGTCCCTCTCTCCCAAAGCACTCTGAGGTTTTTCTCCAAATTGATAATAAGTTTCCTTTCTATTCTTCTAATTAAAATGGATATCTTCATACTTACCTATGTTAAACTTCATCTGCCAAATTTTGGCCCATTCACCTAAATCTATCCAAAGCCATTTGTAGATTTCTTTATTATGAATTACAACTTACTTTCCCACGTGTGTATTTAAGCGTCATCTGCAAATTTGACTTTCTAACCCTGTATCCAAGTCAGTAACATAGATCGTAAACAGTTGGAGCCTGACAGTCTAATCCTGTGGCATCCTACTTGTTACATCTTGGCAACCAGTTAAAAACCATTTTATCCTAACTCACTGCTTTCTGTTAATTAGCCAATCTTCTATCCAAGCAAATAAATTAGTTACATAAAGCCTAAAAGGTACCACTGACAGTCTAGGTGGCAGTTCCTGATGAGAGTTGGCCCAGGATTTGAACTCATGTCATTCTGTATCAATTCAGAGAAAATTAAAATTATGACAGAAAGAGGCCACTCAGCCCATTGTATCTGCACTGGCTTTTTAAGCATTTTAACTATCTAGTTATCTAAAGCAACCAACCCAGAGCCATCAGAACAGTATTAGCAACAGAATATGACAGGAAGAAAAATCTCATTCTTGACATCTAAGGTATCAACACAATGATGAGAGTCTATCTAGTAAGAAGTGAGAACCTTATTTCCATACATTTGCATCTTAAATGAGGCATATCTTGCCCAATTTCTGTGCAGTTATCAATTCTTCCAGTGCCTTTTAGTTCATTGCCGCTTCTTTTAGAATTTAAGACTCATAGCATCTCTGCTTTACCTTGTTTCTTGGGACAAACAGAATGCCAGCTAACTTTGATAGTTGCCAACAATGAACAGTGAAGGGGATGGACATTTGCTGTACAGCAGTTTGCTATTTCAATGTAATACCTACAGCATGTGCCAGCTGTTGACATGGCAGACATGTTGCATGTGTCACAATCAAATAGCATTTCTGAATGTCTAAGGTGAGTAGTCCTTAGTTGAAAGAAAGGGAATTGTGGTCCGTAGATGAGGTTATAATAAGGGCATTTTCTTATCTCAGCTATGATCAGGGCTGAAGATTTGAGGAGTAAACTTGAAGGGAGGGTTATTAAGTGTTGTTCATACTGTGTAGGGGAAAGTGTAAATCTTGTGTAGGGATTGGATGCACTACACTGGGACATAGACAGGATAATGATATTGAAGGAGGGCAATTTATAATAGTGGGATCTGATCTAGTTAGGAAGGTGTAGGATACAAGTGATCGCCACCCAGGCTTCAATGAGGGCACAGTTGCTAGACATCATGGGCTTGGAACTGTAGTTGGCCTGGAGCTGAGGAAGAAAGTAAACAATATTGATTGCCACTTAATTCTTTTATTTATTTTGACAATGTGGGGAGCCTCAAAGCCAATGGGGTGGCAGGGATATCTACACAAAAGGATATAGGAAAAGTGGGGTAGAATCTTGAATTGTAGGCAGGGCTCATTCTCAAGAGCAAGACCTAGTTAAGGTGCCATTCTTTCACCAAATCCCAACTGCGCTAACTAAAAGCATGAAAATGGCTGCTCCCCCATTCACAATGCATACTATGTTTTATGTTTGACTGCATCAAGTGGGCTAGACATGTTTGAAGCAGAGTTTGGATGTTAATGTAGTATTGGATATCACCCATCTCTAAGTGAGTCGTGAGTGTGGTGCTAGAAAAGCACAGTCGGTCAGGCAGCATCTGAGGACCAGGAGAATCGACGTCTCGGACATAAGCCCTTCATCAGGAAAGAGGCTTGTGGCTCGGTGCTAAGGGATAAATGGGAGGGGGGGTGGGGTTGAGGGGACGTAGCTGGGAAAGCGATAGGTAATGAAGGTGAGGGAGAAGGTGATAGGTCAGAGGGGGCAGTGATGGATGAGTCCAGAGGGAGGCTTGGGACTGGGATAATGTGAGGGGAGGGGAAATTGGGGATGCTGTTAAAATCCACATTTATCCTGTGTGGTTACAGGGTGGCAAGGTGGAATATTTGGCGTTCCTCCTCCAGGCGTCGGGTGGTAATGGTTTGGTGGTGGAGGAGGTCCAAGTGACCTCCCTTGAACGATACATACGTAGATCCATTCCAGAGAAGTGACCATGTAGTCACACACACAAATTGGCCATAGCTGTGGAACATGAGTGGAGGCAAGACCCTATTAGAATGTATTCACATTAACTTTGCAATTGGTGATCGCATCAAAGAGCTAGGTCTTGGCTGCACTCAAGAATATAAGGCTTGAAGGGCATCTAAAATTTGTTGCTATCCAGGATATTGCTCAGTGAAGAGTAATGTCTCAGCAAAATAATATCCAATGCCCTGTGTTTGACAAGGCTGTTTGACTCTGACACGGTTAACGTGTATCCCATCCTTAATGTTAAAACGACAGACAGACATAATGATTTAAAGTGTGTATATATTATATTTACAGATGTGTGAGTGTATTTATAATAATGTGTCATTTTTGTCCATCCCCAGTTGCCCTTGAACTGAGTGGCTTGCTCAGCTATTACAAAGGGCAGTAAAGAGTTGCTGTGAGTCTCGAGAGATAAGGACATCAGATTTCCTTCCCAGAATGCATTAGTGAACTAGGTGGGCTGCGGAGATGTGCAGTGATGTGCTCATCCTCCTCTAATCTCAAAGGAGAATCCACACAGGTGAAAGTCTCTGAGGCGGTGGATGCTGCAGGAGAAAACCTTGCTAATGGAATCTCTGAGTAAGCTGTGGCTCAGAAACAGAAGTAGAGTTGATAGCTGGAAGGTAACAGCTGCAGGGATCTCAGGTGCAGTGCAATAGAACAAGATGGATACATAGAGTCCACATGCATAATTAAAGAAGTGAGTTACGGAAGATTGCATAAGAAAAGTGCCATGATGGAAACAATCCCTAGAACTCCCTTGAAAGGGGTGACATTCAGCCCATTGTTCCAGAATCCATCTTTCCCAGAGATTTACTGCAGAAGGCTGTGGACATGGGGAGTTAAGTATATTGAAGGCTGAGACAGATCAGATTTTTAACCAGTCAGGAATCGAGGTTTATGGGAATGTTGAGGATTATCAAATCAGCAATGATCTCATTGAATGGCAAGCAGTCTTAAAGAGCTGAATAGCTCACTTGTGCTCCTACATATGAAGGTCCTATGGTCTAAAAAGCCTGAAGTTCACTTGGAGTTATTGATATGCACATCCTGAGTGTTTGGCATTAAGCTTTGTGTATCCAGACTGAGAATTTGAAATAGTTTGGTGTGTGAAATACCTGAATATTTGAGTTCTTCCTGTTGGAATCCCGTCCATCTGGACCTAAAACATCAGAGTGTTTTTGACATAAACTCTTTTAACCAAAACCATTGCAAATTGGGCTTTTTCTTGGGTATTTCCATACTGTACAATGTGAGATACCAGTGCAGCAATGGGTGAAATGAAAATGAAATAGACTTAGTCTGCACAGCAAGGTAAAAACAATGACTGCAGATGCTGAAAACCAAATACTGGATTAGTGGTGCTGGAAGAGCACAGCAGTTCAGGCAGCATCCAACGAGCAGCGAAATCAACGTTTCGGGCAAAAGCCCTTCATCAGGAATACATGAAGGGCTTTTGCCCGAAACGTCGATTTCGCTGCTCGTTGGATGCTGCCTGAACTGCTGTGCTCTTCCAGCACCACTAATCCAATATTTAGTCTGCACAGCAGCCTGAGTCCAAGGCAGAGCAGACTGGCTGTGTTACAAGTACATCTGGAAGAGTTGTGTTGATTTATTTCAAGTGTTTTCTGCCCAGCCCAATCATTTATTATTTATTAGAGCACTACTGGGGATGAAAGGGTCAGTTAACTCGGTTGATTAGCTAGTCAGTTTATGATGCAGAGTCATGCCAACAGTGTGGGTTAAATTCCCCACACTGGCTACCATTAGCATGACAAATTCTCCTTGTCAACCACTCCCCTCACCTGAGGTGTAGTGACCCTCAGAATAAATCACCACCAGTCATCTCTCTAATGAGGGGGCAGCCCTAGGATCCGGTAAAACTGTGGTGGTGATAATAATAACTGGATATGGTTGAGATGTGTACAGTGAAATTCAGAAAAAGTGCTTGAGACAAAACAAGGAATTACAAACTAGTTATCCTGACAACAGTTGTCAGAAAATGGTACAATATATCATTAAGGAAATCTTAACGGTGTACTTAGAAATCTTGTATAATCTGATAAAGTCAACATGGCTTTACAAAAGGGAGATCATGTTTGACAATTTTATTTGAGATTTCAAAGATGTAACCAATAGTGTTGATAAAAAGAGCCATGAGATGAACTTGATATACTTGAATATAAAAAGACATTAAAGTTAATGTATGAGGCAAAAGGTTTGATGTTGGGGTCAACATATTATCATGGATAGAGGACTGGCTAACTAACAGAAATCAAAGATTTGGGCAAAATAGATAATTTTCATTTGACAAACTGAAACTAGTAGAGTCCTATATGGATCAGTGTTGGGGTTTCAACTGTTTATGATCTCGATTCTTGACTGGGATTGAGCAACTGAATATATTTTGGTCAAATGTGCAGGTGAAGCAAAGGTATATAGGAAAGCAAGCTGTTGGGTCATAAAGAAACTGCAAAGGGATAAAATAAGTTAAACGAGTGTGTAAAATTTGGCAGATGGAGTATAAGGGAAATTGTGAGGCTGTCCACTTTGGTGGAACAAATGGAAGAGTAGTGTAGTATTTAAATGGGGAAAAATTGTAGAATTTTGCAGTACAAAGAGATCTGTGTGTCCTCAACATGAACCATAAAATCTTAGCATGCAGGTGGAACAAGTAATGAGGAAGGCACATGGAATGTTGGCTTTATTGCAAGGGGGATGGTGTATAAAAACAGGGTAGCCTTCCTACAATTGTTCAGTGCATTGATGAGCCCAAACCTAAACTGTGGCATATAATGATGGTTTCCTTATTTAAAAAAAAGGATGGACTTGAATTGGATGCAGTTTAAGGAATATTTATAAAACATACGAATCAGGAGCAGATATAGGCCAGTCAACCCATTGAGTCTGCTCTGCAGATAAATAAGATTGTGGCTGGTTGCTTTGTATTTTGAATTCCATATTCCTACCTTTTCTCGAGAACCTTCGCCAGGCTTCATTGGGTTGGTTCCTGGGATGGAGCGATTGTCCTAATTGGAACAATAGAGTCGTTTGGCCCTACAGTCATTGGAACTTAGAAGAATCAGAAGTGATCTTATTGTCACATGCAAGATTCTGAGGGAATTGTCAGAATAGATCTGAGAGGATGTTTCCCCTTGTGAGGAGTTCAAAAACTTTGGAAAATTCAAAAAAGGACGGAGATAAGAAGGAATTTCTTCTCAAAGAGGATTATTATTTTCTACCAGAAGTAAATAGAGGTTGGATCATTAAAACTATTCAAGGCTGAGTTTGACCTTCTCGAACTACAAGAGAGTCAAGGGTTATAGGTAGAAATCAAGAAATTAGAATTATGTCCACAATCAGATGAGCTATGACTTTATTGACTGGTAGAGCATGCTCAATGGGCCAAGTGATCCATATCTGCTCCTATTTCTAATGTTTCAATGTTCTTATTGTACAAATCTTTGGAAGTCTCTATCCCAAAAGGTTATGGATGCTCCATCATTGAATATATTTCAGAGAGAAGGAGAAAGATTTGTGGTCTCTCAGGTAACTAAGGGATTTGGAGAATGGTGGGAAACTGGAGTTAGACTGACGATCAACAAAGCAAAACTGAATAAAGGAGCAGGCTTTGGTGGAGTGGGGGAGGGTGTGTATGATATAATCCTGTTGCAATTCCTAATGTGCTTATGAGTTGTAGTTTTCAAATGAAAAACGTAAACAGTAGTCTTAGCAGGCTTCAGTAACCCGTTATATGGGAGGTTGGTGAGTGATGCACTTACAGGGTTGAAGCCTGATGTCTGTGTTACATTATCTCTTCCTCAGCTACAATATGTTTATATTCTGTTATCAGGCCATATGCAGCACTTCATATAAACCTGAGAAAATGGCAAAGCGGATTTGACTGTGCCCCTGGGAGATAGAAGGCTCAGGGACAGTAGCTGTAAAACATATCACGTGAATTATGGCATGTGTGTCTCTGCGTGCCTGTGTGTTTATATGTTTGTTGGGTGGAGGTGGTTAACCCGGGTTATACTGACAGATCCAAAACTTTAGGGCAACTACTCCCGAATTTTGATAGATTGACTATCACTTGTGCAGGAAAAGACCAGAAAAATGATCATCTGCTTCTCTGACCGCGACAGGCAAACGTTGACAGTGCCCAGGATGTAGGCAAAGCTGATCAACAATGGTGAGTGGATCAAGAGCTTTCATCTTCTGCCAAATGATTTAGAAAAGCAGCAAGCTTAACTTACACAGCCCTGCTGCCAGAGAGAATACATTGGCAAGAGCCGCGGTGCATCACATTCAATGTACTACAAGGGCTTAGCGCAGTTTGATTGTGAATATTGCGTTTAATACAGATGTATCTGGTCACACTGTCTATAACACAGTTGAATCTGGGAACACAGCCTACAATACAGCTGTAGCCAGGTACATAATGGTCATTATGGTTGTTCCTGGTGACCATTGAATAACAAGGTCAGACCCAGGATCACAGCAATTAGTTCAACTGTAGTACCCGGAGGTTATTGTATATTAAAGCTGATGCTGATGTCTGCACCCTTGTGTCACAGTGTGACCATAGCATTCAAGGGATCAAGATATATATTTCTCGAAAGTTACTAACGACAATGTGCTAACCATCCTTTGAAGGAAGACAGCCTCCAACCAAAGAGCAAATTCTGACAAAAAAAAACCTGTGGATGCTGGAAATTAGAAACAAAACAGAAATTGTTGGAGAAACACAGCGGGTCTGGCAGCATCTGTAGAGAGAAAGCAGATTTAACATTTCTAGTCCAGTGACCTGATGCTGCTAGACCTGCTGAATTTTTCCAGCAAATTCTGACATACCTTCCACCCCCTACTATAACTCTGAATGACACAATCCTGAAGGCTGTAGGTAAGGTCAACCATCTTGGAAGTACAAAATCCAGAAATGTCTGCATTGATGGCGAGGTGACAAATACAACTGTTGGGGATGCTTAGTGTTTGCCCAATTATGCAAAAGGCTGTGGAGAAAACATGGATCAAATTTCCAACAAGACTTTCTGTGTACAAAGCTTTGAAGTGCCTGCCCGCAAATATATAGCTGTGAGTCTTGGACTTGAGAGGGTGGTGCTTGAAAAGCACAGCAGGTCAGGCAGCATCTGAGGAGCAGGAAAATCAACAATTTGGGCAAAAGCCCTTCATCAGGAATGAGCATCTATGTGAGTCTTGGACTACCTTCTCCAACATATTAAGCAGCTGGATAGGTTCCATCTGAAATGCATTTGGAACATTATGGGCATGAAATAGAGGACCAACACTGAGGAATCTCAAAGAAAAGAAACATCTGGAATTGAAAAATTCATAATCAGATCCTAGCTTTGGTGCAGACAACATGCAGTGCTTATGGCTGATGATAAAGCCCCTAAGGCAATCATATATCCAAAGCTTAATCTCACTGCCTGTGAGATTAGGTTGAAGTTAAGGTTCAAGGACACCTTCCTTGAAGAATAACCTTAGGATTTATGGTGTGTTCACGGTGAATGTGGAGGACAGAGCTACTTGAGAAGTGATCTCAAGAAATATTATTGCTTCCCTCAAACAGCAAAGAAGCAAAGGGCAAAGGGCAAGTTAGAAAAACCAGACAGTCCCAACAGAATCAGATAATCACTTTACCCACAGAGTAGAAAGCTATGCAGTTTTGCAATCAAGCTGTACAGCTACATCACATGTGCATTCAATGATTCCATGGACACAAGAAACAGCCATCTTTGAATATGAAAGGAAACTGATGACAATGAATTGGCGCATGCATATAATACAGCTGTACCCATGGACAGAGTCTATAACACATTATGTCCTGGGATGCAGTGTATAATATAGATGTACATGAGTATGCAGTGTACAACTCAGCTGTATGTCAGCAATGCAGCATACAATGCAACCATAGGGCTCTTGTGACATGGTGGTAGTGTCCCCACCGCTGATGCCTGGGTTCGAATCCCACTTGCTTCAGTGGTGTGTCTTAACAAATTGATTGAAAATATCTACAATACACCGTGGTTGGAGCAAAGCATCAGAACACAATGACACTCTGGTTCACAGTGTATAACACAGCCATAGCTAGTGAGGCAGCATATTACATGGCAGCAGAGGGGCCTTTGGTGCAGTGTATTGTCTCTATCTCTGGGGAAGAAAGTCTGTGGTTCCAGTGGGTGCATTATAACATGTCTGAACAGGTTGATTCAAATATCCATCACATAACTGTACCCAGGGACTCAGCGTTTAACACAGCCATATCTAGAGATGCAGTGCATGACACGGGTGTATGTATCAATTTACTACATGACACAGCCCTGACCAGGGGCACAGTTATAACAAAGGCAGATGTGAGGACACTGTGTTAAATGGGGCTACAGCCAGAGACACAACATATAACACAGCTGCACCCAAGGATGCAGTGGAAGTCAATACCTGGAGATGCATTGTACAGCAACTGTATCCAGGGACACAATGTATAGGCAGCACATGTGCACAGATCATATAACAGCAATGTGGAGTAGAATACTGCAGCCTCTGGAGTCACAGCGTACAACACAACCTGGGGATTCAGCGCAGGACACAACTGTACCCAGGGACACAGTGTACAGGCAGCACATGTGCACAGAGCATATAACAGCAATATAGAGTAGAATACTGCAGCCACTGGAATCACAGCGTACAACACAGCCTGGGGATTCAGCGCAGAACACAACCGTATCCAGGGAGACAGTGTATAACACAGTTGAATCTGAGTTGCAGTGATTAACACAGACATATCTGAAAATTCAGTGTACAATACAGCAGTATCCAGGAATTTCTTTGTACTTCTAAAAATCTTTAACTCTTGTAAGGACTTCAGGAATAGTGAAGTTTGACTTTCAGCGTGGTATTCCAGTGAGGCATAACAAAATGCAATCATCAGTGAACATCCCCACTTCTGACCTTATAATGGAGAGTGGGTTATTAATTTGAAGATGGTTAGCTCTAGGACACTACCTTGAGGAACTATTGGCATGTCATCCTGCGACTGAGATGATTTGGTCTCCAACAAACAAAATAATCTTTCTTTGTGCTAGGTATAACTCCACCCATGTTTTGACCAAGGCTGTATGCACTAAAGTCTACAGCTAAGTGTCCCTAATGGAACCTAAACTGTGCATTGGCATGCAGGTTATTGAGTAAGTGGTGATTGATAGCACAGTTAATGACACCTTTCATCACTTTTACAGATGATGGAGAATACAGTTATAGAGATGTAATAAGACAAATTGCATTAGTTCTCTTTCTTGTAGACAGCACATTTGCTGATAATTTTACATTGTTAGGTGGATGCCACTGTTGTAGCTGCACTGTAACAGTTCATTTTCTGTTACAAATCAACATAAAGTTAATTAAAACTAGAAAGAAATCAACCTTTAACATTCCCTCATTCTTCAAATTCTCAGTGTTATATGTTCTGGGAAGCAGAATTGCTTTGAATTAAACTTGGTGTTACTTACCCGTGTGTAACACAGCTGGCTTTTGGGAACACAGTGCGCAAACCAGGGACCCACATTGTGTAACAAAATAGTTACATTCTGTAACAATAACAGCAAGAACAGCAATCAAAACTTTTAATTTATAAAACACCCCAGTACCTTTCATTCAAACATTATTGAACAAGTTTGTCATTGTTATTATGCCTTGTGACCAAATGTTTTGGTAAAGAGGTAGGTTTTAAGAAGAGCCTGAAATGAATAATGTGAGGTAGAGTGTTGAGAGGTTTCAAGAGAGACGGTGAAATTTAGATTCTTGGCAAATGAAAGTGGGAGCACCATTGGTAGAATGATTAAAATTAGGGATATTCAAGAGACAGGAACTGTGAATCTCAGAGGGCTATAGCCCCACAGATGAAATAGGTGGGTGTAAGGCCATGGCAGGACTTAAAGTGAGGGTGAGAATTATAGTAACAAATGCATTGCTTAAACAAGATCTAGTGTGACTCACTGAACACAAGGTGAAAGGAATAATGTAAGTTCAGAATTGGGCAGCAGAGTTTTGGATGGCTGCAACGTTATTGCTGGGAGAATATTGGGAACCAGGCAGCAGTGTGTTGGATTAGTCAAATTGAGGAAGGAGAAGCATAAATGATCGCTTTGACAGTAAAATAGCTGAGCCAGGGTTAGAGCTGGGCAATATTATGGAGGTTCAAATAGGTGGTCTTAGTGTTGAAGTGGATACCAGGTAATGCATTTGTTCTAGAATGAAATATGACACCAAAGTTGTGAACAGTTTGCTGCAGATCAGGAAACTGATAGGCCTACAAATGGCCTTGGTAGCTAGGGAATGGAATTTGTTGTGGGGACCAAATGCTGGTCATATTTTCATTATTTAACTGGAGGAAAGTTTTGCCTGTCCTAATTAGTTAACAAGCAGTCTGGCAACTTAGAGACAGTGAAGGAGACCAGGTAGTGTGATAATGCTGTTATGGTCAACATACAAGTGGACTCTAATATTGTGTTTTCATATGAAGGCATTAAGAAATAGCATGTATATGAGAAAACAGATCTCATATTTGGGGTATACATAGCTAAGAGTGTAGGAGTGAGAAGAGAATCCAGTGCAGGTTTAGCTACAATTAGATAGTTAAGAATGGAGCTCAGCAAATGCCATCCCATAAAGTTGAACAGTAGTGGAGAGATATAGTAGAGTCAGCCATGTTAAAGGCCAGATATGGGTTAAGAAGGGTGAGGAGGGACAGTTTACCTTTGCTATAGTCACATGGGATGTCATTCATGATTTTGATACAAAGAATTTTCAGCAGAAATCTGATTGGTGGGATTCAAACAAATAGTATAACACAGTTAATGGCAATAATTATGCCTTGTAATAAAGTTTATTACAATATTGCTGTTACCAACAAGCTGCTTGATTCAAATTTGGGTGAGAGACACTTCAAAGGTGTATAAATTAGTCAAGATTGACACCTGTTTTACACTCTACTTCATCCTCAAAGAAAGTAGTCAAACTTTGTTCAATTGAGCACCTTTTTTGTTGAAATTTGCATGAGTTCACTTTATTCCTCTTGCCAATAAAATGGGTAACACCTTTACAGTCAAAAGGCAGGAGTTTTTTTATTTTGTTTGCTGACACCTCCTCTTAAATGATTGTTCAACACTGGAGTGTTTAAACTTCTTCAAGCATTCCTCACATGTCATATTTAGGTTAAGTTATGTTTCCATTTTCTTTTCCATGTAAGGATGGCTTTCTTGAGGTTTGCTGACTGAAAGGAACACAATCCTTCTGTTATGTTTGGACAAATCGAGGTGGGTCTGAAGTGGACTCACAGCAGTGGCAGAGCCAAGTTTGGGCTGGTGCATCAGTGGCATCCGCATTGGGTGAGGTCCATCAAGGACTCATAGTGACAAGGGTGTTGGTGAAGGTGAGTTGGCGCTGAAGAGTGGCAACTTTCATTCCAACAGCAGGGGCATGGTGAAGGGGTCTTGTGCCTGACCACCAGGCCCATGGCCCATGGCGGAGCACTTAACAAGAAGGACTATAAAGTTGAACACTTTTTATTTACTTCACTTTTCTTCATATTCTATGTTTTGACTTATTTTTCTTTACATTAAGATGGCACTATACAACATTTTCAGTGTATTTTGTAACAAAATGCATGTGACAATAATTAAATCAAATCAAATCTAAAATTTTCTCTAAAGTTTTAGCAGAGCTTTGTTGACTTGTACTTCACTATTCTGGCTTTATATCCAACCAGTCTGTTTAATTTTGCGCACAACATTGAAAGCAACATGTTTAATATTGCCTCATGCCCTCAGGTTAATCCAACCACATTCATTGTGCAATTGTGAGCTGTACTTTTAAGAGCAATCTTCAACACTCCAGCAACTGTACTTTTCTGACTAACAGTTGTATAAATGCAGAATACTCATGAGAAAAGGAAATCCCATCACTTTCATGAGAAGAATAAAATGCTAGTCAGGTTGCGTGAATATTTTTGGACAAGACAGTTAAACTGTCAGAAAGATCCAATAATAAATACTGAAATAGCTACCAGTCAGATTGCTGCGAAGGGTTATCTTGCTAATCTGTTTTAAACTTATGCATAATTTATGATGAATTGCAAATCACATGAAATTCAGATTGCATTACAGTAAATAGAACTTTTACATAGCTGTCTTAATCAAGACATTTGCCAATATTTACTGATGGAAACTTGCATGTTAAACAACAACTAATCAGTAGCACATTTCTGGTGCAAGTATAATGTTGTAAAGACATTAACTGGCCTGAACTAAATAATCTCTTATGGGAACAAATATCTGTAAAGCCTCCCCTGGTGGCTGAGCTCATTAAGATCTCCTTGTAGATCGAGCTAGATACTCATTTGATCAGGAAGTTTCAGAGGCATCTGATTAAGGCTCCATTTGCACAGCAGGCTTCCAGCTCTTAAAACCCCAGCTGACAGTCTGCTTGAATAGACGTGATTTAGGGTTTGAACCACTGGACTTGTTAATGTCAGAGTTATTGAGGGCAGTGCGTTTCTCAAGCGAATGTATTATTTTTACCTACGTTCAGATAAATTTGTATTTTAGAGCACAGAACCAAATAGTTTGATACTTTCATATAAGGCTTGAATAATAATCTACATTTTCACTGGCTCAGCACAGAGTTTTAAAACATTTTCGCCATTTTCATGTGTTTGCTAAAGGCAAGTATTTAATAATCAGCCTTCTATATCATTCTCCATACATTAGTTTAAATACGTTAAAAGTTCATAACAGCTTCAAAAAGAATACGCAACGTTAAAAATAAACCTGCATCAGTTCAATCCCACACTCATAGTGAGGTTAGATATTTAGTCAGAAGTACAATCAGTTAGTTATACATTTATTTATAAGTGAGGTTTCACAATATGTCACAATGATTAGTGAGACTATCACCCGTGATATCACATTTTTTATATCTAAACAATCTTTGACACAACCTGCATTTGGTTGCATTTAATTCACAGATTGAAATGGTTTTACTTCACAATCGTGGTGCATTTACATAGTTAGTCCAGCATGAATCCAGTGTCAAGGTAAAGCTTCACACTGGTATGGGATTGTGTGAAACCTCTTCAAGATTTCACAGCGCTTCACTCCGGGATTACTCTTGAGCCTTAGCGCTCGTTCAGTGTTGCTACAAAGTCAAAATCACTTTGTAGTGAAGCTAAACTCGTAATTTAAATTCATCCTCAAAATAAACATAATCTGACCTATATGTAAGTTCCATCTTTTAATGTTAGCTATTCAGTAAGAAGACATTTGAACAGTACACAAGATTCCTTATTCTTTCATGAAATAAAACAAAATGCTTGCACAGTGGTTCAGTGATTTGCACTGCTGCCTCACAGAACCAGGGATACGAGTTTGATTCCGTCCCTGGGCGACTGTCTGTGTGGAGTTTGCAACATTCTTCCTGTGAATGGATTTTCTCCGGGTGCTCTGGTTTCCTCCCACAGTCCAACAATGTGCAGGTTAGGTGGATTGGCCATTGGAAATACAAGGTGATAATGTAAGCTGGTGGGTTTGGATGGGATACTCTTCGGAGGGGTGGTGTGTATTTGAAGGGCCGGATGACCTGTTTCCACACTGAAGGGAAACTTACAATGATAATGTGGGTGTCTCTGGCAATGGGCAGCATTTGTAGGCCATCACTAATTGCTCTGAATTGAATGGCTTGCTAGAACTTTGCAGGTAAGACTTAAGTGTCATCACATGCTGTGGATGGATTTGGAATTAAACATAGCCTAAACCAGGTAAGAATGATAGGTTTCTATTGGTAAATCATACATCTCTAAACAACAGTCAATAATAGTTGCATTGTCACCAGTACTGAAACCAGCTTTCAGTACAACTTGTTAACTGAATTTCTATTCGATCTGCTGCCTGGGCCGGATGTGAACTCTTGTCTCCCAGAGTGTTAGCATGGATCTTTAGTCTATGAGTCCAGTGATATTATCATTAAAACACCAGTTGTCCCTGTTGCAAGTAAATTCTGTTTTAACCATATGCTTCAAATTCAGACTTCAAATATTAGTTGGCCTAGGGATTGAGAAATCCAGTAATGTCTCAGAAGTGCAGACACCTTTTTAAAAATCATCAGAAATAAGACATTGATAAGGCCATTCAGCCCCTTGAGGCTGTCCTAGCATTTAATAGGATCACAGATAATCTCTTGGTGGCCTAACACACCTTTCTGCCCACCACAACCATCTCCCAATCCTTTTCTCTTGTCAGTCAAAAATCTGAGTGAAAACAGTAGCCGTGAACATTTTTAAATTTAATATTTTTAAGAATTTAGAACAAAGAACATCCAAAAGTATTATACATTTCAGTGGATCAGTGTTTCTTGCTTAAATGACTCCAATCAATTTTTAAGTTGATTAATGCTTAATTTATTACCTAGACTGCAAAACCAAATGTTCACTGTTCAGGGTTGAGCAGCATCCTGTCATTGTGTCAAGTGGTAATGCCATTACAGTGAAATGTACTGAAAGTCCTGACTGTCTCCTTTTTATTGTTTTCCTTGGAATTTCTCCTAAGATCATGCACAAAAATTTAGATTTTGTGGCTGTTTTACATCTAGGTAAAACTGGAAAAGTGCATTGTAAAAATATGAAATTCACAGCAATTAGAGTTAAATTATTATGCTTTCTAATAATTATCTATGAAGTAGTTAGTGCTTTGTATGTTCTGTGCACTGGCAGGATCATTCCTGGATGATACCATGTTTCAGGAAAGGTAACTGGCAGTGGCATCACTGTCTAAACTGTCACAATAATCTTAAGAATAAGCAGTATTTCTTGTGAATCTGGCCAAAAATAGATTAGTGTCAATCCTTCAAAATTATTTCAAGAAAAACTAAGGGATAAATTTGAGAAACTGCATTCAGATATGGTTTTAAAGCAAGAATGTGTGTATGTGTGTGTGTATGTGTGTGTGTGTGTATATGTGTGTGTGTGTGTGTGTGTGTGTGTTTGTATGTGTGTGTGTGTGTAACATAAACAGAAGAAAGTGTTATATTGTGGGAATGGTCGTAATTAATTTCTGCATGGCAAGGTCCAACAAACAGCAAAGTGATAATGACCAAATAATCAATTTGAGGGATGTTGGTTGAGGGAAAATTATCCTCCAAGACACAGGAGAGAATTATTTTGCTCACTTTTAAAATTCAGTGCAATGAAAACTTTAGGCTGGATTTCTGTCTCCCAATGTATGTGCAGTGAACACAGGGAACATGAGATTTTATTGCCTGCAAAAGAAAATTTCCCTGCCTTTCCAACTCTGAGCTATTTTCACCTGGCCTTTTTGTGGGACTTTGTGTGCAAAGTGCACATATACCTCTTCTAAGGTTGGGGCCAAAACTATGAGCACCATGGAGATATTGAATTTCTTCCTCCACATTATTTCCATGTGCTGTGTGGGTTTTATAAGCCTCCCAAAAATACACCTCCTTGGACAGTTTGTGACAACTCGGGAAAGGCATGCTGACGAGTTGGATATATTCGGGCAAGTGAGTATCAAACATTTTGAACTTTCAAATATGACTTTTATTTGGGCTAATGTAATATAGATACTTTTTTTTACTGCAGTTATTGCCTCTATCATTATACTGATCAACATTCTGTAAGAGTTGTAATGCATCATTGTACTTCTCCCAGTGGAGAAAGTGCCATAATGCATTCAAGACTGTAGGATAATTTACTGGAAACCCTGTCTGCCATGTTCTGACTTTGGATTTAAAATGTCCATTACCTTTTAAATGAACCAATTACTACATCACTGATCAATGATTGAAAGGCATTTTACTATGAAATAGCAAAGAAATACTTTCTGTTCTGTCTATTTCAGATGTTCAAAAGCTGAAAGTCAGCATTTAGCTAACTTTAACATTTTGAATGCTTGGCTGAGTTTCAAAATCTATTGGAATACTCAGCTGTCTTAACACAGTTTCTCAGTGGAGCAATTGTCAATTTGAAGAGGTTTTCACAACATAATATGCCATCAATGTGGCTTATGAGTACATGGTTGTTTAAAGGAGTAAACATTTTTGGAGGGCCAATTTTTTTTTGCAAAATGAATGAGACATGTTTGTATGAGGATTTCATTAGATTGTTTTGGTTCATTTTTTTTCACCATTTTGCTCTTCCATGAATACGAAGGACTCTATAACTGATGCTGAATAAGGGACTGTGGAGAATCTGGGCGCAGGTTTATAAATTTGGCATAGGAGAAATGAGAGGGCATGGGAATTGATGGGGGTGAGGGTTAAGGTTTAGCGAGCATGAGAACAATGTTGGAGCAAGGACGCTGTCTCTGAGAACAAAGAAGAAAATGTGTCTTTCTGTTCATTGAAAGAACAGATGGGGCCATTTGTATCAATCCAAAGAGAGCTCCTCCAATATGACAGCACATTCTCAGTATTGTTGGAGGTCAGAACTAATAGATTGCTGCACTGTTGCTAGAATAATATTAAGAAAGGAATTCTGCATTATTGGAGAGACAGTACTGAAGTACTGCTGTACTGATAGACAGGCAGACTGAAGCAGTACTGCACTGCAAGAAGATCAGTACTGAGACAACACTGTAGTCATGTTGGAAACATAGTACTGAAGGAGCACTGCACTCAGATGTTGTCTTTGGGATGAAATTTTTAACCAAGATCTTATCTGCCCTTTCAGGTATATGCAATAAGTATTTCTCAGTCTCAAGCGGAAATATATAAAGATTAGAAGAATTTTCATCCCCTACTTCTACACTTTCCATAGTTGTTTAGATCATTTCATTTTCATTCATATGGTGTTTTCAATTTCTTGAAACACCTCTTTGAAGCTGCCTCTTTGAACCGGTGAATAATTATGGAACAAACCTGCATGAAGAGTATTAAATGAATAAACACATCACCTATCTAGTAAGATTTGTGGTAGGCCATTTGGAAGTAACCTACAATAAAATCTACCCTCCCCTTTAGTACTTTTATTTGATTCAGTTTGATCGCTCTCTATTTCATAAGATGGAGATGCAGAACAAAGTGAAATTTTGCCCTGTTGCAAGTCCCCTCTAATCATTGTCGTACAGCAGTAACATTGATAGATGTTAGATGCAATAAGTGATTGGGAATTGAAGAGCATATTAATGACAGCTAATCAATACCTTGTCTGATCATGATTGAACAAATTCACATGAAAAATGACAGAAAAACATCAGACAACATGTATCAGATGAAATAATTGAGCAGGATATGACAAAAGTGGAATATATACTTGAATATTTAGTTGCACCTCTTTACCTTAGAGTCTGTATCTTTCCAGAACCCTTTTTCGTTCAGTTTTATTAAAGGTCACTAATGTATACAGTGTGTTGTGAATCTTTCTCTTCAATATCTCTTTAATGTACAGTTGGCTTGGCAGGCAGGAGACATCAGTATGTTTCGAAGCTGAGATGACAGCAACACAAAAATAGCTGATCAATAAAAATTGAAAAGTAAAGGCTGACTGCAGACAGTGGGGCATTCACAATGTAAAAATGGCTCCCAGAATAAGCAGTAACTTAGTTTGTCACAAGCATTTAATGTTTAAAGGGAGAATGGAAGGAGAAAAGTGAATTCTCAATTTATGTGTAAAATAATTCAGTTAAGAGTTTTATAGTCATTCCTAATTAAGGTGAAGAGGCAGAATGGTAGTTTAAAAGTCTTCAAGTTAGATTTGTGAATGAGACATGGTGCATACTTTGAGAATGTAAATACCAGGGCTTATATTTCATTGTTCTGTCACGATTTGGAGATGCCGGTGTTGGACTGGGATGTACAAAGTTAAAAATCACACCACACCAGGTTATAATCCAACAGATTTATTCGGGAGTACTAGCTTTCGGAGCGCTGCTCCTTCACTAGGTGGTTGAGGATTATAGCTATACTGGTGGTGCATGTATGGAATGAGGAAGTGGTGGAGGCTGGTACAATTGCAACATTTAAAAGGCATTTGGATGGGTATATGAATAGGAAGGGTTTGCAGGGATATGAGCCAGGTGCTGGCAAGTGGGACTAGATTGGGTTGGGATATCTGGTCGGAATGGATGGGTTGGACCGAAGGGTCTGTTTCCATGCTGTACATCTCTATGACTCTATGACTCGATGTTATTAAAGCTATAGTTGATGATCAGGAGAAATCTTGCAGACTGGTAACCGTTTAAATTCTCTGCAGGTTGTCCAACATAAGTGTGGAAGGGGCTCCACCACAGGCAGTCCCTACCATCTTCCCAGAGAAACTAATGGTGGGCAATAAATGTGACATTGTTAACTTATCCACCTCCCAGGGTTAATATAAATGTGATATAAATGGAAGTCTATGTAACCTATGCCTTGTTCTGATCAAATCAAGAGGTCTGATTACTTAGGGTTTATGTCAATTTGACATTTAAACCAACAATAACTTTGGTCTCCAACCTTAGGATCCAAGGGATAGAGACAGTAAACAAAGTCTCTGACCTGAACTTTAGTAAAATTCGCTTCACACAGCCTACTGATGAATGCAGTCCAGTGTCTGTGCATGGAAATTGGGGCTCAAGCCTTGTTGCCCAAAATGAGTGAGCTCTGGGCAATAATCAAATTACGCTTTTGTAAATTGTAAAAGAATTGCAGAAAATGTTGAGAATTGGAATGTTGAATAACTTGTGATCACCTCTTGGCCTGCTGTCTGGTGTCCAACTTTGAAACTCTCGTCAACATGTTGGTATTTTTAAACCTGAGATCTCATGTTCTTCGTTCTAAACAATCATTTCCACTTCAAAACAATGAAGTTACTTATTGGACTACTGAAGAAATGATTCTATTTTAAGGCACATCAAAGCAGAAGATCATGAGTTCAATCCCCACTCCGGAGAACTGAACACAGGATCGAGGCTGAGACTCCAGCACAGTATAAAGGTTGTGCTAAGCTATCAGGGGTGCTGATGCAACATTAAATTCAGATGCTGCTGTTCTCCTGCAGATACAAAAGACTCTCAGTCAGAGCTAAGGTGTTTTCCCTGACAAGCTGAGTAATGTTTAATCCTAATACCTAAACAACCATGGCTGGTTGAGAAACCTTTTGTGCAAATTGTCTGCTCAATTTTTAGATAACCATTATAACAACACTTCAAAAGTACTCGTTTGCTTGTACAATACTTCGGGATGTCCTATGGCCATGAAATATTTAAATCTTTCTTTTTATTTCCTCAAATTGGTCTCCAAGCTTCCCCTTTTCCATGTTTATGTTGGATGTAATCACAGCAGTTTACTTAACATTTTATAAAGTCATAGAGATGTACAGCACGGAAACAGACCCTTCAGTCCAACCCGTCCATGCCAACCAGATGTCCCAACCCAATCTAGACCCACCTGCCAGCACCCAGCCCATAGCCCTCCAAACCCTTCCTATTCATATACCCATTCAAATGCCTCTTAAATGTTGTAATTGTAACAACCTCCACCACTTCCTCTGGCAGCTCATTCCATACATGTACCACCCTCTGTGTGAAAGAGTTGCCCCTTAGGTCTCTTTTATATCTTACCCCTCTCACCCTAAACCTATGCCCTCTAGTTCTGGACTCCCCGACCCCAGGGAAAAGACTTTGCCTATTTACCCTATCCATGCCCTTCATAATTTTGTAAATCTCTATAAGGTCACCCCTCATCCCGCGACGCTCCAGGGAAAACATCCCCAGCCTGTTCAGCCTCTCGTTATAGTTCAAATCCTCTAACCCTGGCAACATCCTTATAAATCTTTTCTGAATCCTTTCAAGTTTCACAACATCTTTCCAATAGGAAGGAGACCAGAATTGCACACAATATTCCAACCGTGGCCTAACCAATGTCCTGTACAGCCGCAACATGACCTCCCAACTCCTGTACTCAATATTCTGACCAATGAAGGAAAGCATACCAAATGCCTTCTTCACTATCCTATCTACCTGCGACTCCACTTTCAAGGAGCTATGAACCTGCACTCCAAGGTCTCTTTGTTCAGCAACACTCCCTAGGACCTTACTATTATGTATATAAGTCCTGCTAAGATTTGCTTTCCCAAAATGCAGCATCTCGCATTTATCTGAATTAAACTCCATCTGCCACTTCTCAGCCCATTGGCCCATCTGGTCAACACCCTGTTGTAATCTGAGGTAACCCTCTTCACTGTCCACTACACTTCCAATTTTAGTGTCATCTGCAAACTTACTAACTGTATCTCTTATGTTCGCATCCAAATCATTTATATAAACGACAAAATGTAGAGGACCCAGCACCGATCCTTGTGGCACCCCACTGGTCACAGGCCTCCAGTCTGAAAAACAATCCTCACCACCACCCTCTGTCTTCTACCTTTGAGCCAGTTCTGTATCTAAATGGCTAGTTCTCCCTGTATTCCATGAGATCTAACCTTGCTAATCAGTCTCCCATGGGGAACCTTGTCAATATAGATCACATCTACTGCTCTGCCCTCATCAACCTTCTTTGTTACTTCTTCAAAATACTCAATCAAGTTTGCGAGACATGATTTCTCATGCACAAAGCCATGTTGACTATCCCGAATCAGTCCTTGCCTTTCCAAATACATGTACGTCCTGTCCCTCAGGATTCCCTCCAACAACTTGCCCATCACCGAGGTCAGTCTCACTGGTTTATAATTCCCTGGCTTGTCCTTACCACCCTTCTTAAACAATGGCACCACGTTAGCCAACCTCCAGTCTTCTGGCACCTCACCTGTGACTATCAATGATACAAATATCTCAGCAAGAGGGCCAGCAATCACTTCTCTAGGTTCCCACAGAGTTCTCAGGTACACCTGATCAGGTCCTGGGGATTTATCCACCTTTAGCCATTTCAAGACATCCAGCACTTCCTCCTCTGTAATCTGGACATTTTGCAAGATGTCACCATCTATTTCCCTACAGTCTATATCTTCCATATCCTTTTCCACAGTAAATGCTGATACAAAATACTCATTTAGTATCTCCCCCATTTTCTGCGGCTCCACACAAAGGCCGCCTAGCAGATCTTTGAAGGGCCCTATTCTCTCCCTAGTTACCCTTTTGTGCTTAATGAATTTGTAAAGACCCTTTGGATTCACCTTAACTCTATCTGCAAAGCTATCCCATGTCCCCTTTTTGCCCACCCGACTTCCCTCTTAAGTATACTCCTACTTTCTTCATACTCTTCTAAGGATTCGCTCGATCTATCCTGTCTATATCTGACATCTGCTTCGTTCTTTTTCTTTTTATAAAACATTATTTTAGAAAATGACAAAGATCACATAGTGAAGGGATTTATAAACAAATTGATGCAAAGTTGGGGTGGTGTGAATGTGTACTGATCATTTTGATTCATATCGGTGAATTTTCCAGTTCAGATTTGCCCCTGCAATACTCGTGAATGATGTTCAGAACTATATTATGGTCTTCATAAGTGGTCTTTATTGAGCAAATATATGTGATTAGTGTAGCACCAGGTATACAATGGATTAGCGAGTTTTGAAAAGATTTGTAGCTCAGGCTGAGGTTCTGGATGTAGGTTTGCTCGCTGAGCTGGAAGGTTCAATTTCAGATGTTTCATCACCATACTACCGTAACATCATTCATGAGCTCCAGTGAAGCACTGGTGTTATGACCTGATTTCTAGTTATGTGTTTTATAAACACATTTATCATCACATAAATAGAAAGCAGGTTATAACACCAGTGCTTCACCGGAGGCTCACTAATGATTTTACCTAGTACATTGACGAAACATCTGAAATCGAACCTTCCAGTTCAGCGAGCAAACTTACATCCATACAATGGATTATTAATTAGATACACTGGGGGAATATGTTGAATGCACAGGACTTAATCCCTTCATTATTGTAGTCAGAAATCAACACATCCTGAGCCTAATGTCTGAAAGCTAAATTACAGAGTCAGTTTTATTTACAGATAAATAATGCAGAGGCAATAAGAAAAGGGAAATCTCACAAAATGGTTAAACACAACAGAACTGAACTAATATATGTGGTAGTGTAAACTCAAAACCATGTCCCTATCTGTTTCTGACATGAGCAAATTATGTAATAATGACAATCAGGTTGCTCTTTCTCATAGCTCTTCAAGAAGAATGGGGTATGTGGAAGATTTGTACAAGGTGTGTATTACTTTTACATGAGAATCGCAAGCTAGCAGCCAGAGCCATGATTTCATATCAAAAGATCTCTTTCAAGTAACAGCAACTTTATTTGAAGTAAGTATGTGAAAAATGATCCACACAGTCTTTAGATCTCTGAAGATGATATATTAATGGCTGGAAATTGCAACTTTCATAATAGAGTTCTCCACCCAGATTGAATTTCATGCCTTATAATAGCATTTCCTCATGGCTTAGGTAACTGGATAGCGCAGAATCGCATCCATTCTTGTCTGTTGCGCTGTACATGTTATCACCTGAAACCTATTTCCCTAGCCATCAAAGAGAACTTTAGATGTTTTCACACTGACTATTGTCAGTAAAGGTTGTCCTATGATGAGATGCTGAGTAAATGCTCCCTATATTCTCTGGAGTTTTGAAGAATGAGAGGTGATCTCATTGAAACTTGCACGATTCCAGAGAGGCTTGGCAGAATGGACACTGAGAGATTGTTTCCACTGGCGAGCAAATCTCGAAGACAGAGGAACAGTCTCCGGATCAGGAATCGATTACTTAAAGCTGTGAACTGGAGAATTTTTTTTCACCCAATTCAACTTTGAAATTCTCGACTCAAAAGGGTTTTGGATGCTTCATCACTGAATATATTTAAGGCTGAGATAGACAGACTTTTAGCCTCTCAGAGCATTGTGGAATATGGAGAATGAGTTGAAAAATTGAAATTGAAGAGCAACCATGATTGTACTGGATGGCAGAAAACACAGTATTGATACTCTCGATTTTAGGCCTATCAATGTTTTCAATAATGTAGGACTTCAGTAGAAAGTTATCTTGTGACAATCAGAAACCCTTGGCTTAGCCTTGAGTCCAAGCATCAAGGTTCAATAAAATATTGGCAAATCTACAATGCTTTAGGGTACCACGTGAGTGACAATACACACTGGCTGGTATATGACTGCAACCCTTTACACATCCATTTACATTTTAATCAGGGAGTAGGACTGCTTCAATGATCAGCTCTTTTCAATCATTTAAAAATTGCAGTAGTCATCGGGAAATGGAAACGAGAAACATGTTTCCAAATAATAGGATCTCAGAAACCTTCATCTCAGAAGTACATTTTAAGAATAAATCTGTAGTTTTGACTCACCTACCCAACACTCCATACCCAGGTTTTGTGGGTTAAATTGATGTTATACATACTGCTTCAACCATAAACTGTGCACTTCACAGCTATGTAAACCTCTGGGCATAAACATTTTGCTGTCATCTGTTCTAAATCAACTTCACTTAAGTTTAGGATTATGGTCCTTTTATCTTTGCCCTGCAACAACAGTAACAATATGTAATTATTTATAACCAACATAGTGAAATATCACAAAATTGTTACCAAACTGAAATAACTGCAGAGAGGCCAGTGTCCCATCACCCTTCATTTATATGTGCGCAGTACATGGGCTCTGACCAGCCAGTTCAGACCCAGTCCCTAGAATGAGGAGACTCTTGAATCTCCTATTTATATCTGGCAGCCAGGGCTCCCTGACTGGCCCAGGTTAACATCCCCAGTCAAGGGCCTCATAGTTAATAAGAGCCATCTGGTTCTCATTCAAATCAATACACAAACAAAACCTGACAATGAGCTGCATCATATGACTCAGGGGAAATTACCAAAAGCTTGATCAGAGAAGTAGGTTTTATGGAGTGTGTCTTCAAAGGAGGAGAGAGAGTTTTAAGGAGTTTTAAGGCCGAGGCAGCTGAAAGCACAGCAACCATTGTCAGAGCAATTAAAACGAGGCATGTACAAGAGGCAAGAAATGGAGAAATATAAATACCACTGGGGTTAGGGATTGGAGGAAGTTTTAGAGATAAGGGCGAGCATGAATTTTAAATCAAATTTGAGAATTTTAAAATTGAAATAATGCCAGACTGCAGCAAGTAGCATGGGTAATAGTTTTGAAAGAATTAATAATCAGTCTATCATGAACTCCACCCAGTCTGATACTGACACATAAGAGAGGTGATGACCTAGTAGCATTGTCATTGGACTATTAATCCAGAAACCCAGGTAATATTCTGGGGCATCAGAATTCAAATCCTTCCATGGTAGATGGTGGTAATTGAGTTCAATAAAAATCTGGAATAAAGAGTCTAACGATAACTATTGTCAGGAAAACCACTTCTGGTTTGTTAATGTCCTTCAGGTCGGGAATCTGCCATCCTTTCCTGGTCTAGCCTACACGTGACTCCAGAGCCACAGCAATGCAGTTGACCTCTGAACAATTTTGCTTGGGTAATAATGCTGACTTAGCCAGTGACAACCCCATCCCATGAATGAATAAGAAAGATGCAGCCTCTGGCCCAGTCTCTTGATGGAATCACACATGTCATCTTTACCTCCTGTCATTAAGAATTAATGCGCCTAAACGTTATTGTAGACAAGCAGGAGTTTGGAAGAACAAAGCAAGCCACGCAGCCTCAGGAGGTGGAGAAGTCAACATTTTGGGTGCAATCCTTTGGGTGTTAGAGGAGCTGTAGATAACGGGGGTGGGATGGAGGGTGGTGAGTTGGGGTTAAGTGAACACAAGTAGAGGGTACAACCTGGTTGGTCAATGGGAGGAATGAAGTTTTTGTAACCTGTATATAATTAATGATATGTAATAAACTATGTCATATTATCTGAGGCAAAAGCCTCTTGAGCTGAAACTTATTTGTGATCAATGCTCTATAACAGATGATAGCCTTGTAGATCAGCATAGGAAGTAGGATTGGTGACAGCATTCTAACCCAACAACATAGTTGGTACGATCATGTTACATAATATGGTAACAGGGAATGTGTAGCGTGATGAATGGACATGGTCCAAGTTAGTGCAGGCTCCACAGAATTTAGGATGATGTCAAGTTTCTGGAGGGTTGGAGGCCAGCCAAGAAAGTACTTGAACAAAAACAATAAATGCTAGATAAACACAGGAGGTCAGGCAGTTTTTGTGGACAGAAACAAAGGTAACATATCAGGTCAATGACCTGCCTTCAGAATTCCATGAAAAAGTAAATATGTAATGGGCTTTAAACATGTGAAAGAGGGGTGGGGAAGAAGAGCAAAAGGAAAGGGCAATGATAGAGTAGAAGACAGGAGATATTTAATGACAAAAACGTTTCATGGTGTGAAAACAAAAAGCAATGGGAATAGGCAAATTAATGAAAGATGTGTCAAAATGAAGTGTAAATGGCAAGATAGCAATCGAAGAAATATAAAGTAAAAGGAAAAAACTGACATTAAAAAACTGAATTAGCTGAGACATCTACAAAGTAGGGTATAAAGATCTCCTGATAGGCACAAAGTGACAAAATAGATATTGCATCAATTCTAAAGTTACAGAATGAGGAATGCAACTTCTATCCACCATCAATGACAGATCAGAATGCGTTATCAAATGACCATATGATATTATACACATTACCATAGATAATCCAGAGTTTTGGGAACTCAAGTGTTCATTGGCTATGCAAGAAAACAATGGCAGGTAAAATTATGATAGTTTATACAGAAACAGCTTTCAGCATCTAGGAGAACTGATAGATAAGAAGGACGCAATGGATTCAATGGCAGCTCTCCAGAGTTCAGGAAGGACCAGCAGCAGCACTCGAGACATATGCAAGATATTCAAGAAAAGCTACAACATATTAGAGTGTTTAAATATAATTTTCAAAACAAGTATACGAATATATACTCTTAAATCCCAATAGACAAATTGCATTTGAAATACAGTTCTGCAGAAGGGGTATTACAAATAGCCTTATTATTCCTTTCTGCCAATCACGTGATGTTAACATTCTACTCTGTAGATGTCACAATTGCATGCTTTACCTGCATTATGTGACTTGAGCTGAAGTGGTTTTGTACAGGGGAATGGCATTTGAATGTCCTTTTACAGTTCGCTTCACAACACTCTGTCTAAGCAGTAATGAGGTTATAATGACAGACACTGGTGACTTTTTAAACCTTGCACTTTTATGTTACCTGAAATAATTAAGGGTTTGAAAGCTGTTATAAGCTCAATTCAATACCTGCAATCTGCCAATATCCTACTTATTATACACAATATACACGTGTGAAGATTCAGGTGTAACATATTTTCAGTGAAGAAATTTCCCTTTCTATCATGAGAAGTGAAAGACGAACAGCAAAGTATTGAGGGAGCTGAATCTTGAGCAAACGCACGTGAATAGTGAATCACAATTCAGCACAGATTCATTGAATGATAATACCTAATTCTTATGACAGATATCAAGATTTCTAAGGTTGCCTCAAAAAAATAATCTTAGGAATAAAATGGCTGCAGAAGTCACACCTCTCCTAAAATGATCAGAAACACTTGCCTATTCAATCTTGGAAAATTCCCTTTGTTCTCCCTTAATCTTTAAGATCTGTTGGGTAATGGGGTGATGGGGTGGTACAGTGGTTAGCACTGCTGTCTCACAGCTTCAGGGACTTGGTTCAATTCCACTCTCAGGTGACTGCCTGTGAAGTTTGCATGTTCTCACTGTGTCTATGTGAGTTTTTTCCTAGCGCTCTGGTTTTCTCCCACAGTACAAAGATGTGCAGGTTAGGTGCATTGGCCATGAGAAATGCAGGGTGATAGAGTGGGTTTGGCTGGGATACTCTTTGGCGGGTCAGTGTGGACTCAATGGGCTGAATAGCCTGTTTCTACACTATAAGGATTCTGTGATACAAATTTGAGTACTGTATCATTGATTGTTCAGTTATCTTCTTGCATATCACTCAATTTTTTGCACCCTGTAAGATATTTTCATTTAGGCTTTGCGTTCATACAGCCCTACGATATGTTTTTTCATAATTTCCAGCTTGGTTGCTCTTGCTCATGCATCAGACAGGTGACATTTTAAAAAAATATTTGCCTCAAGCTAGGTTGTGTTTTCCTTTTGTTGAAGTTCAAGTCTGGAAATCCCCATGTGAAATATCACAGCAGGTACACTGTATATGATTTGTTAACAAATCACATGACATCAGCAGCACTGCTGAATGCCAATGTTACTGTGTATCATAAGCATGGCAATACACTTAAAAGAACCACTAATCATGCTTTACTTGTATGCTTTATCATATTTTTCCATACTTAAAGATGTCATTAAAGACCTGCAACCCATCAGGAAGTTCTCCTTGGAAGCTTTATTAAGATGAAAGATTAGTGCCTCAGCATCATGGCATGCTGTTGGAAATGGGCAAAGCAAGTTGAACAAGTTGGCAGCAGAATAGGATACTTCAGATGGAGTCCGCTCCATCCATTTCCTTTTGTTTTTCTCTCTTCTTTTCTTCTCTTTCATGTTTGTTTCTTTTTATCCTTCTCTCTTCTTCCTTCTCCCGGTCTTAGGCTCCTGACCTTGGACTCCCAGCCTCAAACTCAGCGCGGACCAAGCAGGGCAGTGTGGCAGCCTCCTGGCATGGTGAGGCAGACTTTCAGCCAGGCAAGGTGGACTTTCTGCCCAGAGTGGTGGCCTTTCAGCCTGGCATGGTGGTCTTTCAGCGGTACATAGCAGTCTCTCAGCCAGCTGTGGCCTTAGCGTGGTCATCCAGTCTCAAGATGATTCCTCAAAATGTGGTCGCACCATAGCTAAGTACTTAAGAAAGACTGTAATATTTGAACTTGCAGCTTTATTTCTTTATTTTCTACTTAAAACTAAGAAGGTTTGCAATATGAAACTTTTAACTTTACTTTGCATATTTTATACAATACTATAATTACTGCAATGTCTAAGTTTTAACTTTGTTCTTTCTTCTACTTGTTCTTAAGATTCTGAACCATGGTTACTTGTGCTTACGATGGCACCTTATGTGATGACATTATACACTGTTATATACTTTTGTACTTCAGTACCCATGACAATAAAATTAAAAATCAAAAACTGATGAAGAAGCAAAGTGCTATTTTAGGTGATTGGAAATGCAATGGATAAAGGTGGATTGCTAACTATGTTATAATTAAGTAATTTCTATACGATTCAAATTTTTTAAAGCCCCAGAAAAGGCAATTGAAAAAGGTTTCCAGCAAAATTACACTGTGAAGCATCTGTTTCCCAAGAAACGAACCTCCAGTGTTATGGAAAAACCAAAAAAACTGTGAATACTGTAAACCAGGAACAAAAACAGAAATTACTGGAAAAGCTTAGCAGGTCTGGCAGCATCTGAAGAAGGGTCAGTCAACCTGCAATGTTAATTCTGATTTCTCTCCACAGATGCTGCCAGACCTTCTGAGCTTTTCCAGCAATTTCTGTTCTTGCTTCTAGTATTGTGCAGCTCATCGTTCAGCAAAAGTACTTTTGACTTTATAAGCTGGGAGTGAAAGTTAATGT
This sequence comes from Chiloscyllium punctatum, assembly GCF_047496795.1. Lineage (NCBI taxonomy): Eukaryota > Metazoa > Chordata > Chondrichthyes > Orectolobiformes > Hemiscylliidae > Chiloscyllium > Chiloscyllium punctatum. Next base: position 114,253,748 of record NC_092747.1, on the reverse strand, counting down.
AGGTGAAAGTGGGTACTGCAGATGCTGAAGATTAGAGTCAAGATTAGAATAGTGCTGGAAAAGCACAGCAGGTCAGGCAGGATCCAAGGAGCAGGAAAATTGACGTTTTGGGCAGAAGTCCTTAATCAGAAATGAGGCTAGGAGCCTCGGGGGTGGAGAGATAAATGGGAGGGGGGGTGGGATGAAGTTGGTGTGTCAAGTCAAGGCTCAGTAAAAAAAGAGCAGTGGTTAAAAGTGGGGCATATTCTGAGTCAGACAACAGCCAATTGGGGATAGAGTCCTGTAGCCTGTCTTTCATGAAGGATGTATTCAACTGAAGATAATCCAATATTTAAAAACAAAATCTGTCTATGATGAACAGCTTTCAGAAATAGCCCAAACTCTGCCTCCCAGTGTTCTACAGGAAATGGAACACTTGACATACATGTGCTGAATGATCTTTTCAATATATTAGTCAAGACACAGCTACTAAACTCATCGGGCTACAAAATGAGAATGTGTCTATAAATTGTAGGACAGTAAATAAATGCACTAATTTGGAGTCACTGCGTCGGAATGTTGCCTGAAAATCCTTGCAAATGTTAATCCTCAAAAACATTTTTGATAAAGTGAACCTAACCTAAAGTGAACCAGCCTGGATCTTGCCCATTTAAATCACATTCATATGTTAATTGACTGCTCGTAAAGTTGTTACAAAGTTGCATAGAGCTCTTGAGATGATATTTTTAAGTATGATACTGATTCAAACTCAGAAGGAAACAAGAGTATTGATGTTTGCAAGTCAAATACAGATTTAACTTAAGAGGGGGAACAGGATACTTTTGTAAATGTATCAATATCACAATAAACTAGTAAAAGAGGATTTGTGAGCCTTGACCATTTTGTCCATCCAGATGGGTTCTACTGAATGTTCTTGTTGAATATTTTTAAGGCAAAGAAAGATAGATTTTTGAATGGTAAAGGGTTTAAGAATTATGATGAGTGGATATGTAAGTGGAGCTGAGTCCATGAAAAGATCAGCCATGGTCTTTTTGAATGGCAAAGCAAACTCAAGGGACCAGATGGCCTACTCCTGCTCTTATTTCTGATGTTCTTATGAACCTTTGAGATAGGCTTGAACTTATCTACCTACAACTGTAAGAGCAGGAACCGATAGGGGCAGCACCATTTGCTGAAGTATCTTAGCTAGTTACATAACTAAACTTTGTCAACTGTTCAAAATTGATCAGGTAAATGTAAGTTTTAACACTTTCATACAAAATGAGGGAGGTGAGGAGAGTGAAGATGTTTTGAAGATCTTGCAATGCAAAAGTGATATGGCAAGAAATGTAAGGAGAGAAAAGTAGTGATATTATATCTTATCCATTCAATGCAGGTTCCAGTTGCTTGCAAATGGAATCAGTCATTTCTCAGCCAGACATGGATTGTTCATCAATGCAAATGAGCCCTACTATTTTCACCCAAGGCATTGTTAAGAACTGACCATTTAATATATTGATTACTAAGTTGGTAACCAAATTAGTTCAAATTAAAATGGACAATATGGAAAAATACTGACAAAGGATCTCACCCACCCCCAAAACAATTAAATTAGAGGAGCACCTTAAAGAAACAATCCAATATATTACAGCACTTCATATTTTTCAGAAACACTTGATTTATGTGAGCATTAACCTAATAAAATGAAACTAAGCTGTACTTTTGAAAAATGAGTCTGGAGTTTATTAATCTTCCATATATACTCCATGCAGGAAGAATGTATATTTATTATCAAAACTCTTAATTGAATGTACTTTGTATGTTTTGGCACTTTACATTCATTTCCTCAAATTTGTTCATGCACTTTACCAGTACCATTTGGTCAATGGATCAATGAACTGAATGTCACCTTCAGCACAGTACCATCAAGATGCAATTGAATGAATGAAAATAGCACTGGGAAAGTGGACTGTGTGATATGTTATGTTACAAGGAGAATTCAGATAGGATGTGGGTGGAATCATCAGAATATACCATTGCTGTAATCACATATTATGATCCCAGTTGATGGTAATACTGGACAAGTCAGATCTCAGAGTGAAACATGGCTTCTTAAATCATAAGCTTTATTTTTTCAGTTTGGTTACAATGGTGGTCAGTCAGTGAACTTAATTACATAAGGCTACTCATGATTTTTAAAAGTGAACACAGGTTTGTGGTAAAAAGCCACATGTGACAGTTTAGAAAGATGCTAACATTACCATCAAAACATTTTAACCCTATTCTGAGCAATATTCTTTACAGTCACTCAATCCCATTAAAAAAAAAACTGACACAAACATGCCTGTGCCAAGAGGATGGTGAAATTGGTGTAAGATGCTCTTTGGTCTGTCCAAAACCTGTTGGCCTTCCAGTGTGAAGAAATATCCTTGAAAGAATGTTGAAGACTGGCATATCCCAAAGGCTAGGATTACCTGCTGAGTGACGTATTAAAGCTTGGGGCTGCTGTCACTAAGGTGCAGGAGGGGAAGACAGCCTAATGTCTTTCTGCTAAAATATAATGAAGGTCTATAACATTTTAAAATACCTTCATAGTGTTTACGCAAATGTCAATAGTTTCCCTTCATGATTAGGAAATGGATTGAAGCTCTAATGAGGAACGTCAACATTCCACTGTGATTTCTGTAAAGGCCATATTGATCTGTTTTCATGTCTTGTAGATAATTTATTAATAAAGTGTGCTTTTAAAAAAAATGTTTAAGACCTATTTTGATTTCCGAGGGCCTGAAAATTTTCTAGCTCTGATAACTTGGATACTTCTTTGCAATTCTGACAGCCAGGAGACTTCAACAAACCAAAGAAAAGATATTCTTATGTAAAGATGACTTTTCTTCTTTTCAACTTAATATACTAGTAGCTATTGATCATCTGTTTCTGCATTGTCAGACACAGCTTTGTAAACTTTCTGCAATAAACCACAAATTGTTTACTTAGGTCTTGGGAAAGCTGTCTTTAGTTCATTGCTTGAAACAATTGTCTGATCCTTTTGAAAAAGTCACCTTCGCAGAACTGAAAGTTAAAATCTTTTTTTTTCTTAACTTTCAAATTTCCCAAATAGTAAGCCTATACTAAGAACATTTGAATACTGGGATTAGTTTAGGATTTATGAAATAGATTGTAATTTGTAATTGTAATTGTAGAGAAATACCTAATGTAAGTTTAATGATGCAATAAAATGCAATAACAGGGTTTCTAGTGGATTATCAGGAATATATTGTAACAGCTACAGAATGGTAGAATATTTTAACTTTGTGATGCCATAAAAAAGCAGTTTAATGAAGCAGCATACTATAGGAATTGGTTTCTGGGACTCTTGCCCTTTGTTATGTACATTAATAATTAAAATGTGAATATAGACAGCATAACTGGTCATTTTTCAGATTACACGAAAGCTGGCAATGTTGTTAATAATGACCTGTTGATGGTCTCAGGCTAGAGTCTAATATTGATCAGTTGGTAAATTGTCAGATGGAATTTAATCCCAATAAATATGAGGCGATGCATTTTAGGAGTTCTAAAGACAGGATTTACACAACGTATGGTAAAAGTAAAGTAAAAAAGGAACAAAGAGATCTCTGTGCTCAAGTCCATAGATCCCTAAGGCATCAGCACAGATAAACAATGTGGTGAAGAAGTCATGCGGGAGGCTTGCCTTCATTCACCAGGGTGTAGTATATAGGAGCAAGGAAGTCTTGTTACAGATATATAAAAAATTTGGTTTGGCCACAGGTAGAATATTATGTGCACTTCTGGTTACCACACTGTCAAAGGATGTAAAGGCACTGGAGAGGGTGCAGAACAAATTCACCAAGATGTTGTAGATTAGATTACTTACAGTGTGGAAACAGGCCCTTCGGCCCAACAAGTCCACACCGCCCCGCAAAGCACAACCCACCCATACCCCTACATCTACCCCTTACCGAACACTACGGGCAATTTAGCATGGCCAATTCACCTGACCTGCACATCTTTGGACTGTGGGAGGAAACCGGAGCACCCGGAGGAAACCCACGCAGACACGGGGAGAATGTGCAAACTCCACACAGTCAGTCGCCTGAGGCAGGAATTGAACCCAGGTCTCTGGCGCTGTGAGGCAGCAGTGCTAACCACTGTGCCTCCGTGCCACCGTGTCTGGGATAAAAGTCTCAGTTATGAGGAGAGACTGGTTAGGCTAGGTTTGTATTCTTTGGAGCAGTGGAGGCTGAGGGGGTGATCTTATTGAGATACACAAAATTACGAGAGGCATAGACAGAATAGATCATGCGAATCTTTTCCCCAGGGCAGACGTGTCTAAGACAGAAGACAGTTTAAGGTGTGGAGTAAGTGATTTAGAGAAGATCTGAGGCAAAGGTTTGTCACCCACAGGGTCTTAGAAATATGGAGCATGTTGCCTGAGGGAGTGGTGGAGGCAGGTACTCTTACAAAATTTAAAAAGCATCTGGATGGGTTCTTAAACTGCCACGACATAGTAGACCAAGTGCAGGTAAATGGAATTAGTGTAGTTTGGTGTTTGTTGGTTGGCATAGACGAGATGGGCCAAAATGCCTGTTTCTTTGCTGTATGAATCTATTACTCTATGTGACTAGCAGCAGAGATAAAGAGGAACCAATGGATGAGATACTGTACCAATAGATGCAATACTGTATATTTAGATTTTCAGAAAACATTTGATAAAATGTCACAATAAAAGTTGAAATGTGACAGAAGAGATTATACGTTTGGAGGTAGTACCTTAGTATGGTTAGAGGATTGGTTAAGGAACAGAGAACAGTAAGTAGGGATAAACTAGCCACTTGCAAGTTGATAAGCTGTATCCAGTGGAGAACTGCAAGTATCAATGCTGTGGGGGTGTCAGATATTTACAATGTAGCAAATCTTTCTTGCACTGCCTCGAAAGCTTATATGAAGATATCAAAAGCTATCTATCCAAGTTTTCTGATAGTACAATGTTAATTGTGAAAGTAAGCTATGAGGAGGACATTAGGGACAGATCTTCAATAATAAAACCAGGAATATATTTGCATTCCCTTTCCCATTTTGTTCTGGACACCCTCATGGCCTGTTCCACTCACTACTTCTTTGTCAACAATATCAAAAATCATTATTTTCCAGCCTCCTTCATTTCCAGAGAAGAGTCACTGCACTTGAAACATTAACTCTGTTAATGGTGTTCACAGACATGCTGTGATTTTCTAGCACTTTCTGTTTTCATTTCAGATCTCCAAAATATGCAGTACATTGCATTTTTTAAAAAATAAAATGTACATTCAGCATCAGGTGAAAAGATGAGTGTCAATTCCACTTGGCAGCAGGACAGCTTGTCTCACATAGTCACATAGTTCTCATCTCACTATGTATGCATGCGCCAATGTCTTGGCAAATTCTGTGGTGGGGGAAGGCAGGAAATCCTGATCCCATCAGTAACTTCTGGGACTGAAGGTCCAAGCAACATTGTTAAGTCACCCAGACAGCTATCAATTCCCTGAAAGCCATGGATTTCATAGAGGTCTAAACCGTGTATGTTTGTGGCTAAATACTCTGTCACTTCCAGTCATCCCCTGACAGCTTATATCCATTTGATGGACAGACCTCTCCCCTTTGCCAGCCTCCTTCACCTAAGCCCTTCTTCCCTCAGTCATACATGTCCCAACCAGCTAAGACTACTGCCACCAATTCTCAATCACAACCTGGCATAATTGAATACTCCCCAAAGAGGACAAAGCAGTGGCTCCTCATGCCAGGATTCTGACTTTTGACCACTTGCCTCTTTTCCCACTCCCAGGAACAACACAAAGTTCTGCCCAAAGTTTGCAAATGGGCAGGTAAAGCGACTGGAATGTGGCAAAGAAGTATAACATGCTGAAATATTATATTTTTTATTTTGGAAAGCAATCAGAAATAGAACTCTTGTTGAGAAACTATTAATTGTTGGTATTCAGAGGAGCTTTGTACATGAAACACAGCAAGTTGACTGAGGTGTCAGTGGGGGAGCACTTTGGGGCCAGTGACCATAATTCTACTAGTTTTAAAATAGTGATGGAAAAGGATAGACCAGATCTAAATGTTGAAGTTCTAAATTGGAGGAAGGCTAATTTTGACAGTATTAGGCCAGAACTTTCAAAGGCTGATTGGGAGCAGATGTTCGCAGGAAAAGGGACATTTCCTTCAGAAATGAGATAACATTAGTCCAGAAACAATATATTCCTGTTAGGGTGAAAGGAAAGGCTGGTAGGTGTAGGGAATGCTGGATGACCAGAGAAATTGAGGGTTTGGTTGAGAAAAAGAAGGAAGCGTATGTCAGGTACAGATAGGAGAGATTGAGTGAATCCTTAGTAGAGTATAAAGACAGTAGGAGTATACTTAAGAGGGAAATCAGGAGGGCAAAAAAGGGGATATGAGATAGCTTTGGCAAATAGGGTTAAGGCTTTTTCAAATACATTAAGGATAAAAGGGTAACTAGGGAGCGAATATGACCCCTCAAAGATCAGCAAGGCAGCCTTTGTGTGGAGCCACACGAGATGGGGAAGGTATTTTGCATCAGTGTATAAAGGTGGATAAATCCTCTGGACCTGATCAGGTGTACCCTCTCACTCTGTGGGAAGCGAGGGAAGTGATTGCTGGACCTCTTGCTGAGATATTTGTATCATCGACAATCACAGGTGAGGTGCCAGAAGACTGGAGATTGACTAATGTGGTATCATTATTTTAAAAAGGTGGTTAGGACAAGCCAGGGAACTATAGACTGCTGACCCTGACGTCAGTGGTGGGCAAGTTGTTGGAGGGAATCCTTGGAGAACAGGATTTACACATATTTGGAAGTTGTTGTGGTTCTGTTCGTCGAGCTGGGAATTTGTGTTGCAGACGTTTCGTCCCCTGTCTAGGTGACATCCTCAGTGCTTGGGAGCCTCCTGTGAAGTGCTTCTGTGATCTTTCCTCCGGCATTTATAGTGATTTGTATCTGCCGCTTCTGGTTGTCAATTCCAGCTGTCTGCTGCAGTGGTCAGTATATTGGGTCCAGGTCGATGTGCTTATTGATTGAATCTGTGAATGAGTGCCATGCCTCTAGGAATTCCCTGGCTATTCTCTGTTTGGCTTGTCCTATAATAGTAGTGTTGTCCCAGTCGAATTCATGTTGCTTGTCACCTGCATGTGTGGCTACTAAGGATACTGGTCGTGTCGTTTCAGGGCTAGTTGGTGTTCATGGATGCGGGTCGTTAGCTGTCTTCCTGTTTGTCCTATGTAGTGTTTTGTGCACAATAAGCACCCGAGCTACAAATCTTCTCACATATTTGGAAGGCAAGGACTGATTAGGGATAGTCAGCATGGTTTTGTGCATGGGAAATCATGTCTCACAGACTTAATTGAGTTATTTGAAAAAGTAACAAAGAGGATTGATGAGGGCAGAGCGGTGGACATGATGTACGTGGACTTCAGTAAGGCATTTGACAAGGTGCCCCATAGGAGACTGATTATCAAGGTCAGATCTCACAGAATACAGGGAGAACTAGCCATGTGGATACAGAACTGGCTCAAAGATAGAAGACAGGGTGGTGGGGGAGGGTTGTTTTACAGCCTGGAAGATTATGACCAGTGGTGTTCCACAAGGATCAGTACTGTATCCACTCCTTTTTGTCATTTATATAAATGATTTGGATATGGACATAGGAGGTATAGTTAGGACGCTTGCAGATGACACCAAAATTGGAAGTGTAATGGACAGTGAGGAAAGGTACCTCAGATTACAACAGGATCTTGATCAGATGGGCCAATGGGCTGAGGAGTGGCAGATGGAGTTTAATTTAGATAAATGTGAGGTGCTGCATTTTGGGAAAGTAAATCTTCGCAGGACTTATACACTGAATGGTAAGGTTCTAGGAAGTGTTGCTGAACAAAGAGACCTTGGAATGCAGGTTCATAGCTCCTTGAAAGTTGAGTTGCAGGTAGATAGGATAGTGAAGAAGGCATTTGGTATGCTTTCTTTTATTGGTCAGAACATTGAGTATAGGAGTTGGGAGGTCATGTTTGGGCTGTGCAGAATATTGGTTAGGCAACATTTGGAACAATGCATGCTATTCTGGTTTCCTGCCAGGGTTGGAGGATTTGAGCTCCTGTCTTCAAAGCAGCAACTGTTTAGGACTGAGATGAGGAAAAATGTCTTCACATGAACTGTTTGAATCTTTAGAATTCTCCAGCAAAGGCATGGTATGTTCAGACCTTAAATATGTTGAAGAAAAAAAATAAAGAATTTTCAGAACTCACAGGAAGCAAAGGATGAGCAAATTGGTCAAGAAAGCAGTATTGACACTGAAGACTATGCACATATTGAAACGTTCAACAGAGTCAAGAAGTCATGCTTTCTACACTTGCTCCCATTTCTTACATTCTTTGTCCAAATGTGAAAATATGTCTCATTTCCAGAAGTGTTTTGCTGCATAGTGGTTATGAGCAAGAATCCTGGATATTTCTTGCCAAACTTGGAGACACTAGAGGAAAATACAGATACTACCCATTTCTGTGCTGTATGACTCTATGACTCTCTGTCTCTACATTTCCACCATGCCAATTAAGATCACCTGATGCAATGAAGTCCAGGTAGAGATCTCTGTATTTAGAATACGAGAGAATGCAACTGACAATGAGCTGGAAGGAGATTGTATTGCAGTTATATTATTGCTGTTAGAGGTAGCATGGAGCACAGATAGACACTTATGATTGTTTTTCTGTGCAAGAATGACTCAGAAAGCGGGCTCATTCCTTAACCACAAAGCCTCTCCAATCTCTCCATGTGACTGAAGACACTGATACTCATGCTATTCTAGTGAATATGGCCATGTCATTCAATCTAATGACACCATGGACACCTGACATACTTCCCTAAGCTATATTGACTAAAATTGAACGATATGGGCAGCTGAGGTGTTAGAACTTTTTAATATGTTTAAATTAGCGCTATTTATTCTTTAAAATTAAAAGTTATCATTTTGTTTTTTTTAACCTGTAATTTATTTTGTAACATATTTTAGTTTAAGAAATGCCTTACATTGTCTCATGATGAAGGGATCTTGCCTGAAACGTCAATTCTCCTGCTCCTCGGATGCTTTTTGACCTCCTGTGCTTTTCCACCACCACACTCTTGAATGTTGTTTCAATGCTTTGGCCTATTCTTTCCATATTGTTTAAGCAAATGTTCAGGGTCTCAACGTCTCCTATATAACTCTAATAAAATGTATACTTTATGTATTTCAGAAATGTTTCACACTGTTTCAATATATATTTTCTTGGATTACTAGATCATTTTAACTGTCATTCAAAACCTGTTCTTTATTCACTGTATTTGCAATAACACAACATCTATCAAGGTGTACAGATGTAATGCTCCACCTGTGAATTAGTATTCATTATCAAATATGAGAATAATCAGTTTCCCATGTATTGTGTCCTGTCTTGTTTCTAGCTTCTGCTGATCTCATGCAGGGATTGTGAATGTTAAAAATGTTTCATGAAGTTTACTTCAGCTGGAGCACCTTTTCATGATGTTTTGCTTTAAATACTTAATAATATACCAGACAAAGTGTTTACCCAGATGATCAATTCCATTAGTTTGTGAATCATTCCATAGATTCCTGCAGGCATTCAATCACATCCGGAATCTGTGGGGTCTTGGAGTCTGTTGCACTTTCATTAATAGAAAAATCCAAAATCTCTGGAGCACTGAAAGACATAGCTTTAATAAATGGCACTAGAGGAAGCTAAAAGCAAAGTCCATCACCAGTGAACAAATTGTAACCACAAGTAGATATTACAGTAGCTAAAACTTTTGTTAAAGATGAATCAAGATTCAGTGAGCAAGTCTAAAGTTAGACAAGTTAACACAATCTGCCCATACTGAAGCTGAGGGTAAGGGAGTCCTGGTGTGTTAAGTAAAAACCAGACTTCTGATGAGGAAGGTGAAGGCACCCTCACAGATCTGCAGAAGAAGGGTGAATGGGTGTTTATGAGATTGTGTGCTGCCCAGATATCATAAAGATTACACAAAGCATTTGTAATTACTATGGCAGAACATGTAGGAATATAAAAACTCAGGTATTGATAAACAGACATTCTTACTGGATCAATCTTCACAAGGACATTGCAAAATTTTATAAATCATGTCCTGTGTGCAAAGTGGTGTGAAAATTTCAGCATACAAAATGGCACAGATAATACCTGTGTCACTTTGTGAGGAATTATCCAGCATATAGGACCATTACCAAAATAAAAGCAGGACACCAATTTATATAAACTCAGTTCTGAGAGGCCACTCCTTTCAGCACAATCACAGCTAAAGTTAATACAATTTTTTACTGAGTTTTGAAATACAGTTGGACCAAAGTTTTAATTTTCTGCCTAAATTGTTTCCAAGGTATAATATGTAACTTGGGTATAAAACAATTGAAGTCAATAATATATCCTTCACAGATGCAGGGAGCATCATAGAGGTATTGTCAAACTCTCAAGACAGTGATTATATCATATTGTCATAAGTATCACCACGAATGGGACAATAATTAGGATTCTGTCTTATTTGCTGAAGAGATTCAATCATCCTGTGATTCTGCCAGGTTTAGTCCATTTTAATTCATTTATGGACAAGATGACCACTAAAACTGATGAGGAAGGAAAGATAAATTCTGTATGTGTTCATATTCCTGGAGAAACTTCTGGGATCCTGCAGAGCAGCGTAGGAGCATTTTAAAACATCGCAAAGATGAAAGAATGGACAAAGATGCTGAAATCTGAACACATCAAGCAAGAGATGAAGTATTAGTTTTGTTATGTTTCAGGGGGATCCTCTGAAATCAAGTTTTAATGGCATGCTCAAGATAATTCAGGAGATCTGATAATTGTGTGGCTTTCATGAATGATGTGTTGTATTGCAACACCTAGATCTTATTGCAAGAAGGTAAAGAAGCCAGTGGGGTACCTTTCTGAGAAACTAAATGAACAGTAGAAAAGGAAAGCCTGGGATTGTTTTTGGTTCTTGAACATTTCAAAGTTTACATCCAACACAAACACAAAGAATTGTCAATCCTTTGGCCATTGTAGAAAAGTATAAGAATCAAATTCTAGAGGGTTTCAATTAAGTTTGCTGATTCAGCCTTATAGCATAAATAATGTTCATATCCCTGAGAAAGATAATACCATTCTTGGTGTGAATATAATCATGTTGAAATCATTTGAAGATTAAGAAGTTGACAAGAAATTGGAATCATTTGAAAATCTACAAGAAACTGTAGATTTTGTATTATGAGTGAATGTAGATGAGCGATTGCAAGTCTTTTTTTTGTATTTTGATATTACAGATTTTTCATATCTACGTCATAAGTAAACAAAGGTGGAAGCATTTTAGGACAACTTACATATATTTATGGATTTTGTAGAGAACTGGAATATTGAGTTGTTTGGACACTTTACAGAATAAACAGAGTTTACCAAGGGAGAACGGAACTCATGAGGTTTATTGGAAAATTAGTCAACTGTTTAATATCAATGTGATTTCCATCTGAACTAAGACTTGAACTGAAGATCTTCCATCAGTTTATTGCTGTCAACAATTCAATTTTGTTAACGAGAAACTTGGTACACAGTGAAAATTCATCAGATTTTATCTTTTGTCTTAAGATCATTGGCGAGTAAGGATGCTTCTCTTTATCTTTTTCAAAATAAAATGTCTGCAGAATTTTGCTGCTTTTTGTTCTGTGAAAGTATGTATGTTGGGATTAAAAGATTTTATAGCTTCAATTCTGGATTGGAGTTTAGATGTTAACCAATTTTTCCACTTGTTTTTAGTAATGAATTTTGAGTTCGTTAAAAGAAACTGGTAAATGTTTATTTTGTTCTGGATAGCAATACAGTTACCAGTTTTGGTGATTGAATCAACACATTTATACTGATGCTGTGACTTGTGGAAAAGTGACACGATTATTAGTGCATTCCTCCCACCACTGTTGTAATGATTGCTGCTAATAAATTCCACAGTGAATTTAATAGACACTTCTTTACAAAAAATCATCTTAAGAATGTGGAAATCACTATTACAAGGAGCATTCGAAGTCAATTGCATTGATGCTTGTAAGGAGATGCTGGAAGGATGTGTTGGTGCATTGAAATGAAGTGGAGTGGGAGGAAGCTCATATGGAAACATAAATTCTGCAGTGGACCTGTTGTGCTAGATGATTTGTTTCTATGCTGCAGTTTCAGTGTAAAAATAAAATGTACATTATGACACTTCTTTGGAGGACAATATTTGCTGCAGTTTTAAATAGCCCTCAGATAATGCTGTCATGTTCTCTGATGAAAGACATAGACTGATTGCAACACAGAAGGGCCCATACAGCCTGGCATCTCTGTGCCAGCTCTTTGCAAGCATAACTCCTTTAGTTCCATCCCCCGCTTCCTCCCTGCAAATTTTTCCATTTCTTCTTTCTTGTTAATTACAAATTAGAAATGCTATTTAAAATGGAAATGTATTCACCAGAATCACTAATCTTCTAGCTATTTCCATAAATGAAGGGGACTGGGCAATTCTGCTTTGGTCATCTTTCTCTCTGGGCCCAAGAGAGTTCTGGATAAAGGGATCTCAGGTTTTACAGAATTCAGAATCTATGAGAGAAATGGGGGATTTAGACACAAGAAATGCAAGGTTTTATACTGTCAGAGGCTTTGCAAAATAGTTGTAGAATTAAGAGTTGGTCTGTACAGTTCCTTTAAAAAGTGAAATCCTTACTGCTCCCCTTTGATACTTATTATAGTTTAAGCATTGATTTAGTAAATTTCACATGGGAAGGACTGATAAAAATAACCATGTTTGAAAAGTCAAGCTTACTCAGGTGTCAGTATAAGAATATCACAGTGTCACAAAGCTAGTCTTTTTTCTTCTAAAAGCTGTTCCTTGGCTCAAGGATATTCTGTCCTTGATCTTTTTCAGAGGGGTAATAAACCAGGCTGGGTTCCGATCAGACAGAGATGAAAAGGATTTTGAGAGGCCTTTTGTTTAAAATGTAAACAGATGAGACTTCAGGCCAAAGTGGTCATGTTTTAGAAGTGACCTGTAGAATGAAAGGGGAGCTGTCAGCTCTCTAGATGAACAGTTTAGTTCAGTTCAGAACTGGTTGGGAGTTCAACAGTGAACTGTGTGGAAACTCTTCCTCTTCTGCCCTTCTAACTTCAACCTGTAAGCATCTGACCCTTTTTTGTACTGTGTTTTAAAGAGGGTTTGCTTATTGGGACTGTTGTGTATATTCAGAACAGCATACTTAAGTCTAGTTTGGATAGACTGAGTTCTGTAGGGGTTCTTTATTCTGTTCTTCATGCTTCATTGTATAATTTTGTGAATAATTTTTTTGTTGGTTTTAAACCTGGTAGTCAACCTTGCTAACTTAATCCGAGTAATTTTCACTGCATACTTACCAAAACAAATTATGGTCTGGGCTGCCTGCTTAAGAATGTTTTGAGTGGTCTGGTCTAGTCCATAACAACAGATACACACCAGAGGTCATAATCAGATGTTTTTTAATCAACTGCATATATATGAATTATAGATTAGACCTCATAACTCTGGGTTTGTTGAGTGATGCATATGTTGATGCATGACTAGGTTAGAGCATTTGAGAGTCATCTCTCCATGAAATAGTTGAGGATCTGAGTTATATGGAATGATGGATATAGTTACTTGCCATGTCTGGATCTGTGTTGCACAGAGTGAGATTGAGGTTTTGGGGTACATGCAAACAAAATAGAATGGAATAGGCCATTTGGCCCCTTGAACTGACTCTGCCACTTAATAAGATCATGACTATAACCTCAAATTGACAATCCCACTTTTGCTTGATGACCTTTCACCTATTTGATTACCAAGAATCTATCCACCTGTGCTTCCACTACCAGAAGAGAGTTCCAAATTCTCAAAATCATTTGTGAGAAAAAGTTTAGCCTCATTCTGTTCTAAATGGGTGTTTCCTTATTTTTAAAAAGTGGCTTTAGTTCTGGATTCTCCTTAAGGGGAAACATTCTCTCCACATCTGTCCTGTCAAGACTCCCAGGATCTTATCCATGCCTTTCCAGTCACCTCCTACTCTTCTAAAAACCAGCAGTCAAAAGCTTAGGCCAGCCTTTCCTCATGACAACTTATCCATTCCAGGTAACAGTAAATCTTCTTTGAACTTCTTCCAATGCATTTACATCTTTCCTTAAATAAGGAGTCCAATACTATACACACAACTCTAAATGTGGTCTTGCCATTGCCCTCGATAACCAAAAGGTAACCTCCCTATATTTTGCATTCAATTTCTCTCACAATAATTGACAATAATCTTTTAGTTTTCCTAATTACTTCCTAAGGGTGCATATTATTAATCTGCTATTCATAAAATAGGACACCTCCAATCCTCTGCATCTTGGAGCTCTGCGATCTCACATCTTTTAGATAACATATTACTCTTCCAACCAAAATTAACATTTTCATATTTTCTCACGTTATGTTTAATTTGTCAAGTACCTTTGTGCAGCCACCACATATCCCCAACAAATTTACTTTCCTACTTACCTTTTTGCTATCTGTAAATTTATCAACCCTCTCCTTCCATTCTTTCAGGCAAATCACTTGTACAAATTGCAAACCTTTGGGGCTCCAGCACTGAGCCTTGTGGTGCACCACTTGTTGCATTTGGCTAACCTGAAAAAGACCATTTACTCCTTCTCTGAGTCTTGTTAAACAGCCAATCAATATCAATACCTGCAAGACCATGAGCTGTTATTTTCTGAGATAATATTTAATGAGGCTGTTTATCAAATATCTTATGGAAATTAAGTACAGCACATCCACTAGTTCCTCTAGACTCTGCCTGATTACCATGAACTTATCTGATAACTCTTCTATCACTTATTTAATAGTAATTTCTAACTTCTGTGCTATAACCAATGTGAAGCTGTAGTTTCTTGATTTCTGTCTTCCTCCCTTAAAAGGTTAAAAAAAAGGTTAAAAAAAAAAGTCACCAGAGTCTTACCAGATCATGGGTTACTTTCTCACTAAAGAGAGACAGAAACCATGCCTCAGGTGAGGGGAAAGGATGAGAAGGAGAGTGGCCTCAGCTGGTGTGGGAATTGAACCCCTGCTATTGACATCACTCTTCATTGCAAACCAGTGAATTAAAGGAGTTACATTCAATACCTTAAATCAATCGCGATCTTCCCCAAATTGAGGGAGCTTTGGAAAATTAAAACCCAATACATCAACTATGTCACCAGCCTCTTCTTTTAATGAGGTCCAAGAGGATTCAGTATTTGTCTGTAGCTTCAACAATTTACTGGATACCACTTCTCTGGTGATTGTGATTTTCCCGAGTTCCTCCTCCCCTTTGGTTTCCTGCTTTTAACTGCTTCTGAGGTGTTACTTTTGTCCTTTTATAGTGAAGACTGATAAGGAATTGAGGATTGAGAGAGTAAAATGAGTTTCTAAGATAGGCAGAATGCTGGAGCAGAGGGACCTAGCCGTAAATTTGCATAATTTATTGAAAGTGGCAGGACAGATTCAGAGAGAGCAGATAGCACAGTACCCTGGAGTTTATTAAAAGTTGCATAGAATACAGTAGCACCTTGACAACATTAAATTTATAAAGCACTAATTCATCGCAAACTGGAATAATGCATTGAGTTTTGGCATCACACTTAAGGAAGGCTATGAAGGAATTGTTGATTGCATAGAACAGATTCACAAGAATAATTCCAGAGAAGAGGAACTTCATTTAGGGAGACATCTTGGAGAAGTTGGGCAAAAACTAAAAGGAAATTTGTTCGTGATACTCATAATTACAAGGGGTCAGGACAGAGCCAAGAAAGGAAAGCCTTATTGGAAGAGTTGAGAATCAGATGGCAGAGATTTAGGACAATTGGCAAAATAACTAATGATAATATAAGGAAAAGCTTTTTCAACCTGCCTGTGTTTAAGGCCTGGAAGTGTTAGTGATGGTAGGTCCAATGAAGACATTTGAAAATGAATTAGATTGGGTTACAGAGAGTAAGGATCTGTGTTACAGTGTGTGAGTTTAGGTTACAGGTAGGGAGTTCTGGGTTACAAGGGGCGAGGGTTTAGGTTAGAAGGAGGGAGGTTCTGAGTTACAGGGAGTGAGCATTCTGGGTTACAGGGAGTGAGGGTTTAGGTTACAGTGAGTGAGGGTCTGGGTTACAGGGAGTGAGGGTTTAGATTACAGGGAGTGAGGTTCTGAGTTACAGGAAGTGAGGGTCTGGGCTATACGGAGTGAGGGTCTGGGTTACAGGGAGTGAGGGTTCCAGGTTACAGGAGTGAGGTTTCTGGATCACAGGAAGTGAGGGTTTGAGTTACAGGGAATGAGGGTTTGGGTTACAGGGAATGAGGGTTTGGGTTACAGGGAGTGGGAGTCTGTGTTACAGGGAGTGACGGTCTGCGTTACAGGGAGTGAGGGTCTGCGTTACAGGGAGTGAGGGTCTGAGCTTTAGGGAGTGAGAGTTTGGGTTACAGGGAGTGACGGTCCGAGTTACAGGGTGTGAGGATCTGTGTGACAGGGAGTGAGGGTCTTGGTTATAGGGAGTGAGGGTCTGAGTTACAGGGTGTGAGTGTCTGAGGTATAGGGAGTGAGGGTGTGGGTTACAGGGAGTGAGGGTCTGGGTTACAGGGAGTGAGGGTCTGAGTTACAGGGGCTGAGGGTTTGGGTTACAGGGAGTAGGGCCTTGGTTACAGGGAGTGACGATTTGAGTTATGGGGGTGAGGGTTTGTGTTACAGGGAGTGAGGTCTGAGTTACAGGGAATGAGGGTTTGGGTTACAGGGAGTGAGGGTTTGGGTTACAGTGAGTGAGGGTCTGAGTTACAGGGAGCCGGGGTCTGTGTTACAGGGAATGACGGTTTGGGATACAGGGAGTGGGAGTCTGTGTTACAGGGAGTGAGGGTTTGGGTTACAGGGAGAGAGGGTCTGCGTTACAGGGAGTGAGGGCCTTGGTTACAGGGAGTGAGGGTCTGTGTGACAGGGAGTGACGGTCTTGTTTACAGGGAGTGAGGGTCTGAGTTACAGGGAGCCAGGGTCTGTGTTACAGATAGTGAGGGTTTAGGTTACAGGGAGTGAGGGTCTGGGTTACAGGGAGTGAGGTCCTGGGTTACAGGAAGTGAGGGTCTGGGTTACAGGGATTGAGGGTCTGGGTTACAGGGAGTGGGGGTCTGAGTTACAGGGATAGGGGTTTCTTGTTTACAGGGATTGAGGGTCTGGGTTACAGGGAGTGAGGTTCTGGGTTACAGGAATTGAGGATTTTGGGTTACAGGAAGTGAGGGTTTAGGTTACAGGGAATGGGGGTTAGGTTACAGGGGTTGGGGGTTAGGTTTCAGGGAAAAGTGTCTGGGTGACAGGGAGTGAGTGTCTGAGGTATAGGGAGTGAGGGTGTGGGTTACAGGGAGTGAGGGTCTGAGTTACAGGGAGTGAGGGTCTGAGTTACAGGGAGTGAAGGTCTGGGTTACAGGAAATGAGGGTTTAGGTTACAGGGAGTGAGTGTCTGGGTTACAGGGAGTGAGAGGCTGGGTTACAGGGAGTGAGGGTCTGGCTTACATGGAATGGGGGTTAACTTACAGGGAGTGAGTGTCTGGGTGACAGCGAGTGAGGGTCTGTGTTACAGGGAGTGAGGGTTTAGGTTACAGGGAGTGGGGGTCTGTGTTATAGGGAGTGAGGGTTTAGGTTACAGGAGTGGGGGTTAGGTTACAGGGAGTAAGTGTCTGGGTGACAGAGAGTGAGGTTCTGGGTTACAGGGAGTGAGGGTCTGTGTTACAGGGAGTGAGTGCCTGGGTTACAGGGAGTGAGTGCCTGGGTTACAGGGAGTGAGGGTCTGGGTTACAGGGAGTGAGTGTCTGGGTTACAGGGAGTGAGGGTCTGGTTACAGGGAGTGAGTGCCTGTGTTACAGGGAGTGAGTGTCTGGGTTACAGGGAGTGAGTGTCTGGGTTACAGGGAGTGAGTGCCTGTGTTACAGGGAGTGAGTGCCTGGGCTACAGGGAGTGAGTGTCTGGGTTACAGGGAGTGAGGGTTTAGGTTACAGGGAGTGAGGGTTTAGGTTACAGGGAGTGAGGGTCGGGTTACAGGGAGTGAGTGTCTAGGTTACAGGGAGTGTGTTTGGGTTACAGGGAGTGAGGGTTTAGGTTACAGGGAGTGGGGGTTAGGTTACAGGGAGCGAGGGTTTAGGTTACAGGGAGTGGGGGTTAGGTTACAGGGAGCGAGGGTTTAGGTTACAGGGAGTGGGGGTTAGGTTACAGGGAGTGAGGGTTTAGGTTACAGGGAGTGAGGTTTTAGGTTACAGGGAGTGGGGGTTAGGTTACAGGGAGTGGGGGTCTGGGTGACAGAGAGTGAGGTTCTGGGTTACAGGGAGTGAGGGTTTAGGTTACAGGGAGTGGGGGTCTGTGTTATAGGGAGTGAGGGTTTAGGTTACAGGGAGTGGGGGTTAGGTTACAGGGAGTGAGTGTCTGGGTGACAGAGAGTGAGGTTCTGGGTTACAGGGAGTGAAGTTCTGTGTCACAGGGAGTGGGGGTTTAGGCTACACGGATTGAGGGTTCTGGTTTACAGGGGCTGAAGGTTCTGGCTTACTGGGAGTGAGTGTGCTTCTCTGTACTAGGCTGGAGCTTTGTTTTTTGTGTGGTCCAGGCCATTCCCAACGCTCTCTGTTTTGACACTGGGATCAGGGGCCCTCTCGGCTCTGTTGCACCTGCGCTGCTTTCGGATCCTTCAGGAATTCAGTGAAGCCTGTAATCGGCTTTATGAAGCTATTCACTGGCACGGCTGATTGAGAATTCGCAACCCCATAAGCGTTGCCCGTGTGAAAAGGAGCGGGGGGCTGGGTGCTCTCAGACTCAGCACTGCCAAATTCCAACACTTGCTCTCTCTTACTATCACACCCATGAACTGAGCTGACAGAGCAAGGCCAAAAGCCACCGCCCAAAGCAAGTTTTACCCTGTCAGTGACACCTTATTATTCACAGTAAACACTGCAGTGTTTGTTATTTTTATTTAATCATCTGGTGCTCATGAAACTATCAGATCTCCTTCAAACGTTGCTTATCATTCGAACGTTCATTTCAAACTATAAATTGCGTTTTTAAAATGTAGTTGCCTCAGTAATAGCATCTCCAAACAATTTCACAGCGATTTTCCCCAATCGGGATTGTGCCATTCTGGTTCCTGTTCCTAACTCGATCCAAAGGTCTCATGTCTTCCCCGCTTGATTCAATTCCCCTGCACCCCCATTCCATTCCTCTCTTGTCTATTCCATTCCCCTCCCCCATCCAATTCTTCTCCTCCCCAGGCCATTTTCTCCTCATCCCCATCCCATGTATTTTAGAATTAGAATTAGGTTTGCTGCGATGTGGACACATGAGTGCAGTGAAAACTTTACAAAGTTACCTAGGTACTTTCTTAGAAATAAATTAGTAAAATAAAGAAATGAAAAGTCCAGCATTAGAAACCTTCGCGCCATGTTAGGTACAAAAGGCAAGTAGGTTCAAAAGGTTTGGAATAAATTATAAGAATGAAGAAATTTAAAGTTCAGAATTACAATTCTTCCAAGTGGAGCAGATGAGTCCGCACTGGCGTCCAGTATTTCACTCCCTCTCCAGAATATTTCCCACTCACATGTTCCCACATCAATCTGACTCCCCTTCCTAACGAGGCCCAGTTAGAAACTACTCTGAGACGCTGAGAGATACAGTAAGACAAATCAAACTCTGCAGGCACGATCAAATATAGAATCGCGCGATAGATGGATCCAACAGCTTGCGGTCTCAAAATCTTGCACCTGACATTTCGCTTTTTTCGTGTCCAAACTTCAGTGGGATCGGAAAGAATGGCTCGGCATAACCTGAGACAGACAGCTCTGGTGGTATGTAATTCTGCTGCTCAGACCCACATCTCTCCCTAATGACTCAGTCATGGCTCAGGTGAAAATATAAGAACCTCTGTCCACATTTGAAAATTGAGCCGAGAAATCATTTCCGGTGTTCCGGCCAATAGGAAGCCCTTACCCAATTTCACTGAGGAGATGATCTGGTCATTATCACATGGTTGTCTGGGTGAATTTTCTGTGTGTAAATTGGCCGCAGGGTTTCTTACATTACGGCATTTCTATGCACTTTATTCGCTGTTAAGATCTTTGGGACATGACGGGAGGGTGGAATATGCTAACTAAATGCAATGTTTTATTGCATCGGATTCCCTATAACCCTGGTTCCGCAGAATTTCTCGGCTGAGATGTTTATTCTACAAATGTTTGTTTTTATTTATAGTGCGACTCAAGTCTGAAGACTTAAGGCCAACGTTGTTGCTTTTCTAATCGGATGTTATTTCAGACAAATTATAATAACAGTCGGCCATTCTTCGCAAAGCGGTTTTGTGTGAGTAACAGGTAAATAGGAGAACGATCAGGAACACGGACTGTACCTGGTGTATTGCACTGTCCGGCACTCTAGGGGACGGCTGCTGAGGTGACAACTGCGGTCAAACTGAGAGGCTTTCCTTAATCGATTGTGTTCAAGGATCTCAACTGAAACTTAAATCACAGCAGCTGAGATTTCGATAAGAAGAAACGGGTGATTTCAAACAAGGGAGAAACCGTGCTACAATACTGACACTGTTCAAAGCATGAGGAGGGGGGGGCAAATTGGATCTCTGTTTAAAATCTTTCACTGTAACTGTGACATGTTGTGGGAAGAATAGAGCAGCGAAGCGATGGCAGTCACAACTGTGGCGCTGCTAAATGGGACTGTGTACTCCAAAGTGCACAGCTGGAACAGAGGCAGTGTTCCTGGAGAACATATGGTGCATATGGGACTTTAGGAGGAGATGTCGTCACGAAACGCTGGATTAAGAGGCCGGGACAATATGAAACATGTCAGCGTGTACTTGTATGATAAGGCTCTCACGAGGAATTTATTGGCCCAGTGCTATTTCTATTTCTTTCTAATCTCGTTCGCCACATTAGTTCCGTGCAATCTGTCTCCATAATCTCCTGTGTCAGAATCACAGCCAATAGCACACAGTAATTGCGAGAGAACAGAAATATGCAAACACCCGATAAAGTGCGGCTCATTACTCGCATTTAAGAGAGTGTTAGATACACACCGCCTTTAAATAGGAAAACAACCGGTGGAAAAATGTTTGAGTGGGAAATGCATGGGTGAGGGGGAGATAAGGAGCATCCCGTGTAGAATAGAGGATGGTCGCTTTGCTTGGTCCCGCCGATTCTCCATCTCACTGATGTTCCTCCTTGTCCCGGGGCCCTGTTGCGGCACGGCTCCTGTTTCCGGGGCAGACGTGAGGAAATGACCATTGTCTATGGACACAGTATGACATCTGATAAACCGAAGTAAGGTGGTGAAGGAAATTCGCCCTTTCAGCCAACAGATGCCTGAGAGAGATCAAACTGTGACAAAATAATATGACATTCTGCATGTAACCGACTCCAGGAAGCACATGGGAAGCAGAGAGGGTTCACAGCAGGTCTCCATCCTGGGATTCTTTAGCGAATTGTTCCAACGAATATGTTCCAATTTTGCGAAAGACACTTTGTGGACACGATGACCATTGCAGTTCTATCCCGTTTAAAACTTTTACAAAGCACCACCCCTTTACAAAGACATGGCAGCACTTTCAAATGATTCGCCCCCTTTAATATTTTGAAGCATCTAACAACATTTGCAAGCACGTTGCGGGGGAGGGGCGGGGGGGGGGCAAAGGATGGGGGGATTGTCACCTTCATTTCCTTTGTGAACTCACGGAGGCTGTTAGGTGTAGAGTGTACAGAAATACACCGAGCAAAGGGGCTGAAGTCAAGCAGCCTGTGGGAAACGAGGGCTTTCACATGTTGCGAGGGAGTGAAACGACTGTGGTGATATTCCACGGGATTAATGCTGTTATTGCTTGAGATGCCGCCTACTTTATCAGCACGCTAGTCAGATAACTTCGAGGAAACGCCGAGGCAGTTCATGAAGGGGCTGACTCGATATAATTTGCGGATAAGGAGCATCCAGTGGTCCAACATTAGCAAAATATTCGGGGCTTCACCAAATAAAGACACGCAACCAACTCGCACGCACTCTGGCGACTGCAGCATTGTGTCTGAGCCAAAGGCCATGTCACAGCGATCGCCCTGTCTCTGCCCTGCGCTCGCCCGCTTGCCCAGAGGGAAAACACTGCAGGTGCTGGAAATCTGCAATAAAAAGAGCCGGGAACGGCCAGCGTCCCCGTGGAGAGACAGAGAGCAACTCTCAGCAGAACTCTCCCGCGGTCATCTCCGTTCCATGTCGTTGAGCTGATTCGTTTTGGGTTGAAGGGACTGTTTGACCCCCGCCCAGTCACAGATTCCGTTCGCAGTTGTCGAAGCTGAAAATAACCCCAGCAGTGACACGCCCTCCCTCCCAGCGGCCCGCTGGAGAAGGGATGGGAGAGCACCCAGGAACTCTTTGGAGTTGACTTAGTACCCCGTTAAATCCGGCTTCGAAAATCGCGGTGACAGTACAAGATTCAGTCGCTGGGCCCCGAAGCCTGCTCCACTATTCGTACTCCTGCCTATATTCCTGCAGAAATTCCACTTCCTCTCCATATGCCCATTGATTCGTTTAGTGTCCAAAAATATTAATAATAGTCTTGAATATACTCATGATTGAACGCCCACAGCCCTCTAGGTTATATTCCAGTCACAATGCTCTGAGTGAAGAAATTCACCCAATCTTTGTCTTAAACGGTTGATCCCTATCCTGGTACTGTAAGCCCTCATCCCAGCTCCAGCAATCCTGTCCTGCAGGAATGTTATATCTTAAACAGATCATCTTCGTCCAGATCATCTCAACAGGACAACCCTTTCATGCCAGACTTCAATCCAGGTGAATTAGTTCTGAAGAAGGGTCACTGGACCTGAAATTTAATTCTGCTTTCTCTCCACAGATGTTGCCAGACCTGCCAAGCTTTTTCCAACAATTTCTGTTTCTGTTTCAATCTAGATGGATCTTTGATGCGCCCCTTCAGGTAGGTAGGCTCTTGTGGTGCAGTGTGTGTCAATACCTTTGAACCAGGAGAGCTAAGTTCATGTCCCACCTTCTGCAGTGGTGGGTAATAACGTCCTTGAACAGGTTGATTAAAAATATCTATCCATTTTCTGATGAGACAGCCTATAGGTGTTCTTGCCTATAATCCGTACAATGGCAGCAAGACTTTCTTCTTGTTATGTTCCAACCAACTCAGTTGCAATAAAGGCTGACATTGCCACTCACCTTTCTCATAGCTTGTTTGACTTGCATGTTAACTTTCTGTATATGTGTACAAGAACTTGAAATTCCAACATTTACTCAACCCTGCTCTTTAAAAACAATCTTGCTTTCCATTCTCCCTACCAGATAACTTGGTATAAATCAACCCCCCCCCAAAACAAAATCTAGTATTATCATAAACTTTTTCAGTTAGCCATTGCTGTTACAATACCCTGTGATTTATAAAAATTTCCATGTGAATGCATATTCATGTAGACTTATGAATATTTATTTAAATGATTACCGATGTTTGTCTATCATCATGCTTTTAAATTGAATTCTCAATCTATTTGGCCAACTCTCTTCCCATAACTCCATCGATGGCTTGGTTTCAGATTATCTCCAGAGTTTTGCACTTAACCTTATGATGCAGAAACTTAATACAGCATGTTGGTTCACTGCCTCTCAAAGGAATTTTTACTATTATAGTAAAACTAACCCTGTCTCAGTACAGAATAATATATCTCAAATAACCTAATGTCTAATTGTTACTTCGATATATATTCTGGAATAGAGTTCTTTCAGAGTGGATTAAATTGCAATTACCTGTTTAGAGTAGTGTTTATGTCAATTATTCAACAATTCAGAAAATGTTATTGTGTAATCCCAGAATCTGAAAGTTTGAATTCAGTTTAAAAATCAGTTTCTTTAAAAAAAACAATGCTACTACCCGTAAGAATGATCAAAAACCTATCTTACACTCACTAAACACCATATAAGCAAACGGATGTGAACAGACTAATTGAGCATGTTTTACAATAATTTAGTGAGCTGTGGGTCACATTAGATACTCCAGTAAAGGACTGAGGTGAGATAAGGGTATGGCATATACTTCCAGTGTAATGGAAGAATATTATATGGTCCTGTGATGAATGCCAATATAGACTTAAAAACAAAAATGCAATACATTTCAGTTTCAGATCAGCAGGAATGTGTCAGAATTTTACCAGATATAGATTATCGCACCAAGCCCTTGAGCTGACCATAATTAAACTGAGAAGTAGCTGTATCTGTCTCTGTTCACATAATTCTTAAAGTTCTTCTTGACTCATCCTGTCTGGTCCATTGTTTCCTGCTCATCTCTGTTTGATTTCCAGTTCCTGATGTTTGAACTCACCATGGCAGTTCAAATTTCTGTTTCTAGTCACAAGAGTGGGGATAAATTAGTTCTTCCTCAAAGACAGCTACTTCCTGTTTATAGACACAAATATAGTATATTTAGGAAAAACTTACTAAAACCAAATTTAGGAAATCCAGCTTCTTGTTACTGCAGTAGTTCGCAGCCTCCAATTTATAAATCATAGAACACCCTGCCACATTTCCCTATAACTTGGTTCATCTACCAACATGCCAATCTCCAGTATTTTCCAATACCTTCCTTCCACCCTTTTATCTGTGACATGTTTATATTTATATCGCTATGTGCATTTTCAGCCTACAAAACCTTACTTTTGTTGTCATACTGTCACAGTGTAAATATTAAACTCTGCATTTATAATGAAAACTTCTTGTGTAAACTTGTCACCTTGCAATGATACCCTTCATCCACTGGTGACATTCAACTGCCTCAGTTCCTCAACATATACATTAAAGATCCTCCTTTGCTCCAAAAAACTCTACTTCTAATTGCTGTATTTTTTGTTTTTTGACTAAATATAAAATCAAAATTACATAAGAAGCTAATACAAAAAGCAAGATTTATGTGAGTCCTATATAGCTGTAAAACTTGATCCCTTATCTCCAGCTTCTCCTCAAGTTTACATTTAGTCTTAACTTCCTGTGTTGGACTCCACAAGAGATTAACTAGTGTAAGATTAATGGTGAATAAAAAGTCTATAGCCTAAAGTGTCTTTGTTAATGGCTGAATCTACTACCTGAATCAATTCTGTGACTGAATCCATTGCCCAGCAGTCACTTTGACCTCGGTAACAGGACAATTAGCTTAATCCAAGTGTAAAGCACCCCTTATTGATGGGTTAGCTGCTTGGAGCTTTGGTCATCAGATGAGTGTCAGAGAAGGAAAGATTCCAGCCTTGGGCCAAACTGAGACAAAGCTATTGAGAGTCCATTTGTCAGGAATGCAACTACAGCTTTGAACTTTCCTTCCCGGATGCCTAATCCTTCATGTTAGCTCTGATTGCATTTTGATTATGATTAGATTAGATTCTCTACAATGTGGAAACAGGCCCTTTGGCCCAACAAGTCCACACCAACCCTCCAAAGAGTAACCCATCCAGACCCATTTCCCTTTGACTAATGCACCTAACACTATGGGCAAATTAGCATGGCCAATTCACCTGACCGGCACATCTTTGGACTGAGGGAAGAAACCGGAGCACCCGGAGGAAACCCACTCAGACACGGGGAGAACGTGCAAACTCCACACATGCAGTTGCCAGAGGCTGGAATTGAACCCAAGTCCCTGGTGCTGTGAGGCTGCAGTGCTAACCACTGAGAAAATTGAGAAACATTCAAGGTATCCAAAGTTCCATTGAAAGGTGACAGTTTTAAAATGGTCTTTGGCTATGGTGTCATAATTCATGTGAGAAGCTATCTTTCATCCTGCACACTTAGCAATCTGAGTTTTAATTCATAACAAAACTTCAACTGCAAATGGAAGTTACATCTGCTTCAGATCACAACTTTGTCAATGGAGTAGTATGTGGTGAATCTGGAGCCAATCACCAATGGATGGAGGTGGTGGTTCTGGGTGTGATGTGGGGCAAGTGGTGGCATGGGCTGTGGTAGTGAATGTGACAAGTAGGGAGGGCTTACCAATCCAGAGTTGATCAACAAGTATGTGGAGATTTCCATTGATCTATATGTATTAGTTCATGGGATCCAAGGAAATGTGGCATGTTGGATCCAAAATCGATTGTGTTTGGAAGTAAAGTGTAATGGTTCATAAGTGCTGTGGTGACTAGCAAGCTGTTTCCAGTAAGGTTCTGCGTGGCTCAAGTACTGGGTCCCTTGCTATTTGTGGAATAGATCAATGAAGTACACCTAAATGTAGGAGGCGTGATAAAAATATTTGAAGATAATATGAAAATTGTCTGTGTGGTTAATAGTGAGAAAGAAAGCTGTAGACGGCCACAATATATCAATATGCTGATTGGGTGGCAAAGAAAATGGCAAGTATAATTCTATGTTAAGTGTGGGTCAGTGCATTGGTGAAGTAGAAATGAGTCAAGAGAGTAGACAATAAATGGTAGGACTCTGAGAGGTGTAGATGAATAGAGGAATTGAGAGGTGCATATCCACTGATCTCTAAAGGTAGCAGGGCAGTTATCTAAGGTAGAGTTGAGAGTGTGGTGCTGGAAAAGCACAGCAGGTCAGGCAGCATCCGAGGAGCAGGAGAATCGATGTTTCAGGCAAGAGCCCTTCATCAGGAAGTAGACTTAAATTCCTGATGAAGGGCTCTTGCCTGAAATGTAGATTCTCCTGCTCCTCAGATGCTGCCTGACCTGCTGTGCTTTTCCAGCAGCACACTCTCGACTCTGATCTCCTGCATCTGCATTCCTTGCTTTCTCGTAGTTATCTAAGGTAGTCAAGAGGCATATGGGATAACGTCTTGGGGTATAATGTAGAGTATAAGAGCAGGTAGGTCATGTGAGAACTGTAAAAAACACGAGTTAGACTACAGCTAGAATATTATGAAAGATAGTGATTGTTGCTTTCCAGAGGAAGAATATGATTGTACAAGAGAATACGAAAGAGATTTATAACTATGATGCGAAAAATGGAAACATTTAGACATGAGGAACAATTGGATAGATTGGGTCAGTTTTCTAAAAGGACGAAGTTGAGAAGAGGTCTAACTGAGGTGAAAAAGATTATGTGAGATTTAGGTACAAAAGAATCCAGCAGTGAACTCTATAAAGACCCACTGGAAGCAGTCTGCCAGTCACCAGAACACTTATCGACAATAATACCTTGTTCCCTGCCTCTAAACCAATGTTGGATCCAGCATGCCTTAATAGAGAGTAAAATAACAAGCTGGGAAGCACTGAGGGTAGTTGAGGAAATATATTTTCAACCAGCAGGTAACAAAGTTCTGAAATTGTTGATAGAAAAGATGGTTGAGGTGGGATCCCTCATCACCATACTTGGATCTGCATGAACAGGCATAACTTATTCAAATTTGGACTAAGAGCTGGAAGGTGGACAACAATTATTTTGCTGGCATAGAGCTGATGGATTAAATGGCCTCCTTTGTTGCCTAAATCATGCAGAGGGCAGAGGAGGTTGAGAGGAACAATAAATGAATGTAGATATAATAAGGGCAATAGATTTAGGGATGTCGACAGTGTTCTCTGCAGACAAGAGCATGAGTTTCAAAAACAGTTTTGCATGTCCAGTCCTATGGTTGAAGACATTTCAGGGCTGTGTGAAACTGGAGTGAGGAGTGGAGTTATCCAATTGTCATGGTTCGTGTAGGTATCAACAACATATATTGGGGTGAAAGTGATGGTTAGTGCTATTATTGTTAGACCATTAATACTGGGGGTGAATGCCAATACGGCAGATGATGGAATTTGAATTCATTCTTAAAAATCTGGAATTAAGCTTCTAATGATGACCATGAAACCATTATCAATTCTCAGGAAAAGCACATCTGATAATTGCCATCCTTGGCTGGCCTGACCTACAGTAATGTAGTTGACTCCTAACTGCCCTCGGGCGATTGGAGATGTGCAATAAATGCTGGCCTAGTCAGTGAAACCCACATCAGTGAATGAATTTTTAAAAAGGTAAAATTATGGAAGAGGTTCAGTTGAGGGAGTATGGGCAGCTAGCAACTAAATTAAAATGGAAGAATTATAAAGGCATTGCTGTCATCATCCCAGAGAACCACTCTTTCATTAGTGAGAGACAATTGGTGGTGAGTTTACTTGAGGGTCAGTGAGCCTCAGGCAAGTGCTAAGGTTGAGAAGGATGGAACCTCTATGCTAACCCCAGCCATTGCAGGAATTGAACTCATGACGTTGCTGTTATTCTACATCACAAAACAGCTGTCCAGTCAACTGAGTTAACAGATCTATAAAGGTACTAACCCCTGGATTTCTACCTAGATCATGAGCAAATAGTGTAAGGTAAATAAGACCAGGGAATCCAATATGTGGTTTGAAGACTGTTGTGGGAGGAATTTTTTTATTTATTTATGGGGCTCTTGCAATCGAACTGGGCAAAGAGGGAGCTGTGCCATTACGATGGCCTTCAAATGCACTGGACTGGGAATATTAAACTGGCATGTAATATATCTAGAACTGAAGAAAGGGCTTTAAACTAAATTATTAGAAGATTGTGGGGGATGTGGAGGATGGGTGGTTCTCATGAGATGAGTTTGAAAAGCTGAAATAAAAGGACAATATTGCAAGGTAGCGGTTATGGGTAATGATAACTAGTGACAGGAAGGGATAGAGAGTACAAAAGTGTGTCAGCAAGTAAGGTCAGAATAAGGAAAAATGTGAAAACACAAAATTAAAAGACCTTTATCTGAGTGCAGGCAGCATTTATAACAATATACATGAATTAAAAGCGTTCCAGTGATAAACAAACATGATATGACACTCATTATAAAGACGTGGTTGCAAATTGACCAAAGCTTGAATATGTGACAGTACTTGACATTTTGAAAGGACAGAGAAAAATGAAAAGGTGTCATGTTAACCAAAGATGGGATCACTACAGTAAATGAACATTGCCTTACCTTGGAGGATCAAAATCGAGAATCAGTTTAGGTGGAGATAAGGAATAGCACAGGAAAAAAGTTATGTGTTGGAGTGGTTTATGGGCCCTGAAACAGCAACTACACTGTATACAGAGTATAAATCAAATAATAATGGAGCTATTTAGAAAACTACATTGATAATTGTGGAAAATTTTAATCTTCACGATATGCGAAGATTAAAATTTTCCACAATAAGTATATATATATATATATGTGTATATATAAAGAGAGAGAGAGCGAGAGAGAGAGAGAGAATTATCCTCTTTACTATCAGCCATTGCTTCTCCACTGAATCAAATTGACAAAGGTAGCTTGGAGAATGAATGTATGTGGATCAGTTTCATGGAACATTATACTATGTCTAAATTGAGAGAACAAACTATTTTGAACCTAGCCATGTGCAATATGATGGGGTTAATAAATGCTTTCATAGCAAATGATCTTCTTAGTAAGAACGTTTGCAACATTATAGAATTTCACATTCAATTTGAGGGTGAGCAATGTAGATCTTAGACTAGTGTCTTAACCATAAATTCAAGTGATTGTAAGTCTGTAAAAATTGTGGTGGCTAAAGTGGCCTGGGAAAATATGTTAAAAACTATTCAGTGGAGAAGCAATGGATGATATTAAAGGAGATAACTCCCAACAAAAATATATTGCATTGACAATGCAAGGTACAATGCAAAGAATGCACCATGCAGGACTAACCAAGCAAGTTATGGATACTACAAAACTGAAAGAAATGGTCTACAGTGCTACAAAGATTTGTATTAGGCTGGAAGATAGAGAATAATTTTAGAAGCCAGCAAAAAATGACCAAAAAATAATAAAGATGGGGAAATTGTAGAATGACAAAGTTAGCAATAAATATGAAGTAGATCATGAAAGCTACAACGTGCATATAAAATGAAAAAAAAATCACACCAATAGTAAGCAATGGTACCTTAGAGGGTGAGACTGGAAATTTAATAATGGGAAACAAGGAAATGAGACTTTGAACAAGAATTTTGTATCTGCCTTCCCAGTAGAAGTTCCAAAAAACATTCAAGAAAATCAATAGGCAAAAGATGATGGAGAAAACTAAAACAATCATGATCACTAGAAAAGGAGAAGGAAAACTAAAGGGATTTAAGTCTGTCACGTTGTCTGAATCTGCTAGTCTACATCTGGTATCTTAGAGAAAGTGGCTGCAGAGATAATAGATCCAATGGCTAAAATCTTCTAAAAGTACTATGATCCTTCAAAGATCCCAAAGGCTGTTATTTTAACATCTGCCATTCCAAATTGCTTGAATCCATTCTTAGAAAGATATTTGCAGAATATTTAGAAGATAACATTGCAAACAGAGCCAACATGGTTTTGCGAAAAGAAAATCATGTTTGACAAATTTATTGGAGTTATTTGAAAATGCCTCACCCTCATCCACTTAGGTCCTATTTATATCTTTCCCCCCTCACCTTAAACCTCTGGTTTCACATGCATAGCCTGAGCTGGTAGAGGACATTGTGAAGGTTGGTATGATTATAACATTTAAAAAATACCTGGATGGATATATGAATAGGAAGAGTTTAGATGGATATGGGCTAAATGCTGACAAATGGGACCAGATTTATATAGGATATCTGGTCAGCATGGATGAGTTGGACCAAAGGGTCTGTTTGTGTGCTGTATATCTCTACGACTCTATGTAACAAGTGGGTTAGATAAAGGGGAACCAGCAGATGCAGTGTATTTGGATTCCCAAACAGCATATCATAAAGTGTCATATAAAAGGACACTTAGAAAGGAAGATCTCATGGCATTGGTAGTTATATATTTACATTGATAGAAGATTGGTTAACTAACAAATAGAGGTGAATTGGGATATGTGGATTATTTTCAGGTTGGAAAATCAATGGATGAAGTACTGTAGGGTTCAGTGTTGGCATCTCAGTTTTTTTAGGATTTATGTGAATAACTTGATTGAAGGGACTGATTTATTATAGTCAGGTTTGCAGATGGCATAAAAATTGACAAGCATGCCAGTTATGGGGAAGAAACACAAAGCTTGCAAAAGGACATAGTTAGTTCAGTAAATAGGCAAAACTTTGGCACACATTGTACAGTGGGGAGAAACGTGAGGTTGTCCACCTGGGCAGGAAAAATAGAAAAGCTGAATATTATTTGAATTGAGAGAGACTATAGAAAGCTGCAGTACAGAGAGAGCTGCGTAAATGAATCACAAAGAAAATTAACAAACATTTTGGAAAGCAAATGGAATGTTGGCCTTTTTTGCAAGGAGGATGGAATATCAAAATAGGGAAGTCTTGCTACAACTGTGTAGGCATTATTGAGAAGATATTTGATGTAATGTGTACTAATCTGGTCTCCTTACTTCAATAAGTATATATTGAAGCAGTTTAAATAATGTTTGCTTGGCTGGTTCTGAGGATTTAAAGGGGTAGGCTTATGAGAAAAGGTTAGAGAAAGCAAGGACTGCAGATGCTGGAGATCAGAGTTGAGAATGTGGTGCTGGAAAAGCACAGCAGGTCAGGCAGCATCCGAGGAGCAGGAGAATCAACATTTTGGGCATAAGCAGGGCATTCCTGGTGATGGGCTTATGCCTGATACATTAATTCTCTTGCTCCTTGGATGCTGCTTGACCTGCAGTGCTTTTCCAGCACCACACCTTGGACTTAGGAGAAAAGTTTGAAAATATTCATTGGCGTTTCGAAGGAAAAGAGGTGTCCTATAGTATTCTGAAGGGATTTGACATGATTAGTGTTAATAGGATGAATCTAGAAATAGGGTGCATGTTAATAAAATAAAGAGGTTCCAATTTATCATTGTACAGGACAACAGAAGTGTCAGCCATGGTTCAGCAGGTACCACTTTGAGTCAGAATGCCCACTCCAGGACTTGAACATAAAAATAAGGCTGCTTCTCTGATGCAATGCTTAGGGAATTTTAGCAGATACTCTCTTTGGGTGAATTTTAAAAAAAAAGAATTCCTGTTCTCTCAGGTCAGCGAAACTCATGCCACTCATGCCACTCTACTTCTGTGGTCAGAAGTAGAGTCATTACCCCTGGATCTGGAACCCTGGGCTCAAGCCCCACCTGCTTCAGTGGCATGTAATAACATCACTGAATAGGTTGATCAGGAAAAATAGGTTAAATAAATAGAAACCTTACAGGGATATTTGGGAAAAAGGGTTGAGAAGTTGCCCCAAGTGCCAAGAAAAATAATTATCCCATAGACAACATCATAAAAGAATTATCCAATCCTATCCTAATGCTAGCCTTATCTGGTCATTAACACATTTCTGTGAATAGGAACTAGCTGCCGTATTTCCAACATTTCAGAAGTGATTATACTTCAAAAACACTTAATTAACTGTAAAATACTTTCAGACATTGTGAACGGTGCTTCATGAATGCAAGTCTTTCTGTCAAGGGGAAGAAGGCCCTGAACCTTCTTATCAATTATTAATCCTGCTTGAAGATGCTGTCAATTCTGACTATGATCTTACATAATTTACTACAACATCTGAGAGATGCAATTGCACACCACACAGCTTTCACCTGAATGGGAGAGCAGTAGCTATAGACAGGCAAAATGTACAAGACACTGCCCATGCATCATAAAACAGCCTGGACATTGTCCAATGTACAGTTTTAGTTTTCTAAAGTTTCCTAGATTCTAGAAAATTTGGAAAATAGTGAACACACTATTAATGTAAGAAAGGAGACACAAAATAGTAAACTGCAAACCAGTTGGAATTACATTTGCCATAGAGAAAATGCTGGAATTATTTAGTGTTAAATCAGTTTTAGTTGGGTGCTTATACAATCTTACTGGATTCAGGCGGAGCCAATATGGTTTTGTAAAAATGAAATGTTTTAACTAATTTAATAGAGTTATTTGAGGAAGTAACAAGCAACAGAGATAAAGCGAACCTGTGGCTGTTCAGTACTTCGATTTGATTTGTGGAAAACAAGGCGCCAGACAGCTCATGGTATAAGGGTTAACACATTAGCATGGATAGAGGATTGGTTGTCAAACAGGGAATAGAGTCCGAGTAAATAAAATTGTTTTCTGGGTGGGTGGATGTAACAAATAGACTACCACATGAATCAATGCTGAGGCCTCAATTTTGCAGATTATGCATCTGTCGGTAGGAAAGTACGTTTTGAGGAGGACTTTTTTTGTGAAGAGAGGGAGATAGAGAAAGCGAGTAAGCAAAAAATTGACAAATGTGAGAAACGTGAACTTTCCACTTTCGCAAGAAGAACTTAAAAATGTTATTTAAATACACAGAATTTGCAGAATTCTGAGATATAAATGGACTTGCGTGCCCTGGTATATGAATCACAAACTGTTGGAATGAAGGCACATTAAGCGATTAGGAAGGCAAATTCGATGATGTCACGTCGCAAAAAAACATGTAACATAAAAGTTGGCAAGTTTTGCCGCAGTCGTACGGGACTTTATTGAGACTGAATCTAGTCTGGGTTTCCTTGTTCGAGAAAGGACGAAATTTCATCAGAAGCAGTTCAGAGATGTATCAGTACACTGAGTACGAGGACAAGGTCTTATGAGGAAAGGTTGGACAGGTAGGAATTATGTCCATAGGAATTTGGAAAACTGTTACTGAAACATTTAATATTCTGAGGAGGGTTGATGGGGTGGATACTGAAAAGATGTTTCCACTTTTAGGAAATGCGAGAACGAGAGGACATTTTTTTTAAAAAAAGGGATCTCCGATTTAGGGTGGAAGCAGGGAGATTTTTTTCTTCTCAAAGGGGGCCTTGAGTTTATGGAATTCTCTCCGTCAGACCGCAAGAGAGGGATATTTATTTTTTCAAAAAAAAACATAAATGGTTTGATTTCTGCCTAATAAGGGAGTCAAAGGGCACACGGATCGGCTGGGGAAATGCAGTTCAGATCAAACACAATTTTATCAAATGGTGAAGCAGATTCGAGGGTCCGAATGGCCTACTTCTGCTCCTAAATCATATGTAGGACAGTGCCCTGAAAATACCTACTTTGTCGGCCACTGACCAGACAATACACACAGGACAGGACACTGGCATAACAAAGGACACGGTTCATAGTGCAGGAATCGCTCTGGGCACTGCCCACATTACAGCACACTGTCGGGCTACTGCTAATCTTTGGACACGCCCTCTTCAAAGCATTTCCTTTTCCTGGAGATTACCCGAGATATTCCATTTGCGTTAAAATGATGTTTTCCGAAAGAAGTCTAAACTCTGGATTCACTTCAGTGGGGCCACGAGTCCCGCCTGAAGGACAGAAACAAGAGAACCTCATACTTTGGTGTAAAATTACCCTCAGGTCATAAGTTAGTAATGATACTCGATTTCCCGGTTAAAACAACGACTTAAACATTGACATGAGCCGTTAGAAATAGAGACTAGTTTTACAGGACGTTGCATCTCCCGCGGCTTCGCGTTGATAATATAAAGAAGGAAAATCTAGCAAACCAGCAGTAAATATTTGCATCTCAGAATGAAGCGGGTAATGGTCGGGTATGTTAGCACAAAGTTGGCATCATTCCATTTTGAAAAGCTGTAGTCTGTGCTAATATGGAGGTAATAAATGAGCTGACTCGGCGCCACTTGTGCAGTTTGCAAAGTGGGGCCAGTCTGAAAGTGGAGACTGAAAGCAAGTTTCCTTTCTGCTCCACTAGCGCATCACTGCCTAGTTACATAGGAGGCAAATCATACCTATCCCCACAATGACCGTGGAACAACGCGGCAGGCAATTCGAGGGAGTGCTCATATGTTTGTTTAATCTGTTGTTAAATTTGAAGATGTCAATTTAGTAAACGAGTTGTGCCGGAATAAGATGAGCGTGGCCCAATCTGTCAGTCAGGAACGGTAATTGGTCTCTTGGAACGGCCCAAAAGTCTTCCATTAGAAGATTCCATTGTTCAACACCTTAAGTATAACTGAAACAATTTATTCCTTGACCCGATACGCAATTTCTTTTTAACCTTTTGATAAGTGT
Source organism: Chiloscyllium punctatum (assembly GCF_047496795.1). Lineage (NCBI taxonomy): Eukaryota > Metazoa > Chordata > Chondrichthyes > Orectolobiformes > Hemiscylliidae > Chiloscyllium > Chiloscyllium punctatum. The sequence goes on along the minus strand of NC_092747.1, from coordinate 114,218,629 downwards.
TACTTTAGCTAAAAACTGGTAACTCAAGTTCAGGTTTTGGTGTCTGATTTTACTTCTAACACTGGCAATCATTAAATTTATCGAACATTTTAGTTATAATCGTACATGTACTTCTTGTTGACTCTACCTCCTCAGGCATCATCACCCCAAGCAACTACCCACACCTCTTTCTCCGTCTCTCTCACACACAGGGCCCTCTATACAAATAATCAAAAGGTTTCAGGACACCTCCTGCTGAATGAAAGTGACCGCCAAGTGGGAAATAATTAAATATCACGTTTGTTCATAATCACTCATATAGATATAATAGAAACACTTTTCAACCGAGAAACCAACAGGGTTAAATTTACATATGATTAGGAGTGTATTGGTAAGGAACCTTTTGAACACTTTGTCAACGGATCCATCATCTCTCTGTGGAATGGGACCGGTTTAAATGGTATGTTGAAATTCGTCTCGAGCTTTCTGGGTGTTTCCAACATCACAGGGGACGGTGGCTTATGTTCAGTGGCTTTCTTTGGAGAAGGGCAAGCCACTCTGGGTGGAATTGTCTGGAAACTGCCGCCTTGCAGCGGCGAGAGGAACAGTTTTGGATCGCGGGCCCTGATGAATACGCTGATTTTCTTCAGCGTAAAGTTTCTGAGTTTAAAAATGCAATGTTTGGAAATGGAGGCGGAGAAGTGTGACCTCTCTGATCCTGTTCTCCAAACAATTCCCCAGCTCCACCACAATCCTTTATTTTAACTCACAAACTAAAATCCTCTTTACACCCAAATTTTAACTTAATCCAAAATCTGGTTTCCAGCATCTGCAGTCATTGTTTTTGCCCACATTTTAACTGTCTGCCAACACCGTTCATTGCGTGGCCATTAAGAAGATCTCCGCCCATTGGATGACAGGTTATCGCCACTCTGAACAATCTCCTTCTATCCAACTCCACGCTTTCAGTCTCAGGGCAACAGACTGTATTCTGAACAGTCATCTGAAACTCGCTTCACTTTCTCTTCACTTTCCACTGGGATTTAGGACAGAAAATTGTTTACTCTCGCAATGTTGTCAACACACAAAGAATTAAGAGTTTACATAACTATCTAACTAAGTCGCCTTTAAAGTATAATCGTAGCTTGCGGTTCCCACCTACGACGCACCGCATTGACACTGAAGCTCAGGAGAAAAGTGGGCCGTGAATAAATTATTTGAGAGGCATACTTGACAAAGCAACGCCTGAACAAAAAGCAATAATCTAATTTTTACCGGAACGGTTTCTCTGACCATACCACACTCCGCAACCACACCAGACAACATCCTTCACTAAAGGATGGAGTACATCTCAAGGAAACTTGTTTAATGCATCTTATCTACAGGATCAACGTTCACGGCACTTGAAAATATTCATTAAATAGTTTCTATGTAAATAGTTTTTATATAAGAAAACATTGAAAGTGTAAAATATAAACTTTTACATGTCCTCGTGGTTCATAAATCAAACTAAGTCACGGTGCGAGGAAAGGAGAGAAGCAGTATAATATCTGTTTGACCAGAACTAATAATTTAGGATAAGGATCATATATCTGTGAGTCAATAACTACATCAGTGATACCTAACAATAATATATAGCACCACAGAAATGGAAGCGGGCAACAGTCTCTTAGCTCCTACACCAATTTTTAATATAAATTCTATGTTTAGCTAACTCATTCAAAGGAGTAAATTCAACATGTGAAGGAAAATGTAATTGGAAATCGAAAGGCTTCCTTTCTCAGACACGGACAATGCAGGGACTGAATAACAGCTCCCAGCAGCCCAAATGTATGAGAGAATCTAGTGTCCTTTGAGACTTGGCCTGTTTCTATTTGAAGAATTCTTAACAATAAGCCTCCAAACACGCTTTATTTACACACTTGCTTCACGATTATCAGTCATTCGCAAAATCCTAAGTTTAAAGATCTGAATGGCAAAAGACCGGACACATTTGGTGCAGATTCGGCTTGTTACAACAAGCCGCGAGCGTTAGCTACAAGTGTCGCTGTGTTTGTTGTAAATTTGCTAATTAATCGAAAAGTGACACATCCAACTGCACATGAGATACCAAGACCTTCTTTACTGAAAAAAGAGACATGTGTGGTAATGAAGCGAAACTGAGCAACAACCGGGCGGAACTTGGGAGTTAATACAATCCTCCTTATATCAGACTCAAAACGTTAACACTTTATCTCTCCACAGATACTGCCAGACTGCAGAGTTTCGACAGCATCTTCCGAATTTATTAAGATCATTCTATTATCAGCTATTGTAAAGCTTGTAAAAGACCTCTAAGGTATTTGTGGTTTGGTTGTAACTAGCATTTGTTACAACCTACGATGCGACTGAACTTAACAAGCAATTAACTTGCTCTGTGCAGCATTCGTTACATTAATCCGAATTTAAGATTTGAAAACAGTTATGTCAAACTTTGTACATGTTTTAAATTTTAAAGAATACTCAAATATAACCGGCTGATTCCTGGTTCTGTTAAAGAAAGTTTGGTAAATTGTTCATGTTGTTAGCTTTTTTGTTGGAAACGCGGTTTGAACAATAGTTTGATGGCTGGCAAGATCCATGAAATACGCCAGTATTTTCAAACCACGTGCATTTTGACTCCGTTGTGATTAGTCAATAGTCGGGATAGAGATTTCTAAAACTTCTCTCATGGGATGTTTCTCTCTCTCTCTCTCTCTCTGCATCAAGTTCCGGTTGGTGAATTCTGAAAGAGGACAAAACACGAGTAGAAAACCTCTCCTTGCGCCTTCCCTTTCTACAGAAAGTTTGATCCATTTATCCGCATCGCACTCTCCTTTTTATTTAAATCGATGTGTTGTCATTGCAGATAACCGAGAAACCTCCCGAATGAAACATTTGCATACTTCTAACCTACTGCCCTTCGCAAGCCCACTGCAGGTCAAAACACCCCATCAGAAGCCTCAGTGAAAAGGAGACATTTCCCGCGTTCAGAAAGTCCGGATAATTCTGTTCTACCTTGTATATGAGGGACTGCGTTTGATTCCGAAACCGACTGAACTCTGCAAGCGTTACATTTAAATGACCATTTAAAGTCAAATAAAAGTATTACCAAAAAAAAATGGTTCTAGTTAAGTAATAAATGTATGTGGGAGCGAAATAGATGTGGGAAACGAGGCTGCGCTGTGTTTAATACAGCCACCGAGTTTAAATTTCATCGCCGTTAAGCATTGCACTACCCAAGCGTAACGGTTCGTATTTATACAAGCCCTTTAGTGATTCAAACTATCAGCCCTGTCATTTCAATTCTAATCATTCACGGGATTAGGTCGCTCTGTGCAAACTTTCTCAGCCCAGAGGAGCAGGTTTTGTTAGTTATTGTCCAGGGAATTAAATCCACAGTAAATACACCACGACCGGCTTCCAAATGCCACTTTTCATGAGTAAAGAATATTGCCTGAAAACAACTCCATGAAATAAATCAGGGAAAGTATAAATGCAAGTTACGTACAACGTCTTTTTTTTTGTAAAAATTTATTATTTTAACGGACTTGTTTTGAGCCACGCAAACAGTCGGTCTGTTCAGAAAAGTATTAGTAAACTATTTACATCGGCTGCCGGTTAATCCGCGGTTCAATTTTAGAATAAAAATGACCTAATTCTCTCTATGACTGACAGGAAATCTCACAAGCGAAAAAAAAGGGAAAGTGTTTCATATACAGAAACTCACATGAGGCACACACCTGCAACTAAAGGCAGTTCAGACGCCTTAGAAATTAAGTTGAAAGTCCTGTTTCTTGCTTTTTCGTAATCTCGAAGAGTTCCCTTAGTGTGTGCGAGGGGAAGGGAGGGGAATTTCAGATTATTCCGTGGGGAGCACTAGTGGAGTGTATGTAAACAGCGCGAGGGCGCAATTTGGGCAAATTCCAACAGTTGACATTTAATATAGCCATTCATCTCAACTGTCTGATAAATACTGTACAAAAAGAGAAACCCTCGGTGAATAAAACATTTACATTCTTTTTAAAATGTTATGTGCGCTAGCTTCAGAACCAGTAACTTCTGAGAGTTCCCACAACGAACGACTTTACCTCTTTTTTTTTACAAGTACATCAAAAAGAAAAGCAAATTGCCGAGAGTTGGGATTTCACATGTGAGTTAGTGGGATGGTCCCGTTAACAGCCGTGCTGGGGCTCTGGTAGTGTTGAGCCAGAGGGAGCAGTCTGTTCTGGGATGGGTCCCCGGCTTCTCCGCCAGTCGGTAAATACATGCTGATCATCTCTCTCAGGTCCCCGGAGCAAGGGGGTCGGGAGTGCGAGCTGACCGGCGGACTGGGGGACGGTTCCGACTTGACCATCGAGCCCAGGGAGAGGCTGGCAGCTCCCTGGTGGCTGTAACCGGACGGGATGGGGCTGTAGGAGGGCGAGCCGCTCATGTAGCCCTGTGTACCGATGGGGCTGTACTGGAGGGACATGTCGTAGCGGTGCAGCTGCTGCGGGTGGTGGTGGTGGTGGTGATGGTGGTGGTGACCCGGTGTCCCACCGGCGCCATTGCCGCCGGCGGCGCCCCCTCCTCCGCCGCCGCCCGCAGCCGCCGCTCCTCCCGCAGCCGCCGCTAGCGCCGGGTGCTGGCTGTAAGCGAGGGGGTCCTGCATCATGACCGCCGCCGCTGCCGCCGCCGCCGCCGCCGAGCCCGGGTAAGCGCCGTTCGCCCAGCCGTTCATGTGAGCGTAGGCGCCCGCTCCGTCCAGCCGCTGGTTCAAGCCCGGGGGAGAGCTCAGAGCCCCGGGGCCAGGGGAGAGTAAGCCGGCGGGCAGCGAGTACTTGTCCTTCTTGAGGAGGGTCTTGGTCTTGCGGCGGGGCCGGTATTTATAATCCGGGTGCTCCTTCATGTGCAGCGCCCGCAGCCTCTTGGCCTCGTCGATGAACGGGCGCTTCTCCGCCTCAGACATGAGTTTCCACTCCGCCCCCAGACGCTTGCTGATCTCCGAGTTGTGCATCTTCGGATTTTCCTGAGCCATCTTGCGGCGCTGACCCCGGGACCACACCATGAAGGCGTTCATCGGCCGCTTGACCCGCTCGCCGCTCACTTTGCCGTTGGTGCCGCCCGCGGGCACCGGGGTGCCGTTACCGGCGGCACTGACCGGGTGGCCCGGGCTCTGCAGCTCGCCCTCCATCATCAGGCTGTACATTCAAGCGGCGCCCGGTTCCCGGGGAGTGGGGTGGGGAGGGTGGGAACAGCAGTCTGGCCAGGAAGGAAGTGGTGGGGGGAGGGAAGGAAGCAGCCGGTGCTGGGGCAACTCCCCGGTCCTTTAGCCCACACCAACTTCCCCACCTTGCCCCCCTCCCCCCGCCCCCGCCAGCCGTTAGAGTCGGAGATCAGACTTCTCCAACCAGAGACTGGGCACGGGCACCCGAGACCCAGCCGCTTACACAGGGGGCTGCAGACTCATTCGGTTTAAAACCCGTTGGGATTCGGTGCAAAGTTGTTCGGTGCCGAGTTTCTCGGTTTAGACACGGGGAGGAGTTGCTCAGTGTTGATTCGGTGCAAAGTTGTATAGGTTTAGAATCGGCGCAGAGTTGCTCGATTTAGATTCGGTGCAGAGTTGCTCAGGTTTAGAATCGGTGCAGAGTTGCTCGGTTTAGAATCGGTGCAGAGTTCCTCGGGTTCAGATTCGGTGCAGAGATGCTCGGTTTACATTCGGTGCAGAGTTCCTCGGGTTCAGATTCGGTGCAGAGTTGCTCAGGTTCAGATTCGGTGCAGAGTTGCTCAGGTTCAGATTCGGTGCAGAGTTCCTCAGGTTTGAAGCCAGTTGTGCCCAGAGTTATTTGTCTCTGGCTTCCATGTGGGGTGAAGCTGGGGAAGAGAAAGGGCCCGGGGGATGGAGATTGACAGCCGTTAAATGAGTTTACAGGAGCCAATGGGCTGGAGCTCTGGGTGAGGTTTACTTGTATAGCAGTGACGTCGGCGGGGTGAGAGCGGCATTAATTAGGCAAATTAGGGGGCGGGGCCAATGCCAGAGCTGTCAGGATGGTTTTGGGATGGTGGATCTCCCCATGCACCTTCCCCGCGACCCCATGCCTGAGATCCCTTCAGCACCTTGCACAGGCGAGTTTTAAGCCCTTGCCGAGGTAGCCACTGTGCATCTCGCTGACAGTGGTGGTCCAGCCTGCAGCAGATGTCCAGTTTTCACTCAGCTGGTCCCTTGCTAAAGCTTGACCCGCGCTTTTGAAGGGTTGACAGTAACGTTGAATTTCAGAATCACGGGGCACAGCTCTCTTCCGAACAGGAAATTAGGGAGACTCTTGTCTCCCAAGTTGTTGGCCCCTCTACCCAGTGCATCGTGTTGTTTGCAGTGAGGCCAGCATTCAATCCGCACGCTGCCACTTTGCTGAAGCCCCAAGAGAGACTGCCGCCCACCCCACCCCCCGGCCACCCCTCGCGCTGTGCTCGATCGCCTCCAACAGGTGTCGTTGCCTGGCGGCTGTTTGACTGACAGCTGCGACTCGGCATCTCCCGGGCCCGGGATCCTGGGAGCTGCCTGTCAATCATCGCGGGGGGGGGGGGGGGGGGGGGGGAAGGGAGCCTGGACGGCTACTAACTCGTCCATCTGCTCGGCCGATTCTGAACCAGCCCCGGAGTACCCAAGAAATAATGCACAATCCGCAGCAAGTAGTTCGATTCGGCAACACAGAATCCCCGCTTTAAATCGGTTTTCACGTATCAATGGGCCCAAATTATTCATGCAAGGAATTAACAAAATGATTAGGTTTGGTGTTACATCTCGCCGCCTACAAACCCTGTATAAACCTTGAAAAAGCTAAATAATACAATAACTGATTACTAGAACTGCGCGTTTTTGATTCAGCTTCGATCAGACCAATTTCACAGCTAGGGTTCGTTATAAACTAATAGGAGAGAATTTAATACAGACCTTGTGGGGATTAAAATTACATTTGGAAGACGAAACAGATTTCCCGTATAATGGCCTTAATGTTATATTTGACTTGTCATGAGTCATGTTGGTATTAGTAAAAGGTAAATTGCTAAAACAGGTTTTGCTCACGACAAGTAATGTATTTTTTTCTCTCAGTGACTGCTTTGTGCTATTGTTAGAACAGAACTCGGTGATCATAAAGCAAAGAGCAGGACTTCGTTATGCCAGAGTGTGCACAGAGGTCAGAAGGGGTGATAACCATGTGGCGAGGGCTCAGTGTGTTGGCTATCTGTCTGAACTTGCTCAGGCCGTTACTTACAATGTATGGGGGCCTAGAATCGAGGGGGGATGGTTATATTTCTCTCCCAAGTAACCATTTGGGTAGACGTAGAACTGTACAATGAAAGTGGAAATAATTCAAGCAACCCCATGGTCAACAGTTTATAAATCAGTTATTCTGGGTGGTAGAGGGGAAGGGCGGGAGCAGGAACTCCCACTGTGCCGTGTTATGTCGGTAATTGGGCCCTTTAGAGTCCAGTAAATGGCCTTTAAACAAATTAAGCCGCTTGCAGAAGTTTTTCAACTTTGAGCGTCTGTGAATAATCACCATTGAAACGGACTTTGTTTGTGCCACCATCCAACCCAGCGCCATCCGAAACGGGTTAAATGAACTGCCAAGAATTTAAGGGAAATCCAATTAGTTAGCAGAATCATATCTAGGCGTAAGCAATTTGCTTGCACGAGGAGGCTGGTTATTAAAGAGAAGATAAATAATTCGATAAGGGAGATTCGAATGGAATTGGCTTTTGTGAAATCCTATGCTGGAAAGCAGATGTCCATCGCCGTCTGCTGGCGGTAGACACCGGCTGGAGCTTCCTGAGAGAAGGCACGAATAAACGGGAGATCGATTCTAATGAGCTTCTTTTATACTTCGCTCAGTTTAACCCCGCACCGCGTCACCATTCTCTCTACATGCTATTACCATTCTCGGCAACAATGTTACAGTCCGTGCATTTGAACAGAAACGAATTCGTACAACACAACATTCTTGCCCGAAACGTCGTTATAAGTGACATCAGAAACAGAGCCCACCACAATGGACAGTGCCGTTATGTAAAGACACTTCAGAAAGGGGGATGGGGTGTATGAAAGTGAATTGTGACATTTCTTTTGAACACAGGCTTCACATAGAGTAACAAATAATTTCATACTGCTTGACTAATTATTTCTTGTATGCGACATCAATAATCTATAAAACATCTACAACTTTTACGTGCTTTTAAATAAAGGTTATACAAATTTTAGGGGGAAAAAAAAGCCCTGGGAATAGGAAATGTAGGTATTCTGAACGCTAAATCAATTAATTTGGATTCCGAGTCAAAGCCAGCGAGAAAGAAGAGATGGCGCCGTAAGCCATACTCACGCATATCATTCAAATTTCACAGATGACCTGCCCTGAAAACCTCAATCAGCTTCTAATTGAGGGGAAACAAAATATTGCTTCCTACACTAGGACTAACGATTTAATCATTATATGATACATTATAGCTTTTAATTAGGCTAATGCTGATACTGTATGGGAAAAGATAATTCAATACAGTTCTTGATGAATTCTATAATTGGGTTAACAACCGAGCAGTGGGAACACGTCAATATTCAAGCTGCGTAACCACTAGATTCAATAAAAAGGAAAAGGTTAGTTACACAGCACAAAAGGAACGGGGAAACTAGACACACAAACCGAACACGAATATATGCAGCGATATACACAGCTTGGTTAGCACATATTTGGCAACGCATTCGACCCAGATGCCAGCATTTTTAAAAATCAATATGTGGATATTTTTACTTAGTTTTCAGCCCGTACTGAATTTGGCGCAACAACGCAAATGCAGTAACCTAGTGTCTTAACCTCCTCTGGTCATTTTCCAAATATGCAGACCATCACTGGACCGATTGCCAATGCTAAATTAAAGGTAAAACGAATAACTAATAATGGGCTATAAAATATTGGTATCATCCCTAATGCACACTGTTTAATATTGTTAGCTATCAGAGACTTATAAAACATTGTGTGCCAGTCTATAACTGCATCTTAACATTTCAAAGGTTCTATGGTAGAATTATATCTTATTGTCTCTCAATCGATTAACCATCGTTTAAAATAATAGTGGAATTTGGTTCCCAGTTCCGAACAATACCTTTGCTTAATTAATTTAAAATGCAGATGAAAATGTGAATAGTTTCGTAAGCAGAGAGCGTGATTAAAGAACGCTACAGCATAATGAGACGGCCTGATGTGTTCCTGAGGGTAAAAGACACAAAGACATCATTCAGACCCAGGTGCCTGGGAACTGACAGCTCCCTTTACGGGATCACAGTGACTGTGAGATAAAACACAACTTTTAGATAACAGCACTTGGGATTTTCAGTGATTAAAAGCAATTTGATGTCAAAACTGACATGAGTATGTCAGCTGAAATAGGACATCCCAATCCACTCTCCAGAAACGGCATCGTACAACTCCGGTTTTACAATTAAAGTTCGCGATGGCTTCATCTGTGTGTTTCATAAAACAAAGCGCAAGGACATTTACAATATCTCAAGACAAAGTGTTAAAACTACCATAAGGCGGAGCCCGCTGGTGGAATTGGTTAGAATCAAATTGGGCTTCACAGGGATCTGAATCCGGAAGCTCACTTACTTCAACGTTATTTATCCTCAGTTTAGTAAGAATTGCTATCTCAATGCACGGATATCTGAGGTGTTTAAGTAAAGAGATCGTAATTGTTTTCAATTCTTCGGCCAAATAATCGCCTCCGTTTCATTAGAACCCACATTCACAGATGTATCTTAATTGATTGGGGCAGACCCGGTGTTAATGATTCAGAATATTTGAAGATAATGTCAAGTAGCATTTTAAACCACTTCAAATTCCACCATTCTCGATTCTATAAATAACGAATTAGAGATTACGGAAGGCCGTGAATTATTGTTTTGGCTTGATTTGATATTGGTGTTAATAGTTCGCAACAGCGGGAAAAAGTGAGGAATTAAAACGAGCACTCTTAAAAAAAAACCCTCATTTTCGTGTCGTTTATTTATTTCCCAAATGACACACAACTCGGTTACTTGCTGAACATTTCTGCCGTTAAGTAAGTCAGGCACGTTAGCGAGTAAAGCATGAAATAACTTCCAAACTTTGGGAATCATTGACGCGAGTAGTGGTTTACAGAATATTGGTGAACGTGACCTTTTAAGACACCTTTGCAGCAAATAAATTGTTACAACGACTGCTACTTTGGTTATCTTCATTAGGCGAAAATAAAATGCTGGTGGCAATTTGAATAATTTTATAAAAGTGTGATTGGAAGTTTTCACCGTTAAATTTTCTCATGAAATAAAATCGTTTATGGGTTATGGGCGTCGCTGGAATTTATAGCTTATCCCCCCAATTGCCCTTTTTGAGTGCAGTTAAGAATCAACTGCGTCGCGATGGCTCTGAAATTACATGTCGACCAGACTAGGGGGAGGCTAGCAGATTTCTTTCCCTAAGTTACATTAGTGAACCTCACTTTGTACGTATTGATCTTGACTTATCGAACTCCCAGTTAGGCTGACTGAGGATCGTCACATCTGAAATACCAAACACGGTGGTCAGTGGGATTAACTCTTACTGAAGCGAAGTAATATCGATGGACATCGGCAGGAGACCCGGTATCTGGTTAATTTATGTCAAGTATTAAGAAGTATTATTTATGAAAAACAAATACCATGGCATTCACTAATGGCGACATTTTATTAAGAAAATTGTATTCTTGAGCCTGATTCGGTGTTAATGCCTGTGTAGTCCCGTAGTTAGGGCAAGTCTTTATCCCAATGCCATAGCCAAGGCCATTGTCTGTCCCAGTGTTAGGGCCTATCACAATGCTATGTGCAAGGGTCAGTGGATGACCCAGCGTTTACGCCAGTTCTAATGTCGAGGAGTTATAATTCAGGTAAACCATGACCTATAGATCTTATAGACTTCGAAGTTCGTGGAACACATCAGCTTGTCCATATCAATCGGAGGAAAAAATGCTCTACTCCTGCACTAAGACTTTTTTTCTGTACCCAGTTTGTGGCTTTGTTCCTGGGCTTGCGTCAACTTGTTTTATTTTTAAACATTGTATAGTATTAAAAGTCTGCCTAGATGAATAAACATCAAATTTAACTACTTTCAAGTAGTTTTATGATAAAAGTCAATCGGTGTAATCGTGTGGATTTCATAAAGAGACATGCAATAAGTTATCAAAATACGGATGATGGTGACTTTGGCAATGAGTTCACATGGAATCGGATGGTGTGCATTTTTAATATGGACCAACAAAAAAAAATCACGAAAGCAAAACATGGTGAATGCTGGAAATCTGAAAATGGAAACAGATAATATGGAAATACGCAACACGCGTGGCAGCATCAATGGAGAAACAACAAATTCGGTTCTCCCACGTGTTAGCTGTGTTTCTCTCTGTACAAATTCTGCTCGGTATTTCTAGCGTTCCTGTTTTATTTAAACTAATAACTAGAGGTGAATTAAGCGCGTCGAGTTGATATCGGCTAAGTGTGATCGCTGCCCTCTTTAATCTGCTTGGTCAGTTAGTTGAGTTACAAAGCCCTCACGATCCGACTGTCGATTCTATTGGTTGGAAACATTTCTACAGCGCTTGCACTTCGATCGAAGCTGCACCGAATTGTTAAAGATAATTGCCGTCAGAAGACGGAAACGTGGGGGTTTCAAAGTTCCTCAAAGGTAAACTCACAGGATAGAGAGGCAGAAAAGTACAGGCGAACTATCCGAGTGGGGAAACCTTGGTCGTTGCAGTAGAAACCGATTATTATCGAGAAAGGCTGGGCGCATGTAAAATATATTTGGCCCAAGGTCCACCCACAGGTTGCGATTAGTGCCCACCCGAAATATATTGAATCAAGCATCAAGTCCAGCATACAGTTCATGTTCCCCTCAATGTGCCCAACACCGTCACACACGTCAACTACAGGAACGCATGCGCACGCACGCTTGTTTTTTGGGGGGTGCCATTTGTTGGTCAGACTTGAACGAGTGATTCAGGTTATATTATTTGCAATTCACCCCATTCATCTCCACCAAATCAGATTGATTGACCGTGTCACTAATTTTGCACTGCACGTGGTGAAACATAGTTCTATCGTCTCTTCCCAACTCCGTTCTGCCCAACCAGTCTCCAACCACCCTCGGTGCACTTTGGTCGGAATGTAACCTTAGTTTCCTCTTCCGATCACATTTTATGCTTTCTTTAAAAAAATAACTGATCGTTCAAATGCGCCGAACCGCATTGCCAACACCGCAGCGACTCTTGGGGAATCTCGATTCCCTAAGTGATTCCAATGTCATCCCTTTGGGATAGGAATCAATTAAGTTGGGGGGGGCGGGGGGGGGGAAACCGGAAGTACTTATTCACGATTTTTTTCAATGACATACGTAAATAGTCATTCGTGGATATATTTAATCAACCAGTCCAATACTGGCAACATTTTTAGAATCTTAATTTTGGCTCCATGAGGCCATTGTCGGAAATAACACTCAATCAGCTTTAGACATAGCTTAGTATTCAAAGTATAAGGAAATCTGTAATGTCAATGAAGTCTTGTACTCTGCGTTTGTCCTTGCACATGTTTTTAGATAATTCGCGAAAGCCCAAGTGCAAATATACACAAAGGTAAATGTGGTCTTAACCATATCTCTAGGTCTGGATTCAAGTTTACATGTCTGAACAGGTTGATTAAAATATTTGCATAAAGCTGCTTGTGTTTATGGATGTATGTGTGACAGTATATGAAGGGTATTTGCACCTGGTTTGTATATGTGAGTGGGAGGTTATGCGTTTGTGTACAATTTGTTTGTGGGTCTGTGCGTGTGAATCTGCGTGTGAGTTTCTGGACCTATGTGTAGGTATATTTGTGGAATAGGAATGCATGTCGTGTAAGTGTATGGAGTAGATATGTGTATTGGTGTAGGTGTTTGAGTTGGTATGTGTATAGTTGTATGTGTCTTTGTGTGCGATATAGGTATGCGTGTAGCTGTATGTTTATGTGTGGTGTAGGTATGTGTGTAGCTGTATATGTGCTTGTGTGTAGTGTAGGTATGTATATAGGTGTTTGCGACTTAGTTATGTGTGTAGCTGTATGTGTGTGCTGTAGCATATGTGCAGCTATGTATCTGTGTGTGATTTAGATATGTACATAGGTGTATGTGTTTTTGTGTGTGGTGTAGGTATGTATGTAATTTTATATGTGTTTGTGTAGATATGTGTAGCTGTATGCATGTATTGTATAGATATGGGTATAGGTGTGGTTGTAAAAGTGGTGTAGATACGCGTATATGTTTGTTTACTGTATATCTGTGTGCAGATGTGTTAAGTGTCCTATTTGTTTGCTGTGGAGATTTGTGCAGTTAGGTGAGTTGGTGTGAAATACGTGTGTGTGTGTCTATATGTATGGGTGTATCTGTTCATTAACATTTTTTGCCAAACTCTGCTAATAGTGCCCAAGATTAGAGTGGTGCTGGAGAAGCACAGCCGCACAGGCAGCATCCGAGGAGCAGAAAAATCGACGCTTCGGGTAAAAGCTTTTCAACAGGAAGCCCCGATGAAGGGCTTTTGCCCGAAACGTCGGTTTTTTTCCTGCTCCTCGGATGCTGCCTGTGCGGCTGTGCTTTTCCAGCACCGCTCTGAACTTGACTCTAACCTCCAGCATCTGAAGTACACACCTCCGCCTAATAGGGCCGAAGTCCTTTCCTATTGAAGACAAATGTGGGCCGTTCAGCTATGAAGCTGTTGACAGTAAAAGGTCATTAAGGACCAACTCACGGCCTGTTTGCTGAGATTCTGAATGACCGGACCTGTCCGACTATTGCTCGCGCTTGTGAGCCGCCAGTAGCGCAAACCTTTGCTAAAACATTAAACATCTCCCAAGCCAGACTACAGACCGGGAAATAATACAAGCCAGTCTCACTAAATTTTTAAAAAGTATCGGTATCAAATAATATTACCTCCAGTAGGGAATTTTAGTGAAATATTTGTTATAAAATTGATTGACCAAACTACGCGGACCACAGTTTTGGTTTAATGTGATAGTGTACATTTGAGGGGAACACTATCTTATTTATTGGCTATTGCAAACGGGGCTTTGTATCACTGAGATCATTTTCTTCCTTAAACTTGCCGACTTATGAAATAAATAAATGGGACTTACAACCACGCAATTTTTTTTCTAAATTTATAGCAATGATGATGAAGCCGTAAATATGCCAGTCAGCTCTAGTGCAAATGGGTGAGCAGTTTGATTGTCGGGTTGTGCTGTAAATTCTCGGAAGTTGTTAAAAAAAATGATGGGGATTTGCCTGCCCCAGCGCCCGGCCCCGGTTTTAGTGAACGCCTCAGCTGTCACCGTGACCGGCTGGTGTCCACAGACGCCTCGTCACGGTGTGAAGCCCCGTGAGGGAATCGATACAATAAAACGGAGTTTTAATGGGTTAATTGACTGGAACTGCTATCGTGTTAAAACACCTGTTCTGATAAGGAAATCAGCCAAACGTAATAACCTTTATCAATATTACACCTCGCCACCCCCCCCCCCCCCCAACCATCCTTACAGAGAGGGAACTTCAGTCACCATTTCTGCATATCGGGGAATAGGGTCAAAAGCCCCGGAGGGCAGAAAAGGAAGCCCGTGCGATCTGTTCCCCTCCCCAGCGGCGACCCACTGATGATTAAGTCCTCATTTTGTTTAATGGTCTGATAACTGATTTATGGCAGAGTGTCAATACTCTGCTGAAATTAGGAAGAGCGACCAGTAAAAAGCAACAGCAAACCGGCCGCCTGACTGGAAAACCTTGCGGCCGCTGTCTCAAATCTGGAAACGTTAGTTTTACCGTTCAGTTCCACTTGCAGTAACTTCTACACCGTCCAGTGCCAATAGCCATTGATAGGGACGGGTTCGGACACTACCTGGGGGACAGTTCACCCGCTCCCCTTTTCAGATAAACTGGAATAGCACGTTAACACTATATAAAAAAAATCACCTTTAAAACGCCTAATATTAAGATCGGCCATCGGTCACGATCTACCAAACAGAAACATTTTTAAATTTAGATTGGAAATGTGCCTCGACTTTATGTTCGGTGGCGAGAAGAAGCGGCCGAGCGAGCCGTTTGAGTTGAATCGATCCCCAGCGCAAACAAAGATGTTAGAGAGGAAAAAAAATTACTAAAATGTGTCAATACTCCCGATTGCAAAAAAATCTCAGTTTTAAACTCGGTTAATGGTTGTGACAATATAGTCGTGAGTCTAATTCAATAGCTGAACATAACAGTACAACGCGGCACTGTCCTTGAATTAAACAATATATTTGTTAGTTCATTACCAGCTGCAATCTCATTGATTCCATCCTTATTTTCAATAGGGCTGGAGTCGCAGAATTTAGTGCAAGAATAGTGATCATCGGCAGAATCAGCCCGTACAGACGTGCTACATTAATTATCAATATTTTAGCGAGAATTATAAACGGGTTCGACCCGTGTGAAGTTAGACTTACATTGACTGCCAGCTCCCTGTCTCCCATTTAGCAGAACCGCGCAGTCTGGGATGGCACTTTGTTCCCGAAATCTGCATCAAGAAATTTGGTTAAAAATCTAAATCGGCCTTGTTGTCACAATAGAACCTTTTTTCTTGTTTGCGAACTTATGAGACCTGCAAAAACCACAGGGTACAAATGTATATAGCGGCAGTACAGGAGCTAGATCCGGCATCTCTCGCTCAATACACACTGAATGGAAGAAAATCAAATTCAATTTATTATTGATAGAAAGATTTTAAAAGACAATTTCGAGTTATTGTTTCTCTTTGCAAAGGGGACCCTTCTTACATATTGAAAAGCCTTTTGTGTGACAGAGAACAATGCAGAAAAACAAGTATTCTAATAAATGGCCATTTTTGTTCCCACTCGACGTTGAATGGGGCTGAACAAGTCGGGTTGTGAGCAGCTGCCACGCTTAAAGCGGAGAGGAGGTGGAGTCAATCCTCAGCTCCTCGCCTCCAAAATGTCAATATTCCAACAGCGAAGGGGCACCGCTGCTCAATGGGCCCTTGGCCCTTTCCACCGTCTCTGCTCCTCAGCTCCCCCCCCCCCCCCCCCGCTTCTCTCACACCACTCTCCTGCCCAATTAATCTCCCTCTCTCTATCTTCTCCCCTTTTATCGTTCCCCACTCTCCCTCCCTCAAACTCCCTATCCCTCCCCATTTCACTGTCCCTTCATCTCTCGCTCCCTCTATTTTCTTCTCCCTCCCTTTCCCATTTCACTCTGCCCTTTATCTCTCGTTCCCTCACTCTCTTCTCCCTCCCTCCCAATTCGCTCCCCCACTCTCCTTACCCCTCCCCATTTCACTCTCCCCTTTATCTCTCGCTCCCCCCACTCCCTCTTCCCTACCCTCCCATTTCACTTTCCCCATTCTCTCCCCCCCCCCCACACTTTCCTATTCCTCCCTCCCCATTGCATTCATTCCCTCCACCCCACTTCATCATGGTTCTCCTCTCACCACCACAACCCCCCCCCCCCATCAATTTACTTGGCCTCCCTCCTCCATTTCTCTACTCTTTGATTTGCATTTGTTTTGAGTTCTGTGCATGAATACTGATTCATTCTTTCGCACAAGACTGTGTCCACGATTCAAACAGGCGTAAAATGAGGCATCGACGATGTGAGACTTTTAATTCAGAACCGACCCAGCCCTGGGCGGCGTGTGCAATATTGTAGCTTCGCAGTACCACGGAGTGAGTGATGTTAGTGTTTACTGTCGTTTTCATACAGAAAAGACAAAAAAAAATGCTGAGAAAGGGTGGTAGAGTTTAATGCGGGTCATTCAACTCCAGAATCTTTGAAAGAGTTAACTGTTCAGAATTACTTAGTACTATCTTGTCCGTATCACACACACATACACAAAAAGAGCTAAATCCTATTTGTCAAACGTGTCAGCTCGTCTATCAGAAGGGTTTATTTTTATTGTAGCCCGGACAAACTATGATCTCTGCTTCAAACAGCTTAACTGCAAAGTTTGTGACTAGACATCTTGAGGGCTGAGCTTAGATCCCCACCCACGGGGCTCAGCTCTACTCTTTTTATCTTGATTTCCAGCCGGTTTGTCGGGATGGCGTGTTTGTTGATCGCCTCTCTAGCGGGTCGTGAAACCGAGCCCTTTCTGGCTCTGCTGAAGAACAATTCTAAACAGGCAAAGAAAGAGGATTATGTCAGAAACTGTTAGCGAGTAATTCACTTTTGTACAGCGAGTGTTTGATTGGGGGAACCGATAGCCGGTACCAGCATCCCATTACCCACACACTTTCCAGCGATGAAATTCGTGAAAGGAAATACAGTAACTTTCTCAAGGAACAGCAAACTCTTAGCTATCTTTTGGAAATCTCACTGACTCGCACTGCGACAAAGCTGCCTCCTGGCCATTACAGTCCCTGCTCGCAAACTGGGGGAGAAAATAAAAACGACTTCAAAAGGTGGATCTGAGTCTGTCGGAGTGCTTCGGTATTGGATCGATCCCCAGGGTGGAGGGAGGAACTCTCTCAGAGAGCCGCTGCTGAGTCCGGCCAGATATTTCTCAGACAAAACACCGCGGGCTGGATATAAACACAGAATATATAAAACAAAACTTTAGAAACTCAGCAGGGTCTGGGGAGGGTGCGCGATTTGAGTGTCCCGGTGACTATTCCGAACATAGTTCGGGAGATTTCTCAGACCAATTCTGAAGCTAGGAATTGGGGAAACGCCAGGAAATCCGTGGCAAAAACATTCAAATCAAAACAACAAGCTGACACTGAGAATATCAATTGTGCTAGCCCCCAAGTGCTAAGTGCATAAGATCTGAAATATCACATGTGCCAGGGCTCAAAAAACTAACAGTATAAAATCCCAGCACCAAGTCTGCCATATTCCAAATGTCGAATGTACGCAGGCTCCAAACACCAGTAATATCAGGTCCAATCACCAAATGTGCCAGGTTCCAAACACCAAGTAAACACAGTCTCCAAATGCAAAGTGTCTCATATCCTAATCACTAAGTGTATACAAGGCCCAAAACACCGAGCGTACAGAGGGTCCAAACACCAAGTGTGCCAGATCCTAAACACCAAGTGCAACAGATCCCAAACTGCAGCAATTCGGAGGACACACATGCAGCAACTTAGGGACTGTGCTGAAACATACCGAAATGCAGAGCACAGGCATGCAACAATGTTGAGTCCAAATGTGCAACAATTCAGAACACAAACATATAGCAAACAAAGACCCAAACATGCCAAGTATACATACACTCCACCCAGACAGCCTGGGGTACAAGCACACACCAATCTAAGGCACAAGCATGTAGAAATCTAAGATTCAAACATGCAACAACCTAAGGAATAAAAATACAGAAATACATGTTCAAAATATGCAGCAATCTAATTCTGAACCATACAGTATTCCAGAAACCAAATGTGCAGTGATCTAAGGTAAAAATAGGCAGCAATCCAAGACTCAACAAAAAGAAAACTGTGGAACAAATATGAAATATGAAACAACTGACCCAAAATTTATCATTTATATGGCCCAAATATGCAGCAATCTAAGACCCAAATATGGACCAAATTGGACCAAACATGCAGTGATGTGGAGTGCAAATATACAGTAAATTGAGGCCTAACTATACAGCAAACCAGGGCTCAGTCATGCAGTAATTTAGGGCCTAAACATTCAGTACCTGGAGCATAAAAATACGGCAATCCACATCTTAAACATGCAATAACCTAGAACACAAACTTCCAACAATGTTGGATCCAAACATGCAGTGATCCAGCTCCCAAACATGTGTCAATCTACAGAACAAACATACCACAATCCAGGTCTAAGCAGCAATCTAAGCCTGAAAGAGGAAACATTCTCAGGTATGAACAGATAACAATCCAAGCCTCAAACATGCAGCAGTATGTGGAATAAATATGCAGCATTATAGGATTCAAAATGTACCATTTATAGGCCTCAAACATGTAGTGATCTAGGGCCCAAACATGCAGCAGCCTCAAACACAATTTGCAACAATGCGGGGTCCAAAAATGCAGTGATCCAACTCCCATTCGTGCATCTACTTAAGGTCCAAGCATGCAGCAGTCTAGTGTAAGAATGTGCAATAATGTAAGGCCAAAATATGCAGATGCACATTTGGATCCAAATATCCAGCAATCTGGGGCTGAAATTTGCAGCATCCAATGACCCAAATGTTTCATAATCTAGGGTATAAATAGGCCAATCCAAAGCCCAATCATGCACCAAATTGAGTTAAACATGCAGCAATCTGTCCAAACATTCAGCAATGAGCCAAAACATTCTGTAATCAAAATGCAAACATGCAGAACTCCTGTGTTCAAACATGGAGCAAACTGAACCAAACATGCAATAGTTTAGAGCACAAACATGCAGCAATCTGGGGCCCAAGCGTACAACAACGTGCATTGCAAACATGGAATAAATTCGGCCAAACGTGTCAATTTCAGGCCCAAATATACAGCAATCTATGGTACAAATATGCAGTGATAGATTTATGAGGATTATAGGCCATGGAATAAAATAAATGTAATAAAAGACACAAAATTGACCAAGTGATAAGTAACACAGTGTAGCAGTCACAGAGTCACAGAGATGTACAGCGCGGAAACAGACCCTTCAGTCCAACCCGTCCATGTTGACCAGATATCCCAACCCAATCTAGTCCCACCTACCAGCACCCAGCCCATATCCCTCCAAACCCTTCCTATTCATATAGCCATCCAAATGCCTCTTAAATGTTGCAATTGTACCAGCCTCCACCACTTCCTCTGGCAGCTCATTCCATACACGTACCACCCTGTGTGAAAAAGTTGCTCCGTAGGTCTCTTTTATGTCTTTCCCCTCTCACTCTAAACCTATGCCCTCTAGTTCTGGACTCCCCGACCCCAGGGAAAAAACTTTGCCTATTTACCCTATCCATGCCCCTCATAATTTTGTAAACCTCTATAAGGTCACCCCTCAGCCTCTGACGCTCCAGGAAAAACAGCCCCAGCCTGTTCAGCCTCTCCCTATAGCTCAAACCCTCCAACCTTGGCAACATCTTGTAAATCTTTTCTGAACCCTTTTAAGTTTCACAACATTTTTCCAATACGAAGGAGACCAGAATTGCACGCAGGCCGAAGGAAGGTACATATTAGGAAGGGATTGGCATTGGGACACTTGCTTTTCCTGACTATCTTGATCATATTGTGCAAGGGACAATTTCAGACTTTGCAGATTACACAAAACTTTGAAGAACTGAAACCTGTGAGCTGGACAGTGTGGAACATCAAAAGACCGAAACAAGTCAGCAAAGTGAGTGGAGACGTAGCAGACAGAGTTCGTTGTTTCAAAAAAAGGGCCACAATTCTGAAGGGACTGCAGGAACAGATGGAACTGGGTAAATATCTGCTCAGATCACTGAAAGTGCCAGGGCAGGTTGAGAGAGCAATAAATAAAGCATACAGTATTAAATAGGGCCATACAGTTCCAGAGTAACGAGGTGATGTTGATCATGCAGAAGACACATTATAAGGAGGATGGGAATGCAATGGAGTGCAGAAAGCGATTTGCAAGAATGGTTCCTGGGACGTGAAACTTAAGTTACTAGGAGAGATTTATGGAGTTGGTACAGTACTGTGTTCTGTGGAGGGAAGAAGATTAAGAGGAGGTTTTCAGAACCATGAACAGGCTTGATAAGAATAGGTAGGGACAAAGTATTCTCCCTCAAGAACCAGAAGGCACCGACTAAAGTGATTTGCAAAAGAAGCCAATGAAATGAGGAAAAATCACTTATTTTCCACACAGATCTCAGTTGGGGTTTTTGGAACATATTACCTGAAAGTGCAGTGGAGGCAGATTCAATTGGAGCATTCAAGACGATGATAATTTGCATGGAAAGTGCGAAGGTTTGGGGAGAAGCAAGAAATTGGCAGTCGGCGTTGATCAGAGTGGTGCTGGAAAAGCACAGCAGGTCAGGCAGCATCCGAGGAGCAGGAAAAGTCGGGGCTTCCGGTTGAAGAGCTTTTGCCCGAAACGTCGATTTTTTTTTCTGCTCCTCGGATGCTGCCTGACCTGCTGTGCTTTTCCAGCACCACTCTAATCTTGGGCACTATGAGCAGAGTTTGCAAAAAAATGTTAGGAACAGACACACCCACACATATAGACACACACACATTTCACACCAACTCACCTAACTACACAAATCTCCACAGCAAACAAACAGGACACGCTGACACTTAACACATCTGCACACAGATATACAGTAAACAAACATATACATATATTTATACCACTTTTCCAGCCACAGCTATACCCACGTCTATACCATTGATGCATTGATGCTCATTTAAATAGCCGGTGCAGACACGATGATCAAAAGGCTTCCTTCTGCGCCTCTTTATTTCTGCGATTCAATCAGCATCGAAGAATCAAATACTCCAGCATCCAAACATTCAGCAATCTAGGGTCCGCAACATGCACTAACCTGGGACCCAAACACCAAATAAGCTGGGATCAAAATCTAAACAAACTGCAACCTAAACATCTGTTTTTATTCTGAACAAAGTCTGGTTACCAGAAACCCCTGTGAAAGGAACAACTGCATTCTTAATTGGCCGTTGCTATATCAGATATTGTACAATATATAACATTAACAAAAGTACAGAAATTACCACAACAGCCACACTGAACATATTGACTTAAAACTGCCCGATGATCAACACTTAAAAGAAATCTAAATACTTAATTCAAGTGCAAATTCATGTGTGTAAATGTAATTTCTTTTGCATTAACACAAGCTCCTCGGATCCAGAGTTCCACCTGTCAAAACTCGCCCACCGTCTTGCATATTTAAACTAATCGAACAGCTGCATTTGCGAATAACTTTTTTACCCATGGAGTCAGTAACCGGGAATGTACGAAGAGTTGCGGAAGACAGGAAGTTACCGTTTGCAGCGACAATCTGTGAAATGCCTTCAAACTGACCTTGAACCAGTGTCGAGTTGTTACAATGTCTGACAAAGACGGATCAAAACACGGACCTTTCCAGCACAAAGTTTCACATCGACAGGTCCGGAAGTAAATTCGGATGTGATTTTGTACTTTCACTTTATTATGAGGCTTTAATGAAGTAATGTTGATTTATAGACAGGCGAGAAAAAACGCAGTCGCAAAGACTCCACAGTTATATGCGCATTACGCTTGATTTTCAAAGCAATGGCAACTTTGAAGTGTGGGGAGCCGAATCCATCTTTTAAAAGAATTAAGTACGACTTGTGCTAATGAGTGCTTTGAAGAAAAAGGTTGAAAAAAAACTGTAATTGGAGTGTGGTTGGTGGCGGCGCTGATCTCAGCTCTGTACCCTCGGCTGTGAACACACTATGGGGTTCCATCCATCAGTCAGTCAGTCTAACTCTGACAGTACTGTCACATTCTGCCACTCTGTGTCTCTGTACTCAGCGAATGTGACAAACAACTGTCAGATCAGCATCGAAAAACAGTCACAGGGAGTTTTACCTGCGCCGTTATCTGCGGTGTGTTGTACACAGTTATATCAGAACTAAACCTGAACAATTACAGATGTAGTTTAGATAACAATGGCTTGTTATTATCTGGGATTGACTGAGCCGGAACTCTGACTTTTTAGGGATACATAAAGACAAAGACTGGCATTCCGACGAGTCGCAAGATTAATATCTTGTTTCTTAAAAATAAACAATTGCACAATATTGGGCTTATTGGACACCGGAGCTAGTTCACTTGTGAATATTACAATTCAATGCTGTAAAAATACTGGCGACTTGATAAACTTTCCGCTGGGTTAACTGGTCCGAGTTACCCAACGGCACATGAGCCGCATCGATCCCCAGAAATGAAACGTTTCCTCAATATCCTCCCAACTTTAGTTTGGGCAGTTACTGATTGTATATGTTGGGACATTTTATACGATCTTTAATTGCAGTGCTTATGTGGTTCGGCTATGAGTGGTGGGGTGGGGGGTGGAGCATAGAAGAACATTAGAAAGATAATGGTCACTAACAGCAGAGATCAAACCAGACTGTGCTGCCTTGTGTTAACCAGTGATTCGTAAAGTTTGAATATGGTTTTGAAACCATTTTGTGCGAACCACTTCCATTATGAATTATGACATTAACTACAGGTGTGAAGTAGTGACCAATAAGAGAGCATCTAAGTATGTTCCCTTAATATTCAAATAAATTATCGTTGATGAATACCACACCAATGACATCTTGGAGACACTGGCGATCAGGAACTACTTAGAACCAGCCACCAAAATACCTGTACTTCGACTACTCAAACAGGTTAGACACTAGGAACTCTGTGTGGCTTATAACTCATCTCCTGCATTCATAAAACTTGCCCAGATACGGACACCAAGTTAGCAGTGTGATGAAACAGTTTCCACTTGCCTTGGTCAAAATTCTAACAATATTCAAGGAACTCGAAACCATCCAAGTCAACACAACATACTTGCCAGGCGCCCTATGCATCTTATATATTCACACCTTCCACCAGAGATCCACAGTTGCAGCGGTTTGTGCCATCTACAAGATGTACAGTAACAATTTACCATGGCTCCTTCACAGCACCTTCCAAATCTGTGACGTATACCAACTAGTGGGATCACCAGCACTTCCCGTTCCTGCACCATCCGGACCGGGAAATATAGTGTCCTTCCTTCATGATCGCTGTGTTAAAATCCTGGAACTTTCTGCCCAACAACCTTCACTATTGGAATGTAACTATTCAAGAATATGATTGTAAGGTGGTTCACCACCACCTTCTCAAACACAAATTAGGGAAGGCTGCATGGTGGCTCAGTTGTTAGCACTACTGCCACACACGGGTTAGATTCCACCCTCAGGCGACTGTCTGTGTGGAGTTTGCATATTCTCTCCTTGACTGCTTGGGTTTCCTTCAGGTGTTCCGGTTTCCTCCGCAATCCAAAAATATCTAGATTAGGTGTATTAGTCACAAGTAAATGTAGAGTAATAGGGTAGGGGAATGGGTCTGGGTGGGATATTCTTCGGAGGGTCGGCTGGGACTTGTTGGGCCAAATGGCCTGTTTCCACACTGTAGGGATTCTATTCTATGGTAAAAGATCATGCCTCTCATCAGAATAGGAAACAGGAATTGCTTTGCAGTAGAAGTAGCGACATATACATGACAGCAACTTGGTTACATCGTTATCACCTTGTGTTGGCTACCTCTCCATTGGTGGATGTGACTGGTGGTTGGGAACTTTCTACTCTGTGTCTTCATGTGCCCATTCACAACTGGCAGACCTTTGGGCACATGGGACAAGACAAAACACAAGCAATGGGATCCCAGGGCACGATTGGATTTCTTGTGAATTCAACAAAAGTCTGGAATTAACTCTTCTGATAACCATGAATCCATGGGCGATTGTCTGAAAAACCCATCTTGTTCATTAATGTCATTGAGGGAAGGAAATTCACCATCTTTACCTGGTCTGGTCTACATGTGATTTCAGACCCACAGCAATGTGGTTGACTTTTAATTACATTCTGGGCAATTAGGGATGGGCAATAAATGCTGACCTAGCTAGTGATGCCCCCATCCCATGAATGAATTAGAAGATGGATATATATGATGATCAGGAGATAAATATCCATCTGCAATCCATATTAATGCCCGGTGTTCCAGTACAGCACATGTACAAGGCTAGAAAGGCCTCGCTGCTCAGGAACACACCTTTCCCTAACCTTCACAAAATCATCCTTCACCATATCATGCATATAGCATAACACCCCATATACAATTCAATTTTGAAAGCTTTTGACGAACTCCCACATGATTCCAGTAAACGTGTCAGCAAACACAGTGAAAGCAGGAGGCAATGAATAAACGACAACTGTAGTTTTGGTGGGTATGGCAGTGGGGGAGCATTTTGGTTATAGTGACCATACTTCAGTAAGATTTAACATATGAATAAGGACAAAGTTTGACCAGAAACAAAGGTTCTGAATTGGGGAAGGCAATTTTAATAAGGTAAGATTTAGCAAAGTGGACTGACTGAGGGCAGCCTCATGCAGGAAAATCAACATCAGAGCAATGGTCAAAGTTAAAATGCAGGACTACTGTTCCTGTAAAGGCCAGGGCACACTGGACGTCAAAGGACAAGCAGGATTAGATAAGGAAAATGAAGGAAGCTTATAATAGATAGTGACAGCTGAAAACAGTGGGTGCCCTGGAAGAGTATAGAAAATGCAAGGGATTGCTTAAAAAAATTAGGGCAGTAAAGAGGGAACATGAAACAAAGACTAGCGAGTAGCATTAAGGAAAATCCAAAGATGTTGCAAAAGTATTAGGAGCAAGAGAATAACCAGGCAAAATGTAGAGACTTTTATGGATGGAAGTAGAGACCTGTGGCAATCCTTGATGTTGGGTCCTTTGCTGTTTTGTATGCAAATGATTTAGACATGAATGTAGGAGGTATGATCAGTAAGTTTGCAGATGACATGAACATTGTTGGTGTTATAAAAAATGAGGAGGATGGCCTTAGACTACAGGATGATATATTGGTCAGATGGTTGAACAATGATGAATGGAATGATGATGAATGGATGGAATGATGAATGGAATTTTAGCCTATGTGATCATACATTTGGGAAGACTAACAAGACAAAGGAGTACATCTAGTGTATAGGATGTACAGGACCCTAGGAAGAGGATCAGGTGGACTTTGGTGTGCATTGTGATAGATCATTGAAGGCAATAGGACAAGTTAATAATAGGGTAAGAATACATGTGGGATTTGCCT
This sequence comes from Chiloscyllium punctatum, assembly GCF_047496795.1. NCBI lineage: Eukaryota > Metazoa > Chordata > Chondrichthyes > Orectolobiformes > Hemiscylliidae > Chiloscyllium > Chiloscyllium punctatum. Next base: position 114,192,742 of record NC_092747.1, on the reverse strand, counting down.
TTATTAATCAACACATTAAATTCAGGAGCAAGGAAGTTATGACGGAGCAGTATAAAATGTTAGTTAGGCCACAACTGAAATACTGTGTGTGGGATATGATCACACTGGAGTGGATGCAATGGGGATTCACCAGGATACTTCCTGGGCTGGAGCAACCTATTTAAGAAGATACACTATATAGGCTGACATTCGAGCATGAAGGCTAAAGGGGGATCTGATTAGGTGTAAAAAGTCTGAGGAGCACAGGTGGGATAATTCTTCAGGATCTATGACATTCAGACTGAAGAAGAAAAAAAATTATTATATACAATGGAAAGCTGTTAAAACAGTGCATATATAAATACAGCATTTTAATGTGGCTCACAATTTTTAGAAGGCATATATCTGAAATTTCCTATTATTTTGTATAAAGACACATATAGTGGGTTTCCACTGCATCTATCTTAAAGCATTGCCATAAACTGCACCTCGATCGAAGGAGAAATGGTTCCATTTAGTAGAGGGGTCAACAACCACAATTTTCAGGTTGGGAACAGGAGGTTTACATTGGATTTGAGCAAAATGTTTTTCAACAAGAGGGTTGTGGGTGATTGGAAGTCACTGCTTAAAAGGATGGCAGAGATAGGAACCCTCAAGATATTTAATAATTATTGCAATGAACACTGGAAATGCCATACAAGTCTACAGGTAAAGTGCTGGAAAATGAGATCAGACTAAATGAATGCTTAATGAATAACATTAGCACAATGGACCAAAGATCCTTCTTCCATACTATGACTCCCACATAAGATGATATTAAGCTGAAGATGAGTCAGTATTGGGACAATTCTTGTTCCTAATTTACTGAGAACTGGGTATCAGAAAAAATGTAAATGTGGCAGGTTCACAAAAGAAACTATGGAAAGAGAATAAGATTTGCAGGAGTAGAGTACAATGTGTGGCAAAAAGAGACAGGGCTGGATTTTAAATATTTCTGGATACAAAATTTTCAGGAAAAATATAGTCAGTCAGAAAGGAGGAAGGATAACAGTGATTTGTAAGGAGAATATTAAGGTGTGAGTGAGAGAGGGTATCCCAGAGGAGTCAATAAAATTTGGTTAATGTTAATCCCTTCACTTTGTAGGCAGCCCTCAGGACTGAGAATAAATTGCTTCCACTTCAGTTAGGTGGGTACTGAGATGGCTGACAAATCCAGAGTACAAACTTCAGATTCCGTCACATGCAGGACTAATGGTATTTAGAGGATCAAATACATGAGCTGTTGGGATCTTTGTACATGCTCATCAAACGTTTGACTTCAGCTGTACTCCTGGTGAATTCACTAAATGTGATCAGTGCTTATCCAAATGAACCTTCTCCATAGGATGTTTGACCTATTCATGGATGCTTTGGAGACATCCAAAAGCATTTAAACTGTCTTCCAGGGTCTTCTATCATTTCTGAGTCCCAAGTTAGGTAGTTGTTTTACAACTCAGGTGTTGGACACTTGATGACATGTGAAGCTGTTTTAAATGTGATTTTGATGGCATTTTGTTTCTGGGCAGATAGGAGATTGCAGTTGGATTGCCTTTCTATCCATCATGTTTGAAGGATCTGCAGAGGCAGTGCTGGTGGTATTTCTCCAGTGTTTTGAGAAGACTATTGTAAACTGTTCACATCACCAAAACATATAGGAGCACAAAGAGCAGACTAGTAAACCATAACCCTGTCATCAGTTTTGAGATCCTGATCCTCAAGAATTCTAAATCTTCAGTCAGCTGAGTTACCAGGACTTTTAGATAGATTACTTACAGTGTGGAAACAGGCCCTTTGGCCCAACAAGTCCACACCGACCCTCCGAAGAGCAACCCACCCCACTACATTTACCCCTTCACCTAACTCTACTAGCAATTTAGCACAGCCAATTCACCTAACCTGCACATCTTTGGACTGTGGGAGGAAACTTGAGCACCTGGAGGAAACACGCGCAGACACGGGGAGAGTGTGCAAACTCCAGGCAGCCAGTTGCCTGAGGCAGGAATTGAACCCGGATCTCTGGCACTGTGAGGCAGCAGTGCTAACCACTGTGCCACCGTACTGCCCAGTAAACACATCAATATGTTAAGAGAAGTAGGATGTCTTTAAATATGGGGTAGTTTCCAGAAGACTGACAAACTGACAACATTGTAGCCTTGATTATAAAATGGTCTAAGGATAAACTCAGCTTCTACAGGTTAGTTGGTTTAACTCTGGTTGTGGAAAAGCTTTTAGAAAAGACAAGGAAAACCAGTACAGATTTTTTAGAGGCACAGCATGTTTAACAAACTTGTTTCAGATTTTTGTTGAGGTAACAGAGAAGATTTGGTGAGGGTAATGCAATTGACGGGATGGAGATGGAAATTCTGATGGCATTTGAAAAGTGATACCTAACAGACTTGCCAGCAAAGTCAAATCCATGGAATAAAAGGGACAGTGATAGTATAAATGCAAAGCTGGTTGAGTGGCAGGAAACTGACTTTAGTGATGACAGAAGGATGGAACATTTATAATTGTGTAGCCAGAGTTTGGTACTGGGGCAACAGTTATTCTTGATGTATATAGTAATAACCTAGTCCTGGATGTTCACAGGAGAACTTTGAACTTGAAGATGGTACAAAATTTGGAAGCATTACAAACTGTGAGGAAGATCATAACATATATTAGTTGGACACAGATAGGCTAGTAGAACAGGCGAGCACATGGCAGATTAACTTTAATGCAGAGAACTGTGAAGTGATGTATTTTAAAAGGATGAATGAGGAGAAGAATTTTAAAAAAGGATATAATTCCAAAGTGGGTTCAGGAGCAGAGAGTTCCAGGGAAAATTGTGCGAACATGTTTAAAAGTGACAGGGCTTTAACGTCTTTGTAAATAAAGAACAGAAGTTGTAAGCTACGATGAACCTTTACAAAACGCTGGCCAGGGCTCGAAATTATTAATCAAACCACCAAGATCAATATCTGGATAATATGGTGCAGTAATGATAAGGCATAAAATAAAATGCTGAGGTAAGTGAATCCACCAACAAGATTGTAGAAGGTTAAAAAACACTCCATGGTTTCAAACAGAAATATGACAACCTGCTTCACTAACTTTCAAAAACTGATCTTTCTTCAGAGTTTCCATCGTTGCTGCATATTAACTGCAACTATTCACCAAGTTTGGAGTTTGGGACCATTTATTCAAGGAAGCATAGCATTTAAAGGGAGGGTGCCAATAGCATTATGTCCAACCTTTGGTGATTGAATTCTGATGTGTTCTGTGTACTTAGGAGAATGCACTATTTATCAATCTAGCACCCAAGTCTGTCTGAAGCTGCAATCATTTGTCCACTTATTTCCAGTGAAATGAAAAGTGAGAATCCTGTATAAGGTGCTGTTTCAGGAAAAATAACTTCCAATGTCATCAACCAGTTAAGTGAGGGAAAGAGCAGGGCCAAAGAAACTCCCCAAGGCAGTCCTGCATAAGTGTTGTGACAGGGAGGTGAAAGGGCACTTACCCTCCTGTCACAACACATATATACAGGACTGCCTCAGGGAGTTTGTCTGAATGCACTCTGACCTGATCATTTGGAAAAAGTAGAAAACACCTCAACAAGCTCAATTTTTCAAGAAAATGACTTTCCTTTTAGCAGAAAGTTAGATGTGCTGACATTCACTGATGGTTGCACAGTGCTCAATGCAATTTGAAACTTCCCAGAAAATGAATGAGTCCATTCCAATATGCAGCAAGACCTCACTAATACATTGGCTTGAGGTATATGGTGCCATATTCACATCATGTAGGCGCCAGATAATACCTATCTCCAATAAGACAGAGACTAAAACATTCTATTATTATGCAACAGAATTACCATAATTGAATCCCCAACCATCAACATCTTGGGAGCTTATTATTAATCAGCAACTTAAATGCCGCAGTCACTTACATAGGGTGCTTGCAAGAGCAGATCAGAACCCAACTGTTCTGCAGTGTGACTTACCTTTTCACCATCTATAAGGCAAAATTTGGGTTTGCAATAGAATACACTATTGTTGCCTGAAGGAGTGCAGCTCCAACAGCAAAAAAGAAGGTTGGCACCTTCGAGAACAAAGCAACCCATTTGATTGGTATTTCATCTCAAACACTAACTGCCTCAAGACTTTTGCAAATTGTTTCCAATACGCATTACATACAAGACAAACAACTTGCCAAAGCTTCTTCGACAGCACTGCCTCAGCCATTTAGAAGGATAAAGACATAGGGTTGGGGATACCACCACTTGCAAGTTTCTGCCACGTCACACATCATCCTGATTTGGAGATATGGTGTCCTTATCATCACCAGATCAAAGTACTGGAAATTGCTCCCTAGCAACACTGTGGTATACCTGCATCAACCATAGCAGTTCAAGAAGGTAGCTTACATCCCCTTCTCAAGGATAATTAGATTTAGCAACTAATGCTGGCCTTGCTATCAAAGTCCTCATCCTGTGAACAAATATATTAAGATAAAGGTTCCACCTTTAATTCAATACCAGATGAAATGTAAAGTAAGACTGGTTCAAATATGTTCTAGACATTCTGAGAGCAGATTTAGGTTGGAATTTGAATCCTGGTTAGTTCAAATGAGAAAAGGAGAAATTTCATACTCACTGTGATTTCTGCAAGCAATATTCCATTTGGCTGAAGGCAGACATTCAGTTGAGATGGTACTTATATTCACAAGTAGTTTTGCTGCTTCTGCTCAGGTGGGAGAAATCAAAGTTTTATCCATGTTGGCAATTGACCTGATAAGACAGTCTGCATGAGCTGTTCAGATCTTCTCAGGACCTGTTAAAACTTCAGACGTTGACTTGCATCTGGGAATAAGGGTTGTGAGGATGGTAGTTCTGGCTGATTTCTCACTCACCTTCCAGTGTTGGTTCTGCCCTGAGGCTACTAGAGGGAGTGTGACAATGGAGAGAAAGAAAGTATTCTGAAGTTGTTATGTGAATGGGGAGAATAGGTTACTACACCTTTACACTCAGCCCCTTCTATCCCCTATCACCCCAGCTCCACTATGTCCTTCCCCTCATCCCCTCCATAGCACTGCTCCTTCCCTCTGCATATGACCCCTCCCTCTCTCATTATCATTATTCCCACTCAGCTCCCTTTTTACTCCCTTCATCCAGTTCCAGTCCTTCAGCTCAGTCTAATTCTGCACAGAACCATTTGTTAGATTGACCTCACTTAACAGATCCCTTTTCATTAACATATATGCTTGGTGAAAGTAGTTTTATTTGATGCTGCATTGATTTTGCTCCAAGGTTATCTCTCCTCATGTCCCACTGGAGCAGCATGAGAGTCATGTTGCTTGGTTAAGGTCAGTAAATGAGTGACTGAATGTTACTTTGGGGCAACGGGCAGATCAAGGATATGTTGAACCAAGGCATTAATGTATGTGCACAATTTCTGTTGGATATTCTATACAAGTAAATGATCGACAGATTCTTATCTCATCTTTCATTGTTGACAGATTTCCCCCAGGAGAATCTGTGTGCACGTCTCATAACTGAAAATAATCTCAGCATGAATGCCAACACAAAAGTCACCCTCTTCTCAATGTGCAGCATCCCTTATTTGTACAGTGTAGATACTTGGAATACAGGTAGGAACATGCTGCTAAATACACTGTTGACTGGCATAGCCATTAATTATCATCAGGCTCAATTCCCAGACAAAGTACAAGGTGGAGAAAACTGCTAAGAAGTGCGATTTAGCATTTCTGGAGCTTTGCTAGGACAGTACAGCATACCCAGTAACTGAGGTAGGTGCAGCTTGGCTGGACTATTTATATGATGTGAGGGAACGATGTGACCTGGAGTTTCATTTTCCTTTGGAAACGCTTATTCCATATCTGGAGCACTAAAATCCACTGTCTGAGGTTCCATGGAGTTCTGGAGAAGGACCTGGCAACAAATTTTACATTTAATTTATCCACCCCACACACCAAAATTTAAACCTATGTGATATATTCTGATTAATAGCTGCCATCAATAGCTCTAAGTATAGCTGGTCAGAGCTTCTGCTTAATTCTCCCATCTTTTAAGCACTGTTTCTGCTGGAAAAGAAGGGCATGCACCCTCGGTCTTTTAAATCCAGGTGATCTGGGCTGTTCAGATGCAATGTATCATTGATGTGCTCCAATGGGAGGACACCCAGACCAAAGCTACTCCGTGGGCAGCACATATGGTCTGGAATGAGTAGATTTTCAGTTCAAATTTTAGGTGAAAGCTTTGGTCACTGTATTCCAGCTTCCAAAGAGCTCTACACAGTTGGAGTGTTAATACTGTGCGAGTGCCGCTCTGACCAAGACACCATCTTTTGGAGGAAATATTAAGCAAGGCCCAACATGCCCTCTCAGATAAATGCAAAAGCTTCCAACATACAATTTGAAGAAAAACATAGGTGTCCTTCTTTGTGCTTCAACCAATATTTATCTCTCAAACAACATCATTAAAAATTATCTGGTCATTGCTGTTGTGGGAGCTTAACATGATTCCTTCACTATAATCAACAGAAGTACTTAATTGGCTATAAAGTGCCTTGAGAGGCACTGAGATCATCAAAAGCACAATATAAATACAAGTCTCAGATTTTTTTCATTAATTAATCTAGTATGAGCTTTAATAATCAACATGTTGTACCCCATTATACTGATGTTTCTTTGCAACAGCTTTTTCTTTGATTTCCACAGCACACCTTCTCTCAAGAAGTATAGTGCTGTGTTCTTCAGATGTCCACGCTTACAGAGTTTTATGACCCAAGGGTTTCTATTTACAGTAATTTTCTTAATGGATTAACATAGGTTCATGGTACAATGCCATAGACACTTCGGATTGGCTGATATTCAATAATGATTACAGTTTTAACAGAACAAAACAACTAATGTATTAAATGTAATTAGACAAAGATATGAATCACCAACATTTATTCTCAACTATGGAATACAACACGAATTTCAAATGAATAAAAATAAAACTACTCAATTAATCCAGACTGCAGTTTTAATATATAACTGGATCACGCTGTGTAATTAATGAGTGTGTTTGATCCTACAATGTGTTATAATGATACATGGTGTTATAACATTACCCACCATGTGCAATTCCATTAACTCACAGAAATCTAGCTATTCCGCATTCATCCACCTTTGAACCCAACCTGTTGCATATAAATTATACTAGAAATGTGGCCAAATATACTACCCCAAATCCTTGCCTTCCGCCAATGCCAGTAATTCTCTAAGAAGCACCATCAGAGTGGTGGTGAGAATGCCTAGAATAGTGTTGGAAGAATGCCCATGTCATGTCTAAAGGACTAAGACCCTGCTGCAGCTAACCATACCTGGCCAAATAAATTATATATCAGCTTATTTTGGGACTGAGTGAATTCATTAATCTTGAAAAGGGAAATTTTGGATAGCCTTAATAGATTTTCTGACGAGCAAAATTTATGATTATTCCCATTCCAGGTCCTCCAGAGTGTGGACACCATAATGATCCTTCTTGCTACTTGTTACCATACAGACAAGAGAGCTCTCCTGTCAAGGGAGGGCATACAGGAAAACCTTAGCATCAATCAGGGTAATTGAGTTTTGGCGATTTGAGAGGTACTGAATGACAGGCCTACAAAAATACAAACCATGAAGCTCTTCCTCACACTCACCTTTATTTTATGTCTCAAATCTTAAATCTGTGTTTCTTTGTTCTTGCACAATGAACTAATGGGAACATTATTTCTTGATTTACCTTAGCTAAGACTGTAATAATCTTGTACACCTTTAGGACCTTGATCCAAGGAGAAGAACCCCACTTTTCTAACTTAATCTTGTGGCTACTCCCCCATTTTGTGGGACCATTCTGGTAAATTTCCTCTGTAGTCTTTGAACTTGCTTCCGAAAGGATTCCTGTACCAGCTAAGGTCACCATTTAGGTTCTGTCTTCTCAACGTCTCCCCTTGCCTGAGGCATGGTGATGCTTGAGTAAAACCATCACCAATTGCCCCTTTCTAATGAGAGAGCAGCCCTATGGTCTTCTGGGACTCTGGTGACTTTTCCTAAAATAAAATGATAAAGACTGCATAAACTGAGAAATTCCTCTCTGAAATATCTAGCAACACAGAATGCCTGCAATATTTACTATTTTGTAGGAAATATCTCTGTCCCAGATAGAAACAAGTTCTGCTCTTGTTTGACGGAACTCAAGAAATTGTGTATGCATGTGGTATTTGGAATCTATTAATTTGGGAAGGCTGTTGTGGTGCAGTTCAAGCTGTCCAGGATATTTATTGGAAGGATTCATAGATGGATAATAAACTTGGTTGACTGTATTATGAAGATAATACTGTCTACCAGATAAGATGGAAGACTATTTGAGAGATTGCCTATTCACTAGGAAAAGATCTACCTGTACGCATTTAAATTAGATCTGGCTTACATAAAATTATAACCTACCCCTGGTCCTTCTTAACATTTTTAATTGAAACAAACTCTCAACTGAAACATAATTTATTCCCCTCAATATGTTTTGAGCTTCGACCAGATCAGTTAAAGCATTTTTGTTAAAAATGTCTAAAACTTTGAGTCAATTTTTTTTTAGCCAGTTTTCAATCCAGTTCAACATATTACCTCCAATAGCAGATGCTTCAGTCTTGTAGTGAAACCTTGGACCTAGAGCTCTAACAGCATCATGGGTGTAACTGCATCAATTGACCTTCAGAATTTCAAGAAGGTGACTCACTTCCATCTTCAGGAGTGATAGGGACCAGCAGCTGGGCACTTCTTTAAAATTCTTTAATAGACTTGAGAAAACAATTTTATCTTTGTAGACTTGCCTAATAGTAATCTGATTCTACAAGTGCCTTAAGACCACAAGCCTTAGGAGCAGAAATTAGACCATTTAGCCCGTCAAATCTGCTCTGCCATTCAATCATGGCTGATAAGTTTCTCAACCTCATTCTCCCGCTTCCTCCCCATGATACTCAAGAACCTTTCTATCTCAGTCTTAAATATACCTAATGACCTGGCCTCCATAGTCTTCTGTAGCAATGATTTCTATGGATCATCACTGTCTGGCTGAAGAAGTTTCTCCTTATTTCCATTCTAAAAGGTCTTCCCTTTACTCTAAGTGTGCTATTGCTGGATTCCTAATAAACATTTTTAGTATTTTCCCAATTATTAATGTCAAGCATTGTTCCTTCCTTCTTGGGTGCTGAGCATTTATTTGGCAATAGTGCTGCCTCCAAAATATTTAACAGCTTAGTTAACCAAGAATCTGAGATCATGGGTTGAATAAAGCTAGTGATAGTAATTATACAGTTGGATTCCCTTGTTTTTAGGTAAATGCTTTCATTCATTGAATTGGAATGTAATCATTGACTGCAAAATTAGCCATTGTCGAGGATCTCAACAATGGCAAGGAATATGACCCCTGGTCTTATTGCACAACCTGATGCAGAAAGGATGCAGTTCAGTTTAGAGTTTGCAGTGCCTTTTCTGTAGCATTGATTGCACTAATTGGATGTGATATTTAGATGGAAGGAGTGAAGTTGACAGGAAGATTTTACAATATCAAGCACAGATTATTGTGGCTTGCCACAGACTGAAGACTTCAATATTTTACAAAGACCTCTTCCTTGAAATCCACACAGTGTCACACTTGTGTAAGTCTCTATTTTCTGGTTTTGAATGTTAAGTATGCTTTGTAAATGCAAGTTGTTGTTAGTAGTGGCCATGAGGTGGTGAAAACTCAAATAGCCTGTAGGCTGTAGTTGGAGATTAAGGAGAATCTGATTTCAATGAACCATTTCTTGTGTTAAGGCCACAAACTTGATGCAGCAATCTGTCTGATAGAAAGATCACAGATAATGACCATTATATTGAGCTGGCACCCACATGAAAGAACAGGCATGTGAATAGCAAAGGAAAGATAAAATAAATTACCTGCCACAGCACAGCTAGTGTTGCTCTTATTGTTAAACAAACTATCCAATCGTATTATCTGAATTGAGAGTTGCCACTGTACCTACTGAACAGTGCATATACAAGAGAATATAAAAGGAAAGATTCTGATTTTTAAAAAAAATCATAGAACCCTTTGAATGAACGGCAAGCATACTATTACTGTCAACTCTTCCTGGTTGGGTTTCACAAAATTGTATCTTTCCTATCCTGAAGATGTGTACTTCTGTGCAAAACTGCATTATTACCTTGTATGTTAGCTTAGCCAAGTGGTATTACTCTTACCTCTGAATCAGAAGATGTGGGTTTGACCTCTATTCAATACAATGAACTGATAATCCAGGCTAACGTTCCACAGCAATACTGAAGGTTTCTGCACTGTTTAACCATCTGTCTTTTCAATGATAGGTTAACCCAAGACCCTGTCTGTCCTCTCAGGCTGATGTAAAATATCTCATGGTACCATTTGAAGATGGTCAGAGGAGTTCTCCTTAGTACGAGCAATAATTCTCAAAGAACATCACTAAAACAGATTGTTATTCCATTTTGTTTTAGGACCTTGTGAGAAATTCAGAGTGTTACCACATTTCCTGTATGGAAGTAGCTCATTGCCTTTAAAGTGTTTTAAGGTATCCTGTGGTCATGAAATTTTTATAGTTTTCCTTTGTGGTACTGATTGATAGGGAGTGGATGTAGGATATTTCTGAGCCATTGTCATCACAGTTTTGTCATCAGTATTTAAGCCCTATCCTGTGGGGTTTCATAAGCCACATTGGCTCAACATTGCTGTTACTGGATCATTCATTCAGAAGGGTCAAGAGACTTGAATGCTGTGTGCGATATTGTGCCTCTAATTCCTGGATGGCAGGTATTATATGACTTCATGAGTGCTGATCAGATGAGTGTCTTAAAAGAGAAAACAGTTTTATGAAAGACTCTTATATAGACACTGCTGCCTTATGGAAATATGCATATCATAAGGTTCATTTACTATGAGACTTTCTAACATTTAGCTACCTGAGTAGGTGGCTGACATAAGGTGGATGGTAAAATGCCACCATTTTTCAGCAAAGGGCAGAGAGCAATCTGCAAATTAAAATCTGCAAAATGTGGGATGAACTGTGGGCCATTTCCCAAATATACTTTAAACCTGAATCATTTCCAATCATTGCCTTTATGAACCTCATTAAAGACTGTACCATATGTAGTGGGACCGTCAGCCAGGACTTAGTTGTCATAAACCTTGCCTGCTAGAAACTGAGCAGGTGAACAATTATCTTTGAAGAATACTTTAGAGAATATGAATTGAAGCAGAACGCATAAGACACATGCAGGACATACTACACATTTTCAGAAAGACAAGTGGCCAGTTTGAGGACAGGAATATGACGTGTCAGCACCTTGTCTTCTTGTTTCTGCCAAATTAAGTCTAGGGAGGAGCTCCTATGCTTTAATCTCACTTCTCAATGCCAATTGAGACCCTAATGTTGGAAATAAATTACCGTTTAAGGCCTCCAAATGCTGCCTCTTGTATTAACCCAGCACCAGTGGCCTTTCCAGATAAGGTGTGTCTCTTACTGGCTGCTCAGTTGGTAGGCTAAACCCCTGATAACTCCATAATATTCCTTGCCCCCATCAAATAGTCATTTTCTGCACCTTGTGTAGAGATTATTCCTCAAGGAAGAACAAAATACATTTTGGAAATTGTGCTACAGCACCCATTCTATTACATTCACTTTCAAGAGTGGCCACATGGGATTAAGGAAGAGCACGGCACCTTGACATTTTGGTGCCTTTTTTTCCTCCAGTTTATGAAGATTAGCTGTTAGTGCATCTCTCAGAAGCAATGAGATGTTGAATGGTGTGTTAGTCTAACTTACAGAAGCAATGAGATGTTGAATGGTATGGGGAGGGGAGATATTTTCTTATTGACTTACTCAGAGTTGCCAGTATGGACAGGATTTAGAGTACCATGTGGTGAAGGGTAACTTTGGAGGGGTGATTATCACCCTGGCTTATCAGCAAGAAAACTCACCAGATCAAGCAGCAGTTAGGGTACTTGAGTGTTGTCCAATAAATTTTGCAGCCTTTTCTGTGAGGGATCTGAAGAACATTCTGGAAGCCCAGGCATTGGAGCCATGAAGAGCTGCACCAGGAAACAGGTATGTATGGTTTTTGGGGAATCATAAGGAAGTATTATGGGGAAAGGGGAATTGGCAGTTGGTGGCAAGGACAGGGTAGTAGCTTTCATTGGTCATGTTCCTGTTCCAGATTCAGTGCAATGGAGGTCCTCCTCAATTTGGCAGTTCTGGTTAGTCAACCCGATTTACCAGACATTAACTATGAGCAAAAATATTCAGCCCCTTGTGCCTGCTCTGCCCCTTCAAGAAGATCACAGCTGATCCATTTGTATTCCAAATTCCATATTCCCATCTACCCTAATAACCTTTAATACCCTTGCTTGAAAAGAATTCTTTTCCTCCAGCTTACTATTCTATTTTCTGCTGTGTGCACAACTGCTGTTCTCTCTCTCTAAGCTCCATCTCCACCTATCGCTCAGTGCCTGGGGATGGTTCAGCACCCAGGTAATAAAAGTGAAAGCTATTTGGTTGCACTAGCTTTCTTGCCTTTCATGCAGTTCTTGCCATTCCCAGGATAAAATGGTGCCTTACTCTTGACTCAACTATTCTACTAGGGTTAGCACTTGAGCCCATTAGTGGGAACATTCCTAACCAATTACGAGACCAAACTACTTATGAGTGTGGGTAGTGTGAATGTACGATTATCCCTGCAGGTCTGATTACTTGTGAAATTCACTTGTGCTTCCACCATGGAAAAAAAATATTTATTTCAACAAGCTGAGCAACGAATATCCACTAATATTGTACATCATGAGGGTGTGTTGTTAAATCTGTTTGGATTCACCAGACTGAAACCAAAGCTGAAATGGAAGGATAAATTGAGAGGGTAGGTTGCATAGAGTTTGGCTTGTATTCCCTTGAAAATATAGTATTAAAAGGTGATCTAATTGAGATGCTTGAGAATATTAAAGGGTTCAATAAAGTAGATCGAGAGGGTTTCTCTTGAGGTTGTGGCTGTCAGTGGTGTTAGGGGAGATGATGGCGGTATGGGAAGTGGAGGAGGTGAGCAGTTGGATTGAGGTGGTCAATCCACCACAAGGAGGAATAATGTTAAAATTAAAGCTAGCTCATTCAGGGGTGGTGTCAGAATGCACTTTTCACAGAAAACATGTCATTCTGGAAATCTCTTCCCAAAGAGCTGTTGAACTGAGTGATCAACTGGAAATATCAAAACTAAGATTGTCAGATGTTTGTTAGTTAAGGATGTTATTAATGGTGATGGAACTAAGGTGAGATGGAATTAAGATTCAGACCAGCATGATCTAATTGACAGCCTTCCTCCCATTCCTCCGAAAATTACTTGCTGCCACCAACTGTTCCACAGAAACAGTGAATGTCTGCTCATTAATGCATTAAAGATAAGCTCAGTTCACCTACATTCACTGACATTCTTGTTATTTACCTGCTGCTGAAGCCTGCATCTATCTTTGTTACCTGAAAACCTGCCTATTCTTCTGATTCACCCCCCTCCAGAGTTCAGGTTTATTCTTCATGAATTTGAACTTATCCAAAACCCTACTGTCCATGTTCTAATTCACACCAGATCTCACTTACTTTTCTTACCTGGTTCTCTGACTGATATTGGCTCCGAGTTAATCAGTGTCTCAATTGTGACAGTTTCACTCTGTTTTACAAACATTCCATGGCCTTGTCCCTCACTTTTTTCCATAAACTCCCACAGCCCTACAACTCTCCAAGATATCTGTATTTATCTAATTCCAGCTTCCTTAACACCTCAGATTATAGCTGCTCCTCCACTGAAGACCATGTTTACAGTTGTTCATACCCTAAACACTGGAACTGCTTCCCTAAACCTCTCTGGCTATCTATTCTCCCTTCTCCTTTAATGTTCCCCTTAATAACTTTCTCTTTGATCATGCCTTGGCCAGTTGTCTAAATATTGCCCTCTGTGGTTTGGTATCAACCTTATTACTCCTATGAAGCACCTTGAAGCATTTTAAAAACATTAAAAGACCCTAATATATTCAAGCTGTTATATTCTTGCTAGGGAGGTATATGTAGAATAAGGGGCATATTCCACATAGGGCTGACTGAATAATCTGACTTTTAGAACAGTCCTGAATTTAGTGGTCAAGTCCTGAGGATTATTGCTTGCAGAGTAACTAACAAAAAAAAGTCTGTGTGCCTCTGAAGTCTTCAGAGCTGAGAATGACGTGAGTGCCATTGGATGGAACCCAAACTATCAATGACTTCTGAGAAATGACGAGGGACAAATGGCAACAATCCCACCCTACTTGGACTGAAGGGTTCAGAGATGAAACAGCCTAATTAGTTTTGGTGTAAATGATACTCTTAATTCAAAACCACTTACATTATTTGATCATTCTATACTTTTTCTGCAAAGTGCACCTTTACGGTATCAATAGACTGTAACTCTAACCCAAGGATAAAAACGATCCTATTTCTCAGATCTCTAAAATGTATTCACTTGCTTTTAGAAACCATTAGAAGTGTTGATATCATCAAGCAAAACCTCATTGGATCTTTGCCAAACTTTAATACCTGATCGGAATGGAACAGTAACAGCAGGAAACTCCCAAAACGTCCGCCGAGTATTGTTTAAGTCATGTTGACTCTTTCTAGATTACAGAGTGAGCTGTTCGGTCATCTGCAGTCCTGATTGTCCTGTTTCTGATTACTTCATTAGAATTGGAAAACTAAGGTCAGCCATGTAACCAGAAATGAAGATCTCCTATTCCTCTTTGGCTGAGGATTGACTCCTGCAGTGTCACCATTATTTTCTCCACTGTTATCGGTTTATCTCAAACTCTGACTGAATGGTGCAGATTATTGTGCAATCATTGGCAAAAATGCTGGACTTCACTTACTAAGGGTATTGTGGGTCAAACTACAGTATGTGGACTGCAGCAATCCAAGAAGGCAGCTCACTATCATCTACTCAAGGGCAAGTAGGAATGGGCAATAAATGCTAACCAGCCGTTGATGCCCACCTACCATGAGTGAATTAAAATGAAATTGCAATAATTTCCAAAAGCTGGAGAGAGCTCTAACTTTCTAAAACCCAATCCTCCATGTTCCCTGTTTGATCTTTGCTGTTGCAATCTATCCCAATCTCAGTTCAGAATGTTGAGGAGTCTGAACATCTAATAAGCAAATACGTATCAGGGAAACAGTGCAAGAAGTGAAAGGATAATGTGGTGAGATAATGATGCATATTTTCCCACATGTGACTCTTTCTAATGAGTCTATTTAGACTAGTTTAATGTAATCTAATTAGACTAAATCCCGAATGCAGAGGAGCTGATTTTGCTCCTGGAGAAGATAGTTTTGAAGGACTTACGGTAAGGACAAAAGGGTAACTAAGGTGAGAATAGGGCCCCTCAAAGATCAGCAAGGCAGCCTTTGTGTGGAGCCGCAGTAAATAGGGGAGATACTAAACAAGTATTTTGCATCAATATTTACTGTGGAAAAGGATATGGAAGATATAGACTGTAGGGAAGTAGATGGTAACACCTTGCAAAATGTTCAAATTACAGAGGAGGAAGTGCTAGTTGTCTTAAAACACATAAAGGTGGATAAATCCCCAGGACCTGATCAGGTGTACCCGAGAACTCTGTGGGAAGCTAGAGAAGTGATTGCTGGGCCTCTTGCTGGGATATTTGTATCATCGATAGTCACAGGTGAGGTGCTAGAAGACTGGAGGTTGGCTAACGTGGTGCCACTGTTTAAGAAGGGTGGTAAAGACAAGCCAGGGAACTATAGACCAGTGAGCCTGATGTCAGTGGTGGGCAGGTTGTTGGAGGGATTCCTGAGGGACTGGATGTACATGTATTTGGAAAGGCAAGGACTGATTCAGGATAGTCAACATGGCTTTGTGCAGGAGAAATCATGTCTCACAAACTTCATTGAGTTTTCTGAGGAAGTAACAAAGAGGATTGATGAGGGCAGAGTGGTAGATGTGATCCAGATGGACTTCAGTAAGGTGTTCGACAAGGTTCCCCATTGGAGATTGATTAGCAAGGTTAGATCTCATGGAATACAGGGAGAACTAGCCATTTGGATGCTGAACTGGCTCAAAGGTAGAAGACCTTTGAAGGGTAGTTTTTCAGACTAGAGGCCTGTGACCAGTGGAGTGCCACAAGGATTGGTGCTAGGTCCTGTACTTTTTGTCCTTTACATAAATGATTTGGATGCGAGCATAAGAGGTACAGTTAATAAGTCTGCAGATGACACCAAAATTGAATGTGTAGTGGACAGCGAAGAGGGTTACCTCAGATTACAACAGGATCTTGATCAGGTGGGTCAATGGGCAGAGAAGTGGCAGATGGAGTTTAATTCAGATAAATGCGAGGTGCTGCATTTTAGGAATGCAAATCTTAGCAGGATTTATACACTTAATCGTAAGGTCCTGTGGAGTGCTGCTGAACAAAGAGACCTTGGAGTGCATGTTCATAGCTCCTTGAAAGTGGAGTCTGCAGGTAGATAGGATAGTGAAGAAGGTGTTTTGTATGCTTTCCTTTATTGGCCAGAGTATTGAGTACGGGGGTTGGGAGGTCATGTTGCAGCTGTACTGGACATTGGTTAGACCACTATTGGAATATTGAGTGCAATTCTGTTCTCCTTCCTATCGGAAAGATGTTGTGAAACTTGAAAGGGTTCAAAAAAGATTTACAAGGATGTTGCCAGGGTTGGAGGATTTGAGCGAGAGGGAGAGGCTGAACAGGCTGGGGCTGTTTTCCCTGGAGTGTCGGAGGCTGAGGGGTGACCTTATAGAGGTTTACAAAATTTTGAGGGGCATGGATAGGGTCTTTTCCCTGGGGTCGGGGAGTCCAGGACTAGAGGGCATAGGTTTAAGGTGAGAGGGGAAAGATATAAAAGAAACCTAAGGGGCAACTTTTTCACACAGAGGGTGGTACATATATTGAATGAGCTGCCAGAGGAAGTGGTGGAGGCTGGTACAATTGCAACATTTAAGAGGCATCTGGATGGGTATATGAATAGGAAGGGTTTGGATGGATATGGGCCAGGTGCTGACAGGTGGGGCTAGATTGGGTTGGGATATCTGGTCGGCATGGACGGGTTGGACCGAAGGGTCTGTTTCCATGCTGTACATCTCTATGACTCTATGACTGAGATTAATGACATATATGATGAGTGGACTGCACAGCCAATTATTCAGATCTGTCTTAGTAATACCTGACATTTGATGTGGAATTTATAGCTTATAATCAACCGCCACTTGCCAGTTCATTAATTTTAACCTAATTCCGGGTTTTAGCATACAGTGGTAATCCTAAAGAGTATTTAGTTTGCTTTTTATTGACTCTTGTATGGCAAATTCTTCTCTAAACCCGAAAGCATAAAAGATCACATATCTGCTTGCTGGTTAAGAAACACAGGACAGGCCTATCATCGCTGCCAAGGACATGACTCCTGTACAGAAATTTCTAATAAGTATATGAATAAGAAATGTTTGGAGGCATGGGCCAAACACAGGCAGGAGGAACTAGTTTAGTTTGGGATTGTGTTCAGCATGAGCTGATTGGACCAAAGGGTCTGTTTCCGTGCTTTATGATTCTAGGACTCTATGTTTGAATCTCATGAATCATATGTAAACATCTCACTGAGGAAAGGTTAGTAATAGATTCTCAAGAAAGAGAAAATTGACATTGGTCAAGAGCAAGATTGTCAAAGTGATCCATACCCATTAATCTTCTTCAGGCAGAAAAGACAGCTGGTATGTTGGTTAGTTCAACAATAAAGACAAGAGAAAGGGAAGGGAAGAAGGCTGGTGACAGTACAGACAAGCTAGTACTGTCCCTGGGCAGAAATCAGCTTAGTGTGTCGATTCATCCTCTGTGAAAAGTAAGTCATCTTCCCCTGTTGTATGCTTTACCTGTCCATTTACTGTATGCATCATAGTTAAATGATTTAAAAAGCCAGCAAAGTCACAGGACCCAGAACATTTATTCCCCATTCTCTCCAAAAATGTTGATAAATCTGTTGAGTTTCTTCAGCAATTTCTGTTTTGTTTCAGACAGAAATGGTTGCTTTTTCATAAACTACCAACGCACTATTCTAAATACACTTACAGCTCGGACCATTTTTGCATAATTTGTGATTCCCAAACTTAAATTTTATAAGTGATATCTGAAGTGGGATCACAGTGATATGTTTGAGACTTGACAGCAGTACATATAGATCTTAGATGCAAACTGGATGAGCAAAGGCAGGAGTTTCAATGGCATTGATTATTACAGGGAGCAATGGAGAGTAAGTCTGAACTTCTAAATGATTAAGATTAGCTTGTAATTTAAAATACTTGGTTTTGAGCTCCTCCTTCCCCACATAACCATTTAGGTCATTGAATATATTTAAGAAGGAGATAGTTAGGTTCTTGATTGTCAAAGGACCAAGGGTTATGGGAAGAGAACAGGAGAGTGGGGTTGAGAAACTTATCCACCATGTTTGATTGATGGAGCAGCCTCGATGGGCTGAATTCCTGTTCCTATGTCTTATGGTCTTTTTAGATTCTCTCGCTAAACCGTATCGACTCTCCTCACACAAATGTTACTCTCATACTACAAACACTTGCCACATTTGCCAAATTTAGTCTTCATGTCAAGAATTCTCACCTCACCTCTGGAATTCAGCTGTTGTGCCATGGTTGGACCGAGATTGTAAATATCTCTGCAGACTGCTTGCTTTCAGTGGAACACAAACTGAGCATTAGTAAGCAGATGATTTGTCAGTAAGTAGCACTTGATAGCACCATCAACAACTACTTCTGACAATACGCTATGATTCGATTCAAGCTGATGAGCTGGTAATTGGCCAGGTTGTATTTTACTTGTTTTGTTGATAGGATGTGCTGAGGCTATCTGATGCTTCCTAAGGTAAATGCCAGTGTTGCAGTTCTATCTGAAGCAACTCAGCTAATAATGTGCCTGGCCCCAAAGCACACATTTTCATCACTATAGTCAGCTGTGCCCAGTGCCTTTTGCCATTTCTTGTTACCACATGAAGTGAATCAGATAGCCTGAATACTGATATCTGTGATGATTGAGATATTAGAAGATAGTCCAAATGGATCACTGACTCAGCACTTCTGCCTGAAAATGGTTGCCAGTGCTTCAGTCTTGTCTTCTGTATTCAAATGTGGCTTCTGCCATCATTGAGCATAATACTTTCTCCTTCCATTAGTTGCTGAGAGTCCACCAGTGTTGATAACCAAATGTGACAGAACTGTAGACTTTATCTGAAATACGGTTTGTGGGATTGTTTATGTCTATTGCAGCTAGATTTCACCTTTTCTACATTCATCCCTTTTTATTCCTGGTGCGCTGTTCTACGCTCCTAGGGGAACCAAGGTTTATAACTGGACTGAAAGATATGTGAAAATGAATGATTTGGATGTGAATATAGGAGGTATAGTTAGTAAGCTTGCAAATGATATCAAAATAGGCAGTTTAGTGGGGAGAAAAGGAGATTATTTCAGAAAACAACAGGACTTTAATCAGATGGCCAATGGGCCAAGGGGTGGCAGATGGAGTTTGATTTAGATGAATATTAGGTGTTACATTTTGATAAGGCAAATCAGGGCAGACTTATAAACTTAATGACAAGGTCTTGGGGAGTATTGCCTAACAAAGAGACCTTGGAGTGCAGGTTCATAGTTCATTGAAAGTGTAGTTGCTGCTAGACAGGGTGATGAAGAAGGCACTTTGTACACTTACCTTCATTGGTCATAACATTGAGTATAGGAATTGGGATGTCTCATTGTGAATGCACAGGACATTGGTGAGGCCACTTTTAAAATACTGTGAACAATTCTGGTTATCCTTCTATAGGAAAGATATTGTTAATCTTGAGAGAATGCTGAAAAGATTTATAAGGATGTTGCCAGGACAGAGTTATAGGGAGAGACTGAATAAGCTGGTGCTTTATTACCTGGCTGAGAGGTGACTTTATAGAGGTTTATAAAATCATGAGGGGTGTGGATAAGGTGGATAGCCAAGGTCTTTTTCTGGTGGGGAAGACCTAAACTAGAGGACAGTGGTTTAAGGTGAGTGGGAAAAGATTTAAAAAGGATCTGAGGGGTAATCCTTTCAAGCAGAAGGTGGTGGGTGTACAGAATGAACTGTCAGAGGAAGTGGTAGAATCTGATACAATTACAATATTTAAAAGGCAGCAGAATGAGTTATGAATAGAAAGAGTTTAGAGGGACACTGGCCAAATACTGGAAAAAGGGACTAGGTCAGATTGAGATGACTGGTTGGCGTGAATGAGTTGGACCGAATGGTCAGTTTCTGTGCTGTACAATTCTATCACTCTATGTATCCAGTTGGAGAGTTTAAAATATGGCAACACACAATTTTGCTGAAGCACATAGAGTCATAGAGTCATAGAAATGTACAGCATGGAAACAGACCCTTTGGTCCAACCTGACCAGATATCCCAACCCAATCTAGTCCCACCTGCCAGCATCTGGCCATATCCCTCCAAACCCTTCCTATTCATATACCCATCCAAATGCCTCTTAAATATTGCAATTGTACCAGCTTCCACCACATCCTCTGGCAGCTCATTCCATATACGTACCATTCTCTGCATGAAAAAGTTTCCCCTTAGATTAGATTAGATTAGATTACTTACAGTGTGGAAACAGGCCCTTCGGCCTAACAAGTCCACACCGACCCGCTGAAGCGTAACCCACCCAGACCCATTCCCCTATATTTACCCCTTCATCTAACACTAAGGGCAATTTAGCATGAGCAATTCACCTAACCTGCACATTTTTGGACTGTGGGAGGAAACTGGAGCACCCGGAGGAAACCCACGCAGACACGGGGAGAAAGTGCAAACTCCACACAGAGAGTCACCTGAGGCGGGAATTGAACCCAGGTCTCTGGCGCTGTGCGGCAGCAGTGCTAACCACTGTGCCACCGTGCCGCCCATGTGCCACCGTGCCGCCCTTAATTCTCTTTTATATCTTTCCCCTCTCACCCTAAACCTATGCCCTCTAGTTCTGGAGTCCCTGATCCCAAGGAAAAGACTTTGTCCATTTATCCTATCCATGCCCCTCATAATTTTACAAACCTCTATAAGGTCACCCCTCAGCCTCTGACGCTCCAGGGAAAACAGCCCCAGCCTGTTCAGCCTCTCCCTCTAGCTCAAATCTTCCAGCCCTGGCAACATCCTTGTAAATCTTTTCTGAACCCTTTCAAGTTTCACAACATCTTTCCGATAGGAAGGAGAACAGAATTGCATGCATTATTCAACAGTGGCCTAATCAATGTCCTGTACAGCCACAACATGACCTCCCAACTCCTGTACTCAATACTCTGACCAATAAAGGAAAGCATACCAAACGCCTTCTTCACTATCCTATCTTGCTGCGACTCCACTTTCAAGGAGCTATGAACCTGCACTCCAAGGTCTCTTTGTTCAGCAACACTCCCTAGGACCTTACCATTAAGTGTATAAGTCCTGCTAAGATTTGCTTTCCCAAAATGCAGCACCTCACATTGATCTGAATTAAACTCCATCTGCCACTTCTCAGCCCATTGGCCCATCTGGTCCAGATCCTGTTGTAATCTGAGGTAACCCTCTTCACTGTCCACTACACCTCCAATTTTGGTGTCATCTGCAAACTTACTAACTGTACCTCTTATGCTCGCATCCAAATCATTTATGTAAATGACAAAAAGTAAAGGACCCAGCACCGATCTTTGTGGAACCCCACTGGTCACAGGCCTCTAGCATGAAAAACAACCCTCTACCACCACCCTCTGTCTTCTACCTTTGAGCCAGTTCTGTATCCAAATGGCTAGTTCTCCCTGCATTCCATGAGATCTAACCTTGCTAATCAGTCTCCTATGGGGAACCTTGTCGAACACCTTACTGAAGTCCATATGGATCACATCTATTGCTCTGCCCTCATCAATCCTCTTTGTTATTTCTTCAAAAAACTCAATCAAGTTTGTGAGACATGATTTCCCATGCATAAAGCCATGTTGACTATCCTGATTCAGTCCTTGCCTTTCCAAATACATGTACACCCTGTCCCTCAGGATTCCCTCCAACAACTTACCCACCACCGAGGTCAGGCTCAAAGGTCTATAGTTCTCTGGCTTGTCTTTACCGCCCTTCTTAAACAGTGTCACCACATTAGCCAACCTCCAATCTTCTAGCACCTCACCTGTGACTATCGATGATACAAATACCTCAGCAAGAGGCCCAGCAATCACTTCTCTAGCTTCCCACAGAGTTCTCAGGTACACCTGATCTGGTCTTGGGGATTTATCCACTTTTAACCGTTTCAAGACATCCAGCACTTCCTCCTCTGTAATCTGGACATTTTGCAAGATGTCACCATCTATTTCCCTACAGTCTATATCTTCCATGTCCTTTTCCACAGTAAATACTGATGCAAAATATTCATTTAGTATCTCCCCCATTTTCTGTGGCTCCACACAAAGGCCGCCTTGCTAATCTTTGAGGGGCCCTATTCTCTCCCTAGTTACCCTTTTGTCCTTAATATATTTGTAAAAACCCTTTGGATTCTCCTTAATTCTATTTGCCAAAGCTATCTCATGTCCCCGTTTTGCCCTCCTGATTTCCCTCTTAAGAATACTCCTACTTTCTTCATACTTTTCTAAGGATTCACTCGATCTATCCTGTCTATACCTGACATATGCTTCCTTCTTTTTCTTAACCAAACCCTCAATTTCTTTAGTCATCCAGCATTCCCTGTATCTACCAGCCTTCCCTTTCACCCTGACAGGAATATACTTTCTCTGGATTCTTGTTATCTCTTGCCTAATACTGTCAAAATTAGCCTTTCTCCAATTTAGAACTTCAAATTCTAGATCCGTTCTACCCTTTTCCATCACTATTTTAAAACAAATAGAATTATGGTCGCTGGCCCCAAAGTGCTCCCCCACTGACGCCTCAGTCACCTGCCCTGCCTTATTTCCCAAGAGTAGGTCAAGTTTTGCACCTTCTCTAGAAGGTACATCCACATACTGAATCAGAAAATTGTCTTGTACATACTTAAGAAATTCCTCTCCATCTAAACCTTTAACACTATGGCAGTCCCAGTCGATGTTTGGAAAGTTAAAATCCCCTACCATAACCACCCTATTATTCTTACAGATAGCTGAGATCTTCTTACAAGTTTGTTTCTCAATTTCCCTCTGACTATTAGGGGATCTATAATACTATCCCAATAAGGTGATCATCCCTTTCTTATTTCTGAATTCCACCCAAATAACTTCCCTGGATGTATTTCCAGGAATATCCTCCCTCAGCACAGCTGTAATGCTATCCCTTATCAAAAATGCCACTCCCCTCCTCTCTTGCCTCCCTTTCTATCCTTCCTGTAGCATTTGTATCCTGGAACATTAAGCTGCCAGTCCTGCCCATCCCTGAGCCATTTTTCCGTAATTGCTATGATATCCCAGTCCCATGTTCCTAACCTTGCCCTGAGTTCATCTGCCTTCCCTGTTAGGCCCCTTGCATTGAAATAAATGCAGTTTCATTTATTAGTCCTACCTTGTCCCTGCCTGCCCTGACTGTTTAACTCACTTCTGTTCTCAACTGTCTCAGATTGATCTCTTTCCTCACTATCTCCCTGGGTCCCATCCCCCCACCTTACTAGTTTAAATCCTCCCAAGCATTTCTAGCAAATTTCCCTGCCAGTATATTAGTCCCCTTCCACTTTAGGTGCAATCCGTCCTTCTCATATAGGTCACTTCTACCCCAAAAGAGACTCCAATGATCCAAAACTGTGAATCCTTCTCCCATACACCAACTCCTCAGCCATGCATTCATCTGCTCTATCCTCCTATTCCTGCCCTCACTAGCTCATAGCACTGGGAGTAATCCAGATATTACTACCCTTGAGGACCTCCTTTTTAAACTTCTGTCTAACTCTCTGCAATCTCCCTTCAGAGTCTCAACCTTTTCCCTTCCAATGTTGTTGGTTCCAATGTGGACAATGACCTCCTGCTGGCCGCTCTCCCCTGTGAGAACATTCTGCACCCCCTCTGAGACATCCTTGATCCTGGCACCAGGGAAACAACACACCATTCTGCTTTTTCTCTGCTGGCCACAGAAACATTTGTCTGTACCTCTGACTACAGAATCCCCAAACACAGTTGATCTCTTGGAAGCCGACATACCCCTCATTGCATTCAAGCCAGTCTCAATACCAGAAACTTGGCTGTTCGTGCTAAGTTTCCCTGAGAATCCATCGCCTCCTACATTTTCCAAAACAGCATACCTGTTTGAAATAGTTTTATCCACAAAAGACTCCTGCCCTAGGTGCCGACCTCTCTCACCCTCCCTGTGACTGTATTTGAGACTTACCCCTTGTCCTATAACTGCCATCCATCACATACTGTTGCTGTTGCAAATTCCTCATTGCTTCTATCTGTCTCTCCAACTGATCCACTCGATTTGATAAGATTCGCATCCAACAGCATTTATGGCAGATATAATCCGCAGTAATCCTTAAACTCTCTTTAAACTCCCACATCTGACAAGAAGTACATATCACTGCAAAGGCCATTTTTGCTCCTTCACAATCTACAGACCCAGAAAATCTTATTCCTCTACAAACACTGCCCCAGGTTAAATTAATAGCTATGGCTTATATTTTAAATTTAATCAAGAGACTTATCTCCAAAAATATAATCAAGAAAGAATCCACTATACTCACTACTGCAGCCTTTCTCTTGGACAGACTTAAAACACAAATAACTTATCTGATTCTGTGCTGTGAACTTCGCCCAGCAGTTCCTCCAAGATTAGTTGTGAATTTCACTGTTTGTTAATTTTCCCAGACGTACTCCGATGTCCAGCGATACACGAATTCAAAAGCTCTCTCTCTCTCTCTCTCCTGCACTGTCCTCACCATGTGCTTCCTTTGTCTGCTCTTCTCCCTTTTAAACTGCTGTTGTTTTGACTATTTTTTCCAAAGTTCCAAAACAATGCAACAGCATATAAAACAGTAATTGCTGCTCTGGAATTCGAGGAAATCACCTCCAACACCTAAAATACCTCAAAAAAGGAGCAGCTCTTACAGCCAGAAATTTTTCATTATTGAGCTCTTAATCTTACTCAGCCCTCCTGTGCTATAGCATTGGCACTGCCTGCACTCTGACAGCTGAAAACTAATTGGAGAGTTATCTCAGAATAAGGCAACCTTCAATGCTTTTAGTTATGACGCTCCTATCCAAACTTTCCAAAAACAAAACTTTTAATTTGACCCGGGGGAAAAAAAACTCAACAGTTATACACTGGTCAGCCCCTTCCATAATGCTGACACTGCTTTAGGTGTTTATACCTCTGTTCCTAATGGTTTTGTTTCTTTACCTAATAGCTTTTGTTTATTTGTAGAATTACATAAGCTTTAAAGCTAATTGATTAAGTAGTTAACACCAAACACAAATGTTAATGTTTAAAAATACTAAGTAATAAGCTTTATACTTCACTTTAACTTACCTGGGCCACTCCACATTTCTGCTGACAGTGACATTACTTTTTAAAAAGTTTTTGCTCTGGTGTCTGCCATACTCCTTCCAATGGTCCCTGTGCTGCTGGCTCAGGTTTGCTTTTTGAATCTGCTGTCTGCTCCCAATAGGACTTAATAACTGTGTATCTGCATAATACATAACAGTGGCACTGCATGAACATATAACATTATACTGGTGTAGCTGTATAATTATGTTACTGTCAAGTAGTGTAATTATTTAATTGTGTAGCTATATAGCAGTGTAATGGGATAACGCTATTACTATATAACTACATTGCAATGTATATTTATCAATGTATATGTTTATAACAGTGTTACTTCATAACAAGTGTTTTAGTCTTATCCTAAAATATTGTAAATTACTTCCTATTTACCTGGAGAAAAAAAAAACACATACATTACTGTGTTTTCTTTGGTGAGATGGGGATTAAGCTAAACAAATGTTGGTAACTCATTCACAGAATCCCTATAATGTGGAAACAGGCCATTTCGCCCAACCAGTGCACACTGATTCTCCGAAGAGCATTCCACCGTGACTCACACCCCAACCCTATTACTGTAACCCTGCATTTCTCATGGCGAATCCACCTAACCTCCACATCCCTGGACACAACAGGCAATTTAGCATGGCGAATCCGCCTAACCTGCACATCTTTGGACTATAGGAGGAAACCCATATAGACGTGGGGAGAATGTGCAATCTCCACACAGTTGCCAGAGGCTGGAATTGAACTCATGCTCAGTATAAATATAGAACATTGCATCAAACAATCTTTCTTAGAGTAGATATAAATCTCAATATCTAGATCTCCAATATCCTGTACCAGGACCCTCAGGTTTATGAATGTCATATCTATTGAGCTGAAGTCCGAGATCTATGGATCTAGGTAAATGTTGTTGCCTGGTACGATTTGCTGTAGTATTGGTGACAAGAAATAATTGAATAAGCACAAACACTTTATTCCCTATTAGGTCCCTTAACATCCAACATTGAATTGATCACTTGTGCAAAGCAGAGGATTTGATTGATGCTCAGTGAGACCTCATCAAAGGTAGTGGCTTAGCTGATTTCTTTGGTTTCTCACCACATCACCATCAAGTTGGTATATCACATCACAGCCATGTCTTGCTAACTTAACATACAGGAGTTCGTGATTTAATGCAGTAATGGTCACTAATGAAAATGCCAGATCCACAAAAGGTTGTGAGGAATCTGTCATTATTCTACAAGAGCTCTCCCAACAGGTGAGGTTGCAGAGTGAAGGCACTTGTTCTTAAAGTTCAATCTGACTGTCAGTACTGTGCAAGAAAGGAGAAAAGGAGAAAAATGGCCTGGAGGTGAATCCTGGAAACATTAAAGAGACTGACAACGAAAAGTAATTGCAGTGGGAACAATGCTCTCCACCACACAGCACTGCATAACTCCCTGTGAGAAAGGTCCTGTTGCTATAGTCACAGCCAACACACTGTACACCTTAAAGAGAAATACACATGAGTAGATGTGGAGTGTCACTGTGTAAAGATTTGGGTTATGTAATTATGAACAAGTGGGCACATAAACTATGGAAAATCATCTCAGAGAACAGCTGAATAATTGGTTCATAGAATGGCCATACCGTACTAACTGAATCTAATTATTGCCCCTTGAAATTCAATGGCACTATTATTGCCAAATCTTCCATTATCAATATTCCGGAAGTTTTAATTGACCAGAAAACCGGTTGGACTAACCATAAAAATACTGTGTCTATAAGAACAGGTCAGAGGTTAGGGATTCTGCAGAGATGAATTCACTTCCTGTCTTCTCAAAGCCTGACCACCATCTTCAACGCTCAGTTCAGGAATATGATGAGATGCCATCCACTTCACCTTAATGGGTATAGCTCTAAAAATATTCGAGAAGCTTAGTACCATCCAGGAAAATGCAGCCCTCTAATCGGCTACTATCCACTACCTTCCACATTTACTCCTTTTAATAACACAGTGCCAACTTGTACCATCAAGAAAATTCACTGTATGGACTCACCAAGGCTCCATAAGATCATAAGAAATATTAACTCTAATAAGCCCCTCAGCCCCTCGACCCTGCTCCACCATTCAATAGAATCATAGCTAATATACCTCATGTTCACTTGCCTGCCCTTTTCCTGTAACCCTTGATTAACCTACTGATCAAGATCTATTTACCTCAGCCTTAAATATACACAAGAATTCTGTCACCACAGTTCTCTGAGACAAGGTGTTCCAAAGACTTACAACCCATTGTGAGGAGAAATTCCTCCTCATCTCAGTCTTAAACTGACACCTTTTTATCCTGAGACCATGTCCCTCTGGTCCCAGACTCTACCATGAGGGGAAACATCCTCTCACCATTTGATCTATCAAGGCCATTAAGAATCCTATATGTTTCAATGAGATCACTTCTCATTCTTCTCAATTCCAAAGGGTAGAATCCCAACCGGTTTAACATTTGCTCAAGACAATCCCTTCAAACTAGGGATCACCCTACTGAACCGTCTCTGCACTGCCTCCAACGAAATTATATCTTTCCTTAAATAAGGGGACCGTATATGCTCACAGTACTACAGGTGTGATCTCACCAGCACCTTGTACAGTTGCAGTAGGACTTCCCTACTCTTACACTCTAAGTCCAGCTCCAACCACCCAAAATCCCATTAGCCATTTCATTAGATCTTTCGAAATGCATGACATAGAAAGACAAAGCAGCAAACACATGGGAATACCTATAAGTTTCCTCCAAGCCACTTAACATTCGGTCTTGGAACAATATAGTCATCCTTAATTTTCGTTATGTCAAAATCCTGGAATTCCCTTTCTAATAATAGTGTAGTGTCCCAACATTCCAAAGACTACAGTAGCTTAGGAAGGCTTCACTTTGCCCAGGCTGATTAGGGATGAGCTATCAATGCTGGTCTAGGTAGCAATGTCCATATCCTATGAATGACTAAAAGATAATTGAATTGCCACAGGACATCTCAAATTTCATTCCTAAATTTGTCCGTATAAATACCACCTGAACTATGTAAAAAGTAAATTTCAGTTAGCCACAAATAATACATACACAGAGCCATATCTGTCAGCAACAATCTCAGAACCATTGACATTATTAATACTTCTAACCTATTAAAATGCCCCAAAGTGTTTCACAGGAGTTTTACAAAGCTAAATTTGACACCAGGCTACAAAAGTTGACATTAGGGCAGGTACCAAAAGCTACAACAAAGGTTGCCAATTAGTTAAGAAGGATGAAGAGGAATCCTTTAACATAGTCACATAAATAATGGATGTGATTTGTTATTTTGACAAGAGTTCTTCTAATCCTGTGAGGGGAAGACCCCTGTCTTTTTGGCCCAATACTGTGAAACACACAGGTTGGGCTGTTTGAATGCTTGCAGTATAAGTGTGGTCAGTCTGTGTCCATGTATTCCCAGTGCATTATGATTAGAGTCAGTTTACGGTGATGCACCTTAAAACAGTTGAGGTACAGTCTGTTTGGCACTGTAAATCCCACACTGACAAATAGATATTAATGATGCTCTGCAAGATGGAAAGTTACAGAATTTATTTGGAGTCTTAAATCTCTATTTTGTATTTGATTTGGAAGATGATGTTCTAATTTCAGAGAATACATACTGAGCTGGACACAACAAGCAAAGTAACTGTTCCTAAATAACACGGGTATAGACAGAGCTAACAAATTCATTCTGATACCTTTTGAACTCCTGCAGCAACTGTCAATACCATTTATGATAGTTTCCATCTTTGCCAATCTGGGCAATAATATTTCTAGATGTTGTCAACATTGGATTAGAAAGGGTGAATCAATCTTGTTCAGGCTGTGGTTAAGGTGTACAGTTATCAGTATAAATGAAATAATATCCACTGCTGTCAGAGAGACAGGACCAAGGACACAGTGACAATGAATCTTTATCTTATTCTGCTTTCAAGCAGAGTTCCTTGCTGGATCTGTGACCTTAGCCTGTGTTAACCTACTGTCCCTAGATCTAGCAATAGCAAACTTATGAAAAGGAACCATGCCTGTAATTGGAGGAAGAGATGACCGAAAATGTGACACTGCCCATTTCACAGTACTCTGTGTACCCCCATTCCAGAATCTGCTGAACACTTCACACACACATATCTGAATCTATCTGAATATAGAAATCATGGTTGTGAAGGAGTCTAATGATGTGCAGCACTTTGCACCACAATACAATGATACATGCATAGTTCAGTTGTAAATTACAAATTGCCGTTGGACCCATTTTCTCACAGCCTCAGTTGCTATTATTTTGTATAATAACCAATCTTGAATTGAGCAGCCTTTTGCAATGAGTACATTTGGGGAGGTCCTGAGGGAGATCACAAGAACTTCTTGAGTGCTGACTTTGCTATTATGTTCTTTTCATAAACTTCCTTTTTAAAATATTAGTCCTTAAATGCACACTTTAAATACACTGTTTGTGACAGATTGAAATATAATATACCCTTCTGGGTGAATTACATTAGAATTTAGAAATTCTTACTCAAACACAATGTGTGACACAGTAGGAACATTAGGGAAGTCAATTTACGAGACAATAAAGTTTGTTCATCCAAAAGATATTATATGTTGGAAAGCAAAAGTAATGTATTATATTTAACGACTCATTTTAGAAATACTATAGAGTGAAAGTAATAACATCAGCTCTCAAACTATTATCATTCATGCCTCAAATTGGTTTCTATTTAAACCTTTGATCTCCCATTGTTATCCAGTTACATAATGCAATTAAAACATAATCTTAACAGAAGTGAGAGATACAATAAATAGGTTGAGAAATTATTCGTAAAACAGACTATTTTTCACATTTTTTTGATTCAGCCACACACCAACAAGTCAGCAACCACTCTAGTTTAGGTTATGGGTTCAAGCCCCATTGCAGGACATATTCATAGTCTTGCTGGTTGTTCCTTCAGAACTACAAATTGCATTGTTGTAGTTAAAAGGGAATCTGTTGAATAGCAAGCTTCATACTACTGCAGAGAGTCCGGGACAGGACAGGTCATTTGTAGACCCAATTTTCATTACTGGGGCCTCAGCATAAACCCAATGTGCATTTTGGGAAAGTCATAACAATGGTGCATAATTACTGAGGTCTGTCTCTTCTATAGCTCAACACATAGAATCAACAGATAAACTGACCACTTTGCTTCAATGATTTGTATTCAAAGTAAATACATAATGGGGAGCTGCATTGTCACAAGTGTTGTGAAATTGAAATTACACTACCACCAATGATTGTTAAAAATCACACAACACCAAGTTATAGTCCAACAGGTTTAATTGGAAGCACACTAGCTTTCGGGGCGACGCTCCTTCATCAGGTGATAGTGGCCTGATGAAGGAGTGTCGCTCCAAAAGCTAGTGGGCGGCACGGTGGCACAGTGGTTAGCATTGCTGCCTCACAGCGCCAGAGACCCGGGTTCAATTCCCGCCTCAGGCGACTGTCTGTGTGGAGTTTGCACATTCTCCCTGTATCTGTGTGGGTTTGCTCTGGTTTCCTCCCACAATACACAAAAATGTGCAGGTTAGGTGAATTGGCCATGTGTTCGGTTAAGGGGTAAATGTAGGGGAATGGGTCTGGGTGGGTTACGCTTCGGCGGGTTGGTGTGGACTTGTTGGGCTGAAGGGCCTGTTTCCACACTGTATGTAATCTAGTGTGCTTCCAATTAAACCTGTTGGACTATAACCTGGTGTTGTGTGATTTTTAACTTTGTACACCCCAGTCCAACACCGGCATCTCCAAATCATCACCAATGATTGCAGCCACATTTCTGGAGGTATCTGAGAAAGCTGCATTGCCATAGGATTGTGTGAAAGATGCATTTATGCAGGTGATGAGAAAATGCTACAGATATGTTTGGACTGATGTTATGAAAATCTGTGGGACACTGCATATGAGAACATGGCTTACTCCACTCAGCTCCTCAAAAATATTTAAAACTTTCACCTTCATTGCTGCTTGAGAAAGAGACCTCCAAAGACTCATGATCCTCTGGGACAAATTTCTCCTCTTCATTGGCTTCCTTTCTGTTTCTGCATATTAACATTCTGCAATTTATTCATTAGGACACCCAGATCCATCTGTTATCTCTCATTATTTAGATAATGTACTTTTAAAAAATCTTCCTGGCCAAATGGACAATTTTATATTTTTTCACATTACACCCTATTTATCACATTTTTGCCTATCACTTAATCTATCTAGGGCCCTTTGGAGTCTCTTTTTGTCTGCTTCAAAACTTATTTCCCCACCTATCATTGTGCCATCATCAAATTTAATGACCACATCTTTGGTCCCTTTAACCAAATCAATTGTATACATTGTAAAACATTGAGGGCCCAGTTCTGCTATTTATTATGCCTTGTCAACAAGACAATAACCCAATTACCTTTACTGTCCAATTCCTGTTGGCTTGCCAATATTTATCCATGCCAATGTGTTAACTCTAGCACCGTGAGCTTTGATTTTTCACAATAAACTTTGATGCAGCACCTTAACAAATGTCTTTGGGAAACATAAGTCTATTCAACAATTCCCTTTTAACCACAACACATTACCTTCTCAACTACCTCCAAAAAATTGGCCAAACATTATTTCCCTTTGACAAAACAACATTAACTCCGCACAATTATGTTGAACTTTTCTAAATGTCTTCCATGGAAAGGAAATCTGCCATCCTCACTTGGTTTGACCTACACATGACTCTAGAGTCACGACAATAAGTTTGGCTTTCAACTGCCCTGTGAGATGGCCAAGCAAGCTATTCAGATGGATCAGCTGCTACGGAGTCTCAACAAAGAAATGAAACTGGACAGACCACCTGGTATCAACCTGGGCACCAGAAATGACAACATCAAAAACAGTGGTGTTGAACCTGCTAAGTTCACCTTACTAATATCCGGTGACTCATGCCTGAATTGGGAGAGCTGTCTCACAGACTAGTCAAACCCATAGTCAAACTCACAGAATCATAATTTACAAACAATGTTTCAGACACCACCATCGCCATCCCTGAATTTGTCCTGTTCCACTGTCAGGACAGGCCCAGCAGAAGTAGCAGCATAGTTATGAACAGTCTGAAGGGAGTTGCCCTGGGAGTCATCAACATTGACTTCTGACCCCATGAAGTCATGGTTTCACGTTAAACCAGGGCAAGGAAACCTCCTGCTGGTTACCACATACTGCCCTCCCTCAGCTGATGAATCTGTACTCCCCCATGTTGAGCACCAAGGATGACAAAGCTGCAAATGCCCTCTTGGTGGAAGATTCAATATCCACCACCAAGAGTGCCTCAATAGCATCACCACCAATTGAGGTGGTCAGCTCCTTCAGTAAATAACTGTAACAGGTGGTGAAAGAACCAACAAGAGGGAAAAACTTAATTGACCTTATCCTTACCAATCTGCTGGCTGCAGATACATCTGAGCTTGACAGTATCAGTAAGAGTGACCACTGCACAGCCCTTGTGGAGATGAAGCTCTGCCTTCAAATGTAAAATCCTGACATCATGTTGTATGGCACTATCACCATGCTAATTGGGACAGACTTTGAACAGATCTAGCAACTCAAGACTGGGCATCCATGATACACTGTGGGCCATCAACAACAGCAGAATTGTACTCCAGCACAATCTGTGTGTAGCCTAACATACTCCCCTACTCAATCATTACCATCAAGCCAGAGGATGAACCCTGGCTCAATGAAGTGTGTAGGAGGGCATACCAAGAGCAGGACAAGGCATACCGAAAAGTGAGGTGCCACCTTGGTGAGGCTGCCAAACAAGACTGCTTGAGTGTCAAACAGAACAAGCGGCAACTGATAGAGCTAAATGATCCCACAACCACTAAGCTCTGCAGTATTGCCTCATCCAATCATGAATGGCAGTAGAAAATTAAACAATTCATTGAAGGAGGAGACTCTACAAATATCACCATTCTCAATGATGGAAGAGTTGAGCATATCAGGCAAAAGATAAAGCTGAAGCATTTGCAGTAATCTTCAGCTTTCTTCAGTTGGCCCCAACATTACAGATACCAGTTTTCAGCCAATTCAATTCACTCCATGTGATTTCAAGAAACTGTTGGAGGCACTGGATACTTCAAAGTCTAATATAAAAGCTTATGTTCCAGAACTTTCCGCTCTCATAGCCACACTGTTCCAGTACAGTTACAACACTGGAATCTACCCGACAATGTGGAATATTGTCTAGCCACGTGCTGTGCTCAAAAGGCAGGACACATCCAACCCAGTCAATTAATGCCTCATCAGTCTACTCTCAATCATCAGTAAAGTGATGGAATGTGTCATCAACAGTACTATAGAGCAGCACCTGCTCAGCAATACTGCGCTCAGTGACGCCCAGTTTGTGTTCCATCAGAGCCATTCAGCGCCTGACCTCATTACAGCCTTGTTCAAACATGAACAAAAAAGCTGAATTCCAGAGGTGAGGAGAGAGTGACAGTCCTTGACATCAAGGCTGTATTCAATCAAATGGGGCATCAAGGAGTCCTAGCAAATTTTCAATCAGTGGATGTCAGGGTTAAACTCTCCACTGATAAGCATCATGCCTGGCACATAAGAAGATGGTTGTAATTGTTGGGGGTCAGTCATCTCAGCTCCAGACAACTTTTTCACACAGAAGGTGGTTCAGATGTGGAGTGAACTGCCAGACAAAGTGATAGATGTACATACTGTTACAACGTTTAAAACCCATTTGGACAGGTATATAAATAGGGAAAGTTTAGAGGGATGCAGGTATATGGGACTCATTTATTTTGTGAAACTTGATCGAGTTGGACTGCAGGGTCAGTTTCCATGCTGTAAGACTTCATGAGTTTTTCAGGGTAGTGTCAGAGGCCCAACTATCTTCAGCTATATCATCAATAACCCTCTCACCATAATAAGGTCAGAAGAGGGGCTGTCCAATAATGATTGCACAACATTTCAAACCATTTATGATTCCACAGATACTGAAGCAGTCAATGTTTATTGACTGATTTATTGATTGATTGTTGTCACACGTACCGAGATACAGTGAAAAGTGATGGTTTATGAGCTATACAGGCAAATCATACTATACAATGTGCATCAGGGTAGCAGAACAGAGTGCAGAATGCAGTGTTACAGCCACAGAGAAGGTGCAGAGAGAGAGTTCAGAATTAGCATTTGAGATGTCCATTCAAAAGTCTGGTAACCGTGGGGAAGAAGCTGTTCTTGAATCTATTCATATGTGTATTCAAAATTTATATCTCCTGTCTGACAGAAGAGGGTGGAAGAGGGTATAACCAGGATGGGAGGTGTCTTTATATGTTTGTTGCTTTCTCAAGGCAGCTGGAAATATAGACGGAGGCAGTGGATGGAAGGTTATTCAAGTGCAACAAGATCTGGACAATGTTGAGACTTGGGCTAACAAATGGCAAGTAACATTTATGCAACACAAATGCTATGCAATGACAATCTCTAATAAGACACAATCTAATCACTATCGCTTTATATTCAATGGTGCTACAGTCATTGAATCCCCCATTGCTAATGTCCTGTGGGGTTACCATTCACCAGAAACTCAACTGGACTCAGCATATAAACACTATGGGTGCAAGAGCAGGCCAAAGGCTAAGAATACTGCAGTGAGTAACTCATCTCCTGGCTCCGCAAAACTTGTCCATCATCTACAAGGCACAAGTCGGGTATGAGATGGAATACTCATCGCTTGCCTGGATGGATGCAGCTCCAACAACACTCAAGAACCTTGACACCATCCAGGACAAAGCAGCCCGCTAGTTGGTACCACATCCACAGCATCCACTTCCTCTACCACTAATGCTCAGTAGCAGCAGTGTGTCTTATCTACAAGAAGCACTGCAGAAATTCCCCAAAGATCCTTAGACAGCATCTTCCAAACCCATGACCAGTTCCATCTAGAAGGACAAGTTTGGGAGATACATGGCAACGCGAGCACTTACAAGTTCCCCACCAAGCCACTCACCATCTGACTTGGAAATATATCACTGTTCCTTCACTGTTGCTGGGTCAAAATCCTGGAACTCCCTCCCTTAGGGCATTGTACATCGACCTACAGCACATGGAAGGCAGTAGTTCAAGAAGGCAGCTCATCGCTACTGTCTCAAGGGCAACTAGGAATGGGCAGTAAATGCTGGATAGCCAGTGATGCCTATGTCTCACGAGTGGATTAAAAAATGCCCTGTTACAAATTTAATGAAAGTTTCTAACATCTTCCCTTTATCAGATGTTAAGCCAACTGATCAGTAGGCTCCTGCTTTTTGTCTTTTTCCATTGTTGAATAAAGGGATTATTCTTACTATATTCCAATCTAATATGACTTCCTCAAATTTAGGGAAATTTGAAAAATTAAAACTAGTGCTGCCACTTTCTTAAGGACAGTTGAGGATGACCAATAAATGTTGGTACACATCTCATGTCTCCCAAACAAAGCAACTATCTCACAAATCATTTCATTCATATCCTGAATGAAGTCTATCAGGACCTCAGAACTTGCCAAACTGCAGCTCTAAGAATTTACTCAGTATCACTTCCTTGGTGATTAAAATTTCCTTGAGTTACACCTTTCCTTTGATTTCCTAGATTATAGCTTTTTATGGGATATTACTTGCGTCCTCCATAATGAAGACCAATGCAAAAATACCTTTACAATTCATTTGCCATATTTCTATTTTCCATTCTTAATTTTCCAGGTACACTTTCTATGGGACTAATGGGACTAACACTCACTTTGTTAATATTCATAGATGCTGTTCCTTTCTTTTTTCTATTTCCAGCTAGCCTTCTGTTGTATTCTAAATTTTCCCTTTTTTTTACTTACTGTTTTATATATCATGTTGAAACTTCTGATCTGCTACCAAAATAGATGCTTTTTCTTTCCATCTAATACTGATGCACTGGTGCAGCGATTGTGAAGTCTACATTTTTGGCAGGTTGGCAACTGCATTATTGTGTATGGGGTCTGGACTGTAGAGGTGTGTATGGGGGACTGTTAACGGTGTTATGAGGAACTGCTTTGCCAGCTGCCTTTCAAACCAGGTTACACCTTTCCTCTATCTTTCCATTCAAATACAGCAGCCACAGTTGTGCTGCTTTGCAGGTCAGTGAATCTGAAAACATTGCAGAACAAGTGGTCTATACAGGATTCTCCAGCACCAAGCAAATGTCTCCATGGAGAGGAAATGAGGTTTAGACTCCTTTGCCAGGCAATTCCTCATCTGATCCTGGGAGCTGTGCACTTTCAGTGAACCTAACATCTGCTTTGATCTCCTTCTACTATCGGGTTATGATTGTCCACTTCATGAAACAAAAAGATTATTGGAAGTTTGTTTTTGTAAAAACCAGCTGAAGCATTGAGCCTTAATGAGAACACAAGAGGCTGCAACCAAAAATAGAAGTACAATTTTTCATACTTACCTGGACACATGAACAGAAGAAGCAAGAATGTACCTGCACTCTCCATACCAAACTATATGCAACATCATCAACACACAATACCTAGTCGTCTTCCATTTCTGATCTTGCCCCTCCCAAACTCTTTCCTAGTTCCCCTTCCCAAAAGCTGCATACCCCCAGTTGACCTCACTCCACCCTATCCTCCCCATGTTGAGGTCTTAATTTGTTTCAATTTCTCCATCAAATTATATCCTTTGAGAAAAACCATGAAAACATCAATTGCCATTTGACTACGTTATATCGCAAGGCATCAAGGGACTGTTGTTGAATGTTTACAGAGTGAATGTTGTATATACTCACACAGACACATACATATTCAACATATATCCGATAATGTATATTATGTACAAGCACATAGAAACATGTACCCATATACATATGTACCAATCCTAGAATAATAATTGTCAAGAATCCAGTTATTATTTTAAGATGAATACATACATATATATGTGTGTGTGAATGTCCATTTATGCATGTACATAGATTAAATAACAAAACCTGACTTTTTTAACACATGCATTTTCTGCCATTGGTCTTGCTGAAGAGCTTAGAGCTTTCTGTTTGTGTCAGAATATTCCAAATATCCTAGTGGTAACCACACTTCCAATAAGATGTGTTTGAAAATCAGATTTAGTTAACTTGGAATTTGTACATAGCATTCAAAGACTACTACACCTTCAATACAGGTCAAAATCCAAAAAGTGAGATCATAAGGATTTGTCCAGTCAGGAAGATCAAGGACCTGGAAAGACCATGATTTATGTTAAAAGTAGGAATTCATCATCACAAACTGACCCTGGAGTGTACCTTCAGGCATAATCCTCCACTTACTGATCCCTACTCTAGGTTACCAGGCCTTGCCCTAATAAGCATAATCTCATTACACCACAAATAAAACTTTTCTATTTATCTCTAGATTTAAAATGAATCTAATAAGGCTTATGATACAGTCACCCAAAACCCTAATCATATTTTGCCCTATCTAAAAGCAATCAGTAATTGTGTTATATCATAACGTGCTGACACAGAAAGCAGAATGAGAACCCAGCTGTTCTAATTAAATTAAATGCTAGGCTGATGGAATATATTTGCCAAAGCTCATAGTGTAAGGGTGCAGAATTAATAAGCATTATAGCTTAGAGCAGGAGATGATATCACAATGGTTGCAGGGTTTTGATGTAGAAAGCCTCATTCAGATTCAGTGACCATAATGTAAGAATGTGACAGCTGCTTAGACTGTAAACCTTGAACAGTCGCCTGAACCACCAGTCCAATCCTTCTCCTTCTGTGAAATACTGCTCTGATATTCTGATGAAATTGGAAAGAATGAGACAATGTGACTGGAAGGCTCAAATTATGAAAAAAATGTGATTGTATATGTTTAACCTCTATACATACAGGACTCAAACTTAAATAAGTACTGTCAACTGACCCCAGTTAACGTCACCACAGTAAAATTGTATTCCTAATTTCAGCAATAGATGTGTTTTCAAACTCTCTATCTCGTATCGTTTCCATAATAACTTTTACATCAGCTTGTTGATGATCCATCATCACTGGAATTTGAACAGAATTTTAATTTTATTAATTAAAAAGTTTTCTGGATGACCTTCTAAAAAAAGATTTTTTCTGGTATAAACCATCTTGGAGCCAAATTCTACTTCTCTGTAAACATCAGATTAACCCTGTACGTATCTGTGATTGGATAACAATCAGTGAGAGCATGTGATGTGAAGAATAATGTTTGCATTCCTGCAGTACACCGCAACTCATAGCTGACTCCAGGATATCTTAAGAAATATGCAAATATTTATGTGTTTCTTAACCTTCCCAAGTTAATGTTACTGAGCGTATCATTCTTTCCTGCGTCAAATGCTCATTAGTTCAATTCCCCCACCAGAGACTTGCACGCATAATCCACAGTGATATTCCCATTGTAGTACTCAGGGGGTGTTGCCTTTGGAGGTGCTGACTTTTGAATGAGTCATGTTAAAGCAGGGCTCTATCTGTCCTGTCAGGTAGAGACAGCAAATTGTATTCATTTTGCATTATTCACATTCTGAAACATCCCAAGACATGTCACAGGGCTTTATTGGACAAAGTATGATGTTGACTCACAAAAAGAGATGTTAGATGAGATGACCAAATACTTGGATAAAGGGGTAGGTTCTAAGGAGAATATTAAAGGAGTAAGGTTGGGCAGAGAGATGGTAGTATCTAAGAAGAGTGTTCCAGAGCTTGGGGCCTATGCACATAAAATTGGTATTGCATAAGAGGCTAGAAATAGTCAAGTGCAGTTAAGGGACCGGAGGAAATTACAAAGATAGAAAGGGGTGAGGCCGTGAAGAGATTTGCAAACATAAATGATATTTTTATAATCATGATGTTATTTGAACAGCCACTGTAGGTCACCAAGCATAGGTGTGATAGGGAAACAGAACTTGTCGGGAGTTAAAGTCATGAGCAATAGAGTTTTGGATGATCTCAAGTTTACAAATGGGAGAATGTAGGAGACCAGCCTCAAGTGCATTGGAATAGTTGAATTTTAAGTTAACAAAGATGTTCAAGAGTGCTTTAGCAGAAAATAAATTGAGATGAGCAAAATCAGCACTGTTGAGGTGGTTCAGGTTCTCCTCGGGGTGCTGCATAATATTTAATTACTCCAGTAGATTATCTGATCATTCATTTATTTGATGATTTATTGGCAGCTTGCTGTGCATAAATTGATTGCCATATTTCATAAATTATAATAGAATCTATACTTCAGGATTAAACAAAACATTTTGGTAGCCCAACAGTGCGAGAGCTTTCCTGCAGTAATTGTGGTCTCATTTGATCACCATGGATGAATAGAATTTAACTTTCATTCCATAGTTTAGTGTCAATCAGAAACTATACACCGCACCCAAAGCAACCACTTTCTACAGACTAAGTACAATGACTAATTAAGCAAATGATTAAGGTATTTGTTAAACTGAATATTCACATCCTTGAGCTGTGTGGCCATTGGGATGGAGTACAAAAAGTTTGATCTAATGATTGAATGATGGAATATATTTGCAGAAATATTCTCTATTGAATTATGAACAAACTGCTTAAAAGTCTGCTTGCTTTGACATCTGAATTTGAGATCACATTTTTCTTCTTTAAAATTTGTTTATTCCTATATTTGCAGATGATGAGTCATTTACTCCAGTAAACACTCATCAAATGGTTTTCCACTTACCAAAGGAACAACCTGCAAATTCTGCTGATAATTTCAAACAATATGAATAACTTCCACTGTAATTGTGACCATATTGTATTACTCATTGTTAACCATGTCACAGACATCTGGCCAATGTCTGCATAACATCTCAATCCACTTCTGCGCTACTGAGTTTGCTGTTTTCACATCCAATCTTGAATGATTTTCTCAAGTTAAACCAATATCAGGAATATTAACAGCCTGGTCTTCTGTCACCATTATTACATTGGTACCATTTCCACTGATTCCATATCTTTCTCAGTTTCTGTCTTAGGTTAAACCAGACTGTTCACAAACTCAGAGATTCTGTGAGCTTCTGACCCCATATCTCTAATATAAGGACCAACTCCTCTCACCTCTGCCACATTACTTGTTTGTATCCTGACTTTAACCTTTTGTTACAAAACACCTCATATAATATGACTCTGGGCTCCAATGCTCTCTTTATCTTTGATAAACCTCAAATCATTTAAAAATACACTGTCAAGTTATTTTTAAAATTCACACATGGGATGTGGCTTGGCAAGCCATTATTGCTGATCCCTGGGTGCCTAGTGGATAGTTTAGAGTCTGGAGTCACATGTAGGTCAGATAGTACTAGAACAGCAGATCTCATTCTGAAAGGATATTTCTGAAACTGATGAGTTTTTACAACAATTGAAAAATTGCCATGAGACCAGTTTTAAAATCCAGATTATTTTTTAATGAATTCAAAGCTTCTGTAACTGACATAGTTGGGTTATGAATTCACGTCCTCATAACATTGACCTCGGCTTCTGGATTGTTAATCCAATGACATTATCACTACCGATTGTATTGACCCTTCTCTCTTGTTTTCTCTGACCTACATCATTTCCTGGTTCTATCACCATACATTCTCTCTCTCACTCAGACATTTCAAAAGGTGCTTAAGAATCAACCACATTGCTGTGAGCCTAGAGTTATACTTAGGACAGACCATTAGGGTTCTTAATGATAATCGATAATGGTCACATGGTCACCAGTTGCTGAATTTGTAACTCCGGATTTTATTTAATTCAAATTTTGGCATCTGTTGTGACTCCAGAACATTGGCATAGGGTTCTGGATTACTGGTCCAGCGATTTTACTAAATATTCCATTTCTCTGACTCTGGTATCATGTGTATCCATGCCCTGCCTTAACAGTACTCTTAGTGATTGTATTAGCAGGTTTTTAAAGGAAATAGTCAAATTTATTTCCAGAAGAACTCTGCCTTTTCTCTCCTCCTTTGCCATGTCCTGAAAACTCATCATGTTGAGCAAACCTTTGGTTCAGTTGCTATTTTTAACAATATAACCATGAAGCATTTGTGATGCTTATCTATGCTAAAAGTGCCACATAAAATGTAAACGTATTAGAATCCCTACAGTGTGGAAGCAGGCTATTCAGCCCATCAAGTTCACACTGACCCTCCAAAGAGCATCCCTCCCAGACCCAGCCTCTTACACTATCCTTGTAACCCTGCATTTACCATGGCTAATCCACCTAGCCTGTGCATCTTGGACACCGTGGGCAATTTAACATGGCCAGTCCACCTAACCTACATATCTTTGAACTGTGTGAGGAAACTGGAGCACCCAGAGGAAACCCATGTAGAAAGAATGTGCAAACTCCACACAGAATGCCGCCCAAGGGTGGAATCTAACTCAGGCCTCTGGCACTGAGATGTAGCAGTTCTAACCATTAAGCCACTATACCACCCCTATGTCAATCATATGAATTAAATTCTGTGAAAATTAAAATGTAATATTTTCTTTCAAATTTAGATACGTTTATTGAAAAATTACACAACACTGAAATTCAACCAAACACACAACGTTGGAAGAAAAGTATTCTTTAGCATGAACTCAGACTTAAAGGAATGGAATTAAGGTTAGCTAAGAATTAACTCAAAATAATGCACTTGGATTGTTTTCATATGTATAAATCGTAAAGACAAATTTGTTTAATGTTCAATGAGTGAAAAGAAGTTGGTTACATTATCACCTTTTTTGAAATTTGTACCACCATTAAATTGAAAAATGAAAAATTTAAAAGAAATATATCTGCTTCTTTAATTGGATATGTAAACAAGTAATGCATGTGGGAAAGAGCAGAGTATTGAGATGCTTGGTGGCCTTGGTAGGCACTATATAAATGCATGCCTTTCTTTAACCTCCTTTGTCAAAGGGACCCTTGCATGAATACTTTAAAGTATTACTGGAAATTTAGATTAGTTTCATCCTCCCTCCAATGTACCAAAAATGCCAACTATCCGGTCGACTTGCTGAAAGCAGCACTTTTTCCACTAACTCTGATAAAACTGATCATTAAATCAGCATTTCACATCCCAGTCAGCAGTTGCTGCTGACAAGCTCTTAAGCTTGTAATCTCATTTAACCCCCTCCTGTCAGGGGTAGGCAAGCTCTGGCAGCATAATGTAGAGTAAATTAGATCTGACATGGCAACAAGAGAAATGAAAAGCTCTTCATTTTAAAAGTCAAACCACAGTGGGTAACCCTGACCTTCAGCAGTCTCCTCCAGCCTGCTCCTTTCACTGGGAGACCCTGCAGACATTTAGAGAAGGACAAGGATAAAGGGAATCTTAGGATTCCATAAAGTCAAATTTCCCCTGAGACGAATTATACTGAATATTTAGACAGTTGAAGGGAATTTCGACTGTGCTTTTTTAGAAAGTCCTTACCCAGTAATAAAAGATGAAACCTACACTGTCCATTTCAAACTCCTTAGGTTCAATACTTCGCTGTGTGCATGCAGGGCTCTCTATCTCTGAAGCTGGTTAGTCCTGGTGGAACACAGCGGGGCCACTTCTGTCCTTCTGATTCCTTGCATTCTAAATGAGGTCATCCTGGTTGGTGGCTGAACTCTTCAAAGCCAAATCCTCACACTGGTATTTACTTGACTGTAACCAGTGGAAGATTTTGGAAAGTATTTTGCTTGTATCTAAGATGCAACTTCACTTGCTACAAAGAAATCTCCTGGTGGCCTCAGGATTTCTATCAATTATCTGCCCTGGCCAAGAGCAGAGGTTCATGCTTACATCAAAGTTTTTTTTTAAAAGAATGCAGCACTTTTTAAAAGCAGCATACATACAATAAGCTATTTTCTGTGAATACCAGAAACAATGCAATAATCATAACAAATGGCGAAATATCCCTCACTAAATGATGGCCCCGACGAATGCAGATGATCAACACATTTTTTTAATATCATCTCTTCAACCTGCTCCATAAAATTTTAAAAAGTGACCTCCAAAGTGCAACTTTTGAAAAAGCATGAAAATGCTAACACATGCTGTATTCGACATGCTGGAGTTACTTCATGAAAAGGGCTCACATTACTAAATAATATCAGAGTCAAAGAAACACTGTTGTTGAGAAGCGTTTTCTTCATCCCTTGTTAAATTTTGTAGCTGAAATTTTTTTTTAGGAAAAAACGCAGAATGCAGAAAGTCAAACATTTGCGAGTACAATTCAATCTAAGTCTTGTTTGAAACACTGGAGAATTTTTTTTTCAAATGTAAACTTCACAAAGCAATAAATCCTCTCAACCTTCCTAGCAACGGAACCCTCCTGCCTGAGTCAGTCAGTCCCATCTGTTGGAAGTCCTGCATTAAACAATTAAAAGCAGGTGAGGGACTCTTGTGGCGCAGAGATAGTGTCCCTACCTCTGAGCCAGGCCATCTACGTTCAAATCCCACCTATTCCAGAGTTAGGTAAAAGCATCCCTGAATCAGGTTGATTATGAAATTTAAAGCAAGTGCAGAAACCTGGAAATATATCAGACAGTGGGAACTAAACTCAGGAAGATTCGCTTTCGCTCCCTCATGGACTCACACACGTCTCATTTACTGTACACGCATACTCATTCTCGACCCTGTACTCATATACACACACGCTGCACACAGACTCATGTTCACACATTCACTTTGTCTCACATACACTTGTAAAAACACTCGCGCTCACACACCCTCATCTCTCTCATACAAAACCGTGCTCTCAATCTTAACACTCCCTCATACCGAGACCATGCAATGAAGCTCTGCTATTTGCTCACGGACCCCCCACGTTAACCTGGAATTCCAAGTTCCTGATCAAAGTGAATACTGCAGCAGTTCATTTTACCTGA
Organism: Chiloscyllium punctatum; assembly: GCF_047496795.1. Classification (NCBI taxonomy): domain Eukaryota; kingdom Metazoa; phylum Chordata; class Chondrichthyes; order Orectolobiformes; family Hemiscylliidae; genus Chiloscyllium; species Chiloscyllium punctatum. The sequence goes on along the minus strand of NC_092747.1, from coordinate 114,148,141 downwards.
AAAGTGAAAGCTGACTGGTTTCAACGTTTCCTTGTTGTCTGATCAAGACAGTGTCAAACGGAAATCTCTCCCAGGTCATTGCATACTCGGATTTTTTTCAAAAAAGTATTTAACATGAGAAGCACAAGACAATGTTCACTCTTCGAATTGTGGAAGGACAGACTACTGGAAGCATAACTGTCCAAAGCCCTTCGGCAGTGCCGTGGTTTATTTAATTTGTCAGTATAATGGGAGCAGCTGAGTGAGAGACAGAATGCATGGTGGTATAAAAGAAACAAAAGCTAAAAGTACCCACTATTTTGATTCCCTTTTAAAAATTACTTCCAAAGTGTGATATCTATTGTGAAGAATAATGCTGAACAAAGCATAGTGTCTTGGCAATATTCACCAAGCTTATTCACACTGCCAATTCTGTCTGTACATTCAGAGGTACAATACTCTTACAAAAGATGTATTGGGAGGTCTATAGCTCCCATTGTACGCTCAGTATAAACAAAAGAGAGCTGGAAGTTGAGTGATGCATAGTCACATCGAAAATGGCTCATTCAGTCCAGCCGTGTTCCTGTGCTGTCGCAGTTTCTATTTCCTGAATAATGTACAATAAATAACAAAATACTAATCAGCGAACAACGTGAAAATGAAATGCAATAATGTGATGGTTGTTTCAGAGGCTGAAACAAAATGAATTGGGGGAAATCAACATTTATTCCATGACTATTATTTGCTTCGAAGTGCAATTTACTAATCCAAGATTAATATTTTCTAAATACAAACAATTAAAACTTACTGATTAATTTTTTGGAAACACAGTAAAATATCAGACACCCTGCTTGATCCAAGGGAACCAAAATAGAAATCCCTTAGTCCTCAAATACCTCCTTTAAACATTCCCACAGGAGCTAGGCTGCCTGGTTATTTCAGTTAAGGCATTAGTCCCACTCTGTAAAATATTTCAAAATTGAAATATATTATACCTGAGAAAGCTTGATTCAAAATGCTCAAATTTGTGTCAAATTTTAATCCTCATCTAATCCAACAAGAGGTAAGGGTCACTAAAATTAGTTTCTATTAATTTGCACCAATAAGAAATTATTCTTTAATTAAGAAAGACATCCATTTACACAGTACCTTGGTAATCATAATTAACTATAGCCCACCAAGGATCTTAGACATCTCTCCCCATTACATAGAGGCAATTGGTTATATATCATTCAGGGGGCACCACTCCACTTCAAGCATGAGCAAGGCAAAGATTCAGGCCTCCATTAAATAGTAGAACCACTGCAGGGAATTCATGTTGTTACCTTTATTCTAGATCACACTCTTAGCCATCCAGCCAACTGTCCCACACAATGTCTTTCACAACCTCAGGATGCCCCAAAGCTCTTTGCAACCAATTGAGTACCTTTGTTGTAATATAGGAAACAAATCAGTCACTCTATGCATTGCAAGCTCCCAAAAACAGAAGTGTGATAATGACCTTTTAAAAATTAATCATCAATTATTGACCAGTCTGCCTGAGAGGACGTCTCTGCTCTTCTTTGAATAGCGCCGTGAGATTTTGTTTACTGCTGAGAAGGTAAACAGGGCTTCAATGGTAAAGATGGGTACAACACAACATTTAAAAGACATTTGGACAGGTACATGAATAGGAAAGGTTTAGAGAGATATGGACCAAATGTCAGCAAATGGGGCTAATTAAGTTTGGGATTCCTGGTTGGCATGGATGAGTTGGGTCTGTTTCCATGCTGAACGACACTATGACTTGATGAGTCTATTTGAAAGATGGCACCTCTCCAGTAGTGACACCATCCCAGTACCATAGTGCAGTGTAAATCGAGACCTTCATTGCTACGTCACTGGAGGAACTCGAACTCATATGACCATGACAGCAAAGATGCAACAATTGAGCCACAACTGTCATTAGGGCAGGGAGTTAGTGGAATGTAAATTTCTCCAGTGTCACAGAATTGTTAAAATGTGGGCTATTTAGCTCAACTTGTCTGTGCCAGCTTTCCAAATGAGCATTTAACAGAAAGCCATTCTCCTGGCCTCTCCTCATAATACTCCACACTTTTCAAATAATTGCCTTGAAATACCCTGGTTGAGTCTGTGTCCATATATTTTCAGGCAGTACATTTCAGGCCCTGACCACGCACTGCGTGCAATAGCTTTTTATAATATCACTTCTCCTTTTTTCCCAATTATTTTAAATCTGTGTCTTCTTATTCTTGGTACATCCACATATGGGAACAATTCCTCCAGATCTATGCTGTACAGACTCCTCGTGAGATCTTTTCTCATTCTTCTCTTTTCCAAAGAAAACAGTTTCAACTTCTCACACCCATCTTCATAACTGCAGCTCTTTATTTTGGAACTGTTTTCATAAATCATTCTACATTCCTCCAAAGCCTTCACACACTTTCTAAAATGTGACACCAATACTGGATGCAGTACTCCTTGCTCATTTGCTCTTCCTTTTCCATAAGAACATAAAAACAGAAGAAGTAAGAGCAGGAGTAGGCATTTCCCAATGACAGCTGTTACTCTAACTGGCATATCGGTCTTCCTGTCTCCTTACCTTCTTGAACGAGAGAGTCACATCAGTGATTTTCCAGTCCGCTAGAAACCTCCTGGAAATCATTGAGTTAGGAATACTTCAACCAATGCATCTCCTATGTCTGCAGCCATTTCCTTTAAAACCCTTGGACGTTTTTCAGCAGGTCTTGGCAACCTATTTGTTTTTAGTTAAAAATCACACAACACCAAGTTATAGTCCACCAGGTTTATTTGGAAGTAATAGCTTTTGGAGTGCTGCACCTGCATCAGGTAGCTGTGGAGCAGGATCACAAGACACAGAATTTATAGCAAAAGATTATTTGCCTTTGGTCCCATTAGTTTGTCAAATAATTTGTCTCTTGTGATAGACGTTGTCTGAGCTAAGACGTCACCATTTTTGTATAAAACTTTGTTATCTCGAAAATGTGACTTGAAATTAGTTCTGGAATTTACACATTAATGATTCGAAACCTGTAACCCCATTCTAAGTGTTTGAAAACTTAACCGTAATTTAGGTTGTTGAATACATTGTATCAGTTGTATGAAACTTTGATCTTTTACGATAAACTCTGTGTCCTATGATCCTGCCCCATAGCTACCTGATGAAGGAGCAGCGGTCCAAAAGCTTGTACTTCCAAATAGAACTGTTGGACTATAAGTTCATGTTGTGTGATTTTTAACTCTTTGATAGACAAAAACATTTCTTTGCATCAGTATCTTGCTTAGCTGTTATCTTTGTCATGTTTATCTTGTCCTTCACTGTGAAGACCAATGCAAAAATATTGGTTTAAATTATTTGTCTTTGTTGTGTTCTCCATTATCAAATCCTCAATTGCATGTTCCAAGAGTCCCACATTTACTGAAGCTACTTTCTTATTTTTTAATATTTACCTGTAGAAGCTGTTCCTATTTGTTTTTATATTGCTTACCAATTTATTTTCATAATCAATTTTCTCCCTTTTTATTAGCTTTTCAATCATCTGATGCAAGTTCCTAAAAAGAAACTTTCATCCTCTGGCCCACAACTAGTTTTATATGCTTTAGTTTTTGTCTGGATACTCTCCTTGACTGCCTTTGTTAACCACAGATGGTTTATCCTCTCATTGCATCCTTCTTGACAGAAATAAATTCCTTGCTGAGCATTAGGAAATATCTGCCCAAATGTCTGTCACTGCTCATCCACTGACTTTTCCCTTCTATTTTCCCAGCCCACTTTAGAATCATAGAATCCCTACAGGGTGGAAACAGGCCATCTGGCACAACAAATCCACAACAACCCTCCAAAGAGTAACCCACTCAGACCCATTCCCCTACCCAATTACTCAACGTTTTCCCTGACTGATGCAGCTAACCTACACACCCTGAAAACTGTGGGCGATTTAGCATGGCCAATTCACCTAACCTGCACATCTTTCAATTGTGGGAAGAAACTGCAGCACCCAGAGGAAACCCACACAGACACAGGGAGAATGTGCAAACTCCACACAGACATTAGCCTAAGGATGGGATCGAACCCAGGTCGCTGGTGCTGTAAGCCACCATGCCACCCACTTTAGATAACTTTGTTCATATCTCTGCAATTGCCTTCGTTTAAGTTGAGGACATTGGTTTGAGGCCTGATGTGTTCTTCTCCAAATTGAAATTCTACTTTGTTGTGAGCACTAGTCCCGAGAGGATCCTTCTCCATGAGATCGCCTATCCATCTAACCTCACTACACATTACTGTATCTAAAATAACCTGCTCCCGAGTCGGTAATTCAACATAAGAAGCAATTCCTGATGCATTTTAGAAATTTGTCTTCCATGTCACCCTTGCCTATCTGATTTGTCCAGCCAATATGCAGATGAAAATCACCCATGATAATTCTAGTGTCCTTTTTATATACCTCCACTATTTCCCAACTTAAACTTTGCCCGAAAGTGAGGCAACTCTTGGGGGTCTGTCGATGACTCCCACTCATGATTCCTAATCCTTGTTATGCATTATTTCCACCCAAACTGGTTCCAGCTTTATGTCTGTGCTTTTTTTTTTCAAATTTTAAAAATTTCCTTCAATTGAACTCTGTGTCCTATGAATTAGTTTAAAGTCCACCATTTTCACAGTGTGACTTGCCACAGTTAATGACTTATGCAGATAAATATAAGTCATTGACTGTGCATTGATCCTGCACCCTGTTTAGAATTGTGAATTTTAGTTTATATTGTCTCTCCATGTTCTTCCGATCAAAATAATTCATCTCACGTTTCTCTACATTGAAATTCATCTGCCACCTGACCACCCATTAACTTAGTTTGTCTTTGTGTTTTTGAAGTTCTACACTTTTCTCCTTACAGTTTACAATGTTTCCATGTTTTGTATCATCACAATACTTAAAATTGTGTCCCGTAAATCAATGTCTAGATCTTCAATATATGTCAGAATTTAGAAAGCCTTAGAAGACTCTGTTTTCCTAATGGATTCTGGATTAGTAGTGCTGGAAGAGCACACCCTGACCTTAAATTTACCTGGACCATCTCTGACACCTCCCTCCCCTTCCTGGACCTCTCCATCTCCATTAATGACGACCGACTTGACACTGACATTTTTTACAAACCCACCGACTCCCACAGCTACCTGGATTACACCTCTTCCCACCCTACCTCTTGCAAAAATGCCATCCCGTATTCCCAATTTCTCCGCCTCCGCCATATCTGCTCCCAGGAGGACCAGTTCCACCACAGAACACACCAGATGGCCTCCTTCTTTAGAGACCGCAATTTCCCTTCCCACGTGGTTAAAGATGCCCTCCAACGCATCTCGTCCACATCCCGCACCTCCACCCTCAGACCCCACCCCTCCAAACATAACAAGGACAGAACGCCCCTGGTGCTCACCTTCCACCCTACCAACCTTCGCATAAACCAAATCATCCACTGACATTTCCGCCACCTCCAAAAAGACCCCACAACCAGGGATATATTTCCCTCCCCACCCCTTTTCGCCTTCTGCAAAGACCGTTCCCTCCGTGACTACCTGGTCAGGTCCACCCACCCCTACAACCCATCCTCCCATCCTGGCACCTTGCCCTGCCACCGCAGGAACTGCAAAACCTGTGCCCATACCTCCTCCCTCACCTCCATCCAAGGCCCTAAAGGAGCCTTCCAAATCCATCAAAGTTTTATCTGCACATCCACTAATATTATTTATTGTATCCGTTGCTCCCGATGCGGTCTCCTCTACATTGGGGAAACTGGACGCCTCCAGCAGAGCGTTTTAGGGAACATCTCCGGGACACCCGCACCAATCAACCACACCGCCCGTGGCCCAACATTTCAACTCCCCCTCCCACTCTGCCGAGGACATGGAGGTCCTGGGCCTCCTTCGCCGCCGCTCCCTCACCACCAGATGCCTGGAGGAAAAACGCCTCATCTTCTGCCTCAGAGTACTTCAACCCCAGGGCATCAATGTGTACTTCAACAGTTTCCTCATTTCCCCTTTCCCCACCTCACCCTAGTTCCAAACTTCCAGCTCAGCATTGTCACCATGACTTGTCCTACCTGCCTATCTTCTTTTCCACCTATTCACTCCACCCTCCTCCCTGACCTATCACCTCCATCCCCTCCCCCACTCACCTATTGTACTCTATTCTACTTTCTCTCCCCCCGTCCCCCCCACCACCACTCCCCACCCTCCTCTAGCTTATCTCTCCACGCTTCAGGCTCTCTGCCTTTATTCCTGATGAAGGGCTTTTGCCTGAAACGTCGATTTTACTGCTCCTCGGATGCTGCCTGAACTGCTGTGCTCTTCCAGCACTACTAATCCAGAATCTGGTTTCCAGCATCCGCAGTCATTATTTTTACCCTGTTTTCCTAATGTACCTCCAGAGCTATGTTTTATTATTTTAAGTGATGGTTAGGGGGAAAATCCCAGGTAGCATCAGTTGTGCAGGTTTATTGGGATCTATCACAAAAGTCAAGGTGACTAAGCACTCAGAGAAATATAATTTGATGAAAAAGTCTGTATTAATTTGTGAATCATGTCTGACTAATCTATTGTAATTTTCTACAGTAACTGGTACTGTGTGGTAAATTGAAAATTATCCCTGAACATTGCTTACATGAATTCCAATCAAACATCAATGAGTTTTTGTACAAGAAATCATGAGCAAAATAAATACATTTGGAAGTTATCTTGTGATATTAGTTGGTAGTTATCTAAGAAGTAGGTGATCGGGTAGATATAATAGAAACGTTCACTGATTTGCATGAGGTGACATTCCCAGGAATATGGACAGAGGCCTCTATTTGTGGAGAGAGTTCTGTAGTTTTATTTTCTGACAGAGAGGGAAAGCTAATGCAGATGGATGGCAATGTGTGAGATCATCCATTTTGGACTTGAGAAAGACAAATAGCAATATTTTCTTAATCGTAAAAGATTGACTTGTATCAACATTATATGCTTTTTCAACTCTGTTCTCATCTGCCACTGTCTGTCAAATGTTTTGGAAGGCTTTGAAAGTATCTGAAACCATGATCTTCTAAACAAGTTAATATTCTATTGTTTTCTATCAAATTTATGCTCACAGCTGTCTGCTTTCCCCACAAGTGGTCCTCTTTTTCCTATCTTTAGAAGTTGTATCTTCTCAGAATTTTCCTGTGGCCTTGTTGTTTCACTCCATCCTTTTCTCACACCAAAGGCAACATTACCCAAACATATGTCATGACCTACCAACTATGTCACATTCTTCTGCTCACAAGATCAATTGCTCTTGTTATGCAATGACTATATAATTAACTTGTCTCACATAGACCTTTCACATCCTTAAATGAAGCTTGAAGGTAGCTTTGAATGCTCAGTTATCCTGTAGTAAGCTTGAATCATACTTACCAAGGGATCCCTTTGTTCAGTCTCACTGGACATGTGGAATGCTCCTGATTTCAGAGCTGATTTTTATCTTATACTCTGAAAATTATGTCTCTAATTGAATTCAAAGATTTTTCAGAGCAGGCTTCCCTTCTTGATGGAGCAAACAAAGATGCTGGGTACTGAACTAGCCAGCAGCCAAACACTCTGAAAATACCTGATTGTTAAAGAGGAACTAGAGGGCTTATGTTTACATCAAGGATGGATATCTGTATCTGATTGATTGCAATTTCTATGCCTTGGGGGACTGCACCTCTTTTTTTTTGGGTGATTACATGGGTATCAAATGATTCCAGCTGTCTGATCTCAATCACAGGAATTTGGATGGGGGTAGATGGAGTTACTAAACATTATGGAGGATTTGAATTTCCTGCATCATATGTTCTTGGAAGCAGTCACCCCATGGGTGCACGAATAGGAAGGGTTTAGATGGATATGGGCCAAATGCTGGCAAATGGGATTAGAATAATTTATCTTTTTGGCATAGACCAAGAGTTTGCTTCTATGCTGTGTATTTCAATGACTCTGTGTAGTACGCATTCTTGATAGTGAATGGGTGGCAATCTAGAAATGTATGAAAAGACAGAAAGTAAAGATGTGTGTTACGGTCAAACAGATACATAGTACTGGGGACTGCTGAGAGTAACAATGCCCTGAAGGAGAGCAGTCTAGACCATGGTACCAATTGGTAAGGGACTGCACAAGAGACAAGAGTTATTTTAGGAGGTTTCATGGCTGGGGGACAGCTAGGCATTTGTGTAACAGTCATCTGGAGTCCCACTTTGGTGCCAAGTCAAGGACATCACGGAGATGGTACAGAATGTACTACAGGGTAAAGAAAGTGAGCAGGAAGTTGTGGCATGTTTTCATACCAATAGCATAGGGAGGGTATTGAGTTCTTATGGTCAGATTCTCAGCAGTAGAAAGAAAGTTAAAACATAATACTTCAAAAAGTAGTCATCTTTAGATTACTCCCAGCGCCACATATTGGGAAGAGTAGAAGTAGAATAGAGTAATGCATGGTTTCAGGCATGGTTGAGGATGGAGAACATCAGGATCTTGGTGCAGTGAAAGAAGTTCAGGGGCAGCAAGTACCTATTCAAAAGGGGTAGGTGGCTTCTCAACAGGAATATGACTAATATCTTATTGGGGAAGTTCATTAACTTGATTGCAAAAGGATTAAACTAAATTCAATAGGAGATGGGTACAAGCATATAGAATTAGGTAATATGAATCAAGTGCATAAAACTTGAGTCATAAGGAATGCCAAAAATGGAAACAATCCCATAATAGATGGGAATGAATCAAGTGGAGAGAGTAAGCTTTTAGGTGGGTTCCGAGTACTGGAGCAAGTAATAAAGTCAAAATTTGTAATACTGTGCATGCATGTGAATTTATCAGATGTACTGTGGTCAAATAAGATTGGTAAGACCTAGATTATCTGGAACAAATATAATGTTGTGGATATAACAGAGACCTGACTCAAAGAAAGGAAGGCCTGGAAGTAAATAGTTCTGGATTCAATGTGTTCAGGAAAAATAGGACAGGAAGGGGTAGCAGTATTGATTAAAGAGACAATTTGGGAAAACAACAGAGAGAGGAATGTCCTGGAAGCATCAGAAAAATAATCTCTTTGCTTAGAACTAAGGAACAAAGAAGATGCAATTGGATTTTTGTTGCAGTCTAAAGTCTAAACAATTAGAGAAAAAAAATGAAGGACAAATTTGCAAGGAAAGAACAGAAAGATCTGAGAATTATAGAGGAGTTGCAATAAGGAGTTTTAATTATCCTAATATAAATGGGAAGAGTAGTGGACTCAAGGGCAGATGCAGTAAGAATTCATAAACTGTGTTAGGGAAAGTTTTCTACAGCATTATGTTCCCAGGCAAATGAGAAAGGAGGCATTGCTTTACCTGGTTCTTGGGAATGAGGTAGATCAATTGGATCAAGCTCAGTAGGAGAACATTTAGGGGACAACAATTGTTGTATTGAAAGGTTTTGTTTGGAATGATCCTGAGTAAAGGCAATTAAATGGAGAAAAGTCTACTTCAATGAGGTGAGATTGTATCTGGCTCAAATCTACTGGAATCAGAGTGGCAGGCAAAACAATATCTAACAATGGGTTTCATATGGAGAAGAGATTGAATGGGTGCAAAACATATTCCCGCAAAGTGTAAAGCCAGACCAAACATGTCCAGAGCTTTCTGGATGAGGTAGAGATTTGGGTGAAGTTGAAAGAGTGTTTACGATAGATATCAGGTTGACAATATAACCATGAGCCAGTTGAATGTAGAAGGCTCAGAGGGGAAGTGAAAAAAATAAACAAGAAGAGAGTATAAAAAATAGGTTCTCAGTTTATATAAAACGAAATCCTTATAAATGTTTTATAATTTAAGGATGATAAAAGCAGAAGTAGTTTGATTAGGACCAGGTGGAATGCATCAAAGGATACTAAAGGAAGTGAGAGTGGAAATTGCAGAGACCAGTCAATATTTTCTAGTCCTCCTTATATTCAGGAGTAGTGTCAGAGGACTGTAGAATTGCAAATGTTAACTATTATTCAAAAAGGATATAAAGATTAGCTCAGCAACTACATCCAGTCAGTTTAACCTGAACAGTGGGAAAGCATTTAGAAATAATAATTCTGAACAACATTAATTGTCACTTGTGCAAATATGGGTTATTGAAGGAAAGTTAGCACAGATTTCGATTTAAGGATAGATTGTGTTTAACTAAATTGCTGGAGTTTTCTTGATTGGGTACCAGATAAAGTTAATGAAGATAACATTGTTGATATGGTCTACATGAACTTGCATGAATTCAATGAAAAGCTGCATAACATAGTTGTGAACAGACTTATAACTTTATAGAACAAAAAGGACAGTAGCAGCATGAATACAAAATTGGTTGAGTGACAGGAATCAAAGCATAATGGTTAATGGGTACTTTCTGGACTGGAGGAATATTGTCGAGCAGAGACCCTCAGGGTCTTGTTGGCATCCTTGCCCTTAATGATATGTATCGTTTATAAATTACTGTACAAGATGTAACTTCAAAACTTGAAGATGCGAAACTTAGATGCATTGTAATCTATTAAGAGAATAATGTAGAACTTCAAAGGGACAGACAGGTTGGTAGAATGGGCCAACAAGTGGGAGGTGAATTTTAATGCAGTGAAGTGTGAAGTGATTCATTCTAGTAGGAAGAACACAGAGATACAGTATAAAATAAGGAACATGATACAAAAGTGGGGTGTAGCAGCAAAGGGACCTAGGTGTATGCATATATAAATCATTGAGGGTGGCAGCACAGATTGAAAACACAGTTCACAAAGCAATTAAGTTACAGTAAAGTCACAGTATGCTAAACTTTATCAAACTCTGATTCAGCCTCAACTAAACTATGCATTGTATCCAGTTAAGTCACAGTATGCTAAAGTTTACCAAACTCTGATTCAGCCTCAACTAAAGTATGCATTATATCCAGTTTTGAGTACCACACTTTAGCAAAGATATGCAGAAAAGATTCAAGAGAAACTCTGCTCCCAGTGTTGAGCAACTTCAGTTACGTGTTTAGAGTTGAGAAGTTAGGACTATTTTCCATGCAGAAAACCAGATTGAGGGGAGATTTGATTGAATTATGCAAAATGATAAGGTGCCTGGACAGAGTGATTAGGAAAAACTATTCCCATTGGTGAAAAGATTGAGAACAAGAGGTCACCAGTGTAAACCTATTGACAAAAAGCAATGGTGTCCTGAATGCTTATAATCCAGACTGTTGGGAGGAAATTCAAATGAGAAATTTGAGATGGAGTTGCATGATTACCTGTGAAGGAAGAATGTGCAGAGCTATGGAGAGAAAGAGAAAATAGCACAAGGACAATTGCTGAATTGCTCCTCGCTGGCATGGACAAAGCGGGCCTAATGTCCTCTTACTGTGCAAAGAACAGTGATTCGCTGAACCTGTGAATGATTAGATCCTTGCCTGTGTGACATATATTCCACCTCACTTGTACAAGCAGAAAGTTCTATTGCACAAGTAAGACTTTTTGACACATCAATGTGTGCACAGGGAGATGGGGAGAGATCAAGTTGTTTGGTTCTTGTTCAAGACATCTACATGATATTTAGTCAACAAGGAGTGAAGAAAGATAAACTGAAGTAATGTGATGTATAGAGTTCAACCTTGGATAGAAGAAGCATTTGGGTGCATAGAATCATAGAATTATATAGTGCGGAAGCCTTTCGGCCCATCAAAACTCTACGGATGGAAATACACTACTACTGACACTAGTCCCATTTTTCTACACTATGCCCATAGCCTTGAATGTTATGACACTTCAAATGTTCATCCAAGTACTTTTTAAAGGATGTGAGGTTTCCCATCTCAACCACCCTCCCCACAATCCTCTGGCTGAAAAATGTATTCCTCAAAATTCTTCTAAACGCCTTGCCTTTCACTTTAAAATGATGTCTCCTTGTTATTGACCCTTTAAGGGGAACAGCTGCTTTCTATTCACTCTGTCCATGCCCCTCATAATCTTATCCACCTCTGCCTTCCCTGCTCTAAAGAAAACAATCTGAGTTTATCCAGCCTCGCTGAAATGCTCCATCCAGGCAACATTCTGATGAATCTGTTTTGCACCCAGTATCAAAATCCCTGCTCTCATAACCTATTCCTGTTCTGGTAAAGGCAAGTGTTGCTATTAACTTGTCCTGCCACCTTCAGGGATCTGTGAACGAGAACCCCTATTCGTCTGGTAATCTGTCATTTAATCAAAGTACAGTTGAAATATAGGATGCAGTGCCATTCAGGGAGCAAGTTCCAGAACAGACTCTGCTAAGGAAGTGTTCCGGAAATATTTTTTAAACCGTTCATAATATCTTTGATCAGTGTTACAGGTTTTCACAGAACAAAATAAATCACATTCTTACAGACAGTCGTGTTAATCTAACAATTAATTGATTTTTGCAGCAAAATGCAAACCAAAGCTGTTAGGTTCCTATGCTCATTAGCTTCAGAAGACCTAGCAAAGCCCTCTGGAAAGCAGCAAAAGGTGGTGCAGCCATAGCAACCTGATTACCTTATGCCCCTCCCCCACATCCATGATCAATTTGCCAGTAGGAGGGAGAATCCAGCATTTTGCAGGTAAGTGGGACTTGATTATGCTTCTTTCATGGTTGAGAGGTTCTGGTTAGAAAGATAACCCTGCCATTTAGTAATTAGAAAAACGTTTATCCCATGGGATAATGAATGTGGAACAGCCTCCCAGGGAAGGAGTTGATTCTCAGGTCAGTTGAAGAATTCTCCTAACAAGGAGGCTTTGGCTTTAGAGTGAGTTATTTGATTGCTATTTTAGGTTATTTCCTGTTGACCAGGGGCTTTACTTCTGTTATTTCATTGTCCCAAATAAAATGTGTTAGCTGAGGCTCAGTGGGCAACACTCTTATCACTGAGTCAGTAGATTATGGGTTCAAAATCCAGACTGACATTTCCAGTACAACACTGAATGGGGTGTTACTCAAACCAGGCCAGGTCTAGCTTCTCTGGATGAAGTAAAAGATCTTCTTGTACTATTGGAGAAGAAAAAGAGGAATGCTCATTGGTGCCTGGGAGAACATTTCTCTCTCTGTCAGCATTGTTAAAATCAGATTATCATATTGCTATTGATGGGATCTTGCTGTGTACAAATTGGCTGCTTATATATCCTTGCATTATAGCACTGACTAAATGCACTTTAAAATATTTTAATACATCTTGAGGACTTGAAAGGTGCTATATAATGAAACATCTTCCTTTAGGTTGAGAAATTGAAAAGTTAATACCATCGTTAAAAGAAGTCTCAGCTAGAATGTTAGTTAGGGTAAGGATGTAAATGTAAATAAAATTGAACAAGCAACTGAAGTGAATATTAGGACCTTATCAGATGGGATTGTTTTTACTGTAAATATCAAACTATGTATCAGAAATGAGGTTCATGTGAAGTGGACAAGTTTTAACAGAAGAGTCAAGCAAAATATTAATGAAAGTCAGGGAATGGTGTACATTTTAAGAAAATAGATTTAAAATCACAAGAATAGATAGAAAAGCTAAGTTAGGACGACTTAGAAATTCAGCTTTGTCTGATGACAGATCTAAGCCAGTTTGGGTGGATATCTGCAACACAAAAGGTAGGAAATTAATAATTGGGAATTGCTATTGACTGCTGGACAAGAGGAGGAAATTGATATGGAATTATTTGAACAAATAAAGACTGCATTAAGGAAAGGGATGGTGATAATTACAGTGGATTTTAATTACCCTAATTTGAAATGGAATGAGGAAGAATAATCTTCGAAAGGTCAGTGGTGGAGTCAGACCCTGACTGCTTCCCAGCAAAACACTTTAAAACAGACTTGATTTCATATTCAGCAGACAGCCTGAGATAGTGGAGAATTTAGCAGTGGGGAATAGAGTAGCACTAATGGCTATATCACTGTATTTCACGCTGTGACATGAGGAAGAACAAGGCTGAAAAAAATACTGAAGTGTAGCAAGGCTGATTTTCAAACCGGGTTAAAATTCGAATACAAAATGAGAGGGGCAAGCAGCAAGGAAAAGGGAAAGGTTTTGAATTGGTGCCTGTTGATAGCTTAAGGCTTTGTTCAGAGCAGAATTTTGTCTTTATCTATGCATTACTCTGGGGAGCAAGTTGCCCGCTTATTAAAGAACCCGCTCGATGTTCATTATATTGATTGAAATGGAATCTGTGGTTGTATAATGGGGCAGTGATGGGCTCTACCAGATTACTACTTTGAGGAAAAGACAAATATCTCCTCCATTTTATTTTTCTTTTAAGAATATTCTTTTAATTGCTCCATTCTCTAATGTCTCATCAAACACTTTCTGGTCCTGCTGTTTTATTTTGATTCTATTCTCTTTCTTCCTACACTCTTGTTTTTTCTCTCTCTCTCTATTTCTCCCCAAGATATCTCACTTTCCTTCTGTGTAAAACTCCTACTTCCCCATATTTTCTGTCACCTCTGGTTATTTAAAAAAAATCTCCAATTGGCAAAGGCAATAGTGCGATTACACCTCTGCTTCAGAAATGGTGTCTGATACTAGGTGAATTATTAATCTAAAATCTGAAATTGGTAAACTTTTGTTAGCCAAAAGTATGTAAGAATTTGGATGAGCCTATTACTGTATACCATTCTCAGCACTGCCACGTATTAGTGATACAGTGACTGTGGAACCTTTACATATATTAAATTCCCAAGCTAGCAGAGATCCCATGGTGAGTCAGAGGAGATATTGTTTTAGAACAATATCAACAAAGTGTGCGCAAGAAAAAAAGTATTACAGGAAGAAGATGTGATACTTTATTGAAGTCTGCACTATACGCAAGACGTCTAATATATTATAAATAGATGCATTATGAAAAATAAAATTAGTTATGCTCAATGGAATGATATTGATATGAACCTCAGCGGTGTTGAAAGAAAACTGAGGAAGATTATAAACAGAGGTTAAATTAATTATGTTTGAAATAAAATGTAAAATTGGTCCCTGGAAATGTCACAGTAGTCTGATAAATAACAACAGTTTGGAGCTAGCACACATCCAAGAAAGTTTTAAGCAACAAGAGGGACCCATAGATAGTGAAAGTTGAGTTTACAGAGGAAAATTTGCAACTGAAATAATTCATGCAACATTTTTTACTTTAAGAAGGATGTTGGTACATTCTGCCTGGCAGTAGCAGACATATGGGAGTTATCTGTATTCACAGAGAAGATAGAGATGGGTAATGAAATGGTTATTAAAAGCTGAAGTACTTGAATATTCATGAGATGGAATGTATCCAGGAGTGCTTATGGATACAATGGGAGAAGTACAGATTTTTTACAACTCATCAAACCTAGAGGTAGTACCAGAAGATTGGAGGATAGTTAAATGTTGTCAAATTGTAACACTGGATATTACACACTAGTCAGTAATAATGAACAAAGCTTCCTGGGCTAATTAAATTGGTTCATTTGTCCACAGCCATCTTTGATTCCACATTGCAGCTGAAACAACTTCCAGAACAAAGGAGTCAGAGACACTGATGTGATTTGATGTATTTACATCTCCCTCCTCAAAAGAAAATCAAATTCCTTCATTAAAAGTAATCAAAAACCCAATGGGAAAACTAGTTATTTTTAGCATAAAAGTACGATGGTTCATATGATGGGTGTATTTTGGAATACCGGATAGTCAGTCTGGTCAATCTTCTATTTCTTTAGTTCTGAGCAGGTACCCAATCACAATAATATCCCTGTTGAAGTTTGTTAGCTATACTCCTAAGATACAATCAGCGATAGGTACAGGCTGTGCCACTTGATAATGATTGGACTGTATTTGCGGCTTTGAGACAGCAAGAGCTAAACACAGAGAATACATAGGAATAAAGGAAAGGTTATGCTATTTAACCCCTTGGGGCATTAAATAAGATGATGGCTGATCACTTATCTCACACCGTTGACCAGCTTTTCATCTATATTCTTTAATGCCTTCTGTTAACAAAAACCTCATGTTTAAAATTAACAATTGATCTAGCATCAATTACCACTTGCATAAAAGAATTTGAAACTTCCATCATTCTTTGCATATCGAAGTGTTCCCTGATTTCAATCTGGAATAGGTTGTCTCTAATGTATAGACTATTCACCCTACAGATGTGTTGACCAGTGCAAGCGTCACATGCAGTACAATGTTAGCCCAACACTGCTTCCACCACTTTACACTGCTGACCTATGCATTACTGATCCTAACAGGTTCATTGTTCTCAACAGTTACCTCCAGCAACAACATTAGATAATTTTGGCACTCAGTCATTCCATATTTTGCGTCTGAACTCAGAGATGCAGCATGAGTGTTTTATTTGAAATCCATTTGTCATTTCCTTCCTACGTCTTCAATTTTTGTGAAAACTGTCAATCAGTCCCTTAACCCTGTTCTGCCATTCAATTACTGATGGTTGATTCTTACATCAAAACCATTTACTAGCCATTGCTCCATAAACTTGATAGTCATATCCAACAAAATTCCATTGTTTTCCATCAAATGCCAAGTTTCAATTGACATTCATGATTTTGAGACAATAGTTGAAAATCATCTGAATGTTGGTAGAATGGAAACCAGTCACCCTCACAATACTGTTATATTATGGGTTGTGAAGGAAAAGATATGTAGCGGTGTGGGTACAATCAACTATGTTTTGTGCTGTGAAAGCTCATATGCCTCTTTGGAGATTGCTAAATCTAGACTTGCAAAAATATGCTTTTGTACCATTTGGTTTCACCTTGTAATACAGTGGTCCATAAACAGTGTACTCTGCTGGTACATAAACATCTTGATAAGCTCTAATATTCTCAATGCAAATACAGTTTTCTATATTACAGAAAGAAATGGGACATATTGCAGAAACTGATCCCCAAAACTTTGGTTAAGAGGTGAAATATATCTGAAGATCTCAAATATTAAACTAAATTTATTGAATTCAGTTGACCTAATGCAGGAGTTGTGTCCCTGTGAAAAGGTGTGTCCAAGCAACCATTATAATCCCTGATTTTCATGCAAAAGAATCCCTACAAAACCAGTGGAATAGATTTCACTTTTTAAAATATTGCTGAAACAATCAAATGAAAATCAACAAAACTCAAACATTAGTTAACAGGCAAATTTTATTTCAAAGAGAAAAGTAAATTTCAGTTTAAATAGTCAACACAATGATTCAAATCACATCACACATAAATGAAGCAGCATGTGCAATCTCATAGTCTTTCCAATTCAGTCTCACTTACATATAATCAGTCACCTTCACCAGCAGTTGTATACTATCCAAAGATCCCAGGTATGGTTAACCCTGACCAAATGCATATCTGTGATCTTTCTCTCAGTTGAATCGTAACAGTTCTGATGATGTAACTTTCCACAGATACACTTCAATGGGCACACTTTGTTCAGCCCCACATTCCTGATGAAGAGCTTATGCTCAAAACATTGACTCTCCTGCTCCTCGGATGCTGCCTGACTGGCTGTGCTTTTCCAGCGCCCCATTTTTTGTCGCTTGGTTGACAGTCTAGCCCTCTGGTATAAGCACTCCTCTCATTATAATGTGTCTGAATTGTTCACATTGCTTTCAGGATTCATAACCTTTCAGCTTGCTGACATGTTGCTTCACTAAGGTTGTTTGGAATTGTATTTTCATTTTACAGCCAAATAGAATATAGATATATTCATTGAGAGCTTTGCTTGCCTTGTCTCACTCGAAATCTGTGTTTTTGACTGTGTCTTCTCAGGGCATTTACCATAAACTAGGCTGAAACCTGACACCACCACAATTAACTTTCACCTTTATTGCAGTCTCAGAGTTTAAGTTCTCACAACATAATGACATCACAATGAAAAAACCAATTACTGCATTCCTCTTCCCAATATTATCTTGGTTTCATGTTGCTCTTAAAAAGACACTACAGAAAAAAGAAAACATAGACTTTTCTTAAAACAGAACAACCATCACGAAACGTTGAGTGTTTTCTGGCTTTTCCGATTGGTTTGACATTCAAATTGAATGTGCTAATTCTTCAAGCACCCAGTATGTATTCTTGGAGGGCAAACCATGGCTCAGTGAGTGGCGATCTCACCTCTGAGTCAGAAGATTATTGGTTCAAGTCTGAGTTCAGCGTTTGAGCATATAATGCAGGCTGATGCTCCAATGTAATACTTAAGAAATGCTACACTTTTGGTGGGTTCGCACTTAGGCATTGTTGTGTTTTTAGCAGTGCTGCTGCTTAGAAGGTATGTTAAACTGGTGCTCTATACACTCTCAGATAAAAAAAATCCCACTGAATTATTTTAGAAAAGAACATGGGAGATCTCCTCAGTGAAACATATAAAGAAATTGCTGGAGAAACATGGCAAATCTGGCAGTATCTGTGGAGAGAGAAACAGCTAATGTTTTGAGTATGGTATGACTTATTCAGAACCGAAGTATGTAGTGAAGTACATTTCCAGTCCTGAAGAAGTCATACCGGACTCAAAACACAGATTCTGTTTCTCTCTCGTATGCTGCTGGATCTATTGAGTTTCTCCAGCATCTTTGTGTTTCTTTTAGATTTCCAACATCCATGTATTTTACTTCTCCTCAATGTCTTGGCTACTAATTGTCCTGAAGCCGTTCACTCTGAAGGCATTAGTTCATGGCAGTATCTGGAGTCTTGCTGTGTAAATTTCCTGCCACAATTCCTACATCTTTGGATGACTTGAGATTGTGAAAGCTGCTGTATAAATAACAAGTCATTCATTCTTTTTAACATTCAGACATATACCAGCACTGCATTGACAGCTAAAGGAAGTGTTTTTCACTTAGTTTAGAATGCAGCACTAAACACTGATTCTATGAAATGTACAAGAAAGGGATGTCCTCCATCACACCCAACCTAAGAAACAACAGCATTTGAGAGCTGTCAGTAGTGGACATGCTTTGCTGATTACAATGTGCAATGGCGTGAGCAGTATATTCTAGCCTGAATATGGTGGTTTTATAGATCAGCCTTAGGTCAGTCCATTTAAAAATCAATTTGCGATGTCAAAGAGAAGTAGAAACATTTAAAATTGCTAGTTCTTCAATAGAGGATTCATGGCAACAACTATGATAGGACCTGATCCTAGAGTAATCTTTAAAGTGCATCCTTTGAAAATAACTTCTGTATTTTTTTTTCATAATTTTCTTTTGAAACATGTTGATAGACCCTTGGACAGATATATCGAAAGCCTCAACTTTACATGATTTTGTCCTTAGGGTTAATTCTGCCTGTCAGTTTAGCAATGCTGGTTTCCCAATCCACGGGAAAGTTTTACCATGTGCCAAGTGTTGTGTACTCCACCACTTCAACGCAGGAAAATCAGGAACATTAGAGAACACACTGTAAGGGAACATACCTTGCAGATCGATGTATTCTCAA
Source organism: Chiloscyllium punctatum (assembly GCF_047496795.1). Lineage (NCBI taxonomy): Eukaryota > Metazoa > Chordata > Chondrichthyes > Orectolobiformes > Hemiscylliidae > Chiloscyllium > Chiloscyllium punctatum. Next base: position 114,128,692 of record NC_092747.1, on the reverse strand, counting down.
GTATACTGGAGGTGCTCAATTAGTAAAGCTGGTTAATGGCACTGAGCACAGATTTTTAAGTTTAATGTCCATAACGGTAAGACGTATCCTTAAAGTGAAGTCAAGATTGAAAACATATTGCTCCTGATCATCTGCAAATTAACAATTCAATTAATCTTCAGCGATGGCTTCCCCACAGTACTAGCTGAATCAGTGGGACAACTTTTAGATTTCTATAATGGCATCACTCACACCTTTCTCCAGAATTTCATGTTTTGACTCATTTCAAAATTTGCTGCGTGCTGAAGTGCAGTTTGGCCCTTTTCTTGGCAAGTTGCATTGTACTTTGAAATGAAAACAGAATTTGCTGAAGAAACTCAAGGAGTTTGCATCTGTGAAGAGAGAAATCTTCCAAAGAAGTCATACTGGATTCAAAACGTTAACTCTGATCTCTCTTCACAGATAGAATCATTGAATCCCTACAGTGTGGAAAGAGACCATTCAGCACCAACCCTCCATACAGCATTCCACCCAGACTCAGTCCCTACCCTATCCCCATAACCCTGCATTTTTATATGGTCAATCCATCTAACCTGCATTCTTTGGACTGTGGGAGGAAACTGGAGCACTGGAAGAAAATAGACATAGGGAGCACATGCAAAGCCCACACAGACAGTCACCCAAGGCTGGAATTGAATCCTGATCCCTGGCACTGTGAGACTACAATGCTAACCACGGAGTCACCAGTACAGAATCGTTGAGCCATAGAGTGCTACAGCATGGAAACAGGGCCTTTGGCCCAAACTGGTCCATGCCGACCAAAAACATTTGTCCACACTAACTCCATTTCCCTGCACTTAGCCCAAATCCTTCTAATCCTTTCCTATCCAAATACATCCAGTACCTTGTTTACCTCCTGCATTTTCTGCTTTTATTTCAGAGTATTTTGCTTTTGGTTTAGTGAGTTATGCCTTGACCCTATTAATTCATTCCCTTCTGGAGTCAATAATTTTTGCCAGGCATCATTGAATATCCCAAGGGACTGTTATGTCTAAACTACTGTCCTTTGGGATGTGACTTAAACTCAGCAGACACTTTTTTCATCTCAGAACATTTCTACTAAGGAATTAGTGTAGCATACCCACGATTCCTTTAATTAATTGGATCCTCTATGGGTTGGTTAGCTACTACTTGCAGTATGCAGTCAGACTCCAAAAGTGATTGCTTTTTATTCGTCAAAGCATCCTATTATCAGTATGCAACTGCAAGTTAAAATTCAAACCCGTTTCTCAGAACCAATGGAGAAAGATTGTGATCAGTCTGGGGTCTGGATAGTGAATGGCTCTATTACTTGGTCTCTTCATACCACACCCTACCCTCAAGCTTATTTGCCCATTGCTGAACTATTTTGATTCAGATAAATTATTTCCTTGAGGGACCACAAAGGCAACGTTGTTTGTCTGAATTACTGAAGCCATCTTTAGAAACTAGGACTGATTTCATGAGCCAAAAGACTTAGGAAATGAAATTGAGTTTATTTTAGTTTGATTGGTTGGTCTTGCCAGCAGGTATGAAGCCATTTGCGAGGGAATCACTTGGAGTAGTAAGGGTGGGGACAGGGTTTTGTGTGGATCAAATAGCCACTTGGACTTCTCTAAAGGAACAATGTGTTCTTCCAGGGCTTCTTTTTCAATGCAAGTTGTTTGCTGAAGCTTCTTCCTATTCTTACCCAGTCCCTCAAGATTAATGGTGATTTTCTTCCACTCTGTACCTTTGGGTCTTGAGGTGACTAAATAATCCAATACTAGATCCACAAACCCTGCCACAATTGGGACAGGTGCTGTTTGCTAAGATTAGTGGGTGGGATGCTTAGTTACTCACATAGGCACCCATCTAACATAGGTGAGTGAAAGTAACCAGTGCCTCAACACTGAGAATGTAAGCCTGAGGGTTTGCAAGATTTTACAGAGGCATCACTATTGGTATTTCTGTTTTGTAAAGCTAACTAGCATGGGTTGGATAAAATGCTGATTGAATAAACTGAAGTACTACTCTTTTATAAGGGTCTCAAAGCCCACTTCCAGGGAATGGCTGCAAAATGTTGGAAGGAAAAAAACATTACTTGTATTTCTGTAGCAATTTTCATGTCCTCAGAATGCCCCAAAGTACTTCACAATCAAGTATTTTTTATCATAGTGACAGTCGTTATTAATGTAGAGAAGTGCAATGGTCAATTTGTATATGGCAAGATCACACAAACAGTATTGCGATCATGACCAGCCAATCTAATTCAGTGATGTTGGTTGAGATTTAAGCATTGACCAAGATACTAGGGAGAACTCATCTGTTCTTCTTTCAGTTTGTCACAGAATCATTAACACTCTGAGTGTGGACCATTCTCTAGGGTCGATACTTTCACATGCTACATCGTGGTACCTTTGAAACTTGATGATTTCATTCCAATTGTCGCTATGTTAAGATATTACTTTAATCTATTGATGGAATAACCAAGATGAAAAGATGAGAGAAGGATTTGACCTATTTTGTGACATGAGCCAAGATGGAGTTGGTGGCATGATCTGGATGGAATGGTATCACATCCAGATGACAACTGAAGGGTTCCTTTGAACTGAGAATTCAATCTGCTCACCAGATGCTAAACATATCATGGATCTTTCAGAGACAGGCAGAAGCAATATCAGACCGTAGTGTTTGTGTAGGAACTCTTAACCTCTTGAATGATGTTTCTCTGATCACTCCTTTAGCAAGTACCAACTTTTTGAGTTTAAATGGTTAACACTGTGCTAATGTAATAGGCAAGTTAGCATTAAAACAACAGATTTAGCTTGGGTACCACCAAGTCTTACTTCCTTGGAACTGCTTGTCGTTACAATGCAACAACATAGGATACATGGGGTGAAAGAGTCTCATCATCTCACTATACATATGTTCAATGAGTGAAGCTCCTCATACATACATTCAAAAACTAACTCTAATCTGGTGGGGGTAGGAGTAAGGAATTGCAATGGGTTCAAATCCATGGGGATAGAGAAAGGATGTTTTTCATTTTAGACAAGAGAGCAATTGCTATTGGTTTGGCTGTGGATGTACTGGTTTCATTAAGATCAGTAGTCATGAACATCATGAAGGTGTATATTGCACAAGCTATCTTATCTTATATTTCTACACAGCAATAAGTTAAACCAATGAAAAATAAATTAACAATATCCCTAATGTGTTTAGAATTGACCAGACCTGGTGATGGAAATACTCTTTCTGCGCAAATATCAGAACAGCACTTATGCATTACATAACATAAATAACAGAATTGCCTACTGAGGATGATTAAAACATATTTACTTCATAAATTGCACATCACCCTCTTTCCAAAAACTGCATTTCTAAAACATAATGAAGATTTATCTAAAAACATCATGAAACCAGACATTGAACAGACTTATCTAAATCCTTTATTTTTCCGTAACAGACATTTTTTTTGTGATACAGAAGCTTGACAAGCTGACAGCATATTACTTGGTCTTTTTGCCCTAGTGCAGGATTACGTTTACATCCCATTAGCGCAGTTGACTGGGCTGCACTTGTGAAATGAGGAGAAAAAGATTCTGCAGCCACTAGAACTTCATCGCGCAAACCCTCCCAGGATGGGACGTGAGCAACATGTCATTATGTGGGGAATTGCATTCGCCATTCTGACACTATTGAAGTGAGCTGGCCTGGAATGATTCCACAATGGCACAGAGCGGTTCATATCAGGAGCAGCTCACAGCATTTTCTGGCAATCAGCACTTTTTCCATACTAACTAAACGCCCGTCAGCACTAGAAATGACACTCACTTATCCAGAAGACATGAGCTTCATCAGCATATCTGTAACTTGTGACTGACACCATCCGTTGACGTGGAATAATTGGACCAAACAATGGCAGATTGATCCAAACACATGGCAATAGCAGCCGACATTCCTGTCAGGGTCATCAGGGATATAGAAAGTGGTCAGTAGAATAAGTGAGGAGTTCAGACTAGATTCACGTCAGTATTAAAGGCACATGTTTCTGGAGGAAATTGCTTTGGTCTTTGATCTTTTAAATTATGAAGGTAAGCTGGTTCCTCCTCAGTTGGAAAGATAATTAACTGAAAAGAAAATGTGTTGTTACTCTCAGTAGAACTGTTTCCAATCAGAAGAACCTTAGTTTCAGACAATGGACTGAATGCCCATTGAAAAGGTGAAAGAAAGCAAAAATATTTATTCGCTCCTTCAAATAAAAGTTAGGGATTTGGGGAAGACTCTCACTGGGATTAATCAGCAGGGACTCATTAAGTGCATACATTGCCATTGTCCTTTTAATTGAGCTTATTCATGACAGAATCACAGAAATAATACACGAGGCCATTTGGTTCGTCATGTCAGCACCAGTTCTGCATAGGAACAATTCATCAAGTTTCATTCCTCACCTTCACCCATAGCCCTGCACTCTTCCTTTTCAGATAATAGTCCCATTCTCTGTTGAATGCCTCAGTTTGAACCTGCCATCACAACATTCTCAAGCACTTGCTCATGATTCTTTTTTGCCTCCTGTAACTTGTTCTTCTTATGCCAACAGTGCCCTCTTGTTATTGATCCCTCCTTCATTAGGTACATTTTTTTCTTCTCTCTGTTCAACATAATTTTGAACAACTCTGTAAAAGTTCCTTTCAACTTCCTCTTTCTAAAAGAATACAGTTCTAACTTTTCTATGTTCTGATGAAGGGTTACCAGTAATGAGCTGTTTATTGTTTCTTTCTCTAAAGATGCTGCCAAACCTGCTTTCTATTTGTGTTGTCAACTTCTTGAATCTACCTTCAGAACTGAAGTTCCTCATGCATGGAGTACTCCTGTGAATCTCTTATGCACCGTCTCATTCCTTCACATCTTTTGTCAAAGGTGGACCAGTCTTCTATATAAGTTTAATATAACTTCCTTGTTTTTATACTCTATGCCTCCATTAATAAAGTTTAGAATGACATATGCTTTATCAACCAATCTCTCAACTTATCAAGCCACCTTTAATGATTTATGTCTGACTCCATCCCTCAGTTCCTGCACTTTCTTTAGAATCACATCTTTTACTCTGCATTGTCTTTGTGCTAAAATGAATCCCTTCACAATTCTCTGCATTAAATTTCATCTGCTCATTCTATCAACATCTCTATGTCCTTTTGAAGTACTATACGCACCCTTCTCACAATTCAAATGGATTATCTGTATATCAAGGTCTTGGGTCATTTATATGTATCAGAAAGAGCAAGAGCCCAATAGCAATTCTGCTTCAAACCTTCCTCTCATTTGAAAAATATTTTAAACACAGTTTCCATGCTTTTATGCTCAATATTCATACTTACGAAGTCAAAGATATTATACAGTCATTAAAATCTATGGCACAGAAAAAGATTCTTCGGTCCATAGAGTCTGCACTAGTTAAAAACAACCACCTAACTATTCTAATTCAATTTACCAGTACTTGGTCATTAGCCTTGTATGTCTTGGCATGGCAAGTGCACATCTAAATGCTTTTAAATGTTTTGAGGATTTCTGCCTCTACCATCCTTACACACAGTGAGTTCCAGATACCCACCGACCTTTGGGTAAAAAAGGTTTTCCCTCACCTCTCCATATACTTTCTTAATTGCTGTCTCAATATGTCCTACAAAATCTTAAAGATCTGCACACACACAGACAGATCCCTCTGTAACTCACACTCTTTAGAACCATGCCATTCAGTTTATATTGCATCTCTCTATTCCTTCTATCACTGCAAATTACTTTACAGTTCCCCAAATTAAGTTGCATCTGCCATTAGTCTGCCCGTTCTGCTAACCTATCTATGTCCTCTCACAGTTGATTGATACTATCCTTAGAGGCAGCATTTGGTATCATGAGCAAATACAACTCTGCACTCCAGTATCTAGCTCATTTATATACTTCCAGCAGTGGTCCTAACACTGATTCCTGAGGATCAAAACTATTTCCAATCCGAATAACATTAATATAATAAAGTTATCTCAGTTCCTAAATCACATGAAACAGCAAAAGAAATCAACTTCATCTAGTTCCTCACTGAATTCCTGTCAGTGTCTAAAATTATATTGACTTATCCTGACTCCAAGGTCAATACTTTTGGATTAGAGTCATTGGATTCTTCTGGAGATTCCAATTCAGTGAATATTCTAGCATTCTCACTTCAATAAAGTCATCTTCAGGCATGAATGAGAAACATTATCCCACAATCTGCCATCAGGTTTGCTTCTCCACTTCCAGTTTCACTCTCTTGTTTGTCACAGATGCTTCACTGTTATCCATTTCCTCAGATTGGAAGAGAAACTGATTGCTTCAAGTGGCTGATCAGTATTTGTGTTAAACAACAATACTTCATTGGATCGTCTATTATTTTACACCATTACTTCAGAGTAAAAATTTATTTTCAGAGGCCGATACCTAACTGTTGTGAGCTACTTATGTCCATTGTGTCTGAAGCAACAATATTTTAACTTTATGACCCATTTATATTAATCCAACTTTATCAAATGCTAATGCTCATTGAACTGAACGTCAGTGCAATAACATATGTGAAGAGTTTTCATCTCGGTTTCCGTCTGAGCTTGTTTCTTCTCTGGGCTCAGTTGTTAAGGATGTTGTTGTACTGGCATTGAGTCTCTTGCATACACATCATGTGTAGCTAATGTGATACATCCACATTTATTTTTACAGATTTATTTATACTTCCTAAGTAACCCTATTACACCATCCCATTGTCTTTCCTCTAAATATGAAAACAGTGTCTATTTGTCCCTATATTTCATAAGATCATAACAACTAGGAGAAGGAATAGGCAATTCAGTCCCTCGAGCCTGCTCCACCATTGAATATGACCATGACTGATCACATCTCGGCCTCAACTCCACTTTCCTGCCTACTCCCCATTACCCTTCAACCCATTACTCATTAAAAATCTGTCCATCCTGGCCTTAAATTTTTTCAATGTACCAGTGTCCACCGGACTCTGGGTTAGTGAATTCCACAGATTCATGACCCTTTGAGAGAAGTAAATCTTTCTCAATCTGTTTTAAATCAGCTACCCCATGGCCTATAAGTATGCCTTCTGATTGCCCCACAAGGGACAATAATTGTTCTATGTTTACTTGGTCAATCCACTTCAGCTTCTCATGTACTTCAGTTGGATCTCCTCTCATTCTTCTAAACTTTAGCCAGTATTGGTCTAAACTGTTCAATGCCTTCTCATAAGACAGGCCTGTCATTGCTCAGATTAATCTAGCCAATCCTTTCTGGACTGTCGCCAATGCAATTAGATGGTTCAGAAAGGATTTACAAGCATGTTGCCAGGGTTGGAGAGTTTGAGCTATAGGGAGAGGCTGAATAGGCAGGGGGCTGTTTTCTCTGGGGCTTCTGAGGCTGAGAGGTGATCGTATAGGAGTTTATAAAATCATGAGGGGCATTCATAGGTTGAATAGTCAAGATATTTTCCCCAGGTTTGGGGAGTCCAAAACCAGCAGTATAGATTTAAGGTGAGAGGGCAAAGATTTAAAAGGGATCTAAGGGACAATTCTTTTCACGCAGAGGGTGGTGCGTGTATGGAATGTGCGTGGTGGTGGAAATTGGTACAATAACAACATTGAAGAGACATCTGGATGGGTATATGAATCAGAAGGATTTAGAAGAATATGGGCCAAGTGCTGGCAAATGAGACTAGATTAATTTAGGATGTCTGGTCGGCATGGACAAGTTGGGACCAAAGGGTTTGTTTCTGTGCTTTACATCTCTATGACTCTAAGTAAGGGGATAAAAACTGTATTCGGCATTCCAGATTGGCCTTACCATCTCAGTGCACGTTTTCAGCAACATTTTTATCCTTTTACTTTTTATTCCTTTAACAATAAATGCCAAATTTCCATTTGGGCTCTTTATTACCTGCTGTATCTGCATGCTAGCTTTCTGTGATTGATACACAAAGATATCCATATCAATCTGCATTGAAACATTTTGAAGTTTCTCCCCCTTTAGATAAAAAAAATTGTTTTATTCTCCTGACAAAAATGGATAACTCACACTTATCCACACTAAATTTCATTGTCCAAATTTTGTCAAATTCACCTAAACTATTTAAATTCATTCATAAATTCTTTATTTGTTCATTTCAATTTACTTTCCCACCCATTTTAGTGTCACCTGTAAATTTGGCAGAAGTACATTTCAGTATTCACTAGTTGCAATGTGGGAGGTGTGCTTTTGGAAACTGCCTCTCCTCCTACCTCAGTCTTACTGCCCTTTGTCATCCTTCATTACACTTACCACTGACACGCTTGTTCTCTCTTATCCACTTCCCTGTGATAGAATCAGTTCAATATGTTTATGTGAAAACCTGATTCCTATTTGTATACTCAGGAGTATTTAACAGATAAGTCAGTTTCCTAACCCTCCTAACTACCTTGAATGGACTCCTGAATTTCACTTTCAGAGGTTCACTCTGCAAAGTCAATATTTTGTCTCCCATCTGAAATGTTGTGTCTGAGCATTTTTGTTTGCCCATTCTTTAATTTTTGCTTGAGAAGATTTTAAATGCTATGTGCTACATTACATATTCCAGTAAATCTGTCTAGAAATATGGACATGTCAGTCAACATTTTGGATTAATCTTTCTGGTTTAAGAACATTTCCTTTATCAATGCCAATGGACCACTAATCACATGGCGATAACTTGAAGGACCTAAACCCAATAGATTCATCTGGGAAATCTCTGGTAGCAAATAGTAAAATATCTGATCCTTTGTCCCAATCCTGCAGGTATTTGTGAATAAATATTTTAATTGAGTTTTGAAGGGCAGATGGTATCTCTCTAACGCTCACTTTTTTTGCTGCAGTAGATTTCAATTATTCAAAACCCAAATCATTGATTACATCGTGAAAAACTTTAAACAAAGTTAGAACCTTGGCCAGGTTGCACTTCAACTGGTAAGGAATTTCAAAAAGGGAAGAGAATTTTTCCACTGATCCATTTGCGGTAATTGTCCTGTCAGGAATAGCTTCTAAATATTAGATTGTCAGATCCATAATTGTAAAGGTTTAATAATGCCTTCCTTTTGTTTTGGGCAATGCTCTTACACGCTCTCCTAACACTCGATTGAATGGTTCTTCAAAATATGTGGATATTAAAGGTGCGGCTTTAATGTTTTGTTGATGTTTTCTGACTACTTGACATGTCTGCCATGTTTTACAGAACGGCCCTACATCCTGATTAAATCTTGGCCATGTAAAACACCTGCTTATCAATGCGTGAGGTTTCTGCTGTGCTGTACATCTTGCCATAGGAACCTCATGCGCAACCCACAATGTCTCCTTGCAATATGTGGGCTTTCCACAACGTAATGAACTACCATCAATTCCTCATTGGCTTAACTTCCTCATCAGAACTTTGATTTTAACATAATAACACTCTGGATCTGCTTCAGTGTCACTTCAGTGTGAAATGCCTGTGCTAACATTCTTAACTCTGGATCGGTATCTTGAGACTTAATTTATGTAAGCATGCCAAATACTTGTTTTGAATGATCTTCATTTAAATACAGTTTTGGCAACCACAATACCTGCTTGTGATATATTGTGACCTTTGATGATGGATTTCATTTAACCATTGCTCAGGTCACTGGAAGAATACCCAGATCTATCCTTGCAACTAGTCTGTCTCCATATCCTAACTCTGACTTCCCATGATTATGACTGTCATTCCTGTTAACGCATTCTCCAGAAACAAATCTACTCCATCCATGGGTAATTTCTTAACTACTCGAACTACCACTAGTTCAGATAACAAATCACATTCCAACTGGACTTTGTACAATGAAGCTGGGATGTACTATTCACTTACTATCCAGTTTATTAACAATTTTATTAACATATCCCTCCAAATCCTTCCTATTCATATACCCATCCAATTGCCTCTTAAATGTTGCAATTGTACCAGCCTCCACCACTTCCTCTGGCAGCTCATTCCATGCACGTACCACCCTCTGCGTGAAAAAGCTGCCCCGTAGGTCTCTTTTATATCTTTCCCCTCTCACCCTAAACCTATGCCCTCTAGTTCTTTGTCTATTTATCCTATCCATGCCCCTCAAAATATTGTAAACCTCTATAAGGTCACCCCTCAGCCTCCGATGCTCCAGGGAAAACAGCCCTAACCTGTTCAGCCTCTCCCTATAGCTCAAATCCTCCAAACCTGGCAACATCCTTGTAAGTCTTTTCTGAACACTTTCAAGTTTCACAACATCTTTCTGATAGGAAGGAGACCAGAATTGCTCACAAAATTCCAACAGTGGCCTAACCAATGTCCTGTACAGCCGCAACATGACCTCCCAAATCCTGTACTCAATACACTGACCAATAAAGGAAAGCATACCAAATGCCTTCTTCACTATCCTACCAACCTGCGACTCCACTTTCAAGGAGCTATGAACCTGCATTCCAAGGTATCTTTGTTCAGCAACACTCCCTAGGATCTTACCATTAAGTGTATATGTCCTGCTAAGATTTGCTTTCCCAAAATGTAGCACCTCGCATTTATCTGAATTAAACTCCATCTGCCATTTCTAAGCCCAAATAGACTTCAGATAGGCATTTGACAAGGTTCCCCATGGGACTGATTAGCAAGGTTAGATCTCACGGAATACAGGGAGAACTAGCCATTTGGATACAGAACTGGCTTAAAGGTAGAAGACAGAGGGTGTTGGAGGAGGGTTGTTTTTCAGACTGGAGGCCTGTGACTAGTGGAGTGCCACAAGGATTGATGCTGGGTCCTTTACATAAATGATTTGGATGCGATAATTTCCTGAATGCAAAACTAAATCCTACTCCAGCAAAAGAGTTTTAGTAGCCCCGATATCCTTTTGTATAGTTGTGGACTTGGCTGCTTTATTTGAAGCAAAAGGAGTTATGTTCCCCTGAGACATAAACAATTTATAAGTCTCATCTGCATTATGTAAACCATTTGCACTTGTAGCCGTGTTTACCTCTGGGTGCTTAGTTGTAGTTACAGCCACAAGTACATGGCATTTTCCTTTGGAGTTCCCTGCACCTCAATACATCTTATAGGTGTCCCTTGCAACTTCCAACATTCTGAATGAATGCATCCCACCTTATTACAATAGAAACACTTCAGCCATCAATTTTCACTATCGTCCTCAGTATTTTCTTTCTTAATTTGAGGAGACAACTTTGTGGCATTCCCAGCTGCCATTCTTTACCCTGGCTGTTTAATTTCATGAGGGGAAATAAGGTTTAGTCTGATGGATCAACACACAATCATCAATTATTAGTTCTGCTTTTCTAGCAGTTGCAACGCCTCAACAGGTCTTCAAGATGCATTCTTATTGGAAAAGATAGCTAGGTTTTAAATTCTTCCAACAGAATGTTTTGAGAACTTCATATACGAACTTCGTTCCTGGAGAACTTCATATAGGCATTATAGGAAGGATGGGCAAACTTTGGAAAGGGTTCAGAGGAGATTTACTAGGATGTTGTCTGGTATGGTAGCAAGGTCTTATGAGGAAAGGCTGAGGGACTTGAGTCTGTTTTTGTTAGAGAGAAGAAGGTTGAGAGGTGACTTAATTGAAACATATAAGATAATAAGAGGGTTAGATAGGGTGGACAGTGAGAGCCTTTTTTCCTTGGATGGAGATGGCTAGCACGAGGAGATAGCTTTAAATTGAAGGGTAATAGATAAAGGACAGATGCTAGAGGTAGTTTCTTTACTCAGAGAGTAGTAGTGGCATGGAACACACTGCCTGCCACTTGCCAACTTTAAGGGCATTTAAATGGTCATTGGATAAACATATGGATGAAAATGGAATAGTGTAGGTTAGATGGGCTTCAAATTAGTTCCACAGGTCGGTGCAACATTGAGGGCCAAAGGGCCTGTATTGTGCTGTGATATTCTATATTCTGTGTTCTATATGGCTTTAATTCCTAATGCTCAGATCCACCTATCAAAATTCCTTTGCTTGACCATATAAAATTCAGTGTACTTTTGCTCAGGCTGTTTCCTTAAAGTTTTATATTTTCATCCATACGTTTCAGGACTTAATTTATATGCACCTAATATAGTATTTTTTCTAATTTCTGGAAACCTCCCCAGATAGTAAAGTACACATTTTCTGTACTTTGCCTGTTGAAAGATAATGTTCAGATTTCCTTTGACCATTTTACTTTAGGTGATGTTTTCTTCAGTGACTTGATCAATGTCTCTTTGTCCTTTACCAAAATCTTGGTGGGACATGTATAAACTTAAATATTTCTTGTCTGAACCTCAGAGTATGACTAAGATATTTCTCATCAGGTTCCTCTTTGGCTTCTGAGGTCTCCTTTTTTAACCCTCTTTATCTCTCCCTCTTGGGGGTCTATTCTCTTTCTCCTCAGAATACCCTCTTTCTTTGTCTTTCTTTTCTACCTCTAGCTTCCTTATGTTCAAACTGCTTTATTGTCCCTCAGTATGAACTGATTCTGAAGTCTTACTCCTTGGAGTAGCTGGCCTCTTCTGTTCTCAACCCCTAAGCCCAAATGTTGTATGTCTTTCCATTACTTCTGATTTCTGTTAGGCAATTCCACTTCTAGCTTTCTTGCAAAATCTGGCTTTTGCAATCTCTTTCAAGTTTACCAGGGATTACTTTTCCACCTGCAGGAGGGCTTGAGCAGTGCCATTATTTATATTAAAAGACTTGATATGCTTTTTTTTATCCTTCATGATCAATTTAGGGCTTGGATTAGTACCTGGGAGTATAATATTATTGCTATTACTGAGACTTGATTGAGGGAAGGGCATGATTGGCAACTAAATATCCCAGGATACAGATGTTTCAGGAGGGACAGAGAGGGAGGTAAAAGGGGTGGAGGAGTTGCAATTCTGATCAGAAAGGGTATCATAGCTGTGCTGAAGGAGGACACTATGGAGGACATTATGGGCAGAGCTCAGAAATAGGAAGGGTGCAGTAATAATATGGGGCTGCACCACAGGCCTCCCAATAGCGAGCGTAAGATAGAGGTACAAATATGTCAACAGATTATGGAAGGATGTAGGAACAACAGGGTGGTGGTGATAGATTTTAAGTTTCCCAGCGTTGATTGGGATTCACTTAGTGTTAGAGGTCTCGTTGGAGCAAAAGGAGAATCCAGGAGGGTTTTATGGAGCAGTATGTAAATATTCCAACTCGGGAAGGACCATACTGGACCTGGTGTTGGGGAGTATGCCCGACCAGGTGCTTGAAGTTTCAGTGGCAGATTACTTTGGGAATAGTGATCACAATTCCATAAGCTTTAGAATACTCATGGACAAAGACAAGAGTGGTCCTAAAGGAAGAGTGCTAAATTGGGGGAAGGCCAACTATAGCAAAATATGGCAGGAGCTGGGGAATGTGGTTTGGGAGCAGCTGTTTGAGGGTAAATCCACATTTTATATGTGGGAGGGTCTAAAAGAGAGGTTGGTTAGAGTGCAAGACTGACATGTCCCTGTGAAAATGAGGGATAGAAATGGCAAGATTACAGAACCATGAATGACAGGTGAAATTGTGAGACTAGCTAAAAGGACAAAGGAAGCATACATAAGTTCTATGTGACTGAAAACAGACAAAGCTTTGGAAGCATATCAGGAAAGTAGGACCAATCTGAAATGAGGAATTCAAAGGGCCAAAAGGGGTCATGAAATATCTTTAGCAAACAGGGTTACGGAAAATCCTAAAGCCTTTTATTCATATATAAGGAGCAAGAGAGTAACTGTAGAAAGGGTTGGCCTACTCAAGCACAAAGGAGGAAAATTATATGTGGAGTCAGAGAAAATGGATGAGATTCTTAATGAGTACTTTGCATCCATATTCACCAAGGAGAGGGACATGACAGACCTTGAGGTTAGGGATAAATGTTTGATTACTCTACGTCTAGTCGGCATAAAGAGGGAGGAAGTGTTGGATATTCTAAAAGACATTAAGGTGGACAGGTTCCCAGGTCCAGATGGAATCTATCCCTGGTTACTGAGGGAAGCAAGAGAGGAAATAGCTGGGGCTTTAACAGATATCTTTGCAGCATCCTTGAACATGGGTGATGTCCTGGAGGACTAGAGAATTGCTAATGTTGTCCCCTTGTTTACAAAGGGTAGCAGGGATAATCAGGTAATTATAGAGCGGTGAGCCTAACGTCAGTAGGAGGGAAGCTGCTGGAGAAGATACTGAGGGATAGAATCTATTCTCATTTGGAAGAAAATAGGCTTATCAGTGATAGGCAACATGGATTTGTGCAGGGAATGTCATGTCTTACCAACTTAATAGAATTCTTCGAGGAAGTGACAAAGTTGATTAATGAGGGAAGGGCTGTAGATGTCATATACATGGACTTCAGAAAGGTGTTTGATATGGGTCCCCATGATAGGCTGATGGAGAAGGTAAAGTTGCATGGGATCCAGGGTGTACTAGCTAGATGGATACAGAACTGGCTGGGCAATGGGAGACAGAGAGTAGTGGTGGAAGGGAGTTTCTTAAAATGGAGAACTGTGACTAGTGGTGTTCCAAAGGGATCTGTGCTAGGACCACTGTTGTTTGTGAAAAATATAAATGACTTGGAGGAACGTATAGATGGTCTGATTAGCAAGTTTGCAGGTGACACTAAAATTGGTGGAGTAGCAGATAGTGAAGGGGGCTGTCAGAGAATACAGCAGAATATAGATAGATTGGAGAGTTGGGTGGAGAAATGACAGATGGAATTCAATCTGGGCAAATGTGAGGTGTTGCATTTTGGAAGATCCAATTCAAGAGCGAACTATATGGTAAATGGAAACGCGCTGGGGAAAGTTGATGTACAGAGAGATCTGGGTATTCAGGTCCATTGTTCCCTGTAGGTAGCAACACAGGTTGAGAGTGGTCAAAAGGGCATACAACATGCTTTCCTTCATCAGACAGGGTATTGAGTACAAGAGTTGGCAGGTCATGTTCCAGTTGTATAAGACTTTGGTTCGGCCACATTTGGAATACTGCATACAGTTCTGGTGGCTACATTACCAAAAGGATGCCGATGCTTTGGAGAGGGTGCAGAGGGGTTTCACCAGGATGTTACCTGGTATGGAGGGCACTAGCTATGAAGGGAAGTTGAATTGATTAGGATTATTGGAGGTTGAGGGGGGACCTGACTGAGGTCTACAAAATCATGAGAGGTATGGACAGGATGGATAGCAAGAAGCTTTTTCCCGGAGTGGGGGACTCAATTACTAGGGGTCACGAGTTCAAGGTGAGAGGGGAAATATTTAAGGGAGATATGTGTAGAAAGTTCTTTATGCAGAGGGTGGTGGGTGCCTGGAAGGCATTTCCAGTGGAGGTGGTAGAGGTGGGCACAGTGGCACCATTTAAGATATATCTAGACAGGTACATGAAAGGGCAGGGAGCAGAGGGATACAGATACTTAGAAAATAGGCGACAGGTTTAGTTAGAGGATCTGGATTGGCGCAGGCTTTGAGGGCTGAAGGGCCTGTCCCTGTACTGTAATCTTCCGTGTTCTTTTATTCTTTGCTCTTTTATCTCTAACTTACTCCTAGACACGATCTTATATTATGTTTGTTTCAAAAATCACAGCCATCTAGCCCCACAGCTCATCAGGGATACTTCACTGTGCCTCAGTGTTCCCAAGTCATGGCAAAAGATTAACAGTTTAGCCAAACTATCCAACGTCCCCAATTTACCTGACTGATAAACATAAGTTAAAAGAAAATGCTCACCTGATCTCTGTACTAACAAGGAAACAGCTATTTATTGCAAACACATTGCTTTTAACCAGTGGCAAAAACAAAAATTGTTAACTTTTAACTCTCTATAACATAAAGTTTCACCTTTTAAATTCTTCCCTCTCACATATGGAGATATACAAAAATATGGATATTAAGGATGGAAAAGAGAGAAAAAACAACTGAGAAACTCTGTTCAACAGCAACAGTCCAGGCCACAGGACTTGATGAGTCATTTTCTTTCAAAATTATTCCCAATTCCTTTTTAGATCCTTGCTGATAGGACACTTTTTTTTAAACACACACTGATACTGTGTTGTTCACTGCCTGAGAATTTCCCCCTTTGAACGTCTGTGAAGGTGTTTCGTTACCCTTCAGCAAGGCACTGCAGAGAAAGGTGAGTGGAAGCCACATAGCTGTTACTGGGACAAAAACAGAAATTGCTGGAAAAATTCAGAAGCATCTGTGGAGAGAAATCAGAGTTAACATTATGGGTCCTGTGACCCTTCTTTGGAACTGGACCCAAAACATTAACTCTGATTTTGGTCCACAGATGCTGTCAGACCTGCTGAGATTTTCCAGCAACTTCTGGTTTTGTTTCTGATTTCTAGCATCCGCAGTTATAGAGTCATAGAGTCATAGAGATGTACAGCATGGAAACAGGCCCTTCGGTCCAACCCGTCTATGCCGACCAGATATCCCAACTCAATCTAGTCCCACCTGCCAGCACCCGGCCCATATCCCTCCAAACTCTTCCTATTCATATACCCATCCAAATGCCTTTTAAATGTTGCAATTTGACCAACCTCCACCACTTCCTCTGGCAATTCATTCCATACACGTACTACCCTCTGTGTGAAAATGTTGCCCCTTAGGTCCCTTTTATATCTTTCCCCTCTCATATTAAACCTATGCCCTCTAGTTCTGGACTCCCCCAACCCAGGGAAAAGACTTTGTCTATTTATCCTATCCATGTGCCCTCATACTTTTGTAAACCTCTATAAGGTCACCCCTCAGCCTCTAATGCTCCAGGGAAAACAGCCCCAGCCTGTTCAGCCTTTCCCCATAGCTCAAATCCTCTAACCCTGGCAACATCCTTGTAAATTTTTTCTGAACCCTTTCAAGTTTCACCACATCTTTCCAATAGGACGGAGACCAGCATTGCATGCAATATTCCAACAGTGGCCTAACCAATGTGCTGTACAGCCGCAACATGACCTCCCAACTCCTGTACTCAATACTCTGACCAATAAAGGAAAGCATACCAAACGCCTTCTTCACTATCCTATCTACCTGCAACTCCACTTTCAAGGAGCTATGAACCTGCACTCCAAGATGTCTTTGTTCAGCAACACTCCCTAGGACCTTACCATTAAGTGTATATGTCCTGCTAAGATTTGCTTTCCCAAAATGCAGCACCTCGCATTTATCTGAATTAAACTCCATTCTGCCACTTCTCAGTCCATTGGCCCATCTGGTCAAGATCCTGATGTAGTTTGAGATATCCTTATTCGCTGTCCTCTACACCTCCAATTTTGGTGTCATCTGCAAACTTACTAACTGTACCTCTTATGCTCGCATCTAAATCATTTTTGTAAATGACAAAAAGTAGAGGACCCAGCACTGATCTTTGTGGCACTCCACTGGTCACAGGCCTCCAGTCTGAAAAACAACCCTCCACCTCCACCCTCTGTCTTCTACCTTTGAGCCAGTTCTGTATCCAAATGGCTAGTTCTCCCTTTATTCCATGAGATCTAACCTTGCTGACCAGTCTCCCATGGGGAACCTTGTTGAATGGCTTACTGAAGTCCATATAGATCACATCTACCACTCTGCCCTCATCAATCCTCTTTGTTACTTCTTCAAAAATCTCAATCAAGTTTGTGAGTCATGATTTCTCATGCACAAAGCCGTGTTGACTATCTTAAATCAGTCCTTGTCTTTCCAAATGCATGTACATCCTGTCCCTCAGGATTCCCTCCAACAACTTGCCCACTACCTACGTCAGGCTCACTGGTCTATTGTTCCCTGGCTTGTCCTTACCACGTTAGCCAACCTCCAGTCTTCCAGTACCTCACCTGTGACTATCAATGATACAAATATCTCAGCAAGAGGCCCAACAATCACCTCTCTAGCTTCCCACAGAGTTCTAGGGTACACCTGATCAGGTCCTGGGGATTCATCCACCTTTATGTATTTCAAGACATCCAGCACTTCCTCCTCTGTAATCTGGACATTTTGCAAGGTGTCATCTTCTATTTCGCTACCTTCTATATCTTCCATATCCTTTTCCACAGTAAATACTGATGCAAAGTACTCGTTTAGTATCACCCCCATTTTCTGCGGCTCCACACAAAGGCCGCCTTGCTGATCTTTGAGGGGCCCTATTCTCTCCCTAGTTACCCTTTTGTCCTTAATATATTGTAAAAACCCTTTGGATTCTCCTTAGCTCTATTTGCCAAAGCTATTTCATGTCCCCTTTTTGCCCTCCTGATTTCCCTTTTAAGTATACTCCTATTGCCTTTCTCCTCTTCTAAGGATTCACTCGATCTATCCTGTGTATACCTTACATATGCTTCCTTCTTTTTCTTAACCAAACCCTCAATTTCTTTAGTCATCCAGCATTTCCTATACCTAGCAGCCTTCCCTTTCTCCCTGACAGCAATATACTTTCTCTGGATTTTCGTTATCTCATTTCTGAAGGCTTCCCACTTTCTAGCCATCCCTTTACCTGCGAACATCCTTCTTGCCTAATACCATCAAAATTGGCCTTTCTCCAATTTAGAACTTCAAATTATAGATCTGGTCTATCCTTTTCCATCACTATTTTAAATCTAATAGAATTATGGTCGCTGGCCGAAAAGTGCTCCCCCACTGACACCTCAGTCAGCTACCCTGCCTTATTTCCCTTAAGTGGGTCAAGTTTTGCACCTTCTCTAGTAGGTACATCCATATACTGAATCAGAAACATTTCTTGTACACACTTAACAAATTCCTCTCCATCTAAACCCTTAACACAATGGCAGTCCCAGTCTATGCTCGGAAAGTTAAAATCCCCTCCCATAGCCACCCTATTATTCTTACAGATAGCTGAGATCTCCTTACAAGTTTGTTTCTCAATTTCCCTCTGACTATTAGTGAGTCTATAACACAATCCCAATAAGGTGATCATCCCTTTCTTATTTCTCAGTTCCACTCAAATAACTTCCCTGGACGTATTTCCGGGAATATCCTCCTTCAGCACAGCTGTAATGCTATTCCTTATCAAAAATGCCACTCCCCCTCCTCTCTTGCCTCCCTTTCTATCCTTCCTGTAGCATTTGTATCCTGGAACAATAAACTGCCAGTCCTGCCCATCCTTGAGCCATGTTTCTGTAATTGCTATGATATCCCAGTCCCATGTTCCTAACCATGCCCTGAGTTCACCTGCCTTCCCTGTTAGGCCCCTGGCATTGAAATAAATGCAGTTTCATTTATTAGTCCTACCTTGTCCCTGTCTGCCCTGACTGTTTGACTCGCTTCTGTTCTCAACTTTACCAGTCTCAGATTGATCTCTTTCCTCACTACCTCACTAGGTCCCAACCCGCCCCCTTACTAGTTTAAAGCTCTAGCAAATCTCCCAGCCAGTATATTAGTCCCCTTCCACTTTAGGTGCAAACCGTCCTTCTTGTACAGGTCACTCCTACCCCAAAAGAGATTCCAATGATCCAAAAATGTGAATCCTTCTGCCATTCACCAGCTCCTCAGCCATGCATTAATCTGCTCTATCCTTCTATTCCTGCCCTCACTAGCTCATAGCACTGGGAGTAATCCGGATATTACTACTCTCAAGGACCTCCTCTTTAAATTCCTGCCTAACTCTCTGCAATCTCCCTTCAGAATCTCAACCTTTTCCCTTCCTATGTCATTGGTTCCAATGTAGACAATGCCCCCTTGCTGGCCCCTCTCCCCCTTGAGAAAATTCTGCACCTTCTCTGAGACATCCTTGATCCTGGCACCAGGGAAACAACACACCATTCTGATTTTTTGCTGCTGACCACAAGTTATTTTGTTTTTTTGTTTAGCTGTTACTGGGGTCTTTCTGATACCTTGTCATGAGAGAGAGAGAGAGACAGACAGACAGACAGACAGACAGCAGACAGACAGAGAGAAAAATATTGTTGATGCTTTCTCTTTGCAGGACAGCTGTTTCTTCAGCACTGGCCCCCTTCACTAGCTGTGGTCATATTATTATCAAGCAATTGTCACTTAATTCAAAACCCATCTGCTCTGTCTGCTTTCACTCTCACTGTTCGCAGAAAGGTGATATTTATGGAACTCATTGTGCTCCAGTAAATTTGATCTTTAAAACTGTAAATGTCTCTTGCATAATCTTCTTGGTTTAAAGCAGCACCTTCCTTTTCTTTAGCTTGCAGTCCAAAAATAAGGGAAATGTGGCTATTACAATAAACTGTAACTGCCAAGAGAGGAAGAGAGTAGAAAGCATACAGAGCCTTCAAATAGACAAAAAAAACTGTCCCTCTCTCCTTTCCTCCTTTTCTCATAGAGTCATAGAGATGTATATAGCACAGAAACAGACCCTCTGTCCAACTAATCCATGCCAACCAAATATCCCAACCTAATCTCGTCCTATTTGCTAGCACTTGGTCCATATCCATCTTAACCCTTCCTATTCATATACCCATCCAAATACCCTTTAAATGTTGCAATTGTACCAGCCTCCACCACTTCCTCTGGCAGCTCATTCCATACACGCACCACCCTCTGCATGAAAAAGTTACCTCTTAGGTCCCTTTTATATCTTGCCCCTCTCACACCAAACCTATGCACTCTAGTTCTGGACTCCCCCACCCCAGGGAAAAGACCTTGTCTATTTATACTATCCATGCCCTTCATGATTTTATAAACCTCTATGAGGTCACCCCTCAGCCTCCGACACTCCAGGGAAAACAGCCCCAGCCTGTTCAACCTTTCCCTATAGCTCAAATCCTCCAACCCTGGCAACATCCTTGTAAATCTTTTCTAAACTCTTTCAAGTTTCACAACATCATTCCGATAAGAAGCAGACCAGAATTACATGCAATGTTCCAAAAGTGGCCTAACCAATGTCCTGTACAGCTGCAACAAGACCTCCCAACTCCTGTACACAATGCTGTGACCAGTAAAGGAAAGCATATCAATGCCTTCTTTACTATTCTATCTACCTGTGAGTCTACTTTCAAGGAGCTATGAACCTACACTAGCTAGAACCTTACCATTAAATGTATAAGTGCTGTGCTGATTTGCTTTACCAATATGCAGCACTTTGCATTTATCTAAATTAAACTCCATCTGCCACTCCTCAGCTCATTGGCCCATCTGTTCAAGATCCTGTTGGAATCTGAGATAACCTTCTTCACTGTCCACTACACGACCAATTTTGGTGTCATCTGCAAACTTACTAACTTTACCTCCTATGTTCATATCTACATCATTTATAGAAATTATGAAAATTAATGGACCCAGCACTGATCCTTGTGACACTCCACTGGTCATAGGCCTCCAGTCTGATAAACAACCCTCCACCACCCTTTGTCTTTTAACGTCGAACCAGTTCTGTATCCAAATGGCTATTTCTCCCTGTATTCCATGAGGTTTAATCTTGCTGACCAGTCTCCCATGGGGAAGCTTATCAAATGCCTTACTGAATTCCATAAAGATCATTTCCACCACTCTGCCCTCATCAATCCTCTTTGTTACTTTTTCAAAAAACTCAATCAAATTCGTGAGACATGATTTCCCATGCACAAAGCCATGTTGACTATCTCTAATCAGTCCTTGCCTTTCCAAATATGTGTAAACCCTGTCCCTCAGGATTCCCTCCAACAACTTGCCCACCACCAACGTCAGGCTCACTGGTCTATAGTTCCCTGATTGGTCTTAACCACCTTTTTTAATGTGGATACCATATTATCCAACCTCTAGTCTTCTGGCACCTCATCTGTGACTACCAATGATACAAATATCTTGGCAAGGGGCCAGCAAACAGAAAAAAAACCAGAGAACTTAAAATAGTTAATCCATACAAGATCTAAGTTCACCTGATCAACCAGTGAATCAAAGAACACATGTCATCCTATAGGCAACATGATATCACCAGAGCAAAAATTAAAAGGACGGTGAAGTACATTTGACTTTGGTCTAGACTTTTGATCTTTAAATTTTACCTATCCTCAATACATTCTTTTTCTATCTGTAGTGCATGTGACATACCATTCATCTGTCTTGTTCCCGATTGAGTGTGTGACTGTTTGGGGTTTTGAAGGGGGACAATTTAAGTTGAAATCCTTTCTTTTTGCTGTTGTTAACTTCAAGTGTTTTATAAAACAAAAGTTATTTTCTTCTGTTACTGAAGAAAGCTGTAATGAATTGCTTTTGTCCTGAGTAAGTCAGTCAATTGGTCACTTTGACGATATTATTGGGATTTTATGCATTTATACATTTTATGACAGCTTGTGCAATAGTGGGGTCTGATTTTTGGTGCACTCTTCCTTGTTATATTGTGTTAAAAGAAATTTATGAGTTAACTTGTTGGTGATTAACTACTATTAGGGACCATGTGTAAAGTGAAAGTGAGGACTGCAGATGCTGGAGATCAGAGGTCGAAAGGTGTGGTGCTGGAAAATCACAGCCGGTCAGGCAGCATCGAGGAGCAGGAGAGTTGGCCTTTCAGGCCTAAGCCCTTTACCAGGAATGATCAAGAACTTATGCCCAAAAGGTTAACTCTCCTGCTCTTCAACTGTTGCTTGACCTGCTGTGTTTTTCCAGCACCATACTTTTAGACCATGTGTAAAGAGCTGAATTTGAGAACAAATTATTTTTTAAACAACCTGTAATTATTTAGCATATAAATAGTTAAGAGAGCATAGCAGACAGGAAATAAGAAACTTAGGATGTTATTATTTAACTTATTCTCGAATGGTAGAGTTCATTGAATTCTAATTAATGGAGTGTATGGTAGTGAGAAAGACATTAATATATTTAATAATTAATCATAATTAATTATTTACTTAATTAAGACACAATAAAAATGGTATGGTAGGTGATGTGCTGTGACTGCAGAATGATGAAGCTCCTGGATACCAGTGTGATCAGGTCAAATGTATTGAATAGCTTTGGCTCAATGTTTATGAGCTGGATGTGGAACTATCGACACTGCAACACATCCAGGAGGAGTAAGTTACCTACATGCTTTATTCAAGGAGATGATCACATCCATTAGGGTTGGGTCTTCTGAGTGGTCACTGGTCAATCAAAGGAGGGTGTAACTCCTGAGAATAAGACAGCAAAGGGCATTCGGGGGCCAAAGTCCAGGAGCCTTAGCATCTGCTATTGTCCAACAGATCTGAAGTTCTTTCAGCTTGATTGGACGAAATTGAGAGTTGCTAACTGACTGTGACGTTATGGCACAGGAAGCATTCAAACAAGTGGAGCAAAAGGGAATGTAATGGTAGTAAAAGATAGTATACTAAAAAAGATTGACAGTGTTCCCAGCTGCAAAGAGTGAGAATCCAGAAGGCTGTGTTGCCTGCTTGCTGCCAGGGTTCAGGATATCTGCTGACGGCTGGAGAGGAACTTTCAGTGATTGGGGATCGATCCAGTTTGCATGGTCCATATAGATACCAATGACATTGTCAGGATTAGGTAAGAGCTTCTGAATTGTCAGCATGAAATTGGGCAGTTAATAAAGAAGCAGAATCTCAAATCTAATAATATTTGAATGATTATCTAAGCCACATTCAAATTGGCATGGGGAAAATAAGATCAGCTAAATAAATGTGCTGCTGAAACACTGGTGTAGTAGAAGTCGGTTCCAATTCATGGGGCATTGGCACAAAAGATTTCAGGCAAGTGGAGGTATATCATTATCCTAGTATACATCTGAACTACACTGGGTGAGACCAGTGTTTTAGCAAGCTATGTTATTAGAAAAGTAGAGATGATTTTAAACCAAATAGTGGGGCAAAAGGATCACATGTGAGAAGATGTAATTAAAGGAGGTGATCACATCCATTAGGGTTGGGTCTTCTGAGTTGGTCACTGGTCAGCCAAAGGAGGGTGGAACTTCTGAAAGTGAGACAAAGAGTAGGGACAAAGCAAAAGAAAAAGGTATTAATATGGGAAATAATAAACAGACCATGATAGGAATGGATACAGAGAACAAATGTAGGAGTAAATCAACAGATGAAGCTAGAGGTTACAAAAGTAATTTTTAAAATAAGCTGAAGGTTCCGTGACTGAATGTACAAGAACATTTGAAATAAAAACAGATTAACTTATAGTGTGAATACAAATAGATAAGTGCAATTTGACAGCCATTACACATACTTGGCTGCAGGATGACAATGATTGGGACTTGAATTTTGATGGGTATGTGACATTTAGGAAGGACAGGAAATTAGGAGAAGGTGGAGGAGTGGCTCTGTTCATTAATGATACTATTGGCATGATCAAACAGAATGACATAATTCAGGAAACCAGAAATATCAAAGTAAATTGGGTAGATATGAGAAATGATAAGGCAAAAAGTCTTAGTAGAAGTGGTAATACTGCCTCTCTAAAAGTGGCCATATGATCGGATAAAATACAAGAAAGGAATAATGAGAGCCTGACAGAAATGTTATAGTGATAACTAGGGGGATTTTAATCTACCTGTCGACTGCAAAAATCAGATGGGCAATAATAGCCTGGATAAGGAGAATGCTTTCAGGATAGTTTCTTAGAATAGCATATTCTGGTGCCAATCAGAGAGCAGTTTATCCTAGATCTATTATTTTGCAATATAATAGAACTAATTAATAACCTCATAGTGAAGCTGCTCCAAAGTAGCAGTAACCAAAATATGATTGAATTTTGTATTCAGCTTGAGGACAGAAATGTGAGCTTAGTATTAGCTTTTCAAGATTTAAATAAAGGCAATTATGAAAGTATAAAAACAGAGCTACTTAAAATGAACTGGCAAATTAGGTTAAGGGGTAGAACAATACAGGCGCAGTCTCAGACATTTAAGGGGATATTTCAGAATATACAGATTAGGTACATTCCAAAAAGAAAGAAAAATTCCAAAGGTAATATCCTACCATCAAAACTAAAAAAGTTAAAATAGTAATGAATTTAAAGAAAAATTATACATTTGTATGACAGATGGGTAGCAGGTCAGAAAATTGAACAGACTATAAACAAGCAAAAAAAAAGATTAACAAGAAGGGAGAAAAAATAGAGTTCAAGAGAACTCTAGCCAGAAATACAGAAATGTATAGCAAGAGTTTCACAGACTTTCAGATTCTTTCCAAAAGAAAGGAGTAAACAGATGAGAATTGGGACTCTTGGAGAAATGTGTCTGGGGAATTAGAATTGAAAAATAAAGAGATATTAGTTGAATTGAAGAGGTATTTTCTATTGGTTTTCATAATAGAAAATATCAGCAACATTCCAATTGCTGTAAATCAGGAAATGGGGATGAGGGAGAAACTCAAGAAAATTAAAATCATCAGGAAAATGGTACTGAGAAACCTGTTGGAGTTGTAGACTGACAAGCTCCTAGGTCCTGACAGACTTCATCATAGGTCTTAAAAGCAATAACTAGTTGGATAGTTGTCATATTGGCTTTTTTCCCCAAAGTTTGCAAGGTATGGGGAAGGTTACATTAAATTGGAAAATAGTGAGTGTAACTCTTTTATTCAAAAAGGGAGAGAAACAAAAACTACAGGTCAGTTAGCTTCACATCTACCATAGGGAAGATCTTAGAAACTAGCTTTAGCAGGCTGCTTAGGATCAATCAAGGTAATTAGACAGAGTCAACATGATGTTAGTAAAAAGAAACTCTTCTTAACCAATTCATTGAGTTCTTTGGGGAAGTAACATGAGGTGAAGGTGAAGAGGAACTGATAGATGTTCTGTAGTTAGATTTCCAGAAGATTTTTGATATTGCACCACAGTAAAGGTTATTGTAGGAAATAAAAGCATGTGATGTAAAACAGTAACATATGGACATGCATAGAAGATTGGCTAGCTAACAGGAAATAGAACATTGGCATAAATCAGTCGTTTTCTGGTTGGCAAGTTGCAACAAGTGATAAATCATGGGGATCATGGCCCCTCAACATTTTACAATTTATCTAAATGACTTGGCTGAAGTGTTCAAAGGTATGGTTGCTAAATTTGATAATGAGGTTAAGATGGGAAAGAAGGTAAGAGGATGGTGGCACAGTGGTTAGCACTGCTGCCTCACAGTGCCTGAGACCCGGGTTCAATTCCTGCCTCAGGCAAATGTCTGTGTGGAGTTTGCACATTCTCCTCGTGTCTGCATGGGCTTCCTCCCACAGTCCAAAGATGTGCGGGTTAGGTGAATTGGCCATGCTAAATTGCCCATAGTGTTAGGTGAAGGGATAAATGTAGGGGAATGGTCTGAGTGGGTTGCTCTTCAGAGGGTCGGTGTGGATTTGTTGGGCCAAAGGGCCTGTTTCCACACTGTAAGTAAACTAATCAAAGGACAGAGGTAAGAGGAAGAAAAATGTGAAGAGGACAGGATCACAAGATCTACAAGTGGGCAAAGATTTGGAAAATAGAGTATAAAGTTGAAAAAATGTGAAGTTATTCATTTTAGAAGGACGAATATAAAGGAAGTGCATTATCTGAATGGTGAGAGACTGTAGAGTTCTGAGTGCCCACCTTCATGAATCTCAAAAGGTCACTATGTGGGTATAGTAAGTAATTAGGAAATTTAACAAAATATTATCATTTATTTCAAGATGACTTGTATTTAGGGAGGTTGTAGAGATTAGTTAGACCACATCTGGAGTACTGTGTACAGTATCAGTCTCATTTACTGAAGGAAGTAAATATACTGAATGCAGTGCAGAGAAGGTTTTATACACTAATACCTAGAATGGGCAAGCTGTCTTTTGAGGAAAAATTAAACGGGAAAGGATTGTATCCCTTGGAGTTTAGAAGACTATGATTTTTTTTAAAAAACAGATTTGCTGGAGAAACTCAGCAGTTCTGGCAGCAACTGTGGAGAGAAAGTGTAGTTAGCTGGGAAAAGATGCTAGATATGCTGAAAACAGAAGGTGGGGAGTAAAGGAGTAAGTGATAGGTAGAGACAGAGCCCAGACAGAAAGACAGGTGGGCACACTAAGGGATGGATAACAGGTAAGCCAGGAAGAAAGAAAGCTGATAATTAGAACCGTAAGTAGTAAAAATGCTAAAAAGAGCCCATGCGATGATAGGGGCCTGGGGTTGTAGGTGGATAAAGGACATAGATGGAAGTGTTTAGACCCTAAAATTATTGAATTCAGTCAGCCTGAAGGCTGCAAGGGCCCCCAAGCAGAAAATGAGGTAACATGGTTGAAACATATAAAATCCTGATAGATTTTGACAGACTGGAGATGGAAAAGTTATTTTCTGTTTTGGGAGAATCTAGAGCTCATAGTTTCAAAGTAAGGGATTGCCTATTTGAGAAAGGAAGGGAGATATGTTTTCTCACAGAGAGTTATGAGTCTGGGATTCTCCTGCAAAAAGCAATGGAGCGGAGTCTTTGAACATTCTTTGAAGCAGAGATTGATAGATTCTTTACACCAAGTGGATGAAAGAGTAATCTGATTAGCCATGAATAACGAATAACGGAGCAGGCTTGAAGGATCAGGTAGCTGAATCTTACACCTAATTCATATGTTCATATCTATGTTTCTATACTCTCCAATTTGCAACTTTCTCTATTATTCTATGAGTTATAACTTTGCCCACAACTCTTTTGCACAGCACATTATCTAATGTTTTCTGGAGGTCCATGTGCACTACTTCCACAGCAAAACCCCATCAACCATTTCTGTTGCAGCCAAAAAGCACCAGCTAGTTGGTTAAGCACAGTTTTAAGGAAGTGGTGACTTCCTTAATTTGCCAAAATGACAATGAATTCTATTCCTGAACTATCGTTTCTTAAATCTTCCCCAATACAAATCTATTGGTCTGTAATTACTGGGTTTCTTTTTAATTGCTTTGTTTTGAACAAGGCTCAAATATGCAGGATTCTGCTCTCATTTGACACCACCCCTTGGTCTAAGGAAGACTGCAACACCCTTTGAGGGCATGCTTTGTAAATCTTTGACCGACAGATACCATAACTCCTAATATCCTCTGGGAAGTTGGTGAGACAAGGTTTCTTATCATTGGTATGAAACCATGAGGCATAATTTCTGAGTATTGTGAACCCGATAGTGTGTATATCTATGGAACATCTGTCGAATTATCACTGTGCTTTACTCAAGTTTTGTTATCATGTTGGCTGAATATACTAATCATCTTTCTCTTCATGACATTAGAGTAAGTTATTCAAATTATTCAACAGAATAACATATTTTCTCCTGTGCTTATTTTAAATTTTATAATTAATTTGAAATGTCAAGGAACTAAGTAAAATCTCCAAATATCACATAGCTTCTCAGTCTTTAAAAGAAAAGTATTTTGACTTTGCTGTGTTTGCAGGGGCCTGCATTGGGCCAGAGACAGATTAAGTAAGTACTCATCCAATTGGCTGAACTGGTCCTCACCCTCAACAAGTCCTCCTTCAAATCCACCCACTTCCTTCAGACCAAAGGGGTAGCCATGGGTACCAGCACGGGCCCTAGCTATGCCTGTCTCTTTGTTGGGTATGTGGATCTGTCCACATTCGCAGCTACAGCGGCACCATTCTCTACCTTTTCCACTGCAACATCGATGACTGTATTGGTGGTACCTTGTGTTCCTACGAGGAGATTGAACAGTTCACCAATTTCAGAAACACCTTCCATCCTGACCTCAAGTTCACCTGGATCATCTCGGACACCTCCCTCCCCTTCCTGGACCTCTCCATCTCCATTTCCAGCGACCAACTCAACATGGACATCTACTTCAAACCCACCGACTTCCACAGCTACCTGGACTGCACCTCCTCCCACCCTTCCTCTTGTGAAAATGCTATCCTTTAGTCCCAATTCCTCTGCCTCTGCTGCATCTGTTCCCAGGACGACCAATTCCACTCCAGAACATCCCACACGGCCTCCTACTTCAAGGACTGCAATTCCTTTCGCACGTGGTCAACAATAACATCCAGCACATCTTGTCCACTTTCCGCACCTCCACCCTTGAACCCAACTCCTCCAACCGCAACTAGGACAGAACCCCTTGACCTCACCTTACACCCGACCAATCTCCAAATGCAACACATCATCCTCCGCCATTTCTGCTACCTACAGTCAGATTCCACCAGAGATATATTTCCCTCCCCACTGCTTTCAGCATTCTATAGAGACCATTGCCTCTGCAAATCCCTCGTTAAGTCCACACCCTCCACCCACCAACCAACCCTCCACTCCCAGCACCTGTCCATGCCACCACAGGAAGTGTAACACTTGCACCCACACCAACCCCCTCAGCTGCATCCAAAACCCCAAAGGATCCTTCCACATCTGGCAGAGATTTTCCTGCACTTCCAAACACCTATCTACTGTGTCAGTTGCTCTTGATGTGGTCGCCTGTACATTAGGGAGACAAGTCATCAACCTGCAGAATGTTTCAGAGAACATCTCCGGAACATATGCACCAATCATGCTCACCACCTTTTGGCCAAACACTTCAACTCCCCCTCCCATTCCGTCAAGGATATGCAAGTCTTGGGCCTCTTCCATCACCAAATTCTAGCCACCTGACGCCTGGAGGAAGAACACCTCATCTTCCGCCTTGGGATGCTCCAACCATATGGGATCAATATCGATTTCATCAATTTCCTGATGTCTCCACCCCTCCAACTCAGCACCGCCCTCTTGAACTGTCCTATCTGTCCACCTTTCTTCCTACCTATCCACTCCACCCTCCACTCCGACCTATCACCATCAAACCCCACCTTCATCTAGCTATCACATCCCCAGCCCCACTTCCCCTCCCATTTATCTCTCAGCCCCCTTAACATATCACCTCCCCCAACATTCCTGATGAAGAGCTTATGATTGAAATGTCGACTCTCCTGCTCCTCGAATGCTGCCTGACCAGCTGTGCTTTTCCAGCACCACATTTTTTGACACAGATGAAGTAATGCTACCGAGATGACTTCTGTTCTGGACCCAGTCTGTTGCAGGAGGAGGAGGAGATGGTTGGATGAATGTCCATGACACTGATGTGTTTCTGGGACTAAGTGCCAATACATCTAGATGGAGTATGCATTTTAAAAAAGCCAACAACATTTTTGGTTTTAGAAATAAGCACAGAGAGTAGACATATATAGAATATTTTTGTAAAAATACAATCAAGTGTTTAGGCCCATTAAAAGATGAACTGTGATTATGGGAACAGTTACTGAAAACACTTAAAAGCATCACTCTTTCTCGTCTGTAAACACCAGATCTCAGAAGCTAAGTAAACACAGGCCTGGTTAGTACTAGGTGCAATAGACTAGGGGCTCTTGTGGTGTAACAGTGTCTACCTCCAAGTTAAGTAGACCATTGGGTCCAGAGATGTGTAATAACACACCTGAACAGTGGGAAAATAGTTGGAAAGGAGCTGAAGCCATTTGATTGTGTAGACCATCTAGGGTGAGACTAAAGATTGGAAACTTTCTGAGCAGGAACTAGAAATGTTGTGATTATTTTTCACTAGAACAGAGGACACAGGGGATTTTAAAACTTCAATATTCTGATATGGTGATTTGAGAAAGGTTGTTTTCTCTTTTTGGAGATTCAGTGTTTAGAGGCCTGAGTGAAAATGGTGGAACTTAGTCAGAGCCTACTGCCTCAGTGCTCACAACCACTTGGGGCCCCAGCCTGCACTTTGGGAAACAGTGGCTAAGGCTGAGAAGACAGCGGATTGACTCTTCAGAAAGAACACCTTTCGTTCAGCAAACAAAAGAATTGAACTTATATAACTGTTCACAACCACAAGGCATTGAAGAACACATTGCAACAAATGTATCTTTTTTCTTACTAATCCAATAAGAAATATTGGAGCCAACTTGCACATATCAAGGTTCTCTACACTGCAATGTAATTAATGGTGAACAGCAAACTCCCCTGCTCTTTGAATATTACAATGGAATCTTTTGCTCAGAGAGCTCACGGACTCAAAGCTGACAATGTGGGTGAATGTCTGGAATGGAGCAGTGGCAGGTTATGTAGGAGACTGAATGGGGGAATTGGAGATGGAATTTATCCTGGGTAATTCACTTCTGGAAGTCCAGGATAGACCTTCATCAGTTCTTACATAATTAACTTTTCTGGACTCTGACTGGAGAGCACAATCTTGAGAACCCAGCTTGCCTATCATGCAGTAGCTCCCTTCTGTAATAGCCCAATAGAAAGCACATTCATCACATTGGGTAACAACACAGCATTCTATCTCTGAATAAGGTTGAAACAAAGATTTGGCCATTGATGATTCAAGGATTTATGCTGAAATTATGAATGATCTAATCCTTAGATTTAAACAATGTATCTAAAGTAACCTTTATAGAAGTTGAGAAATTCAGGCCTTAAAATCGAATTAGCAGTTAAACTGAATTTGAGTCACATTGCATGATAAGTAGACTGAATTGCTAATGACTTAATTACCTCATTGTACAGCCACAAGCTCAGGATTTCAGAATGGTTTGAATGCATTTCTCTGCAGGAGCAATGCAAGCCTTCCTGTAGTCAGTATTTGTTCATTCGATTCTACACACAGCTTTAAAGGTTAGTGTTTGATCACTTCTGGTGGCATATGTCTGTTTACAGCTTAAACTCACAGGTAATGAGAAAGAACATTGTAAAATATGAAGGCAATGGAATTTGAAACATGATTTCCTCTGGTGAATACCTGGTTATTCATAATCCTTAACATGAAGGATTCTTCCACAACCATTTCAATTAATTATTCATTTATTTTATTGGATCTTGCTGTGCACAAAAACACTTTCACATTTGTTACCCCAGGGGTTGTTAAGGTAGGGTCTTTAATTATATTCCAGGTGGAGACA
This sequence comes from Chiloscyllium punctatum, assembly GCF_047496795.1. Lineage (NCBI taxonomy): Eukaryota > Metazoa > Chordata > Chondrichthyes > Orectolobiformes > Hemiscylliidae > Chiloscyllium > Chiloscyllium punctatum. The sequence goes on along the minus strand of NC_092747.1, from coordinate 114,096,875 downwards.
GACAGATTTCCAATCAGGAACAGAACCAAGGGTTTTGGGGAAAAGGCAGGAAAGTGGTGTTGATGATTATCAGATTAGTCTGATCTCATTGAATGGCAGTATACATTCAATGGTCTGAATAATCTTCTTCTCTTCCTACATCTCATAGAGTCATAGTGTCATAGAAATGTACAGCACAGAAACAGACCCTTTGGTTCACTTAATCCATGCTGACCAGATATCCTAACGATCCTAATCTAGTCCCAAATGCATCATAATAAGTCTGAACAAGTTACTAGGCTTTAGAATTAGTTCAATAGCTGTAAAGTGGAAGGAGCAATATGGCCATTTGTGACCATGAGTTAGTCCTCTAAGCAATATGGCCATTTGGCCCGTATCCCTCTAAACCCTTCCTATTCATATATCTATACAGATGTCTTATAAATGTTGTGATTGTACTGGCCTCCACCACTTCCTCTGGTATCCCATAACCCTACAACAATGACCTAATCCTTGTAGTGCTATGGTAGCATCCCTACCTTTGGGCCAGAAGCCAGTGTTGAAATCCTATATGTGCCAGAAATGCATCATAATAAGTCTGAACAAGTTACTAAGCTTTAGAATTAGTTCAATAGCTGTAAAGTGGAAGGTGCAATATGGCCATTTGTGACCATGAGTTAGTCCTCTAAGTGGTGTGTGAAAGCAAGATTAGGAATGAGAAGAGATAATTGAGTCCTTTGGTGATCCAACCAAACGCTCACATTTTATTCCTATAAACATCTAGCCCAAAACCACTGTGATCATAGTGAGAGTGAGTACTGAACAGGTAACACACATTATGAACATAGTGACAAATAAACCATTGAGAAGTACAATCCAAACAAGATAGAGCAAAAAAACCAAAAGAACTGTGGATGTTGGAAATTTGGAAAGATATGTGTGCCAAAGAAGGGCCACTGGACCCTAAACATTATTTCTCTCCACAGATGCTGTCAGACCTTCTAAGATTTTCTAGTAATGTCTGTTTTTGATCCAAACAAACTGATCTCAGTACTGATGTTACAGCTTCATTTTCTCTGCTGAGCCTTTGTCTTGCATCCCAATACTTTCTGACAATAGCATTACCAAATTATATCACTGGAGATGTTCTGTCCAAGACTAGCATGATTATAGATTTATGGCCAATTTATGGAAATATATTTTACATCATATATCTTTTCTCAAAAATTACAACATATTGAAAAATGACCATGAATGGATAGATAGGTGTGTGTTTAGATCTGTCACATCAGCTCATGCTTGTTGATCAGGATTGATTTGTTCTCCTTGAATAGGAGGGTTATCCTTCTCTCAAGAAAGTTCTTTGCATCAAGCAGGTTTTAGAATCTCACATTGACTGCTCTCCTGTAGGCTTGCTCATTGATCTTCTAGATTCTGGAGGATACAGTTTGATTTTTGATTTGATTTATTGTTGTCACCTGTACCTAAGTACAGTGAAAAATTTGTTTTGCAAGCAGTACAGTCAGATCATAGCAAACAAGGGCTTACAGATCATAAGATGCATAGACAGTGCGAGGCATACAAGGTTACGACTGCTCAGAAAGTGCACAATAGCAAATTTGCTAGGAAGAGCAGTGTTGCACCCTGGTCTGCCAATTTCCAAACTCCTGCTCAGGTATATCCTGTGGGCAATGGTGTAAACTCATCACTTTCTGGTTAGTTAATACATCTCTCCCTTGGAAACAGATTAAGTTGCCAAATGTGAAAAGCAATCAGCAGAAAATTATTTTCTTTCGTACTCCTTCTGCCCTCCTCTACCCATCCTCCTCCTCCTCCTGCCCCCCCCCCCCTCCCCCAGTGGATTGAGAGGCCTGTTGTTAATGGCGAAGGAGGAAGTCTGCAATCTATTTCCAGAATGTCAGTGAAGATATGCAATCCACGTCTCCAGAGCCCGAAGCAAAGCTGAGAAGAATGTTAGAGATTGGAGGTTTGAAAACGGTCACAATGAGAAAGAATATGGAGTTCAATTTTAATTTCGCTTTTAGCATCCGAAATTTGCATGGTTGAATCAAGTTAGTTGAGTCAGTTTCACCGTAAAGCTAGAAATAGAGAGCAGTCAAATTCCAGATAGAGAGTAGTTTCAGGCACATTTGTTCGGTTGTTGACGGGGATGATTGTAACACTATAATGAGCTGCAATGAGTGAAAGACAGATTTCTTCTTTCTGAAGACGGTCAAGGTGCTATAATTTGACATTAAAATGTTCAGACTAAACAAGACCGTCCATTATCAACACATCTGCAGCAACAGGTTGAGTGACTCACTTCCTAACCCCTGAAAGTGTCCATTATTTATAAGGATCAACTACACTGCTTACCTTGATAGCTACAAACTAGGCAAATAGCTCCACATCGTCCACCATGGCGCAGTTAGTTTGATCTCTGCCCCTCACACTAGATTCAATACTTATTGCTGCCACCAGTGTTTCAGTGTGAGTGCAGTGTTTCCCAGCTACAGTGATGCAATGCTGAATCTCGCCATGATGCCTTCAACAGCGCCTATCTCCTCACTGTATCCATCAAGGAGACCCACAATCACAATGGAGTAGGAAAACATTGGCCTCGAAATCTCCCTCATCACTCCACCACCACCCCACGCCCCCACCCCCGTACTCTAGCCCATCTTTGTAAGGACCATCGTTGATCAGGGACAACATTCCCAGAATTCTCTGAAGCTTCTTTGCTTTGTGAGTCTTGAGAGACTGGGAAGGTATGAGGTTTGAACCCTGTTCCCAAAGTCCCATGAGTAAAAAAAAGCAAATCTCCAGCAAGTAGCGCTCCCCCTCATCTTCTGGGCCACTAAAAAAAGCTTCTGAGTCTCGGACTAACCCTCGTCTTGGTTGATATGAAAATGTTTATGGCCATGACAAGACAGATTCGTATCACCGCCTGTCCCACATCTCGAATTATGTCAAACTTCTTAAGCGTGCTTTTCGGTACGACCATCCAGATCCGCTCGATACTCGGAGTTTGTTCAAGTTGAAAGGGATTCGGAGGCGAGGCGTTGATCTTGTGGAGCTGGTCCAGTTTCATTTGCCAATATTGGAATGTAAAATATAACTACCGCCCTGTTCTCCACAGAGAGATGGAGCCCCAGCCGTGATGGAAGACTTTTATCACACTAACTGATGAGTGGCATTTTAGGGTCAAAGCCGATCTTCACTCTCTGGGAACAACTAGAGATGGGCAATAAATGTGGCTTTGACAGCAACACTCCGTACACAATCAATATTTTTGAAAGGGATTCATGCATGCATCAGTTGGAGCAAAGTTTTCATTTTGGGTACAGTTGGTAATCCGGACCTATAAAGGGTGGTTACATAGGAGCATCACTGCCTCCGAGTTACGTTCCAAGCTCCATAGTATCTTAATGTGAGATACATCGCCAGTCCTTCTTTATGTTAGGTCAAAAACTTTCTTGGCAGTACTGTGTGTACGCGCCAACTCCAACCTCCCACCAACCCCACCAAAAAAACAGTGGGTCAAGAGGTCGTTGACCACCACCTTCTGGAGAGCAATCAGGGATGGGTAATACCTGCTGGTCTAGGGATTGCTTGAAATGCTTTCTCCCCAACCCTATTAGTTGCATATCGCCCAACATAAATCAGACAGGTTTTTTTTTAAAAGAACGGAGTATTAAAAATAGCCTTCCTAAAAGTGGTTACTGGATGCAGCTTGATTACTCCAGCTGAAGTACCACAAAAATGGAGCATTGCAATAACTTGCTTTACTGCCTGAGTAATCAGAATTTAAATAACTGAAAATGACTAATATGTTGCACACCAGCCTCATTAACAAATGGTACTGTTATCAATTTCCTAGTGAATTTAAAATAAATTACACTAAAAGGCTTTTAAGGCCTTCCTATTAGCGTCCTTGCATTCAACGCCTCAACTTTCAGAGCCTCAGCGACGGACTGCAAGAGGTACTGTTAGCTGAAACGGCCAGTTGTGATGTACTGTCTTCAGTTTGGACAATGTCAGTTGGACGGCTGGGAACAGATTTTAACGCAAAGGATAGCGGAAACTCGGCTTGCGCTTTGCCCCTGAAATGCGCCAACCTTTTCATTCTGGTTTGGTAAATTTTATTATACTTTTCCCGGATGTATTCATCATAAATTTAAGTAAATTATACATTTAATGCAGAAGCACATTGATCAAGTCATATTCGGTAATAATTAAAGGTTAATAGATTCAAATAATTATACTCAAACTTTCACGTTTATTTGGATTATTACCAGAAAGAAAACAATATTTAGTTGGATCCTAAAGCATACATTGATTGTAAATGATTACATGATATTTAATTGGATAATTACAAGTGTTTATTTACATTTAATTGGATTATTTTAATCAGACACTAATTCAATTATTGCAATCAATGATGCATTTCATTGGTCTATAAACATTTATATTAAAAGGGTATGATAATATAGTGCATGGATTTAATTGGATTATGATATTAAAGGGCATTATTTGTTCTTCGTTTATATATTCAATCAGGCTTTTATAAAATTCCATTCTTATATTAAGTGTGATTGTTATAATCAGCATTTTTTTTAATGATTACAATCACATCTGTATATTTAGTCAAATTATTAGTCAGTCAATCAGTTATATAAACATTTCTTCCTTTTGAAGTAGGGACAATTCAGAATGCCTTTGCCTGTGACAAGGAGGAGCTCCGGTATGTCCAGGACACCCAGGGGATAACAATCTTGTTACAAATTGATATATTGGTTTAATTACTGGATTGTTTCTAATCAATTAACTAGGGTATTTTATCTAAGCACTTGAAATGAGTTTGTCAGTAGAATAGCCGTGCATGAAAAGAACCTTTTGTAGCAGGAAAACGAGAGCTGCAACATCAATAAATTGACTCTCTCCATCCAGATCGGGCACTATAATCTGCCCCGTTCAAATTTATTTAGACCTTGTAGGAATTTCATGTGTCAAATGTGCCATTATTAGACAACTTTAATTAGGCTGCTGTGCCTGCTGCTGCTAACAAGTATTTAATTAACTTCAGCCCAGGGTAATTAGCTTTAGATAGCTGATGATTTCGTGTCTCACCTTCTGTAGAGACTCAGCTAGGGTTTTTTTTTTGCAGTTTGTCCTGCTGACAGGGTAATGGATAGGATCTCTCGGAAACATAATGTCAAGGCTGACTAGTCTAATCAAAGGAAGACAGCAGACGATAAAAGAGAAAATAATGACTGTCGGGTCTTGGTCCGAAAGTGCAACAAAAAGACCACAGATCAGATGGATGAGCACAATAGGCCGCTGAAAAAGAAAGGACGGGGTAGAAATGCGATTTAGCTTGTAGTTAGGAGTAATGGATGAAGACAGGGAAGGTTAGGTGCTAACAAGGGCTAAGGAGGGGATTACAGGATTTGGAAGGGCTTGCTAAAGAGAGAGGAGAGTGGGAAATCGACGCTGAAGAGTGTTTGGAAGATGCAGTTAGAGCAGATCCGCAACTCGGTTTACAGCAAAGCAGTGCAAATATAATTCCTACTGCATGGCTAGTAGTCACAAGCCAGAAAGAAAATCATTCATCTGTTGGTCAGAGATAGACAACAGTGAGGCGAAAACAAACACATCACTATTGTCCCAAACACGAGACAGCAAAAAGAAAGCTACTAAGTAGTGTTGAATGGTTTAAGGTAGTCAAACTATCAAATTTGCTTTCAAAGTCAATAACCTGAAAACTAATTGGATTGTAAACCCGGTGAATTTTCTTTTCAAGTGGAGTTAACTTGGGCTGGATGGACTGCATTCAAGAGAAAGTCAGAAAAAGTGGGGGTTTTTTATTGACACCTCCTCCTACAAATGATTTGTGTGCATATAATGGGGCTGCAATCTGGAAATAAAGCCCAGAATAAAAGATAGCGTGCAGTAGTGAGAGGAGAGGAATTGTAGCATATTCACAGAAAACGCGAGTTATTTCTGGGTGCGGATATCCAAACAATTGAACGTCACTCTCCCTTCCGATTGCTGATCAGGAAGCGTTGAGCTGTAATGGTGTAATGCAGATAACTTTAAACTTGTGTTTAAAGAAGACGCAATGAAGAACTGAATTCAAAACTAAATAAAGATTGCTATTGATTGAAATCCTCTCAAACTTCGCAATATTCTAGAGATATGGTTTTTTGCCGAGATGTAAATGATGTTTAAACTTAACTGACGAGTTGACAGAGTCCATCTGCCTCCTCCTGGTTTACACTTCTAACAATCAAGATCGATAATATATCCTGAACGTAATTCATTCCTGAAATGTTTCTTCTTGGGTCTATAGTCTATAGTCTAATCGCAGATCCCAACTATGTCCAATCTATTAGAATCTTCAACTTCCTGATCCCCTTCTGTGGGTTAACGTACTCGCCGGCGGCAGAAATTGCATCGTTTATAATGCTAGATACACAGGCCGAGGTGTTGTGCCAAGTATTAATTTTTGTATTTTCATATTAACTGTTTTCGGTCTAATTTATGTTGAACATTGTTAAGAATTGTTGCATTATAAGTAACAATAGCGAGACTTTGCAGTTCTATCGAGGACACAGTTCAGGATGTGCATCCTGTAAAATAATTATCTATTTTAATTACACAATTTTTGTTTAGCAAATATGGAATGTAATTACCAAGGATACACTGTTTACCGATTAATGAGAGAGCTGGCAAAAAGACAAAATGTGTTTTTTTTTCTTTTTACAGCATTTACATAAATTAGCATTAGCAATCAGTCAGTGGATAGTCCCACAGTGAACAATAGACTTAACTCGCATTTTCTAAAAGGGGTTTAAATCGGGCCGCTTCGTTTCTCTCATTTATACAAAGTTCCAAAATCGAATAGGACATCCAGAAGTTTTTTTTTGGAAGGGACCTCGCTTTTTTTTGCCTAAACTACAATTTGCAATTTATTTAGAGCCTGCAGTGGTGATTGCTACTTATGACAGCAATTGCGTTGTCAAGTTCTCTTGGTGAGTAAGTGCCTTGATATGTCATGCCAAGTCCTGTCAGACGCTATCCAGTTTTTGCATGTGAACAGGTCAGCTCCACATGATTCGGCATATCATTTTCAACTGACAAATCCATTAGGGTTATTCAATTTGCTGATGACGTCTTCACTAGCGGAGAGAGCGAGAAATAAGAAAGCTCCACCTAATCAAATAACCCAAGCAATTTGCTATCACGCTCTAAATAGCAATCCTTTCGCTTCTCTAGAATCATTTCACCGCGGTTCGAAAGAATTCTTTTCCACGAGGAGACTGGGCAAATGAGTTAAATCTTAGGGTTTCACATCTATCTGAAGATAATTGTTCTAAATACCAGCCTTTGTAAACTCCAACCAGCTTCCTGACAAGTTTGAGTGGCCCACCCTCAAAGTACAGAATTTAGGAATCTGGATATCCAGTTGTTTTCAAAAGAACCCGAACTTACCACTTCAGTTCCTCCAGAGGCAGAACTGGTGATATCTCATTTCCAAATATCCAACCCAGCATCCCATTTCTTAAGAGAGGGCCAGTGGCCGAAGACAAGCAATGGCTTCAGGCTTGTATCGAAGTTCCTACAAGTGGATGTTACCTGCCTGGAGACGAATGCTCCGTCTTTCTGTTTCACTCGAGCCTGTTCCAGTTTATACAAAACGCAACAATAAGCCACTGAACCCATTGTTAATGTTCAACCTTTCCCCCATAGCTGAAGTGTAAATGAAGTGGGAACTACAAAAGTGTGGACAGGGATTAGCAGGCATCACCACAACACCAAGGCACTTCCAAAAGAATGGGAAAACAGGATAATTATCTGGTTTAATTCCTCGCGGTATCCTTGCGATTTATAGAGTGGCAGAGTAACATTAACATTTAACTGTAACCCACTAACATCGACTTAATCCTGAAGGAACAACCAAATGTTGAAATATTTAAACTTGTATATGTGAATACTGTTGTCATTCACGAGTTTCTGAATGGTGACACATGCCCCCAAAAATATACGCTTACCCCCATGCCATTATGATTCATTAAAAGCCTTCCAAGCAACAACAATAAGTAAGCCGCACTAAAATCCCCCAAAACTTCACCAAGGATGGTGAAGTTATTGTTACATAAAGCCTTTTTTTTTACACTTTGATTTATTTTTTAAATAGAAGAAAACAATAGCCTAGTCTGTTTCCCCAAACTCGGTGACCCAAGACCAATAAAATGGAAAGGATTACATTTTAGAACATGTGGCCTATCTTTATTGGTGCATTTCTGCAAAGGTTAGACTCAGCAATCCAGTTCATATCTTTAATGTCACCCAGTTAAAGCAGCGGCAGACTCAGGAGCTCCTTCCATCCACTTTGTCAATGGGAGATGATTGATAGATATCTATGATATTTTTGCCCAATTAAAAAAAAATCGACGTGTTTAAAAGAAAGAGATGGATTTATTTTAATAATTGTTACCTATCGTAATCACTTCAAAAAGAACAGTAATTCGATCAGTTTCGGGGTATTTCTCAGGGTAATCTCTCTCTCTCTCTCTCCCTCTCTCTCTCGTTTTCTCTGCCTGCTCTATTGACCTTGCTGACATGGTTAACAATTCACGCCAGTCCAAGACCGCCACTCTCTGTGACAAAGAGCTTTCCTGTTTCTGGCAGGTAAGTTTCCCCGCAGCAGGGGGTTTATCCGTCAGGCCCCCAGTGAATCCTTAAGGCCCTGACAGCTGGATCTTTTGTTTCATCTCTCGCACTAACTTCGGGATCCTTTTTTCTCCGTTTTAATTTCAACAGGTGGCAGTCTTTGAATTGACCGAAGTACAAAGATGCATTCATTGCTGAAATCGCACTATCAAAGTGTTGTCACACTGCTCTTCGGTCAATCCGTGGCACAACTCCCAGTGAAAGCCCAGCCAAAAATACAAAGATTTATTCACAATCAAAGATGTGTATCATTTAGTAACACTCATTAAATGATTAAGTGCAACTTATTTGAATTACCGGGTTCTGCGGGAGAGTCAAAAGGAGTCTGTGCATCTCTGGGAACCAGTTATATAATACCAGAGCATTTTCATGGGAAAGGGTTGTTTCTGACAGATATTTCAGGTCCTGCCAGAATAAAGAAACTTCACCTCCTTCCTCACTTAACCCCTGAATGACTGACTTGATTCACTTGGAGGGTGTTTCTTTTCCCCCCTCCCCATATGCTTGTCTCCTAAAACCACGAACAGTTTATTACAACAACAGCAGAACCTGCACCCCACCCACCCACACCCCAATCCGCAGAAAACCCCGATGGAACTCTCAGCTTGTGGTGAATTCAGTTTCCATGCTTAGTGGCGACCGGTGACTGGAGAGAATGTAATCTAAGACTTGAGCAAAATCTCTCTCTTCACAGAGCAGGCTGAACTCTCCACGGCCAGTACCAGAAGAACAGCAACTGTTTCAAATCACAGCCTGGATTTAAAAACAAAACTGCATATATGTCTATACATACATGTAAAACTACAGCCAAAAGCCAATTACCAAGCAATGGAACAAGGTGCAAGAAGCACCGTTACTGAAGGGAGAGTTTCTCATGGCGCCCGGTCAAAATTGCTCACCATTCTCATCAACCTCATAAAATCCGAATGTGGCAAAATATCGAGTTTACAGTATTGGAGCAGATCATTCGGCGCAACATGAGATTGCTCCTACTCCTTGCTCCATACCTCCCACACTTGTTTATCTAACTTCCTCTGAAATGTAGATTTTTAAAAAAATTTTCAACTCCTCAGATACTGAAATAGCCCATCTTGACATACTGTAAGAAGGTGGGATTTGAACCCAGATCCTCTGGTTCAGAAACAGGAAAATTACCACTGCACAAGAACTTGTCCCAAAACTTTTATTGGCCATAAACGCTTCATTTGGTAAAGTTGCACATTCTCACCAGTCTGTGGGTAAAACAAAATTCTCCTGAATTCCCTCATGGATATTTTTTAGGCACTAGCTTAGAATAATGACTTAAAGGTTTAGGCTCTCCCACAAGCAGAAACAACTGTTCTGTGTTTACTTTGTCAGAAGCAGTCTTCATATTACAAATCTATAGCATATCACCATTCAACCTTATCTTATTTACAGAAAAAATAGATAATTTGTTCAGTCCTTCAGTACTCACTTGCAATTTTTGTTTTATTTTATCACACAATGGGGGCATCGCTGGTAAAAGTCTGCATCCCTCGCCCAAGGACTGCTTTCTTGAAAAACTGTAGTCAGCTCTTTCACAGTGCTGTTAGGAAAGGAGATCCAGGATTTTGATCTAGAAAATGAGAAAAAGTATGACATCACTCCAAGTCTGGATAATGTGTGACTTGGAGGGCAAGTTTCTAGTAGTGCTGCTCTCGTACATCAGTTGCCCTTGTCCTTCTAGATGGTAGACGTTGCAGCTTTGGAAGGTGTGGTAGAAGGAACGTTGGTGAGTTCCTGTAGTGCACCTTCTAACAATTTGCTGTCCCCGTGTGTCGGTGGTGAATGAAATAGATATTTAAGTCAAAAATGGGGTGCTGGTCAAGTGGAGGTGCTTTATCCTGGATAGTGATGAACTTCTTGACTGTTTTTGGAGGTGCACTTATCTGGTAAAATGGAGTATTCTATCACATTCTTGACTTGTGCTATATAGATAATGGACAGGATTTTGGGTGTCACAATGTGAGTTACACTCCTTTAGAGTTCCTAATATCTGATCTGTTCTTTTACACAAAGTATTTATATGGCTTATCCAGTTCAATTTATGGGCAATAGTAATGCTCGGGATATTGATAGTAGGGAATTTGAATAATTTAATTTTTAAAATACAATGTATGATATGATTAGATTCTCTCCTAATTGAGATGGTCTTTGCCTGGTGTGCATGTCAATGACTACTTGTCAGCATGAGACTGAATGTTGACCAATTCGTGTTGTATATTGTCATGGACTACATCAGAACGTTTTTATATCCAGCAGTGTTCTTATACAGAACTGGATTCTTTTTCTGCATGATCAAAAATCTGGTGGCTTTTTTTTTCATTGATTAACCACCACCAGTAAACCAACCATGCTTTCCATTTAATTAATTTATATTCAAGGCCCATTAAGGGCAATACAGGCCACCAAAAGTATGGGAAAGGAAGGGGATAAATCACCCAAATCAACCTGTTCAGCGGTGTTATTGCACACCACTGGAGCAGGTAGAACTTGTACCTGGGCCTCCTGGCTTGGTGATCGGGATACAACCACTGTGCCACAAAAGCTCTATCTGATTGGTTTAATCATATTTTCTAATTAACTTGTTCTGAGGTGTTAGGACGCATCTCTGGAGCAGTGGGACTTGAACCCAGACCTCCTGGCTTAGAGGTCAGATTGGATTTGTCCTACTTTTAGTTAGATATACAATCCCTACATTGTGCATGCAGGCCCTTACCCTCCGAAGAGTAACCCACCCAGATCCATTTCCCCTACATCTACACCAGACTAATACATCTAACCTACACATCCCTGAACACTATGGGCAATTTAGCATGGCCAATTTACCTAACCTGCACGTCTTTGGATTGTGGGAGGAAACCCACGCAGACATAGGGAGAATGTGCAAACTCCACGCAGTCATTCGCCCGAGGCGGGAATCGAACCCGGGTCCCTGGCGCTGTGAGGCCCCAAAGTTGTTGTTTCAATATAGTAGTTGTTGGGATATACCTGGACAATATACCACACTATTGGAGAGATGTCAGTAACAAATAAATCAAATTACTTAATAATGCGTTGTTTCTTATAGCCTTGACTGTAGGAGCTCTTGTTGCACAGTGGTAATGTTCTTGCCTCTAAGCTTAGTGGCCTGGTTTTAAATCCCACCTACTCTAGAGTTATGTTTTAAAATCACTGAACAGGTTACTTAAAAATATTCCAAATTTATGTTAGTTCGTAGTAATGGTTATTTCTTATTGATGCGAAATATCTTTAAAGTTGAATGTAGGAGAATTTGTGGCACAGTGGTAGTGTCCCTAACTGGCCGTGAAGGCTCAGGTTAATGTTCTACCTTCTGCAGAAGTGTGTAATAACATATCTGAACAAGGTGATGAGGAAATATCTAACCTCGACTATGATGGGACTAAGCTTAGTAGATCTCGACGGATTGCCATCTTCCCTGATAACTCCTGTCAATTTTGAATCCGGCCATTGTATTTCAATTAGTGAATGCTGCAGCTCGCCAGCGCTAGACTTTTGAGCACAGAGTAAACCCTGAGCCAAGAAACTCAGGCCCCTGGGCAAATACTGACTGAAACAATGGGACTACTGTACTGTGAACAGTCAAGCAGTTTAATTACTCGTTCCTCGGTAAACTGTTTCCATGATTCACGAATCCTGCCTTAAACAGAAAACGCTGGGAGCTATCAATAACTTGACATCTCACTGCCAGCCTCCCCAGAAATGAACACTTTACATCCCAACCTTTTCTTTAAAGTATAACCTCTGTCCTGCCCCACGATCCTGAATTTCTCAAGTGTAACCGTGTATGAAAAGTTCAGGGTTCACATTTGTCTTCAACCTATCATCGTACTTCAAAGGTACCGTCAATGTATGTACAAAGTGAATCAGCCCGGTAACTAGCCTCAGTGCAATGTTTTATGACATTTCTTTTTCAATGATACCTTTTGGGAGGAAGTCCTAAATCCTGAAATTTGAGAGATATGTCTCAAGTTAGAGAGGGCATAATCCTTCACTCAGACAGTAACTCAGCTTGGCAATGATTCTGCCAAGTTTCACGAATATCTGGTTTCTACTACCTTGCCTCACAAGTTGATTGTCCACGTTTGCTTCCTCCTAATTTGTTTCTTTCCTCGTTTCCATGATATCAAAAAAAATGGGATCCGTCTAATCTAAACAGTGTGAAGAGTGGGAAGCACAAATTGTGATATGATGCTTACGTTCGATTGATTAAAGCAAGTCCGGTCTAGTCGACTCTGCTGGTCTGAAGCTGACAGTACAGGATCCAATGAGAATGTGTAAAATGGGTAGTTAACCTTTGCTAATCTTCACACGCTGTCAATCTGTGTACACGCCGGAGCTGTAAGAGCGGCCCTAGTAGGTGGGTGTAATTGTAGGGATCACTCATTCTGCAGTTACACTGATCAACTGCCTGTCACATTCATTATCTGGTTAAACGGTGTGAACAGTTAATGACACCGCCTAGGATCCTGGTATCTTTTAATGGTTACCAGTTATTATGACAAGAGATAGCTCTCATGCAATTTCATTTCGCCAGTAAATGCAAGATACCGCTGTATTTGAATAATGAAACTGAAATTTATTGCTAATCTCTGGAGAATAGATTAGTCTTTTTTGTCTCTCATACCTCATGCCTTCATTTCAAATAGTAAGAAAAGTCCAGCCACTTCTTCACCAGTGTTAGCATTGGTCAGGAATGTCGATTGTGCATTGTCAGCATAAGAGCGTCTGATTGTGGGACATGGACATTTACTGTGCCAGGGCCAAGTCATTTGCCCCATGTATGTGCTGTTTCTTTGAAAGGACTGCCAATTTCCAACCACAGTTGTGGATGTTCTCCCCCAAATCCTACAGATTAGTTCTTTTCAAGCACTTGTCCAGTTGCTTTGGAAAGTTCCTGTGCAACCTGATTCTACTACTCTCCCCCAACCTTTCAGATAGTGTGTCCAAGATATTAACAGCCCACTAGATGAAGAAATGTCTCATTATTTAGCCCTTTAGCTCTTTGCACAATTGTGTGAAAATGTGATCTCTGGCTAGTTGCGATGAAAGGGCAGAGACAATGGCCTAGTGGTATTATCACTAGGTTTTTTTAAAGCCAGAGTTTCCCAGGTCATGCTTGGGAACCTGGGTTTGAATCCCACCTTGCCAGATGGTTGAAATTGAAATAAAAATGTGGAGTTAGAAGCATAATGAATATTATGTAGCCATTGTGGATTGTTGGGGGAAACAGCTCAACTGGTTCACTAATGTATTTTTAGAAATGGAAACTGCTGTCCTTACCTGACCTGCCTGCATGGTTTCCAGGGGCCCACCTTAACCCCCCCCCCCCCCCCCCACCCAAGTAATGTGGTTGACTTTTAATTGCTCTCTGGGCAATAAATACTGGCCTAACCAGTGATGTCCACATCATACGAATACATTTTTTATAAAAAAGAAGGAAAGACAGCATAGCATGGTGGCTCCGTGGTTAGCACCAGGGACCCAGGTTCAATTCCAGCCTTGGGCGACTGTCTGTGTGGAGTTTGCACGTTCCCCCTGTGTCTGTGTGGGTTTCCTCCGGGTGCTCCGGTTTCCTCCCACAGTCCAAAGATGTGCAGGTTAGGTGAATTGGCCATGCTAAATTGCCTGTAGTGTTAGGTGCATTCGCCAGAGGGAAATGGGTCTGGGTGGGTTACTCTTCGGAGGGTTGGTGTGGACTTGTTAGGCCGAAATGCCTGTTTCCACACTGTGAGGAATCTAATCTAATGCAAATGGGGCCATGAAAACAAACAGAAGTGTATTTTGCATCGGTGTTTACTGTGGGAAACAACGTGGAAGATATAGAATGTAGGGAAATAGATGGTGACATCTTGAAAAATGTCCATATTACAGAAGTGGAAGTGCTGGATGTCTTGAAGCGTGTAAAAGTGGATAAATCCCCAGGACTCTGATCAGGTGGACCCTAGGACTCTGTGGGAAGCTAGGGAAGTGATTGATTGGCCTCTTACTGAGGCATTTGTATCATCAGTAGTCATAGATCAGGTGCAGGAAGGCTAGGGGTTGGCTAACGTGGTGCCACTGTTTAAGAAAGGTAGTAAGGACAAGCCAGGGAATTATAGACTGGTGAGCCTGACGTTGTGGCTGAAAGGGAGAAGAAAGAGGGTGGTGGTGGAGGGTTGTTTTTCAGACTGGAGGCCTGTGACCAGTGGAGTGCCACAAGGATTGGTGCTAGATCCACTACTTTTCATCATTTATATAAATGATTTGGATTTGAGCATAAGAGGAAGAGGTTGTAAGTTTGCAGATGACACCAAATTTGGAAGTGTAGTGGGCAGCAAAGAAGGTTACCTCAGATTACAACGGGATCTTGATCCAATGGGCCAATGGGCTGAGATGCGGCAGATGAAGTTTAATTTCGATAAATGCAAGGTGCTGCACTTTGGGAAAGCAAATTTTAGCAGGACTTATACACTTAATGGTGAGATCCTAGGGAGTGTTGTTGAACAAAGACACCTTGGATTGCAGACTCATAGCTCCTTGAATGTAGAGTCGCAGGGAGATAGGATAGTGAAGAAGGCATTTGGCATGCTTTCCTTTATTGATCATAGTATTGAGTATAGGATTTGGGAGGTCATGTTGAGGCTGTACAGGACATTGGTTAGGCCACTTTTGGAATATTGCATGCAATTCAGGTCTCCTTCATGCAGAGGCTGGTGCATGTATGAAATGAGCTGCCAGAGGAAGTGGTGGAGACTTGTACAATTGCAACATTTAAAATGCATCTGGATGGGTATATGAATAGGAAGAGTTTAGATGGATATGCGCTAAGTGCTGGCAAATGTGATGAGTTGAGTTTGGGTATCTGATCGGCATGGATGAGTTCGAACAAAGGGTCAGTTACCATGCTGTATGTCTCTATGACTCTAAGTATATAGTAACAATCTTCAGGAGACTATAAGGAGAATCATAAAGTTGATAGATAGGTGGTAGGTACAATCTAGTGTAAATAATTGCATTTGTTGCACATTAGGATAAATTAAATAAAGAGATAGTAAATACAAAATGGTAATCATGCCACCAATTTGTTTTTAGAAAGGAGGTAAGTGCTGGGAATGATTCTGCTTTTCTGTCATGACACTTCCTTTATAGCCAAAGAGTCATAGAGTCATAGAGATGTACAACACAGAAACAGACCCTTTGGTCCAACTCATCCATGCCGACCAGATATCCCAACCCAATCTAGTCCCAACTGCCAGTACCCAGCCCATATCCCTCCAAACCCTTCCTATTCATATACCCATCCAGATGCCTTTTAAATGTTGCAATTGTACCAGCCTCCACCACTTCCTCTGGCACTCCATTCCACTCATGCACCACCTTCTGCATGAAAAAGTTGCTTCCTAGGACCTTACCATTAAGTGTATAAGTCTTGCTAAGATTTGCCTTCCTAAAATGCAGCGCCTCGCATTTATCTAAATTAAACCCCATCTGCCACTTCTCAGCCCATTGGCCCATCTGCTCAAGATTCTGTTGTAATCTGAGGTAACCTTCTTCACTGTCCACTACACCTCCAATTTTGGTGTCATCTGCAAACTTAATAACTTTACCTCCTATGTCCATATCCAAATCATTTATATAAATTATGAAAAAATAGTGGACCCAGCACCGATCCTTGTGGCACTCCTCTGATCACAGGCCTCCAGTGTGACAAAACAACACTCCACCACCACCCTCTGTCTTCTACCTTTGATCCAGTTCTGTATCCAAGTGGCTAGTTCTCCCTGTATTCCACGAGACCTAATCTTGCTGACCAGTCTCCCTGGGGAACTTTGTTGAATGCCTTACTGACATCCATATAGATCATGACCGCTGCTCTCCTCTCATCAATCCTCTTTGTTATTTCTTCAAAAAACTCATTCAAATTCATGAAACATGATTTCCCACTCACACAGCCATGTTGACTATCCCTAATCAGTTTTTGCCTTTCCAAATATGTGTAAATCCTGTCCCTCCAGATTCCTTCCAACAACTTGCCCACCACTGATATCAGGCTCACAGGTTTATATTTCCCTGGTTTGTCCTTACCATCTTTCTTAAATAATGGTACCACGTTAGCCACCCTCCAGTCTTCTGGCACCTCACCTGTGACTATCGATGATACAAATATCTCAGCAAGGGGCCCAGCAATCAACTCTCTAGCTTCCCACAGAGTTCTAGGATAACCTGATCAGGTCTTGGGGCTTTATCTACCTTTTACGTGTTTCAAGATTCCAGCACTTCCTCCTCTGTAATATGGACATTTTTCAAGATATCACCATCTATTTTCCTACAGTCTATATCTTCCATATCCTTTTCCACAGTAAATACTGACGCAAAATACTCATTTAGTATCTCCCCATCTCCTGTAGCACCACACAAAGGATGCCTTGCTGATCTTTGAGGGGCTCTATTCACTCCCTTGTTACCTTTTTGTCCTTAATTATTTGTAAAAACCCTTTGGATTCTCCTTAATCTGATTTGCCAAAGCCAGCTCACGTTCCCTTTTTGTCCTCCTGATTTCCCTCTTAGGTATACTCCTACTGTCTTTATACACTTCTAAGGATTCACTCGATCTCTTCTGTCTATACCTGACATATGCTTCTTTCTGTTTCTTAACCAAACCCTCAATTTCTTTAGTCACCCAGCATTCCCTGTACCTACCACTCTTTCCTTTCACCCTGACAGGAATATACTGTCTCTGGACTCCCGTTATCTCAGTTCTGAAGGCTTCCCATTTTCAAGCTGTCCCTTTACCTGCAAACATCTGCCTCCAATCAGCTTTTGAAAGCTCATGCCTAATATCGTCACAATTAGCCTTCCTCCAATTATAACTTTAACTTTTAGATCTGGTCTATCCTTTTCCATCACTATTTTAAAACTAATAGAATTATGGTTGCTGGCCCCAAAGTGCTCCCCCACTGAAACCTCAGTCACTTGCCCTGCCTTATTTCCCAAAAGTAGGTCAAGTTTTGCACCTTTACAGAAGTGGGTACTGCAGATGCTGGAAATTAGAGTCAAGATTAAAGTGGTGCTGGAAAAGCACAGCAGGTCAGGCAGCATCCAAGGAGCAGGAAAAATTGATGTTTTGGGCAAAAGCCCTTCATCAGGAATAAGGCTGGGAGCCTCGGGGGGTGGACAGATAAGTGGGAGGGGGTGGGGCTGGGAAGAAGGTAACTGAGAGTTCAATAGGTGAATGGAGGTGGGAGTGAAGGTGATAACTCGGAGAGGAGGGTGGGAGCGGATAGTTGGGAAGGTAGATTGACAGGTGGACAGGTCATGAGGATGTTGCTGAGCTAGAAGGTTAGAACTGGGGTAAGATGGGGGAGGAGAAATAAGGAAACTGGTGAAGTCCACATTGATGCCCTGGGGTTGAAGGGTCCCAAAGCAGAAGATGAGGCGTTCTTCCTCCTGGTGTCGGGTGGTGAGGGAGTGGCGGTGGATGAGGCCCAGGACCAGCATGTCTTCGTCAAAGTGGGAGGGGGAGTTGAAATGTTCGCCCTCTGGGTGGTGGGGTGGATTGGTGCGGGTGTCCCAGAGATGTTCTCTGAAGCATTCTGTAAGAAGGCGTCCAGTCTCCCCAATGTAGAGGAGACTGCATCGGAAGCACCAGATACAATAAATGACATGTGGAAGTACAGGTGAAACTTTGATGGACGTGGAAAGCTCCTTTGGGACCTTGGACAGAGGTAAGGAGGGGGGTGTGGGCACAGGTTTTGCAATTCTTGCATTGGCAGGGGAAGGTGCCAGGAGGGGAGAGTGGGTTTTTGGGGGGCATGGACTTGACCAGGTAGTCGCAGATGGAACGGTCTTTGTGGATTGGGGTGGGGAGGGAAACATATCCCTGGTGTTGGGGTCCATTTGGAGGTGATGGAAATGTCAAAGAATGATACGATTTATGCAGAGGTTGGTGGGATGGAAAGTGAGGACCAGGCGTGTTCTGTCCTTGTTGCGGTTGGAGGGGTGGGGTTTGAGGGCGGAGGTGCGGGACGTGGGCGAGATGCGTTGGAGGGCATCTTCAACCATGTGGGAGGGAAAATTACAGTCTCTAAAGAAGGAGGCCTTCTGGTGTGTTCTGTGGTGGAACTGGTCCTACTGGGAGTAGATGGGAGTGGAGGGATTCCCAATTCACTCCACCCTACTCTCCTACCTATCACCTCCACCTCTACCTCCATCCACCTATTACATTGTCAGCTACCTTCTCCCCAGCCCCACCCCCTCCCACTTAGCTCTCCACCCCCGAGGCTCCCAGACTCATTCCTGAAAAAGGTCTTTTCCCCGAAACATCAATTTTTCCTGTTCCTTGGATGCTGTGCTTTTCCAGCACCACTCCAACCAGGTATTGCAACTTCTCTAGTAGGTACATCCACATACTGAATCAGAAAATTTTCTTGTACACTTATAACAAATTCCTCTTCATCTAAATCCTTAACATTATGACAGTCGCAGTCTATGTTTGGAAAGTTAAAATCCCCTACCATAACCACCCTAATATTCTTATAGTTAACTGAAATCTCCTTGCAAATTTGTTTCTCAATTTCCCACTGACTATTAGGGGGACTATAATACAATCCCAAGAAGATGATCATCCCTTTCTTATTTCTCAGTTCCACCCAAATAACTTCCCTGGATGTATTTCCAGGAATATCCTCCCTCAGTACGACTGTAATGCTATCCAGTATCAAAAACGCCACTCCACCTCCTCTCTTGCCTCCCTTTCTATCTTTCCTATAGCATTTGTATCCTGGAATGTTAAGCTGACAGTCCTAGCCATCCCTGAGCCACATTTCTGTAATTGCTATGATATCCCAGTCCCATGTTCCTAACTATGCCCTGAGATCACCTGTCTTCCCTGTTAGGCTTCTTGCATTGAAATAAATGCAGTTTACTTGATCAGTCCTGCCCTGTTCTCTGCTTTGTCCCTGCCGGCCCTGACTATTTGACCTGCTTCTTTTCTCAACTATCTCAGATTGATCTCTTTCCTCACTATCTTCCTGCGTCCCACCCCTTACTAGTTTTAAATCCTCCCAAACAGCTCAAGCAAATCTCCCTGCCAGTATATTAGTCCCCTTCCAATTCAGATGTAATCTATCCTTCTTCTACGGGTCACTTCTACCACAGAAAATATTCCAATGATCCAAAAATATGAATCTTTCTCCCATACACCAGCTCTTCAGCCACATATTCACCTGCTCTATCCTCCTTTCCCTACCGTCACTAGATCGTAGCACCGGAAGTAATGCAGATATTACTACTCTTGAGGACACCCTTTTTAAATTTCTGCCCAACACTCTCTATTCTCCCTTCAGAATCTCATCCTTTCCCCTTCCTATGTGGTTGGTGCCAATGTGTACAATGACCTCCTGTTGGTCCCTCTCCCCTTTTGAGGACATTCTGCACCCTCTCTGAGACATCCTTGATCCTGGCACCTGGGAGGCAACACACCATTCTGATTTTTCACTGCTGACTGCAGAAATATCTGTCTGTGCCCCTGACTAGAAGGTTTCCTAACACAATTGATCGCTTGGAACCCGATGTACCCCTCATTACATTGGAACCAGTCTTGATACCAGAAACATGGCTGTTCATGCTTGGCTGTTCCCCTGAAAGTCCAGCATCATCTACATTTTCTTGTATGTTTGTAAGTCTTTTTATTAACAAACCAGAACCTTTAAAATTACCCTCCTTATACTTAAGTCAGGGTTTTTATAGATTATTCATAAATAGTTGTTTGGTCATACAAAACTTAAATAAGACTGAAAAAAGGCACTTTTTAAACTTTTCCATCTAACACTCTTCAACAATTTGCTAGAATAGAAAGGAAACCAACATTTATACAGTATGAGAAGAGTGTGCTAATTGGTTGGCAAATAGATTCTGATCAGTAGAGAAATTGCCATGGATAATGCACTAATTAGATAATAAATGACAGTTAACTGCCAAGCATTGTCTAAGTTTTAAACCAGGTAAGTGATTTTTGATTAGTCAATGCATTTCCTGGAAAATGAAAAAATGAAAAAGACATGTCTGTCACCTGTTTTTATTGAGTTTTGGGTGCAAATGGGCCCTGACTATTGATATATGTACCTTCCAGTACATGCAAGGGCACCACACTGCAAGCCGAACTGATAATCCTAAATTGGTTATCAGCATAACTCTACTGGATTTTGAATTATTTAGCAAATGATTTCTAACTGCTGTATCACATCTCAAGTTGGACATGTTGTGTTTTGGACATGTTGAGTACAGCAGTGCCTTGCCTGTTATGAGCAGCAAAAGGGATAAGCTATTTGATATGATCCACCAATCTTTGGGATGTACAACCTACACACACAGCTTCACACTGGAACTAAAAATTCACATAGCGAGCTATTCATCTGTGTGATAGAAAAGAAATTACTTTCTGAATTGGTTGCAGCAAGCATTTAGTGATAATAACCATGCATATTGCTACTAAACATTAGCAGTGGGTGAGCTTCACCTGTTAATCAAACATTCAAGATACCTTACCCTTCTATGCTAATCAGAGATAGACTGCAAGCCAAAAGTAATGTAAGTAGGTCCATTCAGGAGTTTTCATGATATACGGAGAGAAATGCTCTAATCAGGATAGTTATTACCCAACTTTAGATGTGATTGCTGTTGGATGACATTTGCTCAATAATCATACATGTGCTAACAACCTTTCTGACAACAAATTCAGATTTGGCAGTCAAACTTCTAGTGTGGTGTACTTGCACATCTGGAAGCCAGACACACAAGAATCCTGTTATTTGCAGGCAAAGAGAAATAATATACCTTTAATAACACTTTAAAAGCTTCTGACTCTCCTGCAAGGGCATCATGATCTTAGGAACACCCCATCTCCATGTTTCTGTACAAGTCATATTTGCTTGGAAATCTATTGCCATTCCTTCATTGTGAGTGGTCAAAATCAGGACTAATGCTCGAACTGCCCTGTGATTGCACCTCTACCAGATGAACCACAGCAATTCATGAATTTGGCTTTTCATACCTTTTCTAGGATAATTAAAGATGAGTAATAAATGTTGGCTTTGCCAGTGATTGATACTCACATGCCATGAATGAATAATGATCTAATCGTGATATCTTTCTCTCCATTTAGAAAAACATTTTTTCATCACTATTCGCTTTTTAAAAATATTGTAATAAAATTCTATCCAGAAGAGCTCTTACACGCAACAGAATTTTTTTTCTCATCACCAGATCACATGCAGTAACTCTTTTCTATCAATGCTTTAGCTAATTATATGCCCAATTATCACTGTCTATTTATATAATATGCTTCTATTTAAGTCTGGTGATCAAGTACTTAACAAATTCATTTGCAAATCCACATTGTTATAATCCCAGCTGATATTATTAATGGACAAGTCAGATGCCCAACTGAATAGTTCATATTTTGTTTTGGTTTTAATACAATATAATAGAATCCCTATGGTGGGAAACAGTCCATTCGGCCCAACAAGTCCACACTGATTCTCTGAAGAGCATGCCATCCAGACTCACACCCCTACCCTAACCCTGCATTTCCCATGACTAATCCACCTAGCCTACATATCCCTGGACACTATAAGCAATTTAGCATGGCCAATTCATTTAACTTGTACATCTTTGGATTGTGGGAGGAAACCAGAGCACCCAGAGGAAACCCATGCAAATATAAGGAGAATGTGCAATCTCCACACAGACAGTTGCCCAAGGGTGAAATCAAACCTCTGTCCCTGGCACTGTGAGGCAGCAGTGCTAGCCACTGAGCCACTGCTACCCCTGTGATGGTCTCTCTTTGAGAGATAAGAACATGGGTGTTGCAGATTTGATTTTAACAATAAAACTAAATATTTATTAAAGAAAAAGTTAAGATAAACAGAACAAGCCAAGCTATTTACATATATTTTGAAACACAAAGTAGAAATTAAATTCCCTACAGTGTGGAAACAGGTCCTTCAGCCCAACCAGTCCACACCGACCCTCCGAAGAGTAACCCACCCAGACACATTTCCCTCTGGCGAATGCACCAAACATTATGGGTAATTTAGTATGGCCAATTCACCCAAGCTGCACATCTTTGGACTGTGGGAGGAAACCAGAGTACCCTGAGGAAACCCACGCAGACACAGGGAGAATGTGCAAAGTCCACACAGACAGTCACCCAAGGCTGGAACCAAACCTGGGACCATGGTGCTGTGAGATAGCAGTGCTAACTACTGAGCCACCATGCGGCCCCATAGAGGCAAAACCCAAAACACCCTTTCAAGATTAAAAAAACACTCTTTCACAATACTCCAAAGCACCTTTGTATAGTTCTCATACCACAGGTAAATCTCTTTTTCTGATGTCTCAATACATTTCAGTTAACTGTGACTTCAACTCCTGGTCTGGGAAATCTGATAGCCTTTTCTTGGAGCCTTGATATACCTGAGTTTAAATGTTCTCTACTTCAAGTGACCACTTCAGGGATTTATCCAAAGACTTCTTGCCTGGAACTATTAATAAACACCTTACTCCACAGTATTCTAATTTTACTATCCTCATGACTTCTGAGGAGCACTGCGTTTTCAAAAAAAAATCTTCGTCCAAGGACTTATGCAGAACTGCCTCAAACTGGAAAACAATGATATGGGTGTTTGCATGGAAGAAAATGTTGGATTTTTTTCAGAAACTTTGTTACATGATTACTTACCTTAGTCAGCTGTAAACCCTTCTAAAGTAAATAACAAACCAGACATTCTGAAAGCTACTCCCTTAAGCTGTTTTGAAATAAATCACTATGGCTGGATTTTTTTTTTGTCTCTCTATTTAACTTCATTCCTCAGGTCGGCTACGCTGGTGGAGAGTTGAGCCAGCATGGAATTGAGGGATTCCCTGCCTCAAGGAAGCCAAGTGCAGACTCCTGTATGCCTCAAGGTGAAGCCAAGTGTGGACTCCCTGCTTTGGAAGTACTGTAATGTTGAACTTTTACTTTTATTTCTTTATTTTTATAATTTATACCTAAGAATTTGTACCTAGGTATCTTTGTACCTAAGATGGCAATAGAAATGATGACTTTGTAAACTTTTCACTATTCGCATGTATACCTGTACTTGAGTGCATGTGACAATGAACCTAATTCAAAATTTTAAACTTTCCTCTGCTAGAGCTATTCCCTCTTTCTACTTTTCTTCTACTTTCAATCATAATTCAAACTGGTCCATTTTCTTTTCATGTTCATGCTGCTTCAATGGAAATGAATTTTTGCGATTACAGACAACATTTTTAAACATTGGCCTGACTGTAACTCTATCAAAATGATTAACAAAAAAAATATATTAATTACTACTAATTAAATGTTCCAATATAGTACCACTCCATAAATGCACTCTTGGCAAAGACAGATTCAGTAAAATAGATTGTCTCATATGCAGGTCTAGTAGCAGGAACAGAACCCTAGCTTTTAGCTGTAACAAAGAGAGGAGTAAGAGCTTCCACATCCAGCTTCAAGGCCCTAGCAAGTGCTACTGAAGGCTAAAAGTAAAAATGCTGGTTCTATGGGAGCTTTCCACCACCCATTCAGTCTGCTTCTATTGTTCCAATTTAAGAAAAACCCCAAAGGCCTCACAAGCTGTTTCTTTCATTGGTTTTGAGCAGACTGCTGTTTACCTTTTTCTCAACATTTCTTCATTTAGCAAAAAGGACAAAATGCATCTCCTAAAGACATAGTATCATCACACTTACCTTTTACTTTGATCTAATATGGATGAGGGAGAATAACAGAAATCCTGTACTATTTGTGATTTATGTGGGAACTGATAGTAAATGGTCAGAATGCAGCAGCTTATGTTCTATTTCTTGTCACCCCGCCCCACCCCTACTTCAAAAAAAATTGAGTCTTTGAATTTCTCAGTTTCCATATGTTTGCAGAATTCTATTGTTATTATTGATCAAATCTACCGCCCTTTTCCCTCATGTTTCACAGGAACATAAGACTATGAATTAGGAGCAGGGAGAGGTCATTCAGCTCCTTAATGCTGCCCTGCCATTCGATAAAACTATAGCTGATCTGAATGTAACATCAAATCCACATTCCCACCCATCCCCCATATCCTTCCACCCATTTGATTATTCACAACTAAGCAAGAAATTGAAAAAACTCAGCATGTTTGACAGCATCTGTGGAGACAAAACAGAGTTAACATTTTGGGTCCATGATGTAGAGGAGCTGATGTTGGACTGGGGTGGACAAAGTTGTGTGATTTTTAATTTTGGGTCCAGAGAATCTTCTTCAGATCAGAAGAAGCTGAGTTTCCAGCAATTTCTTATTTTGTTTCTGATTTCCAGTATTCATTGTTCTTTGCTACTCAGTTTAAGAACCTATCCATGTCTGCCTTAAAATATCCATTGGCTCTGCTTTCACCACCATTTCAGGATGGGCATTCCAAAGACCTACGATCCTCCTGAGAAAAGAATTTGTCTCATCTCCTATAAATATGCAATCCCTGACTTTTAAGCAGTGACCCCTACCTAGTTCTAGATTTACCCCTTAAGCAGAAACAAATGTTTATTTCAAGCGAGTCATCTTGGTCTTCCAGCAGATATCTGCCTGGTTTGTCTAACCTTTCCAATCCCTCCTGAGTACATTCAACCCAGGAATGTTTAATTCCCATTCCTGCCCCTATCTAAATCAAGTATCAGTTACAACTAGTAAAATATAATCCCCATGCAGTAACTCAAGCCTGCACCTTGCCACACCTATTAGTATCGTGCAATCATCTGATATCTCTCCAATTATATTCCTAACTTGACATTGCTTTAGCAACAAAATATACTTATATCAATGCAATGTAGGAAGACATTGTGAGGGTACTTTTCAGAAACATAATCAGACAAAAATGAAAAGGAGGTGTGGGCAACAAAAAAATTGGTTGATCAAGGTATGTTTGAATGAGGGCCCTTAAAGAATGAGAAGATAGGTAGAGAGGTGTAACCATTATCATGTTTGTATATATCTGAGCAGGCTGCCCTTAATGTGTAATCCCTTTGTATATGTTAGGAGAAAACACTTTGGTCATGGTGGAGGTAATTATACTTTGAATCAACCTGTTCAGATATGTTATGCTTGGGATAGCTGGAACCTGAACCTGATTACTGACCCAGAAATAGGGATACTACCATAAAAAGTCATCTGTACGGACCCTTAAAACATCAAGGAGCTAACCTTGATCTTAAATTTTTTTTATTTAAAAGCAGGTGAAAAGTGTTGTATTCCAGATGTGATTTTGTTGGTCAAACTATTAGGCTTTGGGCAAAATACACATTACTCCTATACCACAGTTAAAATACAATCCAAAAATGAAGAAATGGCTTAAATTCAACTCTGTTGAAATACTTGAAAAAATGTTTGACTAATCATCAACTTTCCAATGTAACAGCATCCCATAAACACAAAGACAAATTTAGCAAAACAGATTTCTCTCACTTGCTATTTCCTCCAATCCAGGAGAAGGGACATTGACAGAGTGACTCTATCAGCAGAAAGAGAATTTAAGCTTTTGCAGCAGTAGCAGAGAGACAGCTATATCTAGCAGCTTCAAATCCAAAAACACAGACTTCAACAACTGCAAGCAAAAACTAAATCCCTGCATCTGTGCCATCCTGACTCCATCCATTCAAGCTTATTTTGTCTACTTTAAAATAAATTCAAATTTATTTACCCAGCTTTCTATGGTGCAGACACCTTTTCACCAAATTTACAATGCCCCTCTTCAAAAAAACAGGACCGAGCAAATCCCTCTTAAAGGCACATGTCGTCACACATTCTGGTCCCATCATTGTTTCAGGCACATGCCAACTAAGAGATTCCATTTAACTTCATTTTTTAAAAATCATGCTGTGTTGTGTTTTAATAGACTTATTCTAATTTTAGAGTCTGCCATCAAATCCTTTAGTGAGAAGATTAATCCTGACAGCAACAAACATTCATCACGTTCTCATTTAATTGTGTTTAAACTAGTTCTTGATTGAACCTGAGAGTGCTCATTTCAAGATCAGCAATGACAAATGTTGAAACACAGTCTAATCATGTTCTCTGATTTTACACACACTTTAGTTTAGCAAGGTAAATGATAGAAATACATTTCCCTCCGCTGAAATTGAACAAGAAAAGTGGCATTGAAAAAAAGTTGGAATTTGTGAATTAACCTTTTGATTAGTGATTTAACACCTGGTATCCTATAATGAACAAACAA
Organism: Chiloscyllium punctatum; assembly: GCF_047496795.1. NCBI lineage: Eukaryota > Metazoa > Chordata > Chondrichthyes > Orectolobiformes > Hemiscylliidae > Chiloscyllium > Chiloscyllium punctatum. Next base: position 114,069,855 of record NC_092747.1, on the reverse strand, counting down.
GAATGTAAAACCTGTAGCCAATAAGACAACTGTAAAGCATGGCATTACTCTTGTCTGTTCCTATGTGGTATTTTTTGTTAGCCTATTTTTCTACTCAACCTTTTCAGAGATGATATTATACACCTCTAGAGCAGGTGACACTTGAACCCAGATGTGGGGATAGGGAGACTACCACTGCACCACAAGAGGGTGTGTGGTTTATTCAAACAGCCTAACCAATCTGGTTTGGTGTTGTAATTCGACTCAAGGCTCCACTCGGCTGTCCCCATTTGAATAATTGTAACCCTCTATTTTTTTCCCCTTCATATGTTTATCTCAAATCTTCTTAAATGTTTCTAGACTGCTTTCTTTGATCACTCTCTGTGATAGTGACTTCTTTTCTAACTTTTTTCAACAGAAAAGTGACTAGCCTGTTCATAGTTTGCTGACATGTATACCTGTGCATTTCTGATATCGCCTTTGTAAATGTTCTCTCGGTGCCTCTAAATCCCTTTCATCCTGGCAACCAGAACTGCACACAGTGCTGTAAGTATGGTCTAACTTAGGTTTGATGTATATTTAGCATAAAATTGTTACTTTTCAATTCTATCTCTCTAGAAATAAAATCTATTGCTCAGTTTGCTATTACCATGGCTTTGCTAGTTAGTAATTAGTATAGATCCCTTTGTACCTCTGCCTCACTTAGACTTGCACATTCCATGTAAGAAGTAACTTCGTTATTGTTTCAATTAAAATGTACTCCCTGGTTATCTATGTTGAACTTATTTTGCCAAATATTATCCATTCTGAAAATGTATTAATGCCTTTTAATTCATGATACGAAGTTAGGTGGATAGGCAGGTAGTACTGAGGAAGTGGGGAGGCTACAGAAGGATCTAGACAGTTTGGGAGAGTGGTCCAGGAAATGGCTGATGGAATCCAACGTGAACAAATGCGAGGTCTTGCACTTTGGCAAAAAGAATAAAAGCACAGACTACTTTCTAAACGGTGAGAAAATTCATAAAGCCAAAGTACAAAGGGATCTGGGAGTGCTAGTCAAGGATTCTCGAAAGGTCAACATGCCGGTTGAGTCCGTGATCAAGAAAGCGAATGCAATGTTGTCACTTATCTCAAGAGGGTTGGAATATAAAAGCACTGTTGTGCTACTGAGACTTTATAAAGCTCTGGTTAGGCCCCATTTGGAGTATTGTGTCCAGTTTTGGTCCCCACACCTCAGGAAGGACATACTGGCACTGGAGCGTGTCCAGCGGAGATTCACACGGATGATCCCTGGAATGGTTGGTCTAACATATGAGGAACGGTTGAGGATCCTGGGATTGTATTCATTGGAGTTTAGAAGATTAAGGGGAGACTTAATAGAGACGTACAAGATAATACATGGCTTGGAAAGGGTGGACGCTAGGAAATTGATTCCGTTAGGCGAGGAGACTAGGACCCGTGGACACAGCCTTAGAATTAGAGGGGGTAAATTCAGAACAGAAATGCGGAGACATTTCTTCAGCCAGAGAGTGGTGGGCCTGTGGAATTCATTGCCGCAGAGTGCAGTGGAGGCCGGGACGCTAAGTGTCTTCAAGGCAGAGATTGATAGATTCTTGTTGTCTCAAGGAATTAAGGGCTACGGGGAGAATGCGGGTAAGCGGAGTTGAAATGCCCATCAGCCATGATTGAATGGCAGAGTGGACTTGATGGGCTGAATGGCCTTACTTCCACTCCTATGTCTTATGGTCTTATGGTCTTATTTCAGTCTCATCAGTAATGGTTATTCACCACCACACACCTCCCACAAACTCCCTCTCCCAATTTAGTGTGATCCACAAAATTAAAATTTGTATTTCTGGTTCCAAAATCAAAATTGTTAATGTAAACTATGATCAGCCATGGTCCCAATACTGATACTTTAGAAAATAATTTCCCCTGACCTTTGTTACTCTGAATAACTACCTTTTACTGCCACTCTCTGCTACAAGTCTTGAAGCCAGCTAGCAACCCATTCTACTACTTGTATCCTTTTCCCTAGTTTGAGGTAGAGTCATAGAGATTCAGCATAGAAACAGACCCTTCGGTCCAACCTGTCCATGCCGACCAGATATACAAACCCAATCTAGTCCCACCTGCCAGCACCTGGCCCATTTCCCTCCAAACCCTTTCGATTCATATATCCATCCAAATGCCTCTTACATGTTGCAATTGTACCAGCCTCCACCACTTCCTCTGGCAGCTCATTCCATACATGTACCACCCTCTGCATGAAAACATAGCCCCTTAGGTCCCTTTTATATCTTTCCCCTCTCACCCTAAACCTATGCCCTTTAGTTCTGGACTCCCCAACCCCAGGAAAAAGACTTTGCTTATTTATCCTATCCATGCCCCTCATAATTTTGTAAACCTCTATAAGGTAACCCCTCAGCCTCTGATGCTCCAGGGCAAACAGCCCCAGCCTGTTCAGCCTCTCCCCATAGTTCAAATCCTCTAACCCCAGCAACATCCTTGTAAATCTTTTCTGAACCCTTTCATGTTTCACAACATCTTTCCGATAGGAAGGAGACCAGAACTGCACGCAATATTCCAACAGTGGCATAACCAATGTCCTATACAGCCGCAACATGACTTCCCAACTCCTATACTCAATACTCTGACGAATAAAAGAAAGCATACCAAACGCCTTCTTCACTATCCTATCTACCTGCCATTCCATTTTCAAGGAGCTATGAACTTGCACTCTAAGGTCTCTTTGTTCAGCAACACTCCATGGGATCTTACCATTAAGTGTATAAGTCCTGCTAAGATTTGCTTTCCCAAAATGCAGCACCTCGAATTTATCTGAATTAACCTCCATCTGCCACTTCTCAGCCCATTGGCTCATCTGATCAAGATCCTGTTGTAATCTGAGGTAACCCTCTTCGCTGTCCACTACACCTCCAATTTTGGTGTCATCTGCAAACTTACTAACTATACCTCTTATGCTCACATCCAAATCATTTATATAAACGACAAAAAGTAGAGGACCCAGCGCTGGTCACAGGCCTCCAGTCTGAAAAACAACACTCCACCACCACCCTCTGTCTTCTACCTTTGAGCCAGTTCTGTATCCACGAGGGGCCATATTTTTATGGTGAGAGGAGAAACATTTTGAAAAACATAAGGGCAATTTTTTGCAAAGAGAGTGGATTGTGCGTGGAATGAACTTCCCTATTTTAAGTGTAGCAATAGACAATAGACAATAGATGCAGGAGTAGGCCATTCAGCCCTTCGAGCCTGCACCGCCATTCAATATGATCATGGCTGATCATTCCCAATCAGTATCCTGTTCCAGCCTTATCTCCATAACCCTTGACTCCACTATCTTTAAGAGCTCTATCCAATTTACATGAGCTATTCACCAGTCATTTGGGGCTGTGCGTATTTCCACAGTGGTCTCTTCTCAAATTTAATTTGTTTGAGAAATTAAGAACAAGAATTACTTCAATAAAACGGATAGAAAATAGTCCCAAAAATAAGTTATTGACAAGTGGAAATCCTTCAATAACACTGCATAGGGCAAACCCATATCTTAAGGATTAGTATATAATACCGTATGTTGCATTGACAGAAAAATGCTGGGAAAAAAATTTGGACTGAATTGAGTGGGGTGGAGAGGTTCGGGAGTATCTGACAGCAGGGTTAAAAGAATTAAAAGGGTTGGAGAGGTAAATAATGAAAGAGTATTTCCACTGGCTGTTGAAATAATAGCTGTAGGACATAAATATAGGATATTTTCTAAAAGCTTTAAGGGGAGGAATATGATTATTAGAATTAGAATGCACTATTATGAGTACAAAGTTAAAAATCACACAGCACCAGGTTATAGTCCAACAAATTTATTTGAAAGCATTAGCTTTTGGAGCCCTGCTCCTTCATCAGGTGGTTGTGGAGTGTAAGATCATAGGACACAGAATGAATAACAAAACTTTACAGTGTGATGTAACTGAAATTATATATTGAAAAAGAACTGGATCGTTTGTTAAATCTCTCATCTTTTAAAATGGGCATGTTAGTTTCAGTTCTTTCATATATAAATTCCAAAACTTTCTTAAAGTTACATTCTCAAGTGAACTTTAACAATACATGCCATGTTGGCCGGGATAATGCATTGAAGGTGTAGGGTGCCCTGTGTGAGGCTGGCTGTGCCAGACTTATTCAGACTTATTCTAATCTAAAAAAGGGATTTACAGAATCTTTACATATGAAAGAACCGAAACCAACATGGTAGAAATAAGTGAAAATGGATGTGGCAACAGATGCCAAATATGAATGATTTATAAATTGACAATTAATTAGAAATTTTTAGCTAAGGAGAAGAATATGGACATGATGGCCACCACTAAACAGACATCATGTAAACTCCATAATATTAATGTTAGTGAAATAGAGGTCATAGAGTCATAGAGCTTTGCAGCATGGAATCAGGCCCTTCAGCCCACTTGTCTCTGCTGCCCAATTTTCACAATTAAACAAGTCCCATTTGCCTGCATTTCATCTATATGCCTCCATACCTATCCCATACATGGACCTGTCCAAATGTTTCTTAGATGACATAATTGTTCTCATCTCCACAACTACTCGTTCCCAATACTTGCCACTCTCTGTGAGAAAGAAATTGCACCTCTGGACCCTTTTGTATCTCTCCCCTCTCAACTTAAACCAACCCCTCTTGTTTTCAAACGAATGAAGTTAGATAGTGTACTGAAGGAAATCAACTGTAAACAATTAAATGCAAATTAGTTTGTATCATAAGAAAAGGTGGAAAATCCAAAGCTGGGGGCAAATATCTCACGCCTGGAACTTAGGCTTACTGTTGACCTTGGAAACCAAAGCAATTGGTCTGGCAATTACAAATCCATACTTAGCATCACATGATCAATAGCTGGTATTACATACTTGATACATGTAATATTAAAGTTCAATATTTGTCAACAGAACCATAGCCAGGTCTATATATTAGTCATGGCTTAGTGAGAATCAGTTGTAAGTACTAATTACACAGCAGCGACTTCAGCATACAATCTATGCAGGCACTTCAGTAGTGCATTTAAATTAGATTCTCTGCGGTGTGGAAACAGGCTCTTCAAGTTTACACTGCCCCTCCAAAGAGTAACCCACCCAGACCCATTCCCCTACATTTACCCCTGACTAATGAACCTAACACTATGGACAATTTAGCACAGCCAATTCACTTAACCTGCACACTTTTGGATTGTGGGAGGAAACCAGAGCACCCGGAGGAAACCCACGCAGACACAGGGAGAATGTGCAACTCCACACAAATAGTTGGCCGCAGTTGGAATGGAACCCGGGTGCCTGGCGCTGTGAGGCAGCAGTGCTAACCACTGTGCCACCATGCCACCTGTAGGAATTTAGCAGGGTGAGGTTGAATAGGCTAGGGCTGTTTTCTCTTGAGTGTCGGAGGCTGAGGGGTGACGTTACAGAGGTTTATAAAATCATGAGGGGCATGGATAGAATAAATAGACAAACTCTTTTCCCTGGGGTGGGGGAGTCCAGAACTAGAGGGCGTAGGTTTAGGGTGAGAGGGGAAAGATCTAAAAGAGATCTAAAGGGCAACATTTTCATGCAGAGAATGGTACGTGTATGGAATGAGCTGCCAGAGGAAGTGGTGGAGGCTAGTATAATTGCAACATTTTAAAGGAATCTGGATGGGTATATGAATAGGAAGGGTTTGGAAGGATATGGGCCGGGTACTGGCAATTGGGACTAGATTGGGTTGGGATATCTGGTCAGCATGGACAAGTTGAACCAAAGGGCCTGATTCCATGTTGTACATCTCTATGACTCTAAGCTATTCACCATCTTGACTTGGAAGTATATCACCATTCCTTCATTGTCTCTGGGTCAAATTCCTGGTTAATTCCCTCCCTAAGGGCACCTATAGCATGTGAACTGCAGCTGGTAAAGAAAGCAGCTCACTAAGACTTGCTCAAGGGCAACTAGGGATGGGCAATAAATGCTGGCCAACCAAGACAGAATTTAAAAAAGCATGGGTTGTGGCAGTATGGGATGATTGGTTAAAGTAAAGAGCGTTGGCAGAAAATCAGTGGCAGGAGCAGGTCAACATGACACCACTGCCACTTCCTTACAACAGCACCTCATCAATCCTAATAATCTTTTGGAGGACTAAATCATTCCAGGATTATGGTGAGAGTTTTCACCTTGGATTGAACACAGATATCTGCAGCAATGGCAGCTGCAGTGTGAGCCAGCGTTGCTGCAAGTGTGAGTCTCATGACCTCAGTCATAGGAACATACGAATAAGATTGGAGCCATTTAGTCCCATAATCTTGACTCAATTGCCAAAAAAAATTTTCATTTTGTCGTGCCTTTCAGAAAGACAAAAAAATTCCAAAATGCTTTTCAGCTAATGAAGTACATCTTGAAATATCATCACTATGGAAACATGGCAGACAAGATATGCACAGCAAGCTTCCACAAACGACCAGGTAATTTCCACCAGATGATCTGATATTGATTGAGGAATAAATATTGCTCAGGAGAGTGAAGGGAACCCTTCTGTTCACTCTGAATAATGAAGAAGCTTTGTTTACATCCACTGCAGCACTGAGTCATCGAGTGGTTTCCACACATGGAAGCAGAGACAGTAATCAACAGATTCTACATTTTGGCTGGGTTCATAACTACTGCCATGAGCTGACTATTACTTCCCTGGAAGGGATGGGATCTTGGCCCTGGGTAAAACTCTGTGCCAAGTTAGAACAAATCTCCACCATGTTTCTGACAGAGTTGCTAGACTGCACTAACCATCTCAGTGAGTTTGCCTATCAACGTTCTCGATACATTGCCCCAGTAGACTTCTTATCTGAATCCTCTGCAGCAAAATTCATCTGCAACTTTGGTAACCTGGCACATGGTATCCATTCCATCTGGCCTCTCTGTGAACACGTGATGATGCTGATTCTATATCACCTTCTAAGGCACATGGTGTAGCAGTAACTGAGCTGGGAGTGGCAAGTGTCAGAACAAGTGAGGACGCTTCTTCATCAAAGTTTGGGTACATTTCTCATTCTTCTTTCTGACGCTGTAGAGGTTGGGAAGGCAGGGGTACACATGTATCTGAAATTGTCAGTGTTGAAGAGGAGATTCGGGGTGAGGAAATGGAACTCAGCTGAACAGCAAGAGATATACCGTCACACTATCCGCAAGTTTCACTTCATCTCAGATAGCACCAGATTGAACACAATACATGCCTCACAAAATTATCTGTGGATTATCTTCTAGAATTTATTAAATAGAAGTAAAATCCAATAAGAACCAGTCTCAATTATTAAAAGGAAACTGAACAGTGTTTACTTAAATCCAATGAGTTCTGATCGAGGGAAGTCCGGTACAAGTTCAACAACAGTCTTCTGTCAGTTGGCTCAAGATGAACAAGGTACTGGTCAGTTGGCTGAAATCTGCCAGCACTAACAATATCACATTCAGAATGAAAAAAAAACAGCTCTGTAAATTATTCTCATGTTGTTTAGTTGTGGAAAAAAGATGGACGCTGCTACATAATTTCCAAAGACAGCAAGTCTAAGATGAAGTAAGATTCAAGTACACTAGAATTAAATGTGATTCAGTGAATCAAAGCTAAAATGATTTAATTCTCATTGGAAAAATGATCTTGAGATTTTAAAGGAAAATTATATTACATGTGCACACATCGCTCGATTTTTATTTGTGTCTACACACCGGTTCCCCACTGAGGAAGTAAAAGAGGTGATTTTATGTAGAGTAACTCCAGTATATTGGCAAATACCCATTTGCTGTCTTCTGCCTCACTCATTTAAAGCTCTTTTTTGAGCACATTTGCTGCAGATTAAAACTTTAAAATATCTATCTCAGTGAATGTGTATGCCTAATGACATAATTATTTTAATCTTCAGTATTCATTACATAGAAATATTGAAATATGTCAATTTTATGATGATTAATTAGTGGGCTGATATCTGCTCTTCAGTTTTATAAGCTAATAACAATTTAATAGGAAATTCAGGGACCATTCATTGGCATCTTTACATAATCACACTGATAGACCAACATATTTTAAAACTTCTTGAACTATTATTATGTATCTTCCTCTAAATCCAGAGGAAAGCACAAATTCATGAATCTCACCTGATTCAAACTGAACAAAGGGGAGTCCTAAATAATTGCCATAAAATAATCTCAGTCAACATAGTAACACAGAAACATAGAAAATTGGTGCAAAAATAGGTCATTCGACCCCTTGAGCCTGCTCTACTATTCAAAATCATCATGGCTGATCATCGAGATCAATACCCTATCCTACTCTCTCCCATAACCATTGATCCCTTTTGCCACAAGAGCTGTATCTACCTTATTTTTTAAACATCTGTTTTGGCGTCAACTACTTTCTGTGATATTGATTCCCATAGGCTCACCACTCCCTGGGTGAAGACGTTTCTCTACGTTTCAGTCCTAAAAGGTTTACTCCTGTGATGATGCTGCTGCTTTGACAAGGTTATTCTGTCCTCTGTTTTTTACAAGAGGGGTCGTAAATGCAGAGGTTCTGGGCTGTCTGGTTTGTACGAGGTTTAAGGTCAATTTGATTATACCTAACAGATACAACCTCAGCCAAAAGGCTTTCAAGTTTAAGAAAAACTTGTACAATGGAAGGGGAGTTGCCAGTTCTCCCAACTCGGCTTTTCATCTGGTTTGGTTTGGTTTGATTTTAGCAAGCAGTCAGCTTTAAAGGCTGCTAGTCAAAGAAACAGCTCCATGCTGATCCCCTCTCTCTCTCTCTCTCTGTGTCTCTGACATCTCTCCTGTAAGAACCTGTGTTTCATTTTACCTTTATTTTGCCAAGGAGGTGTTTATGGGGATGCTGCAATATTTGAAACAACATCATTATGTTGCGATAGAGTTGATTACATTTTCAAATAGTTATTTTATTCTAAATTCGGTTTGCTTTTGTTTATGTATAAATAAATTCTGTTTTTTTTTAAAACTGAGTGGTTGGGCCTACTGCATTCATCCTGCTTTACATCTGCTTAAAACAACTCAAAGTTAAAGTCTGCGCTACCTTTTTGAAATGTATTGAAGGGTCTGGCTTCTCCTTATTTTTAAGCTATGACCCTTGGCTCTGGACTCCCCCGTCATCGAGAACATCCTTCCTGCATCTAACCTATCATATCTTGCTGGACGTTTGCAGGTTTTTATGAGAATGCCCCCCCCCCTCCCCCCAGCCCCTGCCACCATCATTCCTCTAAACTCCAGTGAATACAATCTTAACCAATTCAATCTCTCCACACGTTTCAGTCCTGCCGTCCCAGGAATCAATTTGGTAAACTTTTACTGCACGCCTTTTATAACAAAAACATCCTCCCCCAGATAAGGACTCCAATATTCAACTGTGACATTACTAATGCTGTATATAATTGCAGCAAATTGTCCCTGGGCCTGTATTCAGAATACTTTTGCTATGAAGGCCAACATACAATTTGCTTTCTTCACTGCCTTCTTCCTCTGTGCACTGACTTTCAGCGACTGGTGCATGACTACACCCAGGTCTTGTTGGAATAGTCTGCTCTTTCAATTTACAACCATTCCAATAATGATCTGCCTTCCTATTGTTACTATCATAGTGAGTAAGCTTTCATTTATCTGCATTCTACTGCATCTACCACCCATTTGCTCTTTCGGTCAGACTGTCCTAATCACACTAAAGCATCTCTGCATCCTCTTCACAGCTCACCCTCCACCAAGCTTAGTGTCAGCTGCAAATTGAGATCTTGCATTTAGTTCCCTCATCTAAATCATTAACATGCATTGGGGATCTGGCATCCAGTACCAATCCTTGCAATACCCCACTAGTCACACCCAACCATTCAGAAAAAGACCTATTTATTCCTAATCTTTGTTTCCTGTCCATTAATCAATTTTCTATCCATCTCAATACACCATCCCCAATCCCACGTGCTTTAAGTTTACACATTAATCTCTTATGTAGGATTTTGTCAAAAGCCTTCTGAAAGTCAAAATATATCACATCCACTGGTTTACCCTGATCAACTCTAGTAGCTATATCCTCAAAGAATTCTAGTTGACTATTCAAGCATAATTTCATTTTTGTAAATCTATGCTAACTGCATCTGATTCTACCACTGTTTTCTAAGTACTCTCTTATAAATTCCTTAATAATGAACTTAGCATCTTCCCTAGTACTGTTATCAAACTCAATGGTCTATAATTCCCTGTTTCTTTTTATATAATGGGAGTTACATTAGCTCCAATTTGTGAAACACACACACACACACGCACACACACACACCTTGATCACAATGTGTGTCAGTTATTGTCTTTCTCAAAGAGTGTCAGTGTATCTCTCTGTTATCCTGGGTGACTCTCTGTCTTTCCACATTCACAGTCAATCTGTCCCCTTATCACATGTGAGTCACTTTCTCTTTTTCTGTCACTGACTCTCTCTCTCTCTCTCTCTCTCTCTCTCTCACACACATATACACACACATATACACACACACACACACACACACATATGGTATGGGTCAATCCCTCCCCTTATTGCACAGTATAGGTCAGTCTCTCTCTTTCTCTCTCACACACACGGGCACACGCGATCAGCAGTAGTATATAAACAGGAGATAATAAGCAAACATGAAATTCTGTGAATGTAAGTTTTTTTCCACATGTACTATTTGTTGATAACCATTTGTAAGTGTTAATTTACGGTAAATGCATGGATGCTGTTTTAGACTTTTCTTTAGCTTTGCAATGGCTCCTGAACATCATTGAAATTCTGGCAATGGGATATATTGCTTCTCTGCTAACTCAATTTCTGAGACTGAGGGATGGGGATGAGCACTGTGAGTCTGCTGGAGGAGTAGGTGCAGTGTGTATGGAGGTGGTAGTGACAGTGTGGTGGGGTAAGGATATGAGGGGGTGTTTGTGATTATTCTGGTCTGCCAGGGTATATGCATCGATGATGAAAGGTTGTGTGTTTGGGTGTTGGGTGAGTAGAAGTTAAGATGTTGTTGTGAGGGAGGAGTAGGACGAATTACCTCCTCCCTTGCAATCCACTTCACATGCAGCTGATCAAACAGCATTTCAACTCCTGTAGGGCAGCCCCTCAATTGATCATTGCAGTACGATTTCACAATCCCCATAAACTCTCTATTAATGTTGTAGTGAGTGCTCAAGGTTTCAGTGAATTTGCAGTCAAACTTGATTCTTGGATGGGGAGTGATGTAGCTCTCTCTTCAAATAACTGCCCAGACATGTTCTCTGACCTTGTTGTTCAGCTAGAAGAAGTCAGGTTAATTTTCAGTGAGTGTGAATTTATCAGCTGACTCCTTTCACGACCTGCATATTCACAGAAGTAAAACTCAAATTCTGGGTTTCCTCACTGTGGAGGGAGGTTAGAGTGGGAGCTATCTTTAATGCAAACAGTTTGCATCAATTGCACACTTTATCACAGAGTACATCTGGTGCTGGAAGGTGAGGAGGATTCTTGGACAAATTGGGAAGAGCTGCCAGCAACATTGTGGGGTTAACTACAGCAAATGGACTGCAGCAGTTCAAGGAGGTAGCTCAGTACCACTTTCTCAAGAGACTGACAATAAAGCAACATAATGCATTTTTTCAAAAAGTTGAAAATTCCAATCAAAAACCCATGGCATTGTCGTGAACTTCAGGGCTGAAAGGGGACATGATAACATGGAACAAGTTGAATGTTGTAATATGTTGGCTCAGCGACAGGGAGGATTTGAAGAGAATGGGGTGGCACAGTGGCTCAGTGGTTAGCACTGTTGCCTCACAGTGTGGGGTTTGCACATTCTCCCTGTGTCTGCGTGGGTTTCCTCCCACAATCCAAAGATGTGCAGGCCAGGTGAATTGGCCATGCTAAATTACCCATAGTGTTAGGTGCATTAGTCGGGGATAAATATAGGGTAGGGGAATGGGTCTTGGTGGGTTACTCTTCGGAGGGTCAGTGTGGACTTGGGCCAAATGGCCTGTTTCCATACTGTAGGGAACCTAATCCAATCTAAAAAAAGCAGTTGAAATGAAACTACAATAATTAAAGTTAAGACCATTCTTAAGGTTAGAGTAGCTGGTAGTAAGATGCTGCTGGTAATCTTCAACAAAAACCCTTGCCCTCACAGTTTAAACTACAACAATTTATGCAGATGAACGTGCGTTCAAATTAAATCCCTATTTTTAAAATTAAATTATCTAATTTGTTTGAAGTGCAAATTTATGCTAAAGCGTCTTTCATGGAAGTGATGTTGCTGAACCAACGGTTTTATACTGCCTATGTTTTCAGATCATTAATGACGATGTCATAAATACACTTCAAAACTGCACCTGGTCCACAGACAGAACAGACTCGTGATTAAATGTTTCCCATTCAATTTCAAACAGATTTTAACCACTGCGCATCCAACAGGAAAAACTATCCGAAAGCGATGCCTGCCTTTCACTGTTGGAAATAAATCCCAAACTGTGAGACAATCTAAAACAGCAAGTGATGATGAGGCGGAGAACATAGCAGGAGAGCAAAGAGCAATAACCTGGAACTAACTGGACACAAGGCTCGGAGAGACATGCTCTGAGCTGCTTGGCTTTTATTTATAAAGGTCCCAAAAAGTTTCGATGAGGTACCACAGACCAAGAACAGAATTCCAGTTGCTGCAAACCGGTGGCACGTTATTTGTGATGGTAGTTCCAGGGGCGATATCTGAGCCTATTGTGGCCAGCCTCATGTGGACCCCCTCTCTATAAGTCAGCAGTCAGTATCACCGGGATCTATGCACCACTTCTTGTCTCGGTTTCTGCCAGTGACACTGAACGCAAGGTCGGTATCGGCCACTTAAGCGGGTCACCACTTCAACTGCGAATCGAAGGCTGACTCAGATCTCCTCTGTTCTGAGCACGAGTTGCTGCCGGAAAAGAATGTAATGCTATAACATGTATTATTAAGGGCGGGCTGAATCTTCAAAACAGGTCCCCCACGCTCACTCCTGAGACCGAAGCTGATGGGTCCAAACCTCACTACCGACGCATGAGAAAGCGATTCAAACTCACCCACCGCAGTACCGAGGGGGTGCTGCACTGTCAGAGGATCAGTGCTGAGGGAGTGCTGCACTGTCAGAGGGTCCATACTGAGGGAGTGCTGCACTGTCAGAGGGTCCGTACTGAGGGAGTGCTGCACTGTCAGAGGGTCCATACTGAGGGAGTGCTGCACTGTCAGAGGGTCCGTACTGAGGGAGTGCTGCACTGTCAGAGGGTCCATACTGAGGGAGTGCTGCACTGTCAGAGGGTCAGTACTGAGGGAGTGCTGCACTGTCAGAGGGTCCGTACTGAGGGAGTGCTGCACTGTCAGAGGGTCCATACTGAGGGAGTGCTGCACTGTCAGAGGGTCCGTACTGAGGGAGTGCCGCACTGTCAGAGGGTCAGTACTGAGGGAGTGCTGCACTGTCAGAGGGTCCGTACTGAGGGAGTGCTGCACTGTCAGAAGGTCCATACAGAGGGAGTGCTGCACTGTCAGAGGGTCCGTACTGAGGGAGTGCTGCACTGTCAGAGGGTCCGTACTGAGGGAGTGCTGCACTGTCAGAGGGTCCATACTGAGGGAGTGCTGCACTGTCAGAGGGTCAGTACTGAGGGAGTGCTGCACTGTCAGAGGGTCCGTACTGAGGGAGTGCTGCACTGTCAGAGGGTCAGTACTGAGGGAGTGCTGCACTGTCAGAGGGCCCGTACTGAGGGAGTGCCGCACTATCAGTGGGTCAGTACTGAGGGAGTGCTGCACTGTCAGAGGGTCAGTACTGCGAAAGTGCTCCACCTTTAGTCAGTACTGAGTGAGGGCTGCACCTTCAGGGGCTCAGTGCAGTCCAGAAGGAATGATTTTCTGTCGGTCAGCCAGTACAGAATGATGTACTGTCAGACGTTCAGTACTGAGGGACTGCTGCATTGTTGCAAGGTCAGTAATGAGGGAATGCTGCATTCCTGGAAGGTTCTGTATGGTGTTATTAACTTTCAGATGAGATTAAACTAAAGCCCTCATCTGGTCTCTCAGTTTGAAGTGAACTATCTCTGGCCATTACCTGAAGAAAAGATGAAGTTTTCCGATTGCCCTGAACAACATCACTGAAAAGATTATCTAGTCTTTATCACATTGCTATTTGTAAAATCCTGCAGTGATATAAACTGAGTGCAGACTTAGAACAGTGATTATACTTAAAAAATAATTCATTCATTGGAAAACACTTTGGGTTGCCTTAAACACATAAAAAGTGCTATGTAAATGCAGTTCTCTCTCTTCCTTAGAGGTAGAGATAAATTTTGGATTTAATTTTTCAAAACAACCCAGGGAATTAATAAGGAGGAAGTGAGGACTGCAGATGCTGGAGATCGGAGTCAAGAGTTTGGTGCTGGAAAGACGGAGCAGGTCAGGCAGCATCAGAGGGGCAGGAGAATTGACATTTCAGGCATAGGCCCTTCATCAGGAATGAGGCTTGTGCACTGAGGGCTGAGAGACAGGACGCCAATTTGTGGATCGTTTCAGAGAACATCTCTGGGACACTGCCACCTACCAACCCCACCACCCCCAGTGGCTGAACACTTCAACTCCCCTTCCACTCGGCTAAGGACATGCAGGTCCTGGACCCCCTCCAACGCCAAACCCTTATCACTTGACATTTGGAGGAAGAACGCCTCTTCTGCCTTGGGACCCTGCAACTATACGGGATTAATGTGGATTTCATCCGTTTCCTCATTTCCCCTTCTCCCATATTATCCCAGTCCCAAGCCTCCAACTCGGCACCTCCCTTTTGACTGTCCATTGTTTTTCCCAGCTATTTGCTCCACCCTCTTCTCTGACCTATCACCTTCTCCCCCACCTTCAATCTACCTATTACATTCCCAGCTACCTTTCTCCCCCCCAGCCTCACCCTCTCCCATTTATCTCTCAGCATCCCCTGCCCACAAACCTCATTCCTGATGAAGGCTTGTGCCCAAAATGTCGATTCTCCTGCTCCTCCTCAGATGCTGCCTGACCTGCAGTGCTTTTCTAGCACCAAACTCTCAACATGAAATTAATAAGTTGATTATTGATTATTAAATGACATGAGGGACAATGGGTCCAATTCCTACCTCTGTAACACCCACCCTGACACTAAAGACAATAAAGGAAATGGCAACAAATTGCTTCTGAACTGTGAGGAGATGGTGAAAATCTCTGAAAAGTTTGCCCTGAGAAAAGGGAAGAATCAGTGGGATAGATTATTGATGGAGTTAGGAGTATGTTGGAGTACTTAAGGCAGAATATGATAGGTATTGAAGGAAGATACAGACTGAGATGATTCTTGCTTTTGCATTCAGACTGATAGACAATAGACAATAGACAATAGATGCAGGAGTAGGCCATTCTGCCCTTCGAGCCTGCACCGCCATTCAATATGATCATGGCTGATCATTCCTAATCAGTATCCTGTTCCAGCCTTATCTTCATACCCCTTGACTCCACTATCTTTAAGAGCTCTATCCAATTCTTTCTTAAATGAATCCAGAGACTGGGCCTCCACTGCCCTCTGGGGCAGAGCATTCCACACAGCCACCACTCTCTGGGTGAAGTAGTTTCTCCTCATCTCTGTCCTAAATGGTCTACCCCGTATTTTTAAGTTGTGTCCTCTGGTTCGGCATTCCCCCATCAACGGAAATATGTTCCCTCCTGCCAGAGTGTCCAGTCCTTTCATAATCCTATACGTTTCAATCAGATCCCCTCTCAGTCTTCTAAACTCAAGGGTATACAAGCCCAGTCGCTTCAGTCTTTCCGTGTAAGGCAATCCTGCCATTCCAGGAATTGACCTCTTGAACCTACGCTGCACTCCCTCAATAGCCAGAATGTCTTTCCTCAAATTTGGAGACCAGAACTGTACACAGTACTCCAGGTGTGGTCTCACCAGGGCCCTGTACAGCTGCAGAAGCACCTCTTTGCTTCTATACTCAATCCCTCTTGTTATGAAGGCCAGCATGCTATTAGCCTTCTTCACGACCTGCTGTACCTGCATGCTTGCCTTCATTGACTGGTGGACAAGAACACCCAGATCTCTCTGAACAGCCCCTTTACCTAATTTGATACCATTGAGGTAGTAATCTGCCTTCCTGTTCTTGCCACCAAAGTGGATAACCAGACATTTATCCACATTAAACTGCATCTGCCATGCATCTGCCCACTCACCTAACTTGTCCAGGTCACCTTGTAATCCCCTAACATCCTCATCACATTTCACCCTACCACCTAGCTTTGTGTCATCAGCAAATTTGCTAATGTTATTGCTGATACCATCTTCTATATCATTTACATATATTGTAAAAAGCTGCGGTCCCAGCACGGATCCCTGCGGTACCCCACTGGTCACTGCCTGCCATTCCGAAATGGAGCCGTTAATCACTACCCTTTGTTTCCTATTAGCCAACCAATTCTCTATCCAATCTAGTACTTTGCCCCCAATCCCGTGCGCCCTAATTTTACTCACTAACCTCTTGTGTGGGACTTTATCAAAAGCTTTCTGAAAGTCCAGGTACACTACATCCACTGGATCTCCCTCGTCCATCTTCCGAGTTACATCCTCAAAAAATTCCAGAAGATTAGTCAAGCATGATTTCCCCTTCATAAATCCATGCTGACTCTGTCCTATCCTGTTACTATTATCCAGATGTGCCGTAATTTCATCCTTTATAATAGACTCCAGCATCTTTCCCACCACTGAGGTCAGACTAACTGGTCTATAATTTCCTGCTTTCTCCCGCCCACCCTTCTTAAAAAGTGGCACAACATTAGCCGCCCTCCAATCCTCAGGAACCGACCCCGATTCTATTGAACTCTGGAAAATAATCACCAGCGCATCCACGATTTCCTGAGCCACCTCCTTCAGTACCCTGGGATGCAGGCCATCAGGTCCCGGAGACTTATCAACCTTCAGACCTAACAGTCTCTCCAACACCAAATCCTGGCAAATAGAAATTCCCTTAAGTTCAGGTCCTTCAGCCACTGTTACCTCAGGGAGATTGCTTGTGTCTTCCCCAGTGAACACAGATCTGAAGTACCCATTTAATTCCTCTGCCATTTCTTCGTTCCCAGTAATATATTCCCCTGCTTCTGTCTTCAAGGGGCCAATTTTTGTCCTAACCATTTTTTTGCCTTGGACATACCTAAAAAAGCTTTTACTATCCTCCTTTATATTCTTGGCCAGTTTACCTTCGTACCTCATTTTTTCTCTGCGTATTTCCTTCTTACTAATCCTCTGTTGTTCTTTAAAAGCTTCCCAGTCCTCCGTTTTCCCGCTTATCTTCGCTAAGTTATACTTTTTCTTTTAACCTTATATGTTTCTTTACTTCCCTCGTCAGCCACGGCCGCCCATGTCTCCTCCTGGGATCTTTCTTCCTTTTAGGAATGAACTGATCCTGCATCTTCTGCATCATACACAGAAATATCCGCCATTGTTCCTCCACGGTCTTCCCTGTTAAGATATTGAACCATTGAACTTTGGCCAGTTGCTCCCTCATAGCTCCATATTTCCCTTTATTCAACTGAAATATTGTCACTTCAGATTGTACCCACTCCCTCTCAAATTGCAGATTGAAGCTTATTGTATTATGGTCACTACTTCCCAATGGCTCCTTCGCTTCGAGGTCACTGACCAATTCTGGTTCGTTACACAATACCAGATCCAGAATCGCCTTATCCCTGGTCGGCTCCAGCACCAGCTGCTCTAAAAATCCATCTCTGAGGCACTCCACAAAGTCTCTTTCTTGAGGCCCAATACCATCCTGATTCTCCCAGTCTACCTGCATGTTAAAATCCCCCATAACAACTGTAGTAACGTCTTTGCGACAAGCCAATTTCAGCTCCTGATTCAACTTACCTCCAACATCCAGACTACTGTTTGGGGGCCTGTAGATGACTCCCATGAGGGTCTTTTTACCCTTAGTGTTTCGAAGCTCTATCCACACTGACTCTACATCCCCTGACTCTAGGTCCGCCCGCGCAAGGGACTGAATATCATCCCTTACCAACAAGGCCACCCCACCCCCTCTGCCCGTCAGTCTATCCTTACGATAGCACGTGTAGCCTTGAATATTCATTTCCCAGGCCCTGTCCCCATGAAGCCACGTCTCAGTTATCCCCACAATATCGTATCTGCCAATTTCCAAAAGAGCCTCAAGCTCATCCACTGTGAAGAGGCGTGATTCTTTTTATGCTATTTTTTCATCTCTGTCATATAACTTAGTGTGATGAGAACCTACAATCCCCACCAAAAGGTGGTGCAGAAATCAGATGGGAGTAACCTTGAGGAATTCCCTGTCTTTATGCTTCAGTCCTATTTGTACTGGAAGATGCACCGGACTTGTCTCTTATGTGTAAAAGCAGAATGAGTTAACCATAAACCCTATCTTGGGTTACAACAGCAGTAATAAATTCATGAAGATAGGAAGCCCAGAATTATTCATTTCACAGGAACTGGGTTCCACTCACTCTGCAATTAAAGTGCACTTTATTTCTGAACACTTTGTTCTGCAAATCACCAATCCTTTGAACTGTAGCTTATAAATGTGCTGTTGAATTAATAACTCATTTTAGCAGTAGTGTTAGTAAATGAAGGCATCAACCAGCAAGAGACTGGCAATGGCTCCTCTATTCTTCAGACTTTTCACTGGGCTTCCAGCCAGTCATTAGCGTGAGATATAAGCTACAGGTCATTCTCATTGCCTTGAATTCTGTAATGCAGTTCAACATTAGAGGCCTAAACCTTTTGAGATGTGAATCCACTGGATTGGAGAGCATGAAGTAAAGACTCTCTCAATTTTGTGAGCTGATAGGAAGATAACCATAAAGAGGCTGTTCTGCCTGAGTGTTGGCTCAGGCAAAACTCTAAAAGATTCAAAAGGAGGAATGATTTTATATGGGACTTTTCTCCACTTTGGTCTTAAAATTCTTAGGTTAAGAGAGGCCGCAAACTTGTGTGTCTCCTTGGGGTTAGGAACATCTACTGGAGGAATGTATGTCACATTAGATGAAGTTTAAGCACAGAAACAGGCCATCAAGGCCAATTGAGTAATGCCAGTGTTCACATTCCACATGAGTGCTTGTCCTCTTCATTTTTCCTTCTTACCATATCCTTCTTTTCCTTTCTCCATCATGTATTTATCCAACTTCCCCTTAAACATATCTATATTGTGATTTTTGAGAAAATTTGTAGCTCAGATTGAGGTTCAGATTGTAAGTTTGCTCACTAACCCGGTAGGTTTGTTCTCAGACATTTTGTCACCATGCTAGGTAACATCATCAGTGAACCTCCAGTGAAGCGCTGTGTTTTGTTCCACTATCACTAGTATCCTTACACACAGATGAAGAAGGACACCATTTCGACTGGGACAACACATCCATCCTCATACAGGCGAAACAGAAACACGCACAGAAATTCCTCGAGTCCTGGCATTCAAACTGGAACTCCATCAATAAACACATCAATTTGGACCCCATTTACCAACCTCTGAGAAAAAGAACTGGAAATGATATCACCCACTTTAAAAGACCAAGACATGCAAATAGAAAGTGGGACAGAATACTAGTGCTTCACCGGAGACTCACTGATGATGTTACCTAGCATGGTGACATAACGTCTGAGAATCTTCCAGCTCAGCAAGCAAACTTACAACAACCTAAACATATCTGTACTATTCACATTAACCAATCCCTGTGGTAGTGAGTTACACATCTTTAGTAGTTTCTGGATGAATAAATTCCTTCTCTAATCTTTATTGGATTTAGGTAGTGCCTATCTTTTATTTTTGGCCTGTAGTTTCACTTTATCAAGTAAGTGAAAACATATTATCCACATTTACCCTATCAGGTCAGGACTTGTCTTCTCATTTCTGGAGAAAAGCATCCCGGCCTATTCAGTCTTTGCTGATCTTATAGCACCACCATTCTAGGATGATCCTTGTAAATGTTGCCTGAATTTTTGCTGGTATTGCTGATTGTTTGCTGTTGTGGTTGGTTTTATAATAGTGTGGTTCCTCTATACGGTTCTTCAGTAAAGTTCTCCACTATGTCTTGCAATATCTGCAGTTACAATCAGTCCTGTTAACTGCAGTCTGCTTAAGCAGCATTCTGTCTCAATCAGCTACTTTGTGGATACTTTATCAGCAAAGTGGCAGGTGCTGTCAAGATTGAAGGATGCAGAGAGACAATTATTGCTAGTGCTTCCTCTTCATGTGATACTGAATGCTGGATGTTGTCCTGGACCATTCCCAGGTGCCCTGGCATTCCTGCAATTCCATAGCATTTCCAGCTTTTGCCTAAAATCACAGCATTTATGGTATTTCTGACAAATTTTAGCATTCTTTGCTATTCCAACAATAACATGTGTTTATCTAGTTCTGTTAATGTAATAAGATGGCCCAATGTGCCACACAAGAGCATTAGTAACAAAATATAACACTGAGGCACATTAAATACATGGGACACGTGACAAAAAGCTTGAGCAAATAAGTTGATTACAAGGAATTTCTTAGAGGAGGAATGTAAGTTGGAGACAGAGACATTTAAGGAAGGAGTTCCAGTTAGGCCAAGGTTTGGCCACCAATGATGCAGCAATGAAATTCAGGGATGAATTAGAGGGCATAATTAGGTGAATGCAAATATCCCTGAGGTCTGTGAGAGTGGAGGAAATTGCAGATATGGGGAGATATGAAGGGTCTTGAAAACAAGAATGAGAACTTTACAATTGTTTTCATCTTGGAGACAATGTAGGTCAGTGAACACAGGGACATTTGGTGAACAGAGCTTGGTGCATGTAAAGAAATGGCTGAAATAACATCACAGAGGGCAGTATCCTGTCACCAAGTCTCCCTTTATTTACACACGAAGAACACTTGATACTGACCCAGCTCCCTCAGAGCCAGCTCTCAGAGTAAGCAGGATGTCTAAAGTTAAAAATCACACAACACCAGGTTATAGTCCAACAAGTTTATTTGGAAGTACTGACTTTCAGGAGCACTTCTCCTTCATCAGGTGAAGGAGCAGCGCTCTGAAAGCTAGTGCTTCCAAATAAACTTGTTGGACTATAACCTGGTGTTATGTGATTTCTAATCTTGAGTCAGACTGGTGCTATTTCCAAAGTGGAATTTACAAAATATTACATGTATTGACTGCCTGTATTGACTGCCTGCAGATTTTGCATTTTTTGAGCAAAATAGAATGTATCTGAATTTGTATTTGCAGATACATTCTATTTTGCCCCTAAAATGCAGAAAATAGAACATATCTGCAAATACAAATTCAGATGCATTCTATTTTGCTCAAAAAATATATAATCTGCAGGTAGTCAATGCAGGCAGTCAATACATGTAATATTTTGTAAATTCCACTTTGGAAACAGCACCAGTCTGACTCAAGATTAAAAATCACACAACACCAGGTTATAGTCCAACACGTTTATTTGGAAGCATTAGCTTTCAGAGCTTTGGAAATAGCACCAGTCTGACTCAAGACTGGGATACAGACAGACTCTGACCTCACACATTTAATGCATTGTCTGAGCAGTAATGTCACCTTTTGTTACAAAACCTTAATTTATCTCGAGAAGGTGACTTAAAAGTAGTTCTGGGATTTACATATTAATGAACTGAAGTTTGCATTCTAAAATATGAAAGACTTAACAATCCATTTTTGTTCGATATATCACTGTATGACACTGTAAACTTTTGCTATAAATCCTGTATCTTATGATCTTATACTGAACAACCACCTGAAGGAGCAGCACTCTGAAAGCTAGTGCTTCCAAATAAACCTGTTGGACTATAACCTGGTGTTGTGTGATCTTTAACTTTGTCCACCCCAGTCCAACACTGGCTCCTCCACAACAGGATGTCTGATACACCTGTTCTTATCTATCAACCAAGGCTTCCTGATTGGACCAGATTTACAGCCCCAGTCAAGAAACTCATATTCTGTCAGGTCCACCTAACTGACCTTATTATCAACACTACAATGGGCGGCAGAGTTTTGGATGACCTCAAGGTTACGGAGGGAAAAACATGGGACACTAACCAGTTTGTGGCGGAATATTCAGATCTACAAGTAGGAAAGGAATGAATGAGGATTTCAGCAGTAGAGTGGAGGAAGAACTGGAGTGGAGTGGAGTCAAATTATGTTATGGATGGAAATATAGTGGTATTAGTGATTACATGAGTATGTTTGGAAGCTCATCTCAGAGTAAAACAGTCAACCAAACTTGAGGACAAACTGAAATATCTTCAGATAGCTGCCATGAAGAAGTATTGAATGAATGGTAAGGGAGTGAAGTTTGGAGTGGGATTGAAGACAATTCCTTCTGTCTTCTCAATATTTAATTGAAAGAAGCTACTGCTGATCCAGTTAAATATGTCAGAGGATCAGTCCAATAATTTAGAGATAATGGTAGAATCAAGATAGAGGTACTAATGAGGTAGAGTTGGTTCTCAGCAAACAGGTCCAACCTAGCACTGTTTTTGGATGATATTGCTAAGTGTAGCCTATGGCTTAAGAACTATGGTGTAGCAAAGTGCTATTCCTTAACGACTATCAGAGAGTATTGTTTGGGATTGGAAAGAAACACAATGAAAAATGATACACTCACATGGTTACGTAAATGAAAATGAACTAAGCAAGTGAGGTTTCCACCAAATAAAGAAAAACTTACATTTACATAATACTTTTCATGACAATCAACTGCTTCAAATGCCTTATAACTAATTAAGTGCATTTTAAGTGAAGTCAATTTTTATTTTAGGAAATTAAGTAGCTAATTCACACTCAACAAACACCAACAAACATCAGTTGGATGATGACTGGACAATATCTTTTGTAATCTTGATTGAGGACAAAATATTGGCCAGTGCACCAGGGATAACTCCCCTATTCCTCAAAATAGAGCATTGTAAACTTTTACATGCTCCAAAGTGGGAAGGTCAGGACATCCTTTTAATATCGCCACCTGAAGGACAGCACCTTCAACAATACCCCTCGATACTGCACTCAGAGAATGAAGTTGATTTTTGTGATCAAATGCTGGAGGTAGATTTAAACCCAGAAACTGGGAGGCAAAAATACTACTAATTGGGCCACGGTTGACACACAGCTGAAAAATAGAGGTGAACTCTTGAAGGAGGATGGTGTAGGTTAGTGGCGTCAAAGGCCTACAAACAGGTCAAGAAGACATATTCTCTGGTTCTGAAGATTGTTTTCTGTTGCAAATGGAACCGAGATGGTCAAATTGAAGTATTTAAGGACTCTGGAGATTCCCATGCTTCCCTCAGACCTGCACCATGAACTGAAAAGCCACAATCCAGGAATCCAGGGTTACAGTGAATGGGTATCTGAATACCATCATCAGGGAAATGACTCCTGGAGAAGATCACTCAAACAAGCTTGCAAGAAGATTAGATTAGATTAGATTATCTACAAGAGAACCAAATGATTCGCTCAGTGATATCTTTCATCCGCCGAATCAGGCAATGAAGCCCAGCAATGTGGTTTCTGTGTGAAATCACATCAATTGACCAAACTGAGCAAACAGTTCTTTGGCACCAAATGAATAATAGACCTGTGGAATTAGACAACTTCTGCTCCTTTCCGGCTGAATTCCTGCAAGGACAAGGATGTTCTTCAGGGGTGACATCTGAATTGCACCCATTCCCACCCAGTTTCTGGTGTTGGTCCCAAACGGCAATTCTTTTAATTTGCAGTACTCCTACATCCATTTTTTTTGGAATATGACAGTGATCGTGGTACAGATGTGGGCTGAGTGTAATTTTAACAGGAGATGGATGAGGAAGAAATCATGCAGTTCTTTGAACAAAGGGTATGTGTGAAAACATTACCCTGTCACATCTAAGAAATTAAATAAAGTATTTAAAAAGGGAAAGCTGCAAATCTCAAAATGTGACTCTGACAAAAGCTCTCGAACCAAAATAATAACCCGTCTTTCCTCTTTTCAGTAGCTGTATTGCCAGTAATTTCGGGTTTCATTTTCAATGCAATTAAATGGTTCCTGTCACATTCGAGGGTGTTTTATCAGCTCACATACATATTCACGATCTACAAAAACTTGTCACTGTGTCACATTGTAAATATTGGAAATGTGTCCAAGTATGAAGTATGCCTGAACTGTCAGGAACTCAGCCAACCCTCTGCACTGTTCACAAGAGCCTTTTGGCAAATTACAATCTGTAAATACATTTAATACACAGACTTCTTTTTACAAGCCTCGTTTGAATGTCTAAAGATGTACAATTCAATCTTACAACGATAATAACTATCTACAGGGTCAATGCAATGTCAGTGGTCCTTTTTTGGATCATGCAGATCCCATGTACACACTAATTCGCCAAGACAAAACTAATGGATTATCGTATATCTTCTATAGACTTGATTCCAAATCCTCTTATTGTGGTTGTACCTGTTTTGGATTGCGCTCCATTGTCCCCCCTCATTGTAACGCGGTATTGTGACGCCTATCCCGTTGCACTAGCCAGAAGACTTCAGTGAGGAGCTGTCCAATCGCTCCTAAACCGAACATGGGCAAGTCTGCAAAATGAACTAAACCCTCCAACAACATCACGTACCACGACAGAGCTGCCAACCAGCGTTAGGTCAGCAAGTGCACACGTGTGACATGTTTTATTCCCAGCAGCAGTTGGAGAGTCAACAGATGATTCAATAATTAACCAACACAGACATTGCACTGTGTAATATGTGAATGGTATCTTAAAGCCCCTCGTGACACTTCAAGTGAAAGTGGTACGTCTTCTCTTACAAGATTAGGATTTAATACCAAATTAAACAAAGCCCCCAACACGATTTCGGCCAAATTTCTGCAGTGCTCCGGACATCCCGTGGATTTGAGGGATGAGGAATCACACTGTGAAACCCAACCTTTTCTTTAAATTTGAACGCAGGTTACCATTAGACTGCACATCTTTTAACAAAGGTGCTCCGCTTGAATCCGTCTCTGGCTACAATTCTAATTTACTTCGTTGGCCGTGAACCGTTCAGGGACAAGCTGAGATCGTAAAAGTTGCCAGATAAATGGGATGGGGAGGATACGGATGAGATATGACTTCAAAACGCAAGTTGGCAGCTCTGTCGTGGTACGTGATGTTGTTGGAGGGTTTAGTTCATTTTGCAGACTTGCCCATGTGAAGGAAGTGGTTGTGTCTAAAGGCGTGGATCCCTCCCATGTGTTGGGACATCGTCTCAAAATGCGACTCCCAAATGCACCTCCTTACGGTATATCAAATAGCCGACTGTAAAGGATTGAGATTCCACCATCCAATGGGACAAAGGTGTTGGGAACTGATCTCCCCCATTATCCACTAATGGTCCGGGATTTGGTGATTCAGTGCGGGGAACAACTCTCCGAGATGTTTTCTAACTAACCTGTTCACTACACATATCGGGAGCGGGAGTGACATTGGGCCTCCTGTCTTAGAGGTAGGGACATTACCACCGCACCACATGAGTCCTTTTATTCTCAGGAGCTATGCCACTACTGAGCACTGACCTGCTCCTTTTCCGACCTGGGCCGGTTCCCCACCTCTCCCCTCCCCTCCCCGCAAGACCCCTGGTGAGCCCAGGTTCCCCGAAGAGTCTCATGCGTGCGGACACACGATCGGTACAGAACACAACAGGCCAGAACCCCGGGCCTCAGGCAATCCAGCATCCTCAGTCTGCCAGGAGCGGTTTGACAAGTGCGCACCACTACCACTCCCCCAGCTGTTAAATAGCTGGTTTTCTCCAGTTACAGGTCGCTGATGCACATGTGGCAATTGGCTCTCCACTTAAGATGTTACGGAATTTAAAAGGAAAAGCCCTGAAATTTAAATGGAACGAAAGAGTCAATTTTCCAATTGCGCACTCACAGCATGTGGCCCTACCCTTGCGAATCTGCATCTCACGCTGTCTCAGTGCCCCCACAATGGGGCACCGCTCGGGGAACATTCCGTGTTTCGGATTGAAATAAAACTCTCCAACCCGCTCCGAATTGCTGTTTCAGATTCTCGCCCCACTTTCAGGTTTCCCTGTTTGGTGACTGAATTCACACATTGAACTGATTTGTGTGATGTATTATCATACCTCAACCAGAAAGACCAGGTTTGACACTTGCATGTAAATGATGAATTGTTCTGTTTTGCAAACAACTCTGAGTGTCACATCATTCATCTGACAGACAAAGAGGACCACATGCTATCTACTGCAATCTTGATATATTTGTCTACCACTTCCTATAATGTTCAGTGATGCAGAAGCAATGTTGACGTACAGGATCTCTCATCTCTGTGCACAGGGAAGATAATCGATGTTGTTGAAATCTTCCTCCAACGCTGAAGGGAAATTTCCCTTCTGTATGAATTTCAACAGTTTCGTTATTTACGTATCGAGCATTAACACAGATAACTCTCTCAGTGCATCGTATGTTGTGTTATATTGAAGTAAACTGGAAATCGGAAATAAGAATGGAAAATGCTGAAAATCCGCAGAACTATGGTCAGAGTTGAGTTAACCGGTTCTGTGCAACCACTTGCTTTTTTTGTTTCATGTGAATGTGGCCATGGAGCATAAGAGGTATAGTTAGTAAGTTTGCAGATGACACCAAAATTGGAGGTGTAGTAGACAGCTAAGAAGGTTAGGAGAAAGTGAGGACTGCAGATGCTGGAGATCAGAGCTGAAAATGTGTTGCTGGAAAAGCGCAGCAGGTCAGGCAGCATCAAAGGAGCAGGAGAATCGACATTTCAGGCATGAGCCCTTCTTCAGGAATCCTTTCAGCTAAGAAGGTTACCTCAGATTACAACAGGATCTTGACCAGATGGGCCAATGGGCCAAGAAGTGGCAGATGGAATTTAATTCAGATAGGTCCTAGACAGTGTTGCTGAACAAAGAGACCTTGGAGTGCAGGTTCAAAGCTCCTTGAAAGTGGAGTCACAGGTAGGTAGGATAGTGAAGAAGGCGTTTGGTATGCTTTCCTTTATTGGTCAGAGTATTGAGTACATGAGTTGGGAGGTCATGTTGAGGCTGTACAGGACATTGGTTAGGCCACTGTTGGAATATTGCGTGCAATTCTGGTCTCCTTCCTATCGGAAAGATGTTGTGAAACTAGAAAGGATTCAGAAAAGATTTACAAGGATGTTGCCAGGGTTGGAGGGTTTGAGCTACAGGGAGAGGCTGAACAGGCTGGAGCTGTTTTCCCTGGAGTGCCAGAGGCTGAGGGGTGACCTCAAAGAGGTTTACAAAATATGAGGGGCATGGATAGGATAAATACACAAAGTCTTTTTCCTGGGGTGGGGGAGTCCAGAACTAGAGGGCATAGGTTTAGGGTGAGAGGGGAAAGATATAAAAGGGATCTAAGGGGCAACGTTTTCACAGAGGGTGGTACATGTATGGAATGAGCTGCCAGAGGAAGTGGTGGAGGCTGGTACAATTGCAACATTTAAGAGGCATTTGGGTGGGCCTATGAATAGGAAGGGTTTGGAGGGATATGGGCCAGGTGCTGGTAGGTGGGACTAGATTGGATTGGGATATCTGGGCGGCATGGACTCGTTGGACTGAAGGGTCTGTTTCCATGCTGTACATCTCTATGACTCGATTTGCCTTTTTCTTGTTAAATAAGTCTTTCATTTGATTTGTAGCCGCCTTCAGCAGCACAAATTCCACAAACCACAGGCTGTGAATAAGGGCCTAATCCCACTATCTCCAATGATTGTTGAATCCTGTGTAAATTGTCCGTTCGTGTTGTAATGCCTTGTTTAACGTACGTTGTTTGCATGAAGGTCCCACCCCTTTTTAATTGGACCATCTCATTGCAATTTACCACTGCAAAAGAAAGGCACAACATGAGAAAACATGGAAGAGTGTTTGGTGTGGAGCAAGCAGTAAACGACAAGAGGCAAAATCAATGATTTTCATTTTATAAAAGGCCGAGTAATGTCTTCGTTCATTCCTTCTGCATCGAGTGAATTAGTTTATTTCGCACTGAACAACACATTCTAGACATAATTCAAATATTGTTAGAACGAAAGGACATCGACCATAAACAAAGAGATGAATCTTGCAACTCAGCTGATCATTCTTTTTGCATTCATTAAAAATCTTGTCTTTTTTTAACACTGACGCTTTGCCTGGGAGATGAGCAGCGGTAAATAAAAATGAAGGCGAGCAGACATCAGATTAGGGGTCACCAGCAATTGGAAGAGATCACTCGGTCACACTGGGGTGTGCATGTTCATGTTTGCTCACACTCACAACTGAGTGTCATCTGTCAGTGGAAATGAGCAACGAGAAGAGATAAATCCCTAAACCTTGAAATATACCTCGGAAAGATGGATAAATCCTTTCAATTTTGTACACGCTGGATCCTGAAATTTCAAACTGCAATATAAAATATTGGAAATATTCATTACGTCGGCCAGCGTCTTTGGCAAAAAAAAATGACAAAGGTCGTTGACCTTTCGGTAGAACAAAGACAAGTTTTACAAGCAATTACCTCTGAACAAGTGAAAGGGGTGGGTGGGGTAGAATAAAAGGGGCGGTCGCTAATAAAATGGAGAGCAGGGAAGGTTAAATGATAAAAAGGTTTCTCATGAGAATAACGAGTCCTGTAAACTGACAACTATAGTTTATTTAGGACAGTGGAGAATTATTATATACAAGAACATGCGAATTTAACGTAGAATGTATGACCAATGCTCATCCGACTCCCTCTATTTTTGATGATGGAATCTTCAGCCCTTAATTTGCCAGCATAGTTCAGGTGAAGACTGCCTAATGATCTCCTTCTCCCCAATACTAATACCACTGTCCCATGTATCAGAATCCATTTCTGCCATACCTGATTTGTTCCAACTCTTTTTATCTGACTTACTTTCTACCAATTTGCATATGACTCAGGTTAACTTGGAGGTGCCAGTATTGGACTGGGGTAGACAAAGTTAAAAAAAATCACACAACACCAGGCTATAGACCAACAGTAAACAAAACTGGTGTTGTATGACTCAGGTAGTCATCCAGAAATTATGATGTTGGAGATTTAGCCCCTAGATGTTCAATTGCTCTCAGCAGAACTTGTTTTCTTTCTCCTACTTTTGTTAATGCACACGGGAGCCATGATAACAGAATGATATCTCCTACAGTTCTTTGCAGTCCCAAGGAGTTGTCTTTAATCCAGACATTGGGTGTTTACGCTTTCAGCTGCAAGGAACGTTCAACCTTGTGGCCCTGTTACAGAGGCATAAAGCCTCCAGTTTTGATAACTGTGTCCACACCCCAACCTGTCAGCAGGAAGCTGTTGCCATGGTGTTGCAAGCTCAGTGGCATCCTTGCTATGCCTCACATTAGACTTTTAACTTGCCATGATTGGCTACCTGCTGCTCCCGCTAGTCATGCATCTCCAACATTGATTCAAAGATGTAATAATAAACCAGGGCATGGACCTGACACCCTTATTTCTCAATTTGATCACAGTGCTATCTTCAAACTTGCCTCCGTGGGATCAGGAAGTTTCTAACTTGTGTCTGGGAAATCCTTGGTGATATTCCTTGGTGATACTCCACAATCATTACCTGGCCAGGACACAATCAGAAAGCTTGATTACCAGTGTGACATTCTCATCATTTTTTTCATATAATTGACAATTTAATTAAATTACACAGTGCCAGGCTTTTGCAGCCAGCTCCTGCACTTAGAAAGTTATTATCTACACAGGCAACATGTGTCACACAAACTATGGTAAGACACAATGAATAAAATACATGCATGACATATTGTGTGGCACACCCGATCTTTCTGTGAATATCACTGTCTCACATATACTGTGGCATACCCTATTTCACAAGCAATGTGATTCATCCTGTCTTTAACACCTATCTTATATACCCTATGACACACTGTCTCACACATTTTGTGACATACCCTACCCCAAAACCAATGCAAGACACCATGTCTTATACACCCTATGACACACCCTGTCTCATTAAACCTGTGAAATACGATATTATGTATCCCTGTCATGCACACCATGTGACACACTCTGTCTCATGCACTTTCTGGGAGATACCCTTTCCTACAATGTCACACAGTGTCTCATATACCCTATGACACACCCTGTCTTTTAAAACCTATGATGCATACTGTCTCTCAAACCCTGAGACACACCCTATCTCACACACCCTGTGACACACTGTACCACAAATCCTAAGACACGCTCTGTCTTTCACACCCTATTCACAATCCTGTCACACACATCCTGTGATAGACCCTGACCGTGTCTCGCACATCCGCTGTCATGCACCCTGCTTAAATCCTATGGCATATTAACTCACACTTTCCATGGTGCACCTAGTCACACATCCTCTCCAATATGATTTCACATAACCTGTCACACAAGTGTTCACAATTAGTTAAATGTGGTGGTGATCAGACATTATGCCAAAATCTGTGTGGTAAGGCTCATGTGATATAATAGTAGTGTTCTTCCATATGAGCCAGGAGGGCCAGGTTCAACTCCCACTTTCTCCTGAGGTGCATAATGTCAACTCTGAACATAGAATCATTCTGTCATAGAACGGAAACAGGTGCTTCAGTCCAACCAGTCCATGCCGAACATAATCTCGGACTAAACTAGTCCCACTTGACTGCTCCTGGCCAATAACCCCCAAACCTTTCCTATTTATGCACTTATCCAAGTGTCTTTTAAACATTGAAATTGTGTCCACTTCCACAAATGTCTCAGGAAGTTCAGCTTTATTAGAAAATATTCCCAAATTCTGTATGCTTATAAAAGTGCTGATGCACCAAATATCTGTTAGTTAGACAATTTTGCACATTAGATGTATTTATGCAAAGAGTTTAAAACTGTCCTGTATGTTTCATTCAATTACACAGCAGCTGTTGAGCAGCCTTTGTAGTGGAATATCAGTCACATCAAATTAGATGCAGCTATTTAAATATGAGACATTTCCCTATTGAAATTTCATTGCAGGGGAAGATGGTCTATTTGAAAGCTGCATATTAAAGGTTGTTCTGTGACAAAGAAGATCAATATTTAACTATGTAAATGGGATGGCACTGGATTGAGTTATGAGCTCACGAATCTCCTCAAAACCATCAGGATCTTACACTTCCCGCACACACATATCCAAGAATTAGTATGATTCAAAATAGCAATTAATAAGGATCAGAGGAAAGGAAGGGCAGGTGTACACATCATTTGGTTAGGATTGGTCCTATTTATATTAGAAAAGAGCAGAGCCAGTATTCTCTTCTTTTCTGTTTATGTGCCAGTGTTCCTGAGTTACCAAAATGATCTGGGCACCTGTCCTCTCACATCAGAGATTCAGCCTCCCTCATTCACTATATCTTTTTTCCACATGAGTGTATCAGTTACAATAGATCAGTGTATCTATATCAGTGCACCTGCTCCTCTAGGTCAGTGTATCTTCCTCTAGATCAATGCATCTTTTACCATAGCATAGTGTATCTGCTCCCCTATATCAGTGCATCTATTCTCTAGAGTGGCGTGCTTATTCCTGAGATCAGTGTTTCTGTTCCTCAAGACCAGTACATCTATTCCTCTAGAGCAATGTGTCTGTTCCACTAAGTCAGTGTATATATTCCATATATATTCCATAGTGTATCTGTTCCCCTAGACTAGTATATCTATTCCCTAGATCAGTGTATCTGGTCCTCTCAATCAGTATATCTAGTCCTCTGGTTTAATGTATCAGTTCCTCTGGATCAGTGTATTTCTTTCTTTAGCTTAGTGCTTCTGTTTCTCAAGATCAGTGTTTCTGTTCCATTAAGTCCATCTATCTGTTCACCTCGATCAACGTTGTCTTTTCCCTCCTGGCCAGTGTATCATTGTTGCTTGTTGGTCACCAATGGTTTGATAATTTCCCTCAAGTAGGACCAGTGACCACGCTTCAAAAAAGAGGAATGTATTGATCAAGCAATGGAAGTCTTGCGGGGATAATTAAGTATGCTTACATTTGGCTCTCTGTTGTTCAGACATTTCGGTGTTTTGCTAAATCAGTTAAATTGATGCAATGATGACAAGTGAAAATTAAGAGGCAACTTGAGATGCAAAATTTCAGGCACATATCATTATGAATGCAAACACAGTCATTTAAACAAACTGATAAAGCAAAATCTGCAGAAGCTGTGTCATTGATAGCACCCAAAATCCTTAGCATCAGTAATAATTGTGGCATTGCTGGTTATCCTCAGTGCTAAGAATTAAACCTGACACAGTTGGAAATATGATTGCTTCTAGCAAAAATCAATTTGAGTGCACTATAAAAATTACATTGCACATTGAACTATTTAAAAACAGTGCACATTCAGCAATAATAAAGTTTCCAACTATAGATCACTTACACTGGCCTTTTCAATGCATTTTATTCATGGTGCAAAATTTCTGATCATTGCTACAGGCTATGATTCATCTTACTTCAAGTTTCCCAATCCATGCAAAATTTCAAACACTTAATGCACTTTGCAATGGTGCTGCTCAAAGTCTGCACTTTCAATGACATTGTGTTGTCTGACTATTAGTGACAACTTAGTTATATGTACTGACTGTATACAAAATAAATGTATACTGACTAACTGTACCCTTAATGATAGTATGCTGATTGTGTATTGACTAATTGTATACCAAGTGTGTACTGACTATAAACTCACCACTTATAATAGATATAGAAAATGGTTGAAGAAACTCAACTGGTCTGTAGCACCATCAGTGGAGGCAGAAATAGAGTTAATGTTTCATACCCAAAAGCACTCTTCGTCAGAATTGAAAAAGTACTGAAAATAAATGATTTTTATGCTGTTGACAGAGGGGGAGGAAGAGCAAACGCAACAAATTGTGACGGTACTAAGAGTAAAAAAACTTTCCATTTCAAAAAACCATCTTGCTCCCATGCTAACATTTCTATACTGGGCCTGCTATAATTTTCAAGCAAAGCTCAGTGCAAGCTGGAAGAACAGCACCTCACTTTCTGCCTAAGCAATTTACAATCTTCAGAATTCAACACTGACTTCAACATCTTCAGAACATGAATACTATCCTCCATTTTGATTACAACCCTCTCTTCCCCAAACCTTGTCTTGCTTGTGTCTAATTGGGTTTGCTGTCAGCACAGTGGACTTATTTTCTCCTTTGCACACCTATAATTTACACACACTTCACATCTTCCTTTCTCCCTGACCTCATTGACACTCCCTTTATCTTTGGCTCTGGGCATATTCACCAAATGTTTCATTTGCTCCCCTTACTATACTGTCAAACGCTTTTAAAAATTACCTTTTCATTTCAGTTCTGAAGAAGTCATACTGGACTCAAAACTCTGTTTCTCTCACCGTAGACAACAAAATAAAACTAATAATACAAAAACAGACAAATAACTGGGCTAGTGGAGCTGCAAAAGCAGTGGGTATAAAACACAGAACACTAGAAGTAACACCACAGATTAACAAAAACATTTTAAAAAAACAAGCAAAACCACTATGGTCTGCTTCTGGAGAGAAAGAAATAAAAACCAGATAAGTTATGCTAAAACTTGTTTTGAACTTGGAGAACTGTGAACAATTCTGGGCTCAATAATATGAAAGAAAGAGATTTTAACATTGGTGAACCTGATAAAAAAAAATATATAAGAATGATGCAAAAGACAAGAGTTATAAATTTCAAAAAAGGCTGAACAGACCTTTCTGTAAACAAAAGTATAGAAAGTGCAGGGGGATCTTAAAACAGAAATTAGGAAAGAAAAAAATTGAAAAAGAGAGCATGTATGAGTAGATTGAAATAAACCCAAAATAATTTCTTTAATATATGAAGAGCAAAAGAATAAATAGAGAAAGAGTAGGGCTCATTAGGGACTGTAGAGGCAATCTTTGTGTGGACCCAGAAGATGTGGGCAGTCCTCATTGACTAGCTTGCATTGATCTTCCTAATGGAAAAGGACAACACAGGTACAGACATAAGAATGGAGGACTGAAATATTAGAACAAATTATCATAGGGAAAGAGGAGGTACTAGTGGATTTAACAATCATAAAAGTGGATAAATCCATTGGCCGACATGAGAAAAATACTAGGCTCATAGAAGAGGCAAGGGGGGAGATATTAGGAAATAATTTTCAAATCTTTTCTTGCCACAGGTAATATGCCAGAGGACTGGAGGACTCCTAATGGTGCCCCATTATTATAATAAAAAGGAAAGCGCAGACCAGGAAAATACAGGCTAGCCAGTTCAACATTAGTGATGGGAAGTTATTGGAAAGAATTCTGAGTGGAGATAGCAAAGACATGGATGAGGGAATCAGCTGCAGACGACCATATGAAGGGTACAGTGGGGCAATGCTATGAGGGCAGAAGCAAGGGGTCTTGGTGATAGTCAAAATATATCATTGGAAGCTTATCATGAGTTAAATATAACACCACATTTGTGAGCAGTTTGTTTCAGCCTCAGAAGGAAAGAATGGAATTGATCAGTGGGAATGGAGTTTGGAACTGGGGCCAAGGCATTCCAATATTTGAAGGAAATTTCTGCTCATTCAGGGACTGGATATTAGACAGGTAGATGAAAGCAGGTAGTAATGAAGCAGTGCTGGTTAATGTGAGGGTACATGTGGAGCCTGATGAGGTCAAAAATATGGATGTATTAGGTTGAATTGCCTATTTCTACTGACTAAAGATAAACTGGCCAATTGTATACTAACACTTGGATACATTCAGCCTGTCCACTAACTGACTAACAATGTACATCATACATTTACTATGTATTGACTGATTTTACGCACACTGATTGTCCACTCTCTGATTATATAATCTTTAATTTAAGGTGTTGACCTGACTATTACAATCTTATTTAATGTTTTGCAGTTATTGATTTGCAAAGGTTATTTGACAGTAAATCCCCCTGAGATGTTGAATAAAGGGAAACCTTGCATGTTGCATGCAAATATCGATAGTCGTTCATGTCCTGAATTGCTGCTTATTCATTTAAATATCAAGGATCTTGGGAGAGCCCCACATTTTGGGAGAGTGTTCCCACTAAATGTGAGCCTCGCAAGCAGAGAGTTGTGAATCACTCACCATAGAAATTATCCAGTGCAGAAACTCTTAATATTAATCCAGACCTGACTCAATACTGTTAAATGACTGGGTCTCAAGTTGCATGTGGGTACATGGAACTCAAACCAAAGTCAATACAGACAGCAGCCAATTTGTGTTCACTGCAAAGACAGCAGCTGAGTCCACACACTCCAATGCTTCATTGTATTTCAAAGTAAACTGTAATGCCTAGTGTAATCTGAATACAGGTGAACACCATCCACTGATCTGAACTCCAACACAACGTTCCTTACGTGTAGACTGGTTACCATTAACAGTACAACAGCTGTACAAATGTACAAAAACACCTGTGAACTGTGGAGGAGGTGCAAAAATATTTGCAAAGATGATAGTAGAGCTGAGAAGTTGTAATGATCACAAAAGACCAAATAGGCTGGACTCATGCCCACGCAAAACAGAAAACTGAGGATGAATATTATATGGTCTTTAAAATTGGTTGGTTTTTCTAGGCATAACATAGAGAATAAGTTGTTGCTTATAGAGAGACCAAAACTACTGGTCATAAATATATAAAATATCACCAATACACCCAGATGGGAGCTCAGGAGAAATATTAGATTAGATTAGATTCCCTACAGTGTGCAAAAAAAGAGAAACAAATTCATTATCACAGGACATGGCTGCAGTGAACAGCACAGATCTACATAAGGAGAAATTGGATAAAAACATGAGGGAGAAAGAACAGCATACCAGAAGTTAGCAAATATTTTACTATTCAAGAAAGGAGAGAAGCAAATCCATTGCACCATGGGCAGCTCAGCTGAGCATGGAAGCACAAAGAAGGTTGAAAGTAATATAAGGGTTTGATAGTCAGAGGAATATGCAGACAACCACATATTTCTGCAACCACAGACAGGGGAGATGGTGATATACTGGTAATATCACTGGACTATTGATCCAGAGGCTCAGGTTAATGCTTCATTCAAATCCCACCATGGCAGCTGGTGGCATTTTAATTAGTGAATGAAATTGAATTGAAAACTAGTCTCAGTAAAAACCCAACTAATTCACAAATGCCCTTTCGGGAGGGAAACTTGCCTTGGATGTGACTTCAGATCCACAGAAATGTGGCTATTAGCTGTCCTCTGAAATGGCTCAGAAGCCACAAAGTTCAAGGGCTATTAGGGTTAGGCAACAAATGCTGGCCTGGTCAGTGACCCCGATATACCATGAAGAGAGTAAAGAATCAAAAGCAGGATGTTATTGAGCTACTTCACAGCACTCAGATGGGGGAGGGCCAACAGTCAGTTATTGGAGTCTACATTGGTACAAGTGACATGGGGAGAATGAGAGATGTGATCCTGCAGTCATACTTTAAGGAGATGGGTAGGAAAGAGTATGGAGAAACAATATAAATTCCAGGATACACTTCAAAAAGGGCTACAGGAGCAGTGGGGGTTTGTTGTATGCCTATGTAAATAATTGTAGGTGACATGACAAGATGAGATAATAGGCAATAAAGTATATAATAGCTTTGAATTCATGAATGAAGCAATTGACTATATATTTTAAAAATTATATTAATCCTGTATATAACACTGGTCCAACCTCAAATGGCATATTATGTCCTGTTCTGTTTACCTTAATTTTAGAAAGGCACGAAGGTGTTAGCAACTATGCAAAGGAAGATTCACAAAAATGGTTCCAGAGATGAAAAACTTCAGGCACTTAAATAAACTGGTGATGCTGGGACAGCTTTCTTTGGAGAAGCAGAGGTTGAAAGGAGATTCAATAGAGGTATTCAAAACATTTATGAACAGAGTAGATAGGAAGATCATTTTCCCATTGACTGAACAATTGAGTTCAAGAGGGAAATGATGTAGGGTAATTAGAAAAGACAAGCAATATAGATATGTGGAGAAACATTTTCACCCAGCAGGTGATTAGGGTCTGGGAAGCACTGTCTATGACAGTAGTGGAGGGACATTCTAGCTCTTAAGAAGGATTATTTCATAAAACAGATGAAAGATCAAGGCTACAAGGTAAATTGCTTCTTTAGAGAGTCAATGCAGACATGATGCCTTGTACCAATTCTGTGATACTGTTACAAATAAGAAGCAGAAATTGTTGGAGAAACTCAGCGGGTCTCGCAGC
Organism: Chiloscyllium punctatum; assembly: GCF_047496795.1. Taxonomy (NCBI): domain Eukaryota; kingdom Metazoa; phylum Chordata; class Chondrichthyes; order Orectolobiformes; family Hemiscylliidae; genus Chiloscyllium; species Chiloscyllium punctatum. The sequence continues at coordinate 114,032,501 of NC_092747.1, read as the reverse complement.
ATCTGTGAAAAAAAACCATAGTCATAGAAATGTATAGCATGGAAACAGACCCTTCAGCCCAACTCGTCTATGCCAACCAGATATGCCAACCTAATCTAGTCCTATTTTCCAGCACTTGGCCCATATCCCTCCAAACCCTTCCTATTCATATAACCATTAGATGCCTTTTAAATGTTGTAATTGTACCAACCTCCACTACTTTCTTTGGCAGCTCATTCCATAGGCACACCACCCTCTGCATGAAAAAGTTGCCTCTTAAGTTCCTTTTAAATGTTTATCCTCTCACCCTAAACATATGCCCTCTTGTTCTGGACTACTCCAAACCAGCGAAAAGACCTCGTCTATTTACCCTATCCATTTCCCTGGTTATTTTATAAACCTCTATAAGGTCACCCCTCAGCCTTTGATGCTGAGGGAAAATAATCCCAGCCTATTCAAACTCTCCGTTTAACTCAAATCCTCCAACCCTGATAATACCCTTGTAAATCGTTTCTGAACACTTTCAGTCTCACAACATCCTTCTGATAGGAGGAAAACCAGAATTGCACACAATATTCCAAAGTGGCTGAACGATTGTGCTCTACAGCCGAAACATGACTTCCCAACTTGTATACTCAATGCTCTGTTCAATAAAGGAAAGCACACCAAAACGCCTTTTTCACCATCCTATCTAGCTGCAACTCCACTTTCAAATAACTATGAACCTTCACTCCAAGATCTCTTTGTTCAGCAACACTCCCCAGGACCTTACCATTAAGTGTATAAGTCCTGCTCTTTCCAAAGTGCAGCACCTCACATTTATTTAAATTAAACTCCATCTGCCACTACTCAGCCCATTGGCTGATCTGACCAAGGTCCTGTTGTACTCTGATGTAACCTTCTTCACTGCCCAGAGTTAACATTTCATATCCAGTGATCCTTCTTCACTTGAGTTGACTCTGCTTTTATGATTTCCTCTCTTCTTTCGGTGGAATAATGCCTCTGGGCCAGATGTGTCCCCAGCAACTCAACTAAAATGGGTTCTGAGGAAGAGTCAAAGTCCTGGACTCAAAGATTAACTCCGTTCCTCTCTTCAAAGATGCTACCTGACCTGATGAGTTTCTCCAGCAATTTAGATTTTTGGTTATTTCAGATCTTCAGTATTTGCAGTTCATTGTTTTATTTCTGCGATTCTGTTACTTGGTCAGTATTTATCCCTCATTCAACATCACTCAGCCGGTGATCTGGTCATTATGACATTACTGGGAGTCTGCTGTGATTCATTCACTTCAAAAAAGTACTTCATAGGCTGTGAAGGACTTGGAAATGGTTAGTTGTCTTGAAAGACATTATAGAAATGCAAGCATTTTTTTCACAGAAGCAAAGAGATTTGAGAAGAAAGCTTCCTTTTTTGATTTGAGTGAACCAATGTAGTTTTTACAATAAGTCAACAGGTTTCATACTTTTTGATTGAACTAAATGGTCAGGCGTATCGAATTAAACTTTTTAATTCCCATGGTGGGATTAGATCCCAAGACCACTCAGCTGGTTCCTTTACCAAAATCGCTAAACTAAAACTACAGCCATCACCTTTTATTGGATCTGCTACCTTCTCATCATCCAAGAATTGAAAATTGGGTTCAAAGTCACAATGGGAATTTCATGACTGATTATGCAAATAAGGCTTTCTGTGTTCGAATACAGAATATTTTATTTTTATGACATCATTTATTTTTGTTTCAACAGTTATGACCCCTTTTCCTTCAAATATTAAGAATGAGCTGCAGTTTGTTATTCCCGTTAGTCATTTACATATGTTTCAATTTCAAACCCTATGTGTTACCTTGAAGTTACAGCAACAGGTCATTCGAAGTTTGTACCTATGTTTTATACACCACACAGCCCTGTTCCCATCTAAAGTTGGTCTCAACCTACCAGCATATCAAGAACATAAGAGAAGACCATGCAACACTTTGAGTCTGCTCCACCTTCTATGTCATTGTGACTAATTCTGGGCTTCAACTTTCGTATCCTATCCACTCCCTGTGTCTCTCAATTTGCTGAGAAACCAAACATCTGTCCTTCCCAAGCCTTAAATTTACTGATGGAAAAATCATTAACTGGAAACATTAAGAATCTTGATTTCCCGCTGGCCACATATCATTTCTGTAAATGGGAATATTGTGTCAGGATCTTGCGGAAATCCCAATGTAACATACTCTGAGAATAGTATGCTGGAATCTGAGGATTCTGATAGCTAATACTTTCATGCCTGGAGTCCTTTGAAATTATCCTCTTAAATTAGAGAATTCTGAGGGTTCTGCAGCACTTAACAGTTACCCAAAGAAAAGTTAGACGATTAAAAATATAATCTAACTTCTGAGTAATCATTAAACTGACACTCAAATTACTGTATACACACCTAACTACACCTCATCCAGAACCCTTACATCCCCAGATCTGACACAGCTTCTTCCCACCCCCACCACCAGAAACGACACCCCCTCTCCCCAGTCAGCATACCTGATTCCCCCACCCTAACTCTCCAGGGACCTTCTCCTGCAGAACCTGATAGCCTCCTTCCCACCACACCTGAGACTTCACACCCCCAAGATTCACTATTAGATATGATTACTCCAAACTCTGAACTGTGTGGAGGGATTGTCTGATGAGCACAGGTTAAACAGGTTGGGACTCTACTCACTGGAGTTCAGGAGAATGAGTGGTGATCCCATTGAAACATATCAGATTGTTAAGGGGTTTGACAGGGTAAATGTTGAGAGAATGTTTCCCTTCATGGGAGAATCTGGGGCTGGAAGGCATAGTCCCAGAAAAACTGGTGTCAATTTAAAACTGAAACAAGGAGAAATTTCTTCTCTCAGAGGGCGAGAGCCTTTGGAGATCCTTACTACAGAGAACTGTGGGGGCAGAGTCCTTGTGTATATTTAAGGCTGTGGCAGATTCTTGATCAGTCCAGGAATCGTGTTTTGGGGAAAATGCAGGAAAGCCAATACGAGGAATATTGGATCAGCCAAGGTCTTATTGAATGGCAGAGTAGGCTCAAGGGGTTGAACGATCTACTTTGGTTCCTATTTCTTGTGGTCTTTGCGTCTTGTCATTCCTTCCCATGCAAGACAAAACAGTCCCCTACTTTCCACCTGCACTGACATCCCTCTCACCCCATTTTACTCTAAACACTCAATCACTAACCTAACACTCTTCCCCCCTTGCAACCTGGCACCCTAATTATCTGGTTTTCTGAATCCTACCCAGCTGGCACTTCCTCAAATGGCGCCCTTCCTTTCCTAGCATTCAGGCGCCCTAATATCTTCCGACATGGCACCCTATCCACTTGGAACACTAACTCCACACTTATCTTACATACTTAACCTTTCACTAGAGCTGCTAAAATGGCTGTCTTTGAGCTGCTGGACATTTAAATTATAAAATACAGCAATGACTGCCATGAGAATTTGGGTGCATGGCTTGCTCTTGCCTGACTTTTGGAATCTTGTGTCAGAAATGCAGAATCTTTCTTAATATAAAAAAGTAGCGCAGTGGTAATATGACTATAACCGCAAATTCAACTCATTAAATCTATTTCTCTCCTAAGTATTTTTAGCATATTTTGTACTGATTTTGGTTTTCCAGCATCTGCTGTATTTTAAATTCAGATTTTAAAGAAAAGATTAATTCAAAGAATGATGACAGCAGCCAGGTGGTAACTGCCAACATTAATTTCTGCCAGTATTCTTCAGAAGAATTATGGTCATTGTTAGAGAGCACTTCTTAGAATTTTCTGTTGAACACATTCCTGGTTCAATTCATGGCAAAGGGGACCCTAAAGTAGAAATATTTCTAAATAAGGACACCCCTGCATTCTCACCTCTTGTCCCCTGCCCATTTCTCCATCCTGTCTCAAAACAGTCCTGAGTTTAAAATGGCAGCTCGATTCATAAGGAACTTTGAATCAATACATGACTTCATGGGACTTTATTTTGATGACTATGGGAAGTAAGCACAACACAGACTGCTAAGGCCAACCAAAGAATTAGTTTCCAATTACATTTAAACGGTGGGACCATTCGGTTTCCTGTGAATTTATGTTCCTTTTGAAAATAAACATTAGATTCAAATGTTTCAGACAAAATGTACCAGTAAATTTTCAGTGGAGAGATACAATCCAAATTTAATGTTCTACTGTCCGTCTTTATTGATTCTTTCATCACTTGCTTTCACTAATATTTAATGATAAATTCGACAGTCTGCTGGGAGAGAGGGCTGAAAATTCAACAAAAAGCATTCTAGCCTCTACTCACTACACAACTGGAGTTAAGGTTAGGGGTGTGGGGGTGGGGTGGTGGCGAGGAGGGGGTGCAGAGAATATTTTCAGGATACGGGAGGCTGCTGAATTTAAACTAACTTTTATACAATCATATTTCAAAGATGCTCAGCTGAAATGTCTTGGGAACAGTTAGTGCTTTTCTGAGAACCAAAAGTGCTCCTTTGGTTTGCAATTCAACCCAGGGTTTGTTTAGCCAAATACTTATTTAGCAATGCTTTCCAAACCTCCTGCAGTCTACATTGACAAGAGCTCTCCTGTGTCTATTGCTAGTTGTCTGTTTCAACAGCAAGATAAATATCAGATCTGTTAGGAAATTAAATGTGGGGGAGAGCAGCAATATGCATATTGTCAGGCAAAATTGCAGTTATCCCTGGGTAATGGAGTCATGTTGATTAATTTTCAGCCATGGGATTCAATATTCACCACTGTTCTCCAGGGTAGTCTGTCTACAAAAGGACTGGCACAGTCTAACAATGGTGCGGGCAGGGGGAGAGGAGAAACCGAAAGCACAGTACTGGTAATCTTCACACCAGCTGTCAGATATCTCATTTCACAACATATTTTGCCTAAATACCCATAATGTGTTTTCATATCAGACAAAATAATATTTTCAAGGTTCAAAATCAAATGTGGAGCTTTTCAATTCTGTTCTTTTGTGAACGAGCGATTTATTGCCCCTCGAGGACCCAAGTGAGAGTATTTAAATTTTTTCCGGGCTTCGACATAATTGTATTAAAAATAGTCATTCTACAGCAGTATTAAAGCAGTAATTTCCGCCTGAATCTAGTGAGATGTTACTTTTATCATTCAGCAGTTTCTATCTAGTTATGCTATAATTAAGTTTTCTGACCCTTGACATAGTCTCTTAACAGGACATTTAGGAATACAGTCCTAGAGCAGATATTCAAGCTGATGGCCTTCCCCATATAGTATTGGAATAAACTTATTAATCCAGTAATTGTATAGCACCCATTCGTTTGCATGCAATGTTTGCCTCATTCTTCGTCACTAATGAACAGCCAAAGGTACAAACCATTTCAGGCAGGTCACACAACCCTGAGATTAATTCCATCTTCTTCTCGCCCTCAGCTGATTAAAAAGCACAGAAGCAAAACTGACTTATGGGATAAAGTGATACAGCAGGAGGATGCCATTCAAACCCTCCACTTCATTCCTTTATCCATTTTAGATCATGGCCTATCTGTATCTCCACTCCACTCTCCTGCATTTCTCCCATATCCCTTGATCCCTATCCAGTTAAAAAAAATCAGTCTTGAATGCTCCAATTCACTGTGATCTCAAAATCTTTTTTTTGGATGGGACCTTTGCTGATTTTTACTCATCTCCACATGAAGAAGAGCTTTCTGACAAAAGCCTTGAGTAGTCCAGCTCTAATCGTAACGTTCTGTCCCCTTCTTCTCCCTATCAACCCTGTTGAATCTCTTTGTCACTCAAGCACCTCAATATTCTCAATCTTCTAAATACAAGAAAATAGAGATTTGTGTAACCTGCCCCTGATGATCTAATGGTTTGGGTTTTGGTGTCATTTTGCTGCGGAAGCTCTTCATTTACACATTCACCCCAGAACATGTTTTTGCTTAAATTTGTTGTTCAAAGTTGATTGCTGCTGGAAGTCAAGACTGCAAACTCCTGGCCATTCTGTTTGACAATATATAAACCAAATGTTTGGAAAATCTCAGACCTGTGGATAATAATGGACTGGTTGACACATTTGAATGACCTCCTCTTGACTGTGAAAGGAATTTCTTTGTTTTGTAATCAGTTGCTTGGAAATGGAAGAATGTCTTCTAAGTTTGAGACATGCCCTGGAGTTAACACTGACTTACCCTAGTGTATACATACCATTCACACCCCTCCCTCCTTCCAGCCCTTTGGTAATCTCCTAACTCTCCATGCAAGTGAAAACTACTGTGTGGTGATAATTTGATGTCATAGCAATGCCACATACATTTCACATCTGGTAGTTCTTTCAACATAATTCCAGTTGCAAAGAATCCAGTTGTATTCAAGTGCTTCTCAGGTGCTCTTGAACATCTTTTGTGCCATTGTAATAACTTTGGTGTGAAAGAGGAAGGCTCGTCATAATTATTCCCTCACATGGACTGTTTATATAGATGCTGATTGGCCATAATCTGCAAGATTTCTAATCACTTCATCGATGTTGAGACGTCAATCTGAGCCTGGTCAATTTAATACTAACAAGAATACAAACCAAGTGAATGTTCTTTTTTCATCACAATAACAATAAGAACAAGGTGAGGTAATTATTTCTGACCTCAGAAAGAAAATATATCTTTCCTCCCTGCCTGGTTGTCTCCCTTGACCTCCATGAGGTTCTGAAAAATGAAAACTTTGATGATAGCATTCTATTGATACACTAATATCAACAAATGAAAATTAAAACTTCAAATTTATATTGAGCGATATAAATCCATTCGTTAATTTTTATAAGTGAGCAAATATTAACTTTATACGTTCCAAATCTGCAGCAAGTGGTGGAACCTAACATCCAGATAGGGTTATTACATTTGATCTGAAATAATTTTGATCTGAAATAAAAGTTTAATGAGAGTTTACATTTACCTTACTTTAAAGTGTATTTTCAATGCAGAGAAGATTAGGGCATGCTAATTGGCTTCAAGGTATTTTTTATAAAGAACCTTGTACTGGCTGTGTTTGTTTGACTGTTTTATGTCACTGTAAATGGGGAAAGCTTCTTTTCAAAGGGAATTTTGGATTAACTTTTTCAGCATTTATTTCAAGAGTTCAGTAATGTTATTATATGGTTCATTGATTTGGAAACTCAAAGAGTACTTCAAGGGCTCAGCAGATGTCAGACATTAAATCAATTTAAAATCAATTTCAGTGTAACCTATATACAGTAATAGGTCAGGCAGCATCCGAGGATAAGCATAAGCCCTTTATGCCCGAAACATTGATTCTCCTGCTCCTCGGATCCTGCCTGAACTGCTGTGCTTTTCCAGCACCACACTCTCGACTCTGACCTCCAGCATTTGCAGTCCTCACTTCCTCCTATACACATTAATACTTGATTCTCTACACTGTCAGAATTCAGAAGAGAGCTTAGTCTACTGGATGAAGTACTGAAATGAATACATCTGAAATCTTATACAATCCTGGTAATTTAATAGTCTTTTACATTTTATGATAGAACCCTATGGGCAATTATTGCAATTATCACATTAATAGTGCATTTATCTTTTCAAACAGGATCTAATTATGACAACTGAAGTGTCAAGATCTTTTGAACTTATCTAGCTGAAATAACTCCACATAGGCTGATACACCGTCATCAAGTCACCCTTTATTTACTCATGGAAAGTCCCTGACACTTGTCAGCTCTCACAATGTCAGAATATCTGACATTCTTCTTTGTAATCTGTCAGCCAGGGTCCCTGATGGGGGCTATTAATCTGTTTCAATCAGGGAACTCATTTTCTATGAGGTTCACCTGGCTGATCACATTGCAATCACTACATTAGCTTTCTATGAATGTTCACAGCCAAGTTACCCAAACATGGTTTTGGTCAGCTTTTAGGAATCTATCCACCTCCACTAAAATGTGCAACTTAACGGAATTTGTTTTATTGGACCAGGCATTAAAATAGCTAAAACTAATGCCATTTTACTCAAGTGGAGATTGTGACTCACCACATTTCATCATCCAGTAAAAGTGGGAGTTGATGGAAATTGGAGGATATGAAATTACGTCTCACTCACCTTCTATTTCACTCCCTTGATCTGGTTTGTTCAGTGCAGGTAACAAAAATTCAGCACTCTGTAAGTCAGATACTGTGTATACTGAACATTGGTAAAGTCAATTAAATGATGTGTAAGTTAAGCAGTTATAAACTGAATATTGGGTAAGTTGGGCAGTATAGACTAGATTTTCACGTCAGAATCAAGATTCACAAGCCCAGACATTTTCTAATATTGCACACCTGGCTCATGCATAAACAGATACAAAGATGTTATTCTTTACTCCAAACCTGAAATCTTGATAGGGTAGTGTGTAAAGTCAAGATAGTTACCTCTTGAAGCACATCTCAGGTAGAAACAGATGTGAGTGAATGCTGAGGGCAGCGGATGAGAAGGCCTAGCTCCATTTAGTGCAATATAAGCTGAGAACTATTCATGACTGTTAGGCCACCCAGCACTCACGATTCAACCCTCAACTAGTTCATATTCCCTCCATGAACATCATCCTCTCCCAAAACCTCCATAACCATTCTCAAAACCCATTCATCCAGTATCCACAATGGACCAAGCTTACGAGCCCTATAATAACACTGGAAGTATTTCAAATGCTCATAAAATTGACAAAGTAAACAATTAGCCTTTCAAACTCCACTTGTCAAAAAAATAGTCCTCATAGAGGCTTGTTAAGCTTTCATTCAAACAGGCATATTCAAACTCCAGTTGAAAAAACAGTCACCCTGTTAAGTGATCATTAAAAATGTCAAAATATACAAACATTCAAAATCTTTTAAGAAACCCTTACCCTAGTAATGACTACTTGAAGTGCCAATCAAGCAACATTCTTGAGAGCTGTGTCAACAGCCCCTGTTGAGCTAAATCCATTGTTGGGGTTGGAGAACAAAAAAGCATCTATAATGAGATGTAGTTGCATAACGACATAAACAAACTCTCCACTACCTTTGAAGTTGACTGAAAAGATGTCAAGCTCTTGGAATTTTGAAAGGCTTAACAGATAGACTTTCAATCTAAGAAGGCAGGCAACTGTTCAAATATTCCTCTCAGGCTCAATATATGTCCAGGCATTAAATCAAGTTTTAGAAAATCAAAACACACTGTCTAGATAGCCCTTTATTCACTGGAGAAGGTATTCTAATAACTGAATGCTTGCACAATATTGGGTAATTTCATTGTTATTTATCTTTTACAAACAGAGCCCTATGATCAATCACTGCAATAAAAAACATATTTACGACAGCTTTCAATTACGAGATTTGAAGTTGGTAACAAACTTTAAATTTATATTTCGAAAGATTTTTCCACTCTACAATCAATTATCCCCAAGGTGGATGAACATATTTATCTGACATGTTTTATTTCGGGTATCCACTCACCTCACTTAAGATGTAATACATGAAAGTTCAAAATTGAGCTAGACTTTTATATGGTTGAACCTTCCCAGGGCATCTGGTCATGATCTGGTACATTTCCCACAATGCTCAAAATGGTGACTGGTGGGAACCAGCTGGGAAATTTGAATTTAATCCCCCTACCCCTGCCCAACCACCAATGCCACCATCAAATATGGATTTGCTCTGTGTTGACATGGCAAAATCTCATCCCATGTAAATCAGATACTGTGTAACTTTGGCATTGTTTAAACTGGGCAGGATGTAAATCTGATTGTTTTCTGCCTAGCAGTGAAATTGAAGGTTCTCACCTCCTTGGGTTTAACAAAGTGAGTCAATTAGGTGCGAGCTGGGTTATTTTGCATTCTGCACACACTCAGACTACACCACACAGCTAATTGCAAGCACTGGGAAAGTGTGAAGTGCATACCTTGAAGTGAAGAAGCCTCATTGGAATACTGAAAGGTAGAAATGAGAATTATATGGTTGCAAATGTGTAATATAACATGTACATTTACTAAAATTATTATTTAGAAATTAGAAAATCCAGTCATTAGGATGATATGGTAGGCGAAAGTGCATCGTTTTAATAAAATGATTGGTTCACTTTCTTCTTTTACTCGGCAGCCCTCTGATCAATTCTTTCGTGGGGTATATTTGCTATTTTATTTCATGACTGAATTTTCACTGGTTTACTTTGAATTAATCAAGTTGAACAGAAAGCAGCAAAAAAGAGTATTTGGGACAAGAGTGCAACAGAAAATGTGAGCTCTGGACAAATGTTTCATATGTTTCATTTGCATTGCTCGTCACGGTAATTTCATGATGTACAGTTTCAAGAGGAATGCTAAATCAAGAAAAATGGAAGTGTGCATTTATATAATGCCTTTTGTAACCTCAAGATACCCAAATCACCTTACAGCAAATGAAGAATTTAGAAGTATAGTTATTGTTACAATGCAGTAACCATTTTGTGCATACTCAAAGTAAGCTCGACGTATGAGAAATATGACACGATCTTATTTTTAGAGCTGTTTAGAGTCATAGAGTCATAGAGATGTACAGCACGGAAACAGACCCTTCGATCCAACTCATCCATGCCGACCAGATATCCCAACTCAATCTAGCCTCACCTGCTGGCACCCAGCCTATATCCCTCCAAACCCTTCCTATTCATATACCCATCCAGATGCCTTTTAAATGTTGCAATTGTACTAGCCTCCACTACTTCATCTGGCAGCTCATTCCATACACGTGTCACTGCGTGAAAAAGTTGCCCCTTAGGTCTCTTTTATATCTCTGTAAAGTCACCCCTCAATCTCCAATGCTCCAGGAAAAACAGCCCCAGCCTATTCAATCTCTCCCTATAGCTCAAATCCTCCAACCCCAGCAACATCCTTGTAAATCTTTTCTGAATCCTTTCATTTTTCACAACATCCTTCCGATAGGAAAGAGACCAGAATTGCATTCAATATTCCAACAGTGGCCTAACCAATGTCCTGTACAGCCGCTGCATGACCTCCCAACTCCTGTACTCAGTACTCTGACCAATAAAGGAAAGCATACCAAATGCCTTCTTCACTATCCTATCTAACTGTGACTTTACTTTTGGGGAGCTATGAACCTGCACTCCAAGGTCTTTGTTGAAGAGTACGTATTAGTAGGGTCAAAGGGGAGAATGCCCTTGCTGTTTGTGAATTAATGCTTTGGAAAATTTTGCATTCTTCTGAGAGGCCACTCAACATCAATTTAGTGTCTCATCTGAAAACAGTCTTCTCCAAAAGACCAGCATTCCTAAAGTCCTGACCCACCCATTGCACCTTACCTTCCCATGACAGTGTGGTGGCCACTGCATATTTGCCATCTAACAATGCAGTGGTCCCTTAGTCCTGACCCTCCTGCGGTGCCGTACACCCGCAGCAATGTCCACCTGGTAGTGCAGCATTCCCTCAGCAATGACCCTCTAACAATGCAGCACACCATCAGTACTTCAACAGTAGCATTCTCACATGTCAGGGGACCTGCTGTTTTATAAAAGCAATTGCTGGCATTTCAGAAAAAGGGAAAAACTGTGGATAGTGGAATTCAGAAACAAAAATAAATTTCTCGAAAAACTAATCATCCCTTCTACAAAACTAATTGTAGCTAGGAAAAGGTTGGTACATATGCTGAACATGAGGTGGGTGGAGAGGGGAGGAGGACACAGTAGGTAGAGATGGAGCCCAGAGAGACACAGAACAGTTAGGCAGGCAAAGGAATTTGTAAACATAGAACATAGAACAATACAACGCAGAACAGGCCCTTCGGCCCTCGATGTTGCACTGACCTGTGAATTATTCTCATCTGGTCCCTACACTATCCCAAAATCATCCATGTGCTTATCTAAGGATTGTTTAAATCTCCCTAATGTGACTGAGTTGATTACATTAGCAGATAGGGCATTCCATGCCCTTACCACTCTCAGGTCAGTCTGGGGCAGTGAATAACTACTAATGGGGACCATTAGTGACTGACAATGGGCTGTTTGTGGTAACAGCCCATGTGATGCCAAGGCTTGGTCTGTGGGATTGGGGTAAAGACATGGAAGAAGGTGTTCAGGCCCTATAATTATTCAACTTGATATGGAATCCAGAAGGCTGCAGAATTTCCAAGTGAAAAGTGAGATGCTGTTCTACCAGCTTGTGCTGAGCTTTACTGGAGCACTGCAGCAGCTTCAGACAGAGATGTTGGCCTGAGAACATGGTGATGTGTTGAAGTGACAGGGAACCAGAAAACCCGGGTCAATTTTGCTGACAGAACAAAGGTGCTCAACAAATCAATCATCCAGTCTGCAATTTGCCTCCCCAGCGTTGAGGAGACTACATTGTAAACAATGGAGACCACATTGTGGACAGTGAATACAGTAGACTAGATTGAGTGAAATGCAGCTAAGTCATTGCTTCAACTGGAAGATGTGTTTGGGATCTTGGACAGTGAGGAGGGAGGAAGTAAACAGGCAGGTGTCATACCTTCTGCGATTGTAAAGGAAGGTGCCGTGGTGGTGTGGGGAGGTGTTGGGAGTGGTGGGGAAGTAGATCAATATCCTAAAGGGAATGGTCCCAAGGAAGGCTAATAACGGAGGGGAGGGGAATACGTATGTGGTGGTGGCATCCCATTGGAGGTGGCATTTGGATGTGGATGCTGTGGAATGATGGGTAAGAACAAGGAGGGGAGCTTATCGCTGTTTAGGAAGGGAAGAGAAGGGGTGAGGGCCAAAGTGTAGGAGATGGGCTGAAGGCCCGATCAAGCAGGTGGTGGGTAAACCTCGGTTTAGGAAGAAGGTGGTCATTTCCAAGGCCACATTTTCCCTAAAGGTATGCGAATGGCTTGGGGATATTTAGATGCACAAATATTTATATATTTGTATTTCTGACTATATATGTTAACCAATTATTGCATCCGTATTTGTTTTGATCATAAACTTACAATTGAGCTTAGTAAGAACCTTGACACTTGAATATTAATTTATAAAACCAATATAGATAAGGTAATTAATTAGTAAACTTGGTAGCTGGAAAAAAAAGATGATTAATTTTGTGTCCCATGATATAATGGGACAAAAGTGATGATGCAGTCCTTCAACCCTAGTTATAATATGAAAGTGGAGTCTCATCTGAAATAGTAGATTGAGACAATGTTGAATTGGAAGTGAAGTTCAGTAACTGGAAAATAATAAAACCACCAGGTTTATTCCGCATTATCATATCAAAACGACTTTGGCCTTTTTTTCCCTTCTGCGGATGAAACATTTATCTCCAGGTTTTGACCTGGGTTTTTGAATTGGCTGAAAGATTAGGATTGGAGTTGAAAATAAGGGTGAGGAATTTATACAAAAGTAATGGCAAAACTTATGAAATTGAGTGAATAGTAATTCAATCCATCAACTGAGTTATCAAAAGCTCAATTGCAGGTTGAACAGGAAAGAGAAATAGAAGTTTAAAAGTTTGAACTTTGAAAAAGTTCTTTCATGGACATTGCTGGCTTGACCACCCTTTATTGCTAATTTATTGTGGGAGGCACGGTGGCTCAGTGGTTAGCACTGCTGCCTCACAGCACCAGGGATCCAAGTTCGATTCCAGCCTTGGGCGACTGTGTGGAGTTTGCACGTTCTCCCCGTGTCTGCATGGGTTTCCTCCAGGTGCTCCGGTTTCCTCCCACACTCCAAAGATGTGCAGGTCAGGTGTATTGGCCATGCTAAATTGCCCATAGTGTTAGATGCATTAGTCAGAGGGAAATGGGTCTGGGTGGGTTAGGAGGGTCGGTCTGGACTGGTTAGGCTGAAGGGCCTGTTTCCACACTGTAGGTAATCTACTCTAATCCCTGAGTGCCCACGGAGCAGTTAACAGCCAACCAGATTGCTGTGGATCTGGAGTCACATGGCCACACCATGTGAATGGCAGATTTCCTTCCCTAAAAGACATCAGCGAACCAGATATTCTTCATAACAAGGTTGCCACTGGGCTAGGTTTTGAACTTTGAGAGGAAAGCACTCCAGAGACAGAAACCAGCAAAAAACACTTTGGAGACAGACAAAAGAAAAAGAAAGGAAGTTTTAAAAGGTAGAGTTAATCTTTGTCTTTCTCCCTCTCTGACTCTCCCTGCCAGAAATGACAGAAAAATCAATAAAGCTTTACAAAGAAAACACACAAGAGGAGACTTAAGTTCATTTGAAACAGGTAAACAGCAAAATTATAAACATTTATGGAGCCTCTGTCTTGAAAATGAAGTAAGAAATAGGTTTTTTAGGGATGTGTATATTTTTAATCACTAGTCAGAAGCACATTTCAGCGTTTTAACTGCTCCACTGGCAAATTTATTTCAAAAGAATACCAAAGTTGTGTCATCAGGGTAGTACCAAGGACCTTTTGAGAGGTTGAACTCATTTTGATCAATGATCCAATGTTGGCTACATCAGATTTCATTAAACCCATCAACGTAACAATTCATGCTAGTGATTTGGGAATGAGTGCAGTTATATGAAGACAGATTGGGCACAGATAAACATTTAGGATACTTCCCTAAAAAGCTAAATTGATACCAAAAGACCTCCTCCATGGTGGAAAACAAAACTATGGCTTGCTCTTGGTTCTTAAACTTTATGATGTCTATCAGGGCTACACAGAGACATTGCTATACTCTGATCATAAATCCTTAGCATTTATGAAAAAAGTTAAAAGACAAAATGCCAGACTATTTTAATGTAGTTTATTTTTACAATTTACCTTAAAAGCTTGTTCACATTGCCAGAAACACAATGTGATACTTTGTCAAGAATGTAAGTTTGTTTGAACAAGTCAGTTTTGTTTTTATGTGGGTAGTTCCATTCTCGTGCAATCCCATGTTATAAGAAAATTGCATAATTGCAGCACCATTTAAACTAATGGGGTCAGAATTGCATTATAACCAATATATACTTTAAAAAGTTTGTGCTTTAGAAACAGTGTCCTCAATTCATCAACAACATTTTAGCGATTTGCTTCAACAAAGTCATGATTTAGAGGAGGTCTTTTGCTATAAATTCTGCGTCTTACAATCATATACTCCATAACCACCTGATGAAGGAGCAGCGTGTCAAAAGCTCGTGCTTTCCAAGTTTAATATTGCCCAGAGGCTTTTAGTTCTGAAGGATTATGGAAAAATAATTAATTTCAAGTTTTGTGAAATTACCTGGAGTAGTTTCATTAAAACAGGTTATTGAAAGTTCACAAAGAAATTGGAATGCTCTTTTAAAATAGACTTCCTGTAAATGACATGGCTAATAGTAACTGCTCAACTTGTTGTAGGCTCCTGTTTGGAATATTCTGAGCCATGACTTGCTTAGATCAATGCTTCTTTTGTTTGGTTCAGTTGAAAGGAAGCCTGTTAAAGTTTAGCTGGGTTGGAGGAAAGCCTGCTAAGAACAAATTGTCCAGCTGATCTAATTTGTTTCTGAAATGAAAACCCTCTTGGTGAGTTCAGGGTGAAATGTCTGTTTGTTTATAAGTGATTGAACAAACATCTCATTTTTGTATTTGCTGAGCAAACTACGTCTGAAGACTTTAGAGACAACCATTCATGATGGGTTGCTTGACCACACCAGTCAAAACTTCAGAGCAACAGATTTTGGATCATTCCACATTTTATTCTTTTGCTTTCAAGAATAAACCATTAGCCAAAGTGTATCTTTTTCAGAAAGCCAATTCTTCCTGAAGTGAGTGTGTGTGTGAATGAGAGAAAATGTGTTTAGGGGATACTTGAAGGAACAAACATTTATATTTCTATATTAATAGCTGTGTATTGTAACCAATTATTTCCCCTTTATTGACAAAGTTTTGTATTGATAATATGTCAATACTTATGTCAATTGAGGAACCTGTTGATTGATCTTGTTCAAAATGTGATATGAATAATAGATTTAATTGGTCATTTACACATCTGGAAAATATATTTTTATTTTATGTTGCTACTTTTGAAGTATTGGGATTAGAGAAGTAGTGTGTTCCTTCAGCTTGTAGAATCAGTATGGGTAGGAATTTGTCAGAAGTGTCAGAAAACATTGGTGGGGTCAGACCCAAAGCTGCAATAATAACATTTAATAGGACATTAATCAAGAAATGATTGGAGCTTGTAACAAAGACAATGAATAACTATCAGGAATGTTAATCCTCATATTGACTGGACAAGTAAAATTGACAATCATAGATTGGGAAGATGAGTTTGTAGGATGTATACAATACAGTTCCTGAACCTATACATTTTGGAGTCAATCATGGATAAAATTATTGCACATGTAGTATTATGAAATGAGGAATTGTCAAAATGTAATTCCATAGTAAGAAATTCTACAGTGAAAGTGGTCACAAAATCATGCCAATATAAAATATATCATTCGAATTCCATGTTAAAATTTCAAGTTGAAACCAACAGACTCCATGCCTAGAAGAAAATCTTGACTTAACCAAAGTGAATTACAAGTACATGAAGGTAGAGCCAGCTAAAGATTGGTTTAAATGAAGTGAAAGTAAGTAAATATGAAAGTAAATAGTGGGAAATGTTAAAATGTCCAACAAATAAATATATACATACGTGTATGTAATATATGATATACAGGTACATACATATTCCAAAAAAGCACCATTGCAAAAGACCCATCTGTAGCTTGCCAAGGAAGTTAAGGATTGAATTAGATTGAAAGAATAGGTTTGCAATGTTAATAAAATAACAGTGAGCACGAGGATTTGGAATGTTTTCAAGTAACCACAAAAGGAGAAAGGCTGAAGAATAAATAGAATATGAGTAAACAAGTCAAAAATATAAAACAGGTAAGAGCTTTTACAAACCAATAAAAAGGAATAGAGTAATCAAAGTTACCAATGGCCCCTTAAAAGCAGAGCCTGGCTATGAGAAGGATATTGTTAAATTGTAAAGGGTACAGGTAAGGATATTACTGGGACTGGAAAGCTTAACCTATAAGGAGAGGCTGGATAGGCTTGGACATCTTTCACTGAAGCATAGGAGGTTGAGATATGACCTTATCGAGGTTTATAAAGTCATGAGGGACACAGATAAGGTGAATAGCGAAGGTCTTTCCCTATGGTAGGAGAGTTCAAAACTAGAGGGCATAATTTTGAGGTGAGAGGGGAAAGACTATAAAGGGACCTGAGTGGCAACTTTTTCACACAGGAAGTTGTTTGTATGTAGAATGAACTGCCAGACGAAGTGGTAAATGCAGGTGCTGTAACAACATATAAAATTACATTTAGACAGGTACATGAATAGGAAATGTTTAGAGGAATTTAAAGGTTTAGAGGGCCAAACACAGGCAAATGGGATTAGTTTAGTTTGGGAAACCTGGTCGGTATGGATGAGTTGGACTGAAGGGTCTGTTTCCACGCTGTATGACTCTATGACTATGACTCTATGACTATAAAATATTACAGAGACAGAAAAGACCAAAAGCCCACTAATCTCCGGGATATGATAACATAAATTTTAGGATTCTAATAAAGATAGTCACAGAGGAACTGCATGCAATGATTCTAATTTTCCAAAATTCAGTGGACTCCAGCATAGTGTCAGTAGATTGGAACTTTAGTTAATGTAACACCACTATTCAAGAAAAGAAAAGAAGGGGAACTATGGATCAGTTAGCTTCACATTTAGCTAAGAAGAATGTGCTGGAAATTAGTATTAATAATGCACTTAGAAAAACATAGTATGACAGTACAACATCAACTTAGTTTTATGAAATAGAAACATGTTTAATGAATTTATTGAAGTTTATGAGGATTTAACTCATAGGGTGGATAAAAGGGAACCAGAAATATTATGTTGTTGGAATTTCAAAAGGCATTCAATAAGGTTTCACACACAAGGTTAAAGTCCAAGATAAAAATTCACAGAATTGAGAGTGACTCTCAAGTATAAGCAGTTGTTAAAAGGATAGGAAGCAGAGATTGGGAATAAATGCATATTTCTAAATTGGCAGTTTATGACTGATGGAATTGTATAAGCATCAGTATTGATGCTTCAAGTACTTATAATCTATATCAAAGACTTGGATAAAGTGGCTGAATGCATTGCTGTTATAATTTTGCTGATGACACAAAGAGGTAGCAAAGTAAGTTTCAATAGGACATAGAGTCTACAAGAGAGCATTGATGCCTCCCAGCGTCAAGGACCCTGTTTCATTCGAGCCTCGGATGACTGCCTGTGTTGAGCTTACACGTTCCCCCTGTGTCTGCATGAGTTTCCTCCAAGTGTCTGGTTTCCTCCCACAAGCCAAAGATGTGCAGTTTAGGTGATTTGGCCATGCTAAATTGCCCATAGTCAGCAGGGATGTGCAGGTGAGGTGAATTAGGAAAATGCAAGATTACAGGGATAAGGTTTGGGGTGTGGGTCTGGGTGGAATGATGTTTGGAGGGTCAGAGTGGACCTGATGGGCTTAATGCCCTGCTTCCACACTATAGGGATTCTATGATTCTGTGAAAAGGGTTAAAAAAGGGGGGAAAAGTTTGGCAAAACAAGAATGATGATGAAAAATGTGAACCTGACCAACTGTGGTGACAAGAATAGAAAGACAGTCTTTATATAAGTGAAGAGAAGCTGCAGAGCCCTACAGTACAGAAGGATCTGGCATCTTGGTACACGAATCACAAGAGGTCAGTATGCAGGTACAGTAGTGATTACAAAGGCAAATAGAACATTGGTGTTTAATGTAAATGGAATTGTGTAAAAAGGTCGGGCAGTGTGTGACTACAGGGTCTTAGTTCGGCTCTGTCTTGAACATTATTTACAGTTTTTGTTTCCTTAATTCAGGAATGATATAATTGCATGAAAAGCAGTTGAGATGAGGTTCATTCATCTGATTCCAGGGATGAAAGTATCATGAAGAATGGTTGACCAGGTTGGATCTGTATCCAATGGTGATTAAAGGAACAAGAGATTTTAAAAATCCTGAGGTTACCTGACAGAGTGGTTACCAAGAGAATGTTTCCCTTGTAGGGAAGCCTAGAACCAGGGGAAACTATTGTAAAAAGTAGAGGCCTTTTATTTAAGACTGAAGTAAGGAGAATTTTTTCTCTCAGAAGATCATCAGTCTGCAGAATCCTCTCCCCAGAGATCAATGTAGGCTGGGCCTTTCTGCATATTCAGGTGATAGTGGAGGACACAATTCCAAAACACAGAATTTATAGCATATATAGTTTATCATGGTATTCAAACAGATGAAAGACTCAACAGACAATCAAGGTATTTTTCAATGTATAATTTCAGTTACATCACACTGTAAATTTTTGCTATAAATTCTGTGTTTTAGGATTGTGTCCCTCCACTATCACCTGATGAAGGAGCGACGCTCTGAAAGCTAGTGTGCTTCCAATTAAACCTGTTGGACTATAACCTGGTGTTGTGTGATTTTTAACTCTGCATATTCAAGGCTGACTTCAATAAACCTTTGATCAACAAGGGAGTCGAGGCTTATGGAGGGACAGAAGGGAAAGTCAAGGTGAAGCCACAATCAGGTCAGCATGATTTTGTTAAATGGCAGAGCAAACTGCTCTTGCTCCTAATTCTTGTGATCTTGTGGCCTCTGTTATTTATAACCTCTTTTCTGTCTTAGACAAAAAGGTTAAAAGTAATGTATATAAGTTGACTGACAATGCAAAGTTTGGTGAGAAACAAAGGAAAGAAAGAGGCAGCATAGTGATATAAACAGGCTAAGCCCCACCCTCAGGACTGTTTAATGGTGGTGGGTGCATTTAAGAAGGTGGGAAGATGAGCATTCTACTGCCTCCAACCCAATGACGTCAGAGGTGGTAAGGCCCATGGATGGATTTCCTGTCACCAATTGAGGCTTTTAGGCGGGCAGTATTTGTATGGTTGGTCTTCTCTAAATGGACAGTAGGGGACTCACAGGAAACCTGAGAAACAGATCCAGAGATCTGACCCTCATTGTCAGGCACTCAGTGCCTAATTGAGGGGTCCAGCATTGGGAAAAGGGCATGATGTGTGTCCCACACTTCCCCTTCCTCCATCACTTGACTGTGACCCGAGTTTGTCGGTATGGAGCAGTCACCGGTTCCCCAGTGTTGTTGCCCAGGGTGGCTAGAAGCTTTTGGGGAGGTGGGGGGGTTGAAAAGTTTCAGACTCTGGGGTGTTTGAAGCTAGGATGGTCTGCTGGTGGCCAGTTAACTGCCTGTTTGGAATTTATTACAGTGAGTCTTCCATTCAGTGGGATCTCCCCACTTCTCTAGCCAGTAGCTGAAAGTCCCACTGTCTGCATTAAACTTCCAGTGAGTGGACAAAGGTGGCCGATAGAGTATAAGTTGGGAGCTGTGAATTAATTCACTTTGGTGGTAAGAATATAAAAAGCAGAATATTTTAAAAAGTATATTTTAAAAGAATATTTTGTAAACCTTGAAGGACACAAACAATTATCATGAAAATACAGAAGTCATTTAGGAAGGTAGATGGCATGTTGGCCTCGATTGCAAGAGTATTGGTGTATAGAGTGAGGAAGTCTGGCTATAGTTGTACAGGGCTTTGGTGAGACTATATTTGGAATACTGTGCACAGTTTCGGTGTCCATAATTCAAAGAAGGATATACTTGCAGTGCAGAGAAGGGACACTAGCTTGGTCCAGAGGATAAGAGAGCTGTTTTATGATAAGAGGTTTAGTAAATAGGGTCTATTCTCTTTGGAGCTCAGAAGAATGAGAGGTGTTCTCATATTGATACATACAAAGGATCTGAAACCATTTGACTGGGTGGTCTCAGAGACTGTTTCCCCTGACTGATCTCGAATCCTGGGACTTAGGACTAAGATGATGATTCCTTCACTCAGAGGGTTAAGATTCCTCGCTATTTCCTCCCCCAATATGTTGTCATTGCTCCATCATTCAAGAACATTCTAGCCTAAAACAGATATCTTTGATTTTTCATAGTATCAAGGAATTTCGGAAGTGGACAGGTAAGTGGATTTGAAAATGAAAATCAGCTATGATTGTATTAAGTGAACAGACTCAAGGGACACTGTTGACTACTCCTGCACCTACTTCTTAATTTGTTACAACATGTCACAGGACTCCAGATGTGATACGACCAAACCATTGCATAGCTTTCATCTAACTCCTATCACTTTGAATTGTAGAACTCTTTAAAGATCAGATTCTGTCATCTCTTTGATTATTCTCTCTACTTATTTATGACATTTTAATGATCAAATTTCATGGACTCCCAAATCACTATGCACTACCATTATTTCTAGCTCTTCATGATTTAAAAATATCCTTTTTTAGGTTTACAATGAAATCTGATTGCCCCTTGATATTGAAAATATATTCTGAAAATGGTTCTGTCTCATTACATTTCCTAACATTAGTACTCTTTTACAAATCAGTCCCTTAAAAAACTATGGAGTGTATGGGTGGTCATGTATGGAAGTGATATGTGTGCATCAGTAGTGACAGTATGTGGCAGTAGTAACAGTTGTCTGACAGTGGTAACATTTTGATAGGATGAAACAATAGTGTGACGGTAGTGAAACATTATTGTTTCCTTGTCCAGTGGGGTAAGGGGCAGAGCATGCAGAAAGTAAGGCGAAATCAACCATGTGTTTTTTTCTGAAACACGGATTGTATGCATCCATAACTGTGCACACCCGCAGTTTAAAACATTGCTGCAATTAAATTTAAAATTTTATTCAGTGTTGAAGATGGATCCTAGTTGTTGTGCTGACTTTCACTATATTACAGTAATATAAAGATGAGGCAAACAAAACTGTTGGACGAACACTGCAGAAAAGTCAAAAGGCCCAAATTTACTAAGATGACTGTTATTGCTAATGTATCAGTTGTGGACAAGATCAAGATTTTTACAATCCGTTTTACCTGCTCAGTTTAACACCACCTCCCCACCCATTCTGACCCGCTCCCCATTAATTCTTACTCTCTCCCCTGTTCGTTCTCTCACCCTCCCAAGTCCATTTCTCACATGCAGCAACCACAACTTGTTTCTTAAATCTGATCCTTTCTTTATCTTGCTGGTTAAATGTCCATTCTCATTCTGTGTGATAAATGTGGGCCATTTAAAGGGTGCGAGGGGAACGAGATGGTGTTAAACTAAATATTCTTTCAGACCGTGTCTTTTATTCTTCCTTATCATCACATCTTAATTTATAATATAATCATCATTATCGCAACTGTCAGCCTTATTTAACCTTGTCTGCACTCCCATGATTCCTTGCTGTCAGTCCTGATTGCCTGCCTGCTGCTGACTGACTGATAATAGCTGAGTGATTAGACCTCCCCCAACATGAGACAATGACACATGTAACAGTGCAGCTCACTCTATATATTAATGAGGAGCTGTTGAGGCTTTGATAAGAGCAGGGCACCATCCATCAGGACAGGGGAAAGAATGTTGGAGCAGTATGCATGTGATGTGGCAAACTCCAGCAGAGTTTTGAGTGACCCAGTACCGGAAAGCTCGAAACCTTGCTCCCACTTTGTGCAACGAGCAGTATTGATAGGAACGGGCTGCTCTGTAGATAGTCATATCAGCAAGGAACTGTCCTCAGTGCAGGCCAGCAAAGAAAAATCAGCCTCACATGCTTTGATTCTGAGCTCAATGCCTTCATCACATGCAGCAGTGGGAAAGCAATTAGTATCTTGTTTTGTCTGATATCAGACAACTGTTTATCTTTTGAATTAGAGTCTTATCGTGCACTATTACCTGTATCAGAGCCAGTGGCTTTGGTTATTCTGTTGAGTGCCAGCTGCAATTCAGCATGAGATACAGAGCTCGCGATGGATACTTGACTCAGAAGCCTGTTATTACAGGTATTACATGGAATTGCTTGTGTTATTTGAAGGGGATTAAGGTGATTTTGGATCAATAACTCTGGAGGATGTTGGGACTGATTACAACAATCAGTCAATATTCCATTCTGGTGTCTGCACAGATTTACAAGACACTGCCTCCATTATTCAAATCAAATCACTTGTTTTAATAGCAATTCCCATACTCAAAAAATTGCTTTAAGTGGCTAATTCATGTGCAATAATTAAAAAAAAACATATTTGAAAGAACGTGAATTGTTCAGCAAAAAAATGCAAATTGCACAGCAAAAGGTCTTTTTCAGTAAGCGGTTGAATACTGTTGAATGTAAATCTCTGCAGAACTCCTTGTAAAAACAGACCCAGTCACTGTGACTCCCAGAATTCACCAGAAAATAGAGAAATCAAATGAACAGACAGTGAGGCAGAGTGCATTCTGTTAGCAGCGTGTCACAGACATCAAATGTCACAGGCTAATAATGTAGATAGGTGAGTGTGTGGTAAGTTCCTTATTAATCCAGGTATAAAACTAAATTCTGTTCAGATGGGGTTTTCCACGTCACTGGACAATTCATTTTAAAAAAATCACAATATTTTGTTAATCAAGTGTACCCATTATGATAAGCAGTGTGCTGAACTGTAGTCACAAGCAATAATGGTGAGCAGGCATAGTGAATAATGCTGTTTGAAAACACTGGGTGAAAACACTCTTTGTACCAATGTTGCAGTTGCGAGGGCTTGAATTTCATTCTACTTCCCCACCTAAAAAAGCAGCAGAAAGAAAGAGAAAATGGATTTCTGTAGCACCTTTCACAACCTCATGACAACCTAATGTGTTATAGATACAATGAAGTACTTTTGAACAGTAGCAAATGTTGTGGCATAGGAAACTCAGAAACTAACTTGTGCAAAAGCTCCCCCAAACCAGCAATGTGACAGTAAGCAAATATTTGTTTTTCTTCATTGCTGTTGCTTGAGTGATAAATATTACCCAGGAACACCAGGGATAACATCACGTCAGTGCTTCAGAATAACACCAAAATAATCATTGACATCTACCTGACAAAGCAGATGGAGACACAAAATTTTATCCAGAAGACATGTAGCAAGTGGTTTTGTTACAATCTCAAGTTAGTCTGCAAGCTTCTTCCAAACCTCTGGTGACTTCTTTGTCACTTGACACTTACAAATATCAGAAGAAGAGAGAAAGTACCACAACTCGAGGTCTCAGTTCCCTGCTGACAACCAAGCCTCTTGGCACTCCCCTCCTCCCACTGCTACTGTGAAAGAAGATGATGGATGGTGGGAATCCCACCAATAGCTCTCTATGATTTGATGATGCCCCTGGAGACTGTGTTGTGGTATCATTCGTGGGAAGGGAGTGGATTCAAGATTCCTACTTCAGCCTAACTGAGAAGGCAATAACACATGAACCATTGGCCTTGTTCGACAGAAAAACAGCAACAATTTATCAAAACTAGCAAACCAGTGTTGGATATCCCCACCAGGGGAATGGATGGTGTGGAGTGGGGGTAGGGGAATGACATTTTTTTAAAAACAGCCCTAAGGTATAAATGCAGCTTCATCCTTGATTGATAGTGAAACCTGGCAGCAGAGCTAAGTGCAGCAAGCCCTCAATAGGGACTGAAGATAACGAGAGGTCTTTCAGAGTCTTAAGCTTGTTATGTTGTCATAGGGCTGGATTTTACAGGGTGGCACAAACACTCCCCCCTCCTCCCCCCACCAAAACTCTTGTTTCCTTTTCTGGATATATTGATTACAAACCCACTGACTCCCACAGTTATCTTGACTACACATTCTCACACTCTGCTTGGTATAAGGACTCCATTCCATTCTCCCAGTTCATCCATCTCCATCACACATGTTCTAATGATATCACCTTCCACTTGGCTATGGGGAGTAATGCTAGCATAATTGGCAGGGCCCTTAGCCATGTTGAGCCATTTCCTGCACTTCCACCCTTTTCTCCCACAAAAGCAATAGGATCTCCCTTGCCCTCATTTACCACCCCATCAGTCTCTGTATCAAAAGGATTATAAGCGTCATTTTTGCCACCTCCAATGGGATGCCACCGCCAGAAACATATCCCTCTCCTCTTCCTAGTCAGCCTTCCGTAGGGACTGTTCCTTTCAGGATGTCCTAGTTCACTCCTGCTGTACACCCAACACCATCTCCACTGCCTCACAGCACCTTTCCATGTAATCGCAGACACTTGATCATTCGCCTCCTCCCTCCTGACTCTCCAAGGTCCCAGGTGAAACAGCGATCTACCTGCACTTCACTCAATCTATTCACTGCTTATAATGGGATTACCTCAAAGTTGAGGAGACAAAATGCACACTGGGTGAACATTGGGTGTTCTTCCACATTCTATCCGTAAAAATGACCCTGACGATCCAGCTGCCTGCCACTGCAACACTTCACCTGTATTTGCTGGCCAACATTTCTGTCTCACATCTGTTGCAGTGCTCCAGTGATGTTCAACCCAAGCTGGAAGAACACCACCACATTTTCCACTTTCGTACTTTACAGCCTTCAGATTCAATATCGAGTTTAACAACTTTAGAGCATGAACACCTCCTTCCTTTATCTATTACCTGGCCCCACAATCCCAGTTCCTATCATGAAATGGTTTGTTTTCAGTTCAGCCAGCCCAATTTCAACTACTCATTGTCCCCATTATTACCTATCTAGCTTTTCTTCTTCCCTTGCTGACTATCAATAATCCTTCTATCTGCTTACCCTTTTTTTCTCTCACTTGGGTCTGTCACCACCTATTTACTAACTCTTTCCCCCCCACTGTTCCCTAGGCATCACCATAAATAGTATTTTTTCCCACCAGAAATCCCATCTTATCCCAATAGCCTTTTCCCAGCTGCTTCTAGTTCTGAAGAAGTGTCAGTGGATTTGAAATGTTAACTCTGTTTTCTCTATACAGATGCTGCAAGATCTGCTGAGCTTCTCCAGCAATTTCTGTTTTTATTTGCTTCAGTTCTCCAACATCTGCAGTTCTTTGTTTTGTGATATAAAAATAAATGCTGAACAAAAAAAAAAAATTCATGATACATGTAGAACTCATACTCTAACATCCAGAATGAATATGATTAACAGACAAACTACAGAGTACATCAAACAGCAAACTTGGCCACTTCAATTTTCCCACATTTTTCTTTGTGACTTTGTGGGCCATTAAGTCTCATTAAAACTTTGAGGATTTCAAATCTTCACTTTCAAAAATCTTCTTTGAAACTCCTCAAAAACTGTCCTGTCACAGACTGGCTCACATCTGAGTGATTCACTTTTCCTGGGACACACTCCATCAGATTATGGAAACTGTACTTATTCACAGGCACAATTCCAGCTTGTCTGCAGACAGCTAACTTCACCAAACTGGCACAGTCCCAGAATTGTCTGAGCTCCAATCTCATCAATATGCATCCAATAAATATTGTTTGTGGTCATCCGTCACACCCTACTGAACCATTAGTGGCTTTAAGACTCGGTACAATGCCCATAACTTCCAAAACTTTTCCTGACTGCTAAACTTAACATTTAGCTCTGCTTAATGATTCCAGGGATTTCTCCAACTGCCTAGCTCCATTCAGTTATCCGAAGTACCCTGGGACTTCTTCCTGAGTTCTAAATACATAGGCAGCCTGTGATTTTGAGTCACATGCTCAGCAGCATTCCCAGTACAGCAGTTTTCCTACATGTCAACCATTGCTCTGTTCCTGACACTCTCTCTCTCTCTGACTAACTTCCTCACACTGACTGCTCAATATTCCTTAAACTGTTCTGAGAGATCAATTGAAAATCTCATGACAAGCCTGACATTGTCAGATTTGAATACAGCAACAAAGGGAATGTCTGTTCCCTGACTGTTGCAATATCCACAGACTGCTGGCTTAGACAGCAACAAATAGATACAAAAAAGTTGATTTTAACACAGTTTTAAAAGCACAGCCTGTTCTATCTGGAGTAACATCCAGCCAGGAAAACATCACTTCACCTGATTAAATAGCAGTGCTCCAAAAGCTTGTGATTTCAAATAAAGTTGTTGGATGATAACTCGGTGTCATGGGACTTCTGACTTTGTCCAGCACTGACACCTTCACATCTTGAGTCCTCCATTCTTAGGTGGCAAGATAATTACCTGCATGCATTTACATCTCTCTAATTACACAACTCGTTGAAGTTAACTTACTTTTCCCAGCTAAATTCTGCCCAATTGAGATACTCAATGCCACAGAAACTCAACTGCTCTAACCAAGAGTGTGCTGAATGAAGTTGCCATTAAACCTCCAGTGTGTACAAGTACATAGCTTTGGCTGCCTCTACCCAAACCGCCTCAATGCTTCTTGCCTTCACTTTTGCTGTATCTTCTACTACTGGCCCATCATGGAACTCAACTGGAGAATGACAACACACCAGCTCCTGCCTCACAGTTGGCAGGTTAGCAAGTAGAGTAAGGCAGCAGCTTTTATCACCCAGCTGACACTTTAGTGCAAAAGTTAAGCAGCAGGGTGACAGAGAGGGAAGGCAGAAAGCAAGACAGGGGCACATGGCTGTTGGAAATGAAGCAAGGTCAATGTAAAAGAATGGGTGGAGATTGCTGTACAGCACTGCTGTATTAATATCAGTGCAGCCTGTACAGCAAACATAGTGGGTATGAAAAGCATGGTGACATTTGGGAGGCATGCTGTAGGGTGAGAGTCGACTCTGTATGTGCTGCTACAGTCAGTCCAAGGGCTAGCCCATTTTTTTCTTTTGTCTGGGAATTTGGCCACAGTCAATCAGGTGGTTGGCCTAATGCAAGACTGGGAATCAGCCACTGTCATCTCCTGGAATTTGAGCAAAATCATTACTCAATAGTCTTTCGGAGTTGTCTTGGAAGTTCAGTCTGGAGGATGGGCTGTGGTCCGTGGGACCTGTCATGCAAAGTCTGTTCAGGGAATGGGCCATAGTTTGGGGAGGGGGCTTGTTCTACATAATGTAGAGGTTTGTAGGGTCTTTCCAATATGTCATTGTGGCTCTGGGCAGCTCAAGTCTGGGGATTAACCTGATTGTATCCACTAGCAGAGGGAATGGTCAGTCATAGGCGGTAATTGAGCATAGTATTGTGGTTGAAAAAGTGTGCTGCTGGAAATTGTCATTGGCAGAGTGGGAGTGGGAGTTGAAGTGTTTGGCCACAGGGTGGTGGGGTTGTTAGATGCGTGTTCCCAAACATTCCGCGAATTGGCATCCTGTCTTCCCAATGGAGAAGAGGGGACATTGAGAGCAACAGACACAGTAGATGAGGTGTTTGGATGTGCAGGGATCTCTGTGGCATTTCACAGTCCTCAACATGAATGCATTTGGGTTGTCACTGATACTGCCTTCACGAGAGTCCTGCAATACACTCTCTTTCCCTCTTAATGTTGAGAGTTATAGCAGCAAGAGCATTAGAATTCTCAGCCATTATTGATTTTCTACAGTGTAGGATCCAAGTGATAGCACCCACGTACTGATCAGAGTGCACTCTCGTGACCAGCATCTTTGGGCACAGAAAGGGTTCCACTGCCTTAATGTTCAAATTGTTTGTGACTGCAGCAGCAAGATAATGTAAGACTGCACAAGGTATCCAGGGAGTTACCATGACTCACACATCCTGGACCATTCACAGACTGCAGCCTGTTTTGATATCCATCAGCTAAGGACAAGGCTGTTTCTAGACATACGACTATAAGAGATCCTATCTCAGAGTTACAATACTGCCCACACTTTGGCCACAGCCATTGTAGAACAGGCAACAGGTTTCCTGAAGATGGGGTCTGATGCCTGGACCAGTCAGGCAGTGCCATGTAGTATATCATAGGCAGTGTACCCCATTATCATCATGGTGTGCTGCAGCTTTCATAATTTCAGTCAACACAGGAGGGATGCGTTGGCTGAGGAGGTGGTGCAGGAGCAAGAGGAAACATATGAGGAGGTAAACGACGATGAGGATCCTGAAATGGGGCTGGATTATCATCAAAGATAGGAAGAGAGCAATAGTTCACTGAGTCAGAAGGACAGAAACAACCTCACCATAGGTTGTCTGCAGGGTGGCTGAGCTGGGTAGAGACCTTTTCTGATCTCGTTATTATTTCATCTGTACAATTAGCTTTCAGGATTCTGTTTGTTATATGCCACATTCCTCAAGGATTGAGTTTTTAAAAATTAATCTATACAATAATATGTTGATTTTTCCTTCAGATGATATTCTGATATCCTTCTCTCATGCAAACATTACCCTAGACCAATAATAACTTTAAAGCAGCTACATTACAATCAGCACTTCCATGAACTCATGCTCTTGGATGTTTGCGTTAAAATGATATTTGTACCAAAGACATATGAGTCATATTAGAGATTCCACTCCCTGCTGAATACTACCTAGTTGTCCCATATCTATAAACTGTCCCTTATGTGCTTTACACCCTCACTGTTGCTGCAATGCCTCATAATGAAATGATCTTTCACTGTACTCTTGGAATGCTCAGGCATCCTCATTGATAACACCACCAGTATAATGGGCTACGAAACATGGTCCTGTTTCCTCCATTCAGCTTCGCATTTATAGTAAATTGACACGTGATTTAGCCATGTCCAACCTCACAGCCTTAAATGTTATACAGTGGCTTTGAGCACCCGAGACATGAGTCAGATTTAACCCTTCTGGAGCCTGTAGATACACGATAGATTCTACCATCACTCTCTTAAGACCCGTGTACATTGTACACCGGTTCTTCCCTTAGACCTTATTGTTCCACTCAGAATTCCCAAAGTTCACCTGTATTGCAACGACTGGAATTGCCAAGTTATAAGTGAGTGGTTTCTTGAAGTATGAGATGATCTCCAGTCACTCACTTTGCCGATTGTGAGAGAGGCACCAAGGTGTGTGACTGAAACTTAGCGCATCTTTTCTTGATAGAAGAGGCTCTACATTTCTTTAGTCTCACTCTTCCCTGGCCAGCTTAATGGTCCTTTTGTCACTGGCATGAGGATCCATATAGCCAGCAACCCGATCCCCATCCTGCCAATCTAGGTGGCATTGCTGTGCAGCAACTTCTCCTATAACGAGATAGAGACAGGGTTCAGTATGATGGAACTGGGTGAAGGAGTAGTTGATGAGCATGCATAATCATGTCCATTGCAGTGAGTGATATGGTGTGCAGCTGGTATTTATATATGACACCAGAAGCTTCCATCTTAGCTCCATCTATGGAACTACCGAGCCAATGTTTGTAATGGACACTAAAGCAAACCCCCCACCCCATCCAGAATACTTTCTTTGCTTTGCCATCCCCTGTTCTTCTTCCAAGCAGCATTCAACATGGTGAGTGGGGATATGTCGATGATAATCAGCAAGAGGTTTCCATGCCCAAGGTTGACCTGGCACCATGAGATGAGACCCAACTAATTACTGAAGGTCTTTGAAAAGAAAACTTTTAGAAATGATTAAGGCTATGATAGAAAGTTGAATTGAAAACTGGTTAAAGTATAGAGAAAAAGAGTTTATATTAAGGGCAGATTCACTTGGATTTTTAAGTGTGTACTATTGTCTCAGTTTTCTGATGATTTAATATTACATCTGGATTTGTTCACAATATTAAAATAGGAGGCTTCATAATTCTGATCACTTATTTTAAATGATGATCTTTGTTTTCAAATCCCTCCATAGACTTGCCTCTCCCTACTGCTGTTAACCCCTTCCCATCCTACAATTTCCTGAGATTTCCATATGCCTCTGTTTCCAGTCTCCTGAGCATTCCCAATTTTCCCTACTCCACTACTACTGGCCATTACTTCAGCTGCCTGGGCTCCAAGTTTGGAATCTCCGCACATAAATTCTCTAATCTCATTTTTCTTTAAGAGGCCCCTTAAGCCACCACCGTCACAGACTTTATCAGGAAGTATGTGGAGTACTGCATACCAAGGAAATCAATTCCGGTGTTCCCCAACAGGAAATCCTGGATGAATCAACACATACAGAACCTCCTGAAAACCAGCCGTGAGGTCTTAAGATCAAGAGACCCACTCAAATATCAGGAATCCAAGTATGACCTTCACAGAGCCATTAAGACAGCCAAGGACCAATATTGATTCAAACTAGAGACCCAAACAGACACTCAGCGACTATGGCAAGGACTGAATGACATCACATTCTAAAAAGAGACAGTGCGAGATAGCAGATGATGACATATCTCTCCCAGATAGTCTTACCCGCCTTCTATACTCGCTTTGAGCAGAATTTTGGCTGAAAGGTAACACCTATTCCAACAAGTCCGGACGAACCTATTCCAACAGTCATTGCATCAGAGGTCAGATCAGTTTTCCTTCGTGTGAATCCAAGGAAAGCAATAGGACCAGATGGAATACCAGGCCATGCACACAGAGCATGTGCAGATCAACTGTCAAAGGTCTTCTCGGACATCTTCAACCTCTCCCTGCAGCAGGCCACTGTCCCTGCCTGTTTCAAGAGGCTAACATCATCCCTGTGCCTAAGAAGGCTCATGCTGCCTGTCTCAATGACTACAGCCCAGTGGCCCTAACTTTGGTGGTCATGAAATGCTTTGAAAGGCTGGTCATGGCATTAATCAACTCTAGCCTCCCCACTACTCCTGACCCACTCCAATTTGTCTATCGGACCAAGAGACCCACATCAGATGCCATATCACTTGCCATTCACTCCTCCCTAGGACATCTTGTTACCAAGAACAGCTACATAAGAATTCTACTCATTCACTACAGTTCAGCCTTCAGTACTATTATACCCTCGAGACTGACTACTAGACTTAATGATTTTGGACTAAGTCCCACTCTCTCAACTGGATCCTCAGTTTCCTGACCCACAGGCCACAATCAGTGAAGATTGGAGACAATATTTCATCCTCACTAACACTCAATACTGCAACCTCCCTCTGTACTCAGCCCCCAACTGTATTCACTGTGTACCCATGACTGCGTCGCCAAATACCAGACTAATTCCATTTAAAAGTTCACTGATGGCGCCACCATTGTTGGTCGAATCTCAAATGGCAACAAAACAGACTACAGATGGAAAGTGGAAGACCTGGAAAAATGGTGCACTGAGAACAACCTAGCTCTCAATGCCAGCCTAAACCAAATTACTCATAATTGACTTTCAGCGGGATGAAACTCATGTCCCCCTACACATTAACAGTACAGAGGTGGAATGAGTGGAGAGTGTCAAACTCCTGGGAGTGGTCATCCACAACAAGCTTTCTTGGACTCTTCATGTAAATGCAATGGTTACAAAGGCCCAACAACATCTCTTCTTCCTCAGGTAGCTGAGGAAATTTGGCATGACGGCAAATACCCTTGCCAACTTTTATAAGTGCACCATTTATAAGAGAGCATTCTGTGTGGATGTATCACTACCTGGTATGGCAACTATACCATTCAAGATCGGAGATGATTACAGAGAGTGGTGAACTCGGCCTGGACAATCACAAAAGCCAACCTCCCATCTATACAATCCATCTACTAGGCCCACTGTCAAGGAAAGGCCACCAGCATTCTCAAAGATTCATCCCACTCTAGCAATGTTTTTCTACAACCTCTACAATTGGGGAGAAGGTACAGAAGCCTGGACACAAGCACCAGCCGGTTCCGTAACAGTTTCTACCCTACTGTTGTTAGAATACTGAATGGACTCACAAACTCTTAACATTCGCCTGTACCTGTGTTTTTGGTTTTGCTGCTGTTTACCTATTATTTACTTATCTATGCTCCTTAGCTCTGTGATCTGCCTGTATTGTTCGCAAGACAAAGCTTTTCACTGTGCCTCGGTACACGTGAGAATAAATTCAATCCAATTCAATTCAATTCAAAACCTACCTATTACACCAAACATGCGGTCAGTTGTCCTAATATCTTTTTATAAACTCCAAAGTCAAGTTTTGGAGCGAATGATGGTTGTGTGACCAATCTATACTGTTACTCAATGTAGAGTATGAGTGCTCTGTACTATTGCTCTCTATAAGGTAAATTCACTGTCATTATTCTCTTTCAGAATAGGGATGCAGAGGGCCTTCTTAGTCTAGTATGGTACATAAAAATAATTCGGTAGTCCAACAAGAAAAGGCTATTGTCTTAAACAAGATCCAGTTTATTACATGAGAGTAACTAGACACAAGTTACATTGATGTAACAAATATTGTTACAGAGACAAGGATAAAGACCTAAACAATAGGTCTTACACCTTCAAGATCCTAAGCTAATATAGCATCATCATGGTGGTTGGTGATTAAAGCACTCCTCAGCGTAACACTTTCACTTATATCTCCCCACAAGGTTTTTCCATATTATGAAGTGATGTATACTTCTCACTTGTCCTGTGGATTACATCCAAACCAACGAGAAGCCATAAGTATATGTAGTGGTCGTTTGCAGATCGCAAGTTGGAGATGAGCATTTGTGCAATGACACAGACTTGCTTGATGCCAGCTTACACACAGTGTGCATGTTTTGAGTCTGAGGTGGATCTATTGGGGAAAATCACACCTTGCACACCATCATGCAGCAGGTAGAAAATGATGGTGAATTTCTGCAGGCAACAAAATTTGAGGATGATTCTCTCATCCCTCCAGTTGACAGGGTTAAGGGCAGCAATGTTACCAGCCCTCCTATAGGCATCAGAGACATGGGCTGAGTGGAGAAGGCACCACAAAATCCTTGAGAAATACATGTCAGTGATGTCTCTACAACATCTGGCAATTGCACTGGCAGGATAGGTGTTTCAATATCCCTGTCCTTTCCCAGGTCAACATTCGCAGTAACGAAGTTTAAAATCACACAACGGCAAGTTATAGTCCAACAGGTTTATTTGGAAGCATTAGTTTTCGGAGTGCTGCTCCTTCATCAGGTGGTTGTGGAGTTCGCAGTAACAAGGCACTGATAATGATCTCCATCAGGCCCAGATGAAGGTCAAGAACAAACAATGCCTGGGGCTTAGGAAAACCTAAGCTTCCTACTTAACTGCTTCAGTAAAATGTCTCAGAAGCCCATGTAATCAATATAGCCTTCCTTATGGCTGCATACTGTGTCTCTGTGTCTGAGAATGCCCATGATGCAAAGTCTACAGCCTTTTGAGAGCCAACTGGTTGCAACTTGCAGATTATTGGTCTAAAGCTTATAGCTGAAGCATCAGCACATGTGATGTTTAGAAAGGGCTTGTACTGGATGAGGAGATCAATAGTTGTCAGTAGGTCCTTGGTGTTTTGAAAAGAATCCTTTTGATATGGGTCCTGTCAATATCCTTGCACCTTTCTTGAGTTGTCTCAAGGTATCTGTTGCTGTAACTAAGTCAGGAAAAAATGTCACTGGCTGCTTTACCATCACAAAACATCTTTGTGGATCATGATCTGATTTTTGATTGGATCTGTCTTTATTCCATTACGGTTGAGACTAGGTCCCAGGAAAAGAATAAGTTCCTTGGAGAATTCACATTTGCCATTAAGAATGTGACCTTTTGCCTGTCACGGTCCTGATAGTAAGAATGCATTAGTCTCACTACACCACAGACCATCAGAAAAGTATAAATAACCAATAAAATTACCAAGAAGCTTTTTTGACAATGTTTGTTATTAACCACAGAGTGATAGGAAATCCTCAATTTGTTACCCAGTCAGGTCTTTATTTGAGTTAGAAACTCTTTTTTTCAGAGTCTTTGAGGGCTGCTTTATGAACCTCAGAGGGTATGAAAGAGAGAAAGACCTGTCTTTGCATGCACAATTTCCAAAAAGCTGATTTCAACTGGTCCATCTGACATGTTTGACAAATTGCAACTTAAAAATACAGAGGCTGTTGCTAGTCAGCGTTACAATCCAAAAGCACCTGTGCCAGCTTATCTCTGAAAAAGATCAAACATTACATGATCTTATGCAACAAATAAGTGAACACAGCTTAGCTGCACTTTTAAAAAAATCATCCAGTTGTGAAAAGGACACAAAAACACATCTGGTACATTCTCTGCAACACAGCAGTGTCTAAATCAATTTTTTCCAGTTTCTAAATAAAAAAAAGTCTTTACATTTAAAACTGCACACACTCTCTAATTATGCTCCTCTATTGTGTAACAAGACATGATTCACGTGGCATATGACATATGACAGATGTAGAATATTGGACATAGGCCATTAAAAGCCTCTGGGCTGAGGCAATTCTGATTGCCAGTCTGTTGAAGCAAAACTTTCAAATGAAGTTATGTACATTATAGGCAATCTTGATTGCTCACCCAGTGGCAGTTGCCAGAACTGTTTACACAAAGTGAGCTGCACTTAAAATATATATGCTAAGTAATTCAGCTAAGAATTACACCCACAACAAATTTAAGCTTGTCTACGTAACATATTGTGCACACTAGAAACTATATATATTAGGACACAGGGGCATGCCTTTTGCAAATAGAGAAAAAAATTACATCCATTGAGCCTGTTGCAACCTAACAATACAGTTGACAGTTATTCTCTGGTATAGTTCTGTGGTTCATTTGTCAGGACAATGCCTTGTCCAATCAGAGTTGACCCATCTGGTTTAAGAGTTCTAAAGCTGGCAGATGACTGTCAGCCATCACCTAACTGGTGAATTCTCCACAGCAATGCTTTTAACAATCAGAATCCCAACTAATCAGCAGTCCCTTTACTCTGGTATGTCTTGTGAATTGTCCTGATGGGAATAAGATGAAAAACTTCAAAAAGGTTTTATAAACCTCTACAAGGTCACCCCTCAGCCTCCAATGCTTCAGGGGAAAAAAACCACAATCTATTCAGCCTCTCCCTATAGCTCAAACCCTCCAATCCCAGCAAAATCTTTGCAAATATTTTCTCAACCCTTTCAAGTTTAACAACATTTTTTTCTACAGCAAAGACATTGCACACAGTATTCCAAAAGTGGCATCACAATGTCCTGTACAGCCCTGACCTGACATTCCAACTCCTATACTCAGTTAGGAAATAGCACAGATTCAATGCTGTCTAATGCAAGGAAGGAAAGACTTGAGGTGATGGAGCTGTGTCCATTAGAACAACCAGAATGAAGGGCTAATCTGATAAGAGATGTTTAAATATATGATGTGATGGGAAATAATTGATCGAAATTGACATTTCCCAGTAATTGAGCGGACTACATTGAATGGACATAAAAATAAGGTCAAGAAACCTTTTTGCCAGCAGCCTCTGAAATGTTCGTGGAACAATAGTTTAGATCACTGCTGACGGAAAGGGGATAAAGCAATATGGAAACAGATGGATATGTGAGATGAGGATAATATGTGTGTGGAACATGAAATGCAAACATGGACTGAATGGGCTGAAAGGCCTATTTCCATGTAGTAGTTTATCTGAAATTTAATATAATTCTAGTAACCTGGATTAATGTAATCACTTTGCAGCATAAACATAATCGTGATCACCTCAGATGTCTACTCATTCCTTATCGCTCTGGTTGCAGTGTACAACTGTCAATCCACAACGTGTAAATAAAATGTCACACAACAAATATGATGAATATTAACAAATATTAGTGAACTCTGCAAAATGATCCTGATTCTATAAATAAAGGTCAATGTTGAAACTCATCTTCACATGCTGATCTTGTCACCAAATTATAAATGAATTTGCAAATCTACGATGTTTTTTGGAAAATTCCAAATCATATTTAATTTTGTATGCATTAACTATTAAAATAATTTAGCTTGTAAAAGGTAAGCTTAATTTTACCAAAAATTAAAAATAAGATGAATAATAAAATTCTCCTGAGATGTGGCAAATCATAAAAAAAATGTGTGAATATAAAACGCTGGTGGATTTTTCAGTCCCAAATTACTGCCGGCCTTTCTTTGTCTCGCGCAGCAGACGCTTTGAAAGCTCAAGGAGGAGCAAAGGGCTTGTGCCAGAAAGCCTTTAGTTACCACGGTAACCAAGAAAACAGAGCCCAGTCTCCATAGCAAAGATAGCACACATCTGCACAGGTTAAAAAAAACCTCCCCAACTCCAATCGGTTTGAAATTACACTTTTTCTTTGATCAAGCTAAATAGTCTTTCTGAAACATATTCCTTGTTTAAAAAGGTGTCTTGGCACCTGAATATCTTTATCAGGAGATTGAAACAGTCCCAGTAAAGAGTGAGGTGGGGGGTCATTTGAGTACGCAGCTCTTATAAATGGGGACAATATTGAACGTTAATCATCAAGCCTTGATAAGCACCAAATACCCAAATCTCCACTTATTTTGGAAATGGCCATCTGCCAGGCTTGGAGACAATTCAGATTGTACCTCCTTGAAGATTTCAGCCAATTTCACAGTTCTTCACTGCTAACAGAAACTCTGGTGTCAGCATATGGTCAGTAGTTCTTGGATGGTTCTCATCCAATATCAAGAGCAGAAATTAGAATGCAGTGGATTTCAGGTGAAAGCGAGAGGCAAAATAAGGCAAAAGATTCTTCTTAGACAAGGAAATCAAAGGTTATTAGAAAAAGATGGGAGCGTGGAATTTGAAAAACAAATTCACTGTGGGATGACCTGTGTCCGGAGCCACTTATGAGGAATTGTGGAGATGATGAAGAAATATTTTGTCTCAGTCTTCATTGTAGAAGACACAAGTTATATACTAGAAATACAGGATAACTGAGGGATAAGCAGAGTGAGGACGGCATAGTAATTAATGTTAGTGGAGAAACAATAGAGATTAAAATCCAACAAACCCCCAGACCCTAATGGTTTACATTGTCGGATTCTAAAAGAGATAGCTACAGTGATTGTTAACACATAAATGTATGAACTAGAAGCAGAAATAAGCCATTCTGGTCTGATCTCTTTGTATTTCAAATTCCACACTCCCATCTTTTCCAATAACCTTTGATTTCCTTGTCTAAAAAAGAATATATCTTAAAGTGTTCAATGAGCTCCCTCCACTCCCTTTTGAGGCACAATCTTCTGAGGGAAACAATTTTTCCTAATCTCTGTCTCAGAAAAAGCAACTAATTTTTGAACAGTAGCCCATAATTCTGGACACACTCACAAGCGGAAATTTCCTTTTCAAATCCATCTTGTCGATATCATGGATGATATTATATACTTCAATCAAGTTACACCTCACTCTTCTAAACTTTAATGTAAACACGCCCAGCCTACTTAACTTTTCCACATACGACAATATTCATATTCCAGGATCAATCTATCAATCTCCGTTGAACCATCTCTAACACATATCCTTCCTCAAATAAGGAAACCAAAACTGGACACATTATTTGAGATGAGATCTTAATAATATTCTCTGTAATTGAAGCACAACATCCTCACTTATACAGTCAATTCCCTTTGTGTTAAAGGATAGGATCCAATCATCCCTCATAATTACTTATTGTACTTACTGTAGACTGTTTTGTAATTAATCACTGGAGCACCTAGTTT
This sequence comes from Chiloscyllium punctatum, assembly GCF_047496795.1. NCBI lineage: Eukaryota > Metazoa > Chordata > Chondrichthyes > Orectolobiformes > Hemiscylliidae > Chiloscyllium > Chiloscyllium punctatum. The sequence goes on along the minus strand of NC_092747.1, from coordinate 113,994,201 downwards.
CCTCTGTCCCTTGAAATTCTGCAGTTGTTCTCCATATAAGTAGTTCCATGCCTTTTTATGCTTCCTGTCAAAGTGAATAATTTCACACTTCCCCACATTACACTCCACTTACCATCATTTTGCCCAGTCATTCAACTTATGTATATTAGTCAGCAAACTCCTTATGTCCTCTTCACAACAGATGTTCCTATCTAACTTTGTGTCATTCACAAATTTGTCTACAATGCCTTTGCTTCTCTCATCTAACTCATTGATAGTATTTGTAAAAAGCTGAGGCACCATCACAGACCTCTGCCATACCCCATTCATCACATACAGCCATAGAGTCATAGAGATATACAGCACGGAAATGGATCTTTCAGTCCGTGCCGACCAGATATCCTGAATCAGTCTAGTCCCATTTGCCAGAATTTGACACATATCCCTCTAAACTCTCCATTTTTATATACCCATCCAGATGCCATTTAAATGTTGTAATTGTACCAGCCTCCACCACTTCATCTGGCAGCTCATTCCATTCATACAACATCCTCTGCGTGAAAACATTTCCCAATGGGTCCCTTTTAAATCTTTCCCCTCTCATCTTAAATCTATGTCCTGTTAGTTTTGGTCTCCCCTACTCTGGAGAAAAGACCTTGACTATTCACCCTATTCATGCCTCTCATGATTTTATTAACTTCTATAAGGTCACGATTTATCCTCCAAAGCTCCAGGGAAAAACAGCCCCAGCCTATTCAGCCTCTCCCTAAAGCTCAAACCTTCCAACCCTGGCAACATCCTTGCAAATCTTTTCTGAACGTTTTCAAGTTTCACAACATTCTTCCTACAGCAGGGATACCAGAATTGCACATAGTATTCCAAAATTGGCCTAACCAATGTCTTGTACAGCTGTTTATCTACTCTCAGTTTCTTTTTTACTTTTGCATCAGACAGGAATGAACAATTCTTGCAGTTCACCCATGTGCACTTTGAATTTTTCCCATTGCTTTTTTACTGTCATCCCTTTAAGTAATGTTGCCCATTCCATCATAGCCAACTCGCACCTCATACCATCATTTCCTCTATTTAGACCCTAGTCTCAGAATCAACAATGTGACTGTCCATCTTGAAAAACAATCCAATATGTTATGATTGCTCATCCCAATGGGCCTTGCAAACTAGATTCCCAATGATGCATTTCTCAATATACAATGACTAGTCTAGGATAGCCTGTTCTCTGGTTGAATCCTACAGCAGGCAGAGTTGAAGTAAATTCTCCTCTGCTTACTCTTAAACAAGTGGCCTCATGTTTTTAAACTGTGTTCCCTAGTTCTAGTCTTTCCTATAAAAGGAAACAACTTCTTGACATCTACTCCATCATTCCCTCAGGATTTCATATGTTTCAACAAGGTTACCTCTAATTCTACTAAGAAAACACATTTATTCCATGTATCAGCCAAGTTAACCTCTTTTGAACAGGTTCTATTGTGATAAGATTCTTTCTTAAATAAGGAGGCCAAAACTGTACACAGCACTCCAGATTTAGTCTCACTAAAACCCTGTGAAACTGTAACCAAACATCTCATCTTGTATATTCAATTCACCTTGCAAAAATGCCAACGTGCAATTTGCTTTCCTAATCATTTGCTGTACTTTCGGCAACTTTATTTGGAATTTCTATACCAAGACTCCTAAATTCCACAGAGTCCTGCAACCTCTCTCAATTCAATGAATATATTGCTGATCTGTGCTTCCCACCAAAGTGGATAAGTTCACATTTTCCCAGATTATACTTCATCCGTCATATTCTTGCTCACTCGCTTAACTTATCATATCCCTTTGCAGAATCTTTATGCCCTCTTCAAAACGTATTCTCCTGCCTATCTTTGTGCCATCAACAAACTTAGCGAACACACATTATTCAAGTCAGTGCTATAGATTGTAAATAATTGAGACCCTTGCACCGATCCCTACTGGAATCAAATAGTTACACTCTGTCAACCCAGAAATGATCCATTTATCTCTACTTTCCAATTTCTGTTTAGTAACTAATCCTCTATCTGTGGTCATGTGTCACCCCACACACTGTAAGATCATACTTTGTACAACATCAAGATGGTAGCCCCCTGAACTGTGCCTCATCGCTCTGACCACTTTTCTTTTCTTTTCCTTTTTACTTACCTTGTGTCCTGCATTGGGGCAGCGAGGAAATGCAGCGCCCTCATTTGAGTGGACCCAGTGTGGATCTAATGGTGGGGGCAAGTGGCTCCAGCGTCATCTCACGTGAGCACTACCTTACTTTTCCAGGACACGTTCGAGAGCTGGCATCAGAATCAGGAGAGGCAACATTGGCAAGGTAGGCCCACTGGTAAAGATGGTGCATGAGAATCTCAGGGACTTTGTAGTTGGTTGGGTTTGGCGCTGACACCAGCAAAGCAGTGCCGGAAGGGCATCACAGCGACATCGAGTTGAGCCCGGCAGCAAGAGGTGCAACTCTGACTTTAAAGGGTCTGGTGCAGGTGGCGGAGCAGAATTGGCCCAGCAGCCAAAGATAGCACCTGAAGAGTGGCAACTTCCATGTTGGTTGGGTCCAGTGTAGATGATATTGAGGCTGTGGAGGATGGATGGTGGTGAGGGCATCGTTGATGATGAACTGGCTCAGGACGGATTGACTCCCTTTAAGTTATATCTTTCTATTTTGCTTTTTATTCCTAAAACTATTCAAAGTGGTGCTGGATTGTGGTGACAATAAAAAAGCTCTTCACTGTATTTTACGGTTTTTCTCACTGTAAAATATACATGACAATAAAATTGTTCTTTTATCATTCATTCAATCATTTATTAAACTTTTGAGTGGCATGAATCAAATCCTTTTAGGAACACAAATTGCACCATATCAATGTGTTCCTTTTTATCCATGCTGCTTCTAACTTACTCAACTCAAATAAATTATAAGATTCTGATGTCTGCAACACAAATTCCCAGCTCGGCGAACAGAACCACAACATTCTGAAGAAAGGTCACTGGACCTCCAACATTAACTCTGATTTCTCTCCACAGATGCTGCCTGACCTGCTGAGATTTTTCAACAATTTTTGTTTTTGTTTCAAATAGGTTAGTCATAGGATAAATGTCAGATGTAATCCATGGCTGGGAGATTTTAAACTTTTGAGTCCCAGGACTTTACCATTTAAGATTGGGATTATTAGAAATGTCTTCACTCAAAAGAGCTGTAAATGTTTGGAACTGTCTATCTCAGAGGGTGGTGGGTGATCAATCATTGAGTCTGTTCAAGATCAAGATCAGGGAATTGAGTTCAGGAAGGGGAACTTGAAGTGGAAGACCAACCTTGATCTTATGAATGGTAAAGCACAAGTGAAGGCAGAACAGTCCACACCCATCCTTAATTATGTTGAATAACAGACCATTTACACCAGCCTACAATACTATGATTTATGCTCGAGTGCAGTCTTCTCTGCCTCCTCCATCTCACCCAGTCAGAATGTCCTTCTATTCCTTTCTACTTCAGAAGATAATCAAGTTTTCCTTTAAATGCACTGATGATAATTAATAGTTAAAAATCACACAACACCAGGTCCACCCCAGTTCAACACCGGCATCTCCATGTCATGGTAATCAATAGGGCAGCATGGCAGCTCAGTGGTTAACATTATTTCCTCAAAGTATCAGGGACCCCAAGATCGATTCCACTCCCTTCTATGTCGATTTTGCTCTGTGTGGGTGGGTTTCCTCCCAGGGCTTTATTTTCCTCCCACTGTCCAAAGATGTACAGGTTAATCTTCAGACTAACCATGTTCTCCATCATTTTGAGTAGCACTATATGGTGTTAAATGGCATAGATTCAGTTCAGGTCTAGTAACTCAAACCTGGGCATCTATGTGCCGCTGTGGGCTATGTCATCAGCAAAAATTTATTCAACCATAATCTGTAACCTCATGGCGCAGTGTATCCCTCACTCTACCATTACCTTCAAGTCCAGGGATCGATTCTGGTTCAATTAAATTTGTAGGACAGCAATGCCAGGTGCAAAGTCATGCCTTCAAATGAGGAGATCTGTCTGGTGAAGCTACAACATAGCACTGATTGCCTGTCAAACAGCAGGAGCAGAAAGTGATAACAGAGAGCTAAACAATCACATAAATTAGATCAAATTTGTATCAATATATAGAAAAGATTGTTTTGGAAAGAAATAAATTGACCACTGACAAAATATGTGAGCCCAACAACACGGCTGAAGCTGTACATAAAAGAAAATCTCAAGGATCTTTTTGCCTTATTTGAATTTGGAAGAATATTATCACAAGCAACAGGCAAGCCGTGAGCTAGCAAGTTATTTTGAAAAAAAAACAAATTATTTAGAAGAGCAAACAAGCAGAATTCAGTAATGTCTGAAATCACATAATACTGTTTGATTTCTATTTTAAAAGTATTACGAAAGCATTTTGTTTTAATTGGACACAAATGTTTCACAACATTTGAAATAATTCACCTTAAATATAGTGTGATATAGGTGGTGTAATTTATCTATATTTTAATATCATTTATTTTTACGTTCAGATGTTTGAATTAATGATGTATGTTGTTCTGCATGTCTGAAGAATTTAATGATTAACTCGTAAATATTTCTGTAGCCATCGTGATTTATTTGAAAACAACATGATGGAGAGTTAACCAAAAGGACTTCTGGTTTTTCATTTGCATAAGGAGGTTAATGACGAAGGAAGGGATAAGGGAATAAGGCATAGGCTTAAACACCATTAGCTTACACACCAATAGCTTGAACACGTACATCTAGTTGTCAAAATGGTTACTGTAGTCTGAAGAGCAAAAAAACATATTTTAACTTATTGTAAACTGGCACATAATCTTTAAAGAAACTGACTTTCAATCAAAGTGATGCTGGTAAGAGAGGGTAAAAATTAAAGGGAAATTAGGATTGGAACCATTAAATGCTGAAAGGGGGGTATTTAATAAAAAGCATTAACTAGATCAGTAAGGTCTAGATTAGAGTGGTGCTGGAAAAGCACAGCAGGTCAGGCAGCATCCGAGGAGCAGGAAAATTGACATTTCAGGCAAAAGCCCTTCATCAGGAACCACTCTAGTCTAGACTCTGATTTCCAGCATCTGCAGTCCTCACTTTTGCCTGGATCAGTAAGGTGAAGGGAGAGCTAGATCAATGCATTATCTGTGGCTGTAATTATGTGTATCTTAACTAGCCAAGGATAGGCAAGAGGATGATGAAAGTTTTAATGCAGAACTAAGTAGGAGAGATGGAGAAATCAACAAATTGATGTTAAAAAAAGGAAAGGAAAATAACAGGGAAACCAAATAGGGAATAAAGCTGGAGCAGAGAGATGTTCACTATTAGAGAAGGTCACCTATTGCATCACAACTAATACTCAGATAAGAAATTCTGGAGGTAATATTTTCCCCATCTGAAACATTACCTTCTGGTTCCAACCAAAAAAACAAAGTCCTTGTTCAAAGCCAAGAATTCAGAAGCTAGGAGAATGCTCCCAGTATAACTCAGTATATAATGACAGTAAAACACCTTTGTTGAGGATGTTAGTTTTGTGTTTAGTTGCTGCCCAAAGCCTGATGTTAACAGTTCTAAAAGCCTTAGTATGCTATCTGTAACATATAATCAAGAAATTAGGGAACCACATATGAATTTTATGAAGAAATAGGTTAATTATTAATGAGACTCTGATAATCAATAAGGATATTTCCTTGTCAAAGGAGGGACAATTGGAAATTGAGGATTCATAAAACCTGAAGTAAGTTCCTTTTTCCATAATTCTTCAAAACTGAAGTCCACCAAGCAATATTTAAAAAAAGCATTTTGTAACGAGTCCCACAAAGATCTGTGATGCATTCCTGATGAAGGGCTTATGCCTGAAACGTTGATTCTCCTGCTCCTTGGATGCTGCCTGACCTGCTGTGCTTTTCCAGCACCACACTCTTGACTGTGATCTCCAGCATCTGCAGTCCTCACATTCTCCACAAAGATCTCTGCTGGGGATTCAGCTTTATCAAATTAACATCGATGTCTTTGATAAGGGGAATTAATGCATGGTAGTTCAGGGAGCAGACATCACAAAGATAGGCAAGAAAGTAAGTTGTGAAGAGGATTATAAGGAGAATGCACACTGATATGGATAGGCAGACAGAGTTAATATCTTCAGAACCCTGCATAAGAAGGCAGTGGAGGCACATCATTGAATACTTTGACACAAACTTTGACAAACTTGTGTTCAGCCAGGGAATCAAAGGTTACCAGGAGTAGATGGGAAAAAAGCATTAGAAACAGAAATAGATCAGCCAGGATCTTAACAAATCTTATTAAAGGACTGAATTGCCTATATCAGCTCCTAATTTGTACCTTTGCATGAAACAGTCAGTGTCCATAGATAGCAAGGCTCAATAAGTGGCAAGTAATATTTACTCCATGAAACTGTGGTGAGTAATTCCTTTCTCATTTCCCCAAAACCTATATACTATCTCCAAGACGCAAGTCAGGAGGGTGATGAAACACTTGCCACTTGCCTGGATAGAATAGTGAAGGCGTTTGGTATGCTTTCCTTCATTGGTCAGAGTATTGAGTACAGGAGTTGAGAGGTCATGTTGCGGCTGTACAGGATATTGGTTAGGCCGCTGTTGGAATATTGTTTGCAATTCTGGTCTCCTTCCTGTCAGAAAGATGTTGTGAAACTTGAAAGGGTTCAGAAAAGACTTACAAGGATGTTGCCAGGGTTGGAGGATCTGAGCTACAGGGAGAGGCTGAACAGGCTGGGGCTGTTTTCCCTGGAGCATCGGAGGCTGAGGGGTGACCTTATAGAGGTTTACAAAATTATGAGGGGCATGGATAGGATAAATAGGCAAAGTCTTTTCCCTGGGGCCGGGGAGTCCAGAACTAGAGGGCATAGGTTTAGGGTGAGAGGGGAAAGTTATAAAAGGGAGCTAAGGGGCAACTTTTTCATGTAGAGGGTGGTACCTGTATGGAATGAGCTGCCAGAGGAAGTGGTGGAGGCTGGTACAATTGTAACATTTAAGAGGCATTTGGATGGGTATATGAATAGGAAGGGTTTGGAGGGATATGGGCTGGGTGCTGGCAGGTGGGACTAGATTGAGTTGGAATATCTGGTCGGCATGGATGGGTTGGACCAAAGGGTTTGTTTCCATGCTGTACATCTCTATCACTCTATGACTCTAAGTACATGTCCAATAGCACTCAAGAAGCTTGACGGCATCCAGGACAAAGCAGCCTGGTTGATTGGCACCCCATCAGTCAGCTTAAACTTCCATTCTCTCCATCAACAATTGACTGTGGTAGCACAGTGCACCACAAATAAGATGCACTTCAGCAGTTTTCCAATGTTCCTTTGACAGCACCTTCCAAATCTACAATCTTTACCACCTTGAAGGACAAATGCAGCAGATGCATGGGAACACTACCACTTGCATTTCCTTTCAAAGCCATCTCACCTCCTGACTTGGAATGACCCGAATTGTCGCTGGGTCAAAATCTCACAACTCCCTTTCCACTTGCAACAGCACTATGTGTACTTACACCACAGCATTGCAGTAGCCCTAAAAGGTGACTTGCCACCATCTTAACCAGTTACAGATTGGCAATAAATATTTGCATAGACACCTACATCTCATGAATAAATGATAAAGTTTTCCCACCAGTGGAAATGCCAACTGATGAACCCCACAGAGAGATTAGTTGGTGAAGAGTAGATGAGGCTCTGTGTTCTGAAGGTTCCGTTAATTCTATCAATTTTCGCAAGTTAGTCAGTTCAGTTAATTATGGCAACTGTCAGTTCTCCTAGTTTTGTCGGTTCTGTCAGTTGTGTTCATTGTAATCTGTTTTGGCGGCTTGGTTGATTCTATTGGTTTTGTCAATGATTTTGGTTTGGTTTGTTCGTCAAGTTCTGTTGATTTTGTCCATTTTGCCAACTGGATTGATTTTGTTGGTTCTGTCAGCTGTGCTCTGTGGGCTTTACCAATTTTTCCAGTTTTGTCAGTCCTGTCCATTTCTCTGGCTTTGTTGGATCTGTTTGTTTTGTTGGTTCTGCTTCAATAAGACATTTCCAGCAGCAGCGCTCACTCCATTAGCAAGAGATTCCTTCTATGCAATGAAAAGGATTCAGCTCCTTAAGGGGCACAATTGCCTCCCTATTACACTGCCCTCACCTCAGGCTTCCTCCCTTCTCTCCCAAATCCGCCAAAACCGCACCCCCACCCCCCCCCCCCCCCCCCCCCACCCTCACTCCCCTGAAACAGCAGGTCTTCGAGACATCTGACCTAGTCATCTCCCCACTCGAGTCAGTGGCTCCCCATGCCATTGATCAGTTTGTCAAACAACTTTCCAATCTATATGGTTTCATGGGCTCACCGATTGCTAGGGTGATGAGCCTAGGCTTGAGAATTAATTTCTAGGACACATATTCAATAATCCATGATCTGACAGCAAATTCAAAGACAACATAAAGACTCAGAAACTGTTACCACAGATAAGACGCATTTAACCATAAAACAAAACTTCAGTTCGTTTTCTTTAAAGATCTGGTCTTGTAGATTTTAATGTCTAAAGTATAATCTACAAGTAAACACCTTTGTACAACTTATCATTGCTGGGTGGTGTGATCACAGTACCATATAATTTTCCTTCAGGAGAACTCCTTCACTGAACCACATGATGGCAATACATTGCTTTCAGATCAAGTGCCTGCTGACTCCTGCCACCAACTTCAATCATCAAAAGATATGCAGAAAATTACACAATAAACAAAATTCAGCTTGTGTAATTCCTACTTCTACCAACCCTACAACAAAATTACTTAAATTGTTAGTGCGAGTTGCAAGTGCTTCTTACAGCTAATCGTATAGTACTTACTGAATTGCCTGTCTCAGTGTGAATTATTATTAATTTGTACTTTTTGTTGTATTGAATATCATAGAGTGATACATCACAGAAGGAGGCCATTCGGCCAGCTGTGTCTAAGCCTGTACCTGTGCCAGTTCTTTGTGAGAGCTATCCAATTAGTGCAATTCCCTTCTGTTTTTTCCCATAGCCCTGCAATTTTCTCCCCATCAAGTATATATGCAATTCCATTATGAAAATTATTATTGAATCTGTTTCCACTACCCTTTCAGACAATGAAGTCAAGCTCACAACAACTCACTGCCAATTTCCTTTAATCCATGTCTTCTTGTTACCAACCCACTTCCCTGTGGAAACAGAGTAAACAAAGTGAAACTATCAAACCCATTCACAATTGTGAACACTTGCAATAAATCACCCCTTAATCTTCTCTACTCTAAGAAGAATAAACCCCTCATATTTGATACCATCTAGTAAATCTCCTCTGTACATGCTCCAAAGCTTTGACATCCTTCAGAAAGTATATTGACCTGAGTTGGATTTTAATGAGAGCGTAATAAAGATTTACGTAACATTTTAAATTTCTGTCTTGTGCTTTTGTTTATAATGCAAAAATGTTCCTTTATCTAAGTAATAAAAACAACATGTATTTATACAGTGCAGTTAATGTAATCATGTCTCCTAAGAATTTTCACAGGAGCATTTAAAAGCAAAATGCAATACCACAAGGTATGGGAGCCATTCAGCCCATTGAATCTGCTCTGCCATTCTGTGGAATCATAGCTGATCTGATAATCCTCAATTCCACTTTCCTGTCTTTTCCTCAGGAAGAGCTGTTGCAGATAATTCTCTGATTATGGACAGATGGATAAGAATGGAATCAGGCAAATGCAGCTATGCCCGGATAGGAAGCAGTGAAGAGGCTTGGAGTAGAATGCTGTGGTCATCCACATCAAAGGTTATAGACAGGTCATGATGGATGCGCAGCAACCTTCTCAGCTTGACATGTCATTGCAAAAAAATTTTACCTGCACCCCTTTCAAATTGTACCGTTAAATTCTCCTCATTCTTACCACTAAAATGTGTAATTTCATGCATTCCAGGGCTAAATTGCTTTTGTCATGAATTTGTTATTTTACTACATGGGTCAGTTGGCTGGACAGCTGGCTTGCAATGTAATGTAGCACCCACAGCTTGGGTTCAATTCCTACACCAGCTGAGGTTACCATGAAGGATTCTTCTTCACAACCTCTACCCTTGCCTGAGGAGTGGTGACCTAGATGTTAAGCCACCACTATTTGTCTCTCTGTCGAATGAGAAAGCGGCCTGTAGGACTATGGTGATTTTACCTTTCATTTCACTAGTCTATGTCCTCTTGACATTTGCTACAGTAGTCAACACTATTTACCTCATTCCTAAGTTTCATGTAATTTGTAAACCATTGAAATTATGCAATGTATATCCAAGCCCAGATCATTAACCTGCATCAAGAAAATCCAATGTTCTAACAACGCCAAGGGTCCACACAATGAGTTTCCTTCTGATAACTATGGCCTTCTTTTGGTCTGTTGCCAATTTGGCATTCATACTGCCCCAGTTTCCTTGGGGTTAATGGGTCCATTTTTTTTTAGTTTTTTTATTCATTCACTGAATGTAGGCATTGTTGGCTGGGCCAGTGTTTATTCCTGGTCCCAATTGCATGATGAACTGCATTCTCAAACTGCTGGTACACCCACAGTGCTGTTAGAGAGGGAGTTCCAGGATTTTGGTCCAGCAACAGTGAAGGAACTGTGGTAACATTCCAAATCTGGATGGCATGTGACTTAGAAGAAAATTTGCAGGATGTGGGTGTTGCACGTGTCTGCTGTCTTGTTCTACTGGTGAAAGTGGCTGTGTGTTTGGAGGATACTGTCAGAGGAGCCTAGGTCAGTTATAGAGTCATACAGCGCGAAAACAGACCCTTCAGTCCAGCCAGTTCCTGCCAACCACAATTCCAAACTAAACTAGTCCCACATGCCTGCACTTGGCCCTTATCATAGTACACCTTGTAAATGCTGCACACCTCTGCAAATATGAATTGGTGGTGAAGGGAATGAATGTAGAAGCTGGTGCACAGACTGCTAGTCAAACAACTGCTTTGTCCTGGATGATGTCAAGCATATTGACTGTTATTGGAGCTGGACTCATCCAGGCAAATAGAGAATATTCCAACATGACCTGTGCTATGTAGATGGTGGACAGACTTTGGGAGTGAGGATTTGTGTGACTTGCCAAAGAATTCCCAGCTTTTGTTTTTGTGTTTATCTGGCTTAAACAGTTCAGTTTCAAATCAGCAGTAGCCCCAAGATATTTATGCTGGAGGATCCAATGATAATACCATTGAACTTCAAAAGCAATGGCTGGATTTTCTCCTGTTGGAATTGGCCATAGAGAAGTGACACAGTACCATACAAAGTCTGATCCCATTGACATTTACTTTCAGTAGCAGCAATCAAATGAGGCTGAAAACGTGTGATTGATTTAAATAGATTTCTCCACCTATCAGGTGCTGTGACTGATACATTGACATCAATGAGTGTGATGACATTGAGGAGCATCCCAGATTTGGGGAAGGAAAACACTGGCCCCTAAAACACTCATGAAATTAACTAAAATCTGGGAACAGAGAAATGTAAAATGAATTAAAAACTCTGATTGGAACAAAGCCATTCCTTTCACCTATAATTATATCAGAAACCTTGGAAAACATGGAAAACAGTCACTATCATCATAAAACTGGTATATCATAAGAAGAGGTCATTCCACCCATCATTACACAGTGCTCTTTCTTTGTAGATTTATAAAGATTTATGCAGGCTATATGGATTAGCCAAAGGAAATGCAGAGTTACATGGATAGGATAGGGGGGATATGTCTGGGTTGGTGCTCTTTGGGGGTCAGTGTGAACTTGATGAGCTGAATTACCTGCATCTATACTTTAGGGATTCTATCATTTTAGGATTTCCTTTAAATTCTGGAACACAGGAACAGGAATAGGTCCATTTGGCCCCTTGAATCTGCTCTCCCATTCAATCATATTATAACTGATCTAGACTTTGACTCTATTCCAGCTCCATACCTCTTGATATTCTTAACTAATAAAAAAATCAAACTTAAATGCATTTATGGCAGTGGTGTGATATTTACAATGATACTTGCATACCAATACAAAAGTGTTGGAAAATGACTTGATCCATTGTACTTTGGATTGTCAAGAACATATTTCCTGCCAAGAATATACTTAGTCAAAAATATCACTTTCTTTATACTGAGAAGCCTTTTGGATTCTGGCTTTATTTTTGAGCAACAATGTGATCCCTTCACTCAACAGCAGCCATGCAGAGGACATTCCTTCTCATGTAACCCACAAAGAGCTGTTAAATTCTACTGTCCTAAAAAGGGATAGGACAGAATCACAGAGAATTTAATCCATTCTCCCTAACACAAGTCCATTCCCTGTCTGGGGTAGGGATGGGCTGGAACGTTATCCACGTAGTTAGGTAACTACAATTTTGATGAGTTTCATGACCAGGAGAGGATGAGATGGAGAGGGATACACGAATCAGGGATTAAGGTGGAAAACAGCAAAAGGAAACAATCTTTATTCTGTCATAGAATGTTGGCATCCCAGGCAAGAACTGAATTTGCTGCCCATCACTGTTCCCCTTGAACAGAGTGATTTGCTAGATTATGTTAGAGGACAATTCAGAATCAAGCACATTACCGTGGGTCTGGAGACACAAGTAGGCCAGACCAGGGTAAGAATGGCAGATTTTCTTCTCTAAAGGACAGATGTGAACCAGATGTGTTTTTAACAAAAATTAATGTTCATTTTATGATCACCAATACTCCATTTCAATGCCAGGTTTTGGTTGGATTTAAATTCCTGTTGCCATTTTGGAATTTGTACCTGTGTTCCCAGCAGTTATCCTGGACCTTCTAATCCAGTGACATTTCTACTATGCCATTGTTTGTCAGTAGGATTAAAGCCAATGAAATAAAATTGACAGTGGTACCATGGATACATAGTTGGCTGATGTCAGGAAATAGGGAGTAGCGATGAATGGTTGTTTTTAGACTGAGGCAAATTATATAATATGAGTGTTAGTAGCACAGTTTTTCTTGGCCTATATTAAATGACCTGGACATGGGTGTACAGAGCACAATTACAAAATTTTCAGATGACATTAATCTCGGAGGTTTAGTGGACTGTGAGAAGGGTACAAATAGAGTTCAAGAGGACACAGACAGGCTGATGGAATTGTGGACATATCGAGGATGAAATTCATTCCAGAGAAGTGTGATGTGATACTTTTGTAGGAAGTGATACAACAGAAAACAACAGGGCCACAGCAACAGAACGGGACAGAACAAAACAAATCAATGAAGGTAGCCAGCCAAGTTGCAAAGGCGGTCAAAAAGGTAATAAGGTTTTATAAATAGAAACATACAGTGCAAAAGGCAGGGAAGTATTCATGATTTTTCATAAACCTATAAGCTGGTCTCAGCGAGAGAATTGTGTCTCATTTTGGTTACTGCATATTCGGCAACAATGTGAACCCTTTAGAGAAAATGCAGGAATTATTTATAGGAATAGGAATCCAGGGATGATGGACTTATATCCAAACTTTAAAAGATGTGAGCAGGAATTGAGACAGTTTCATCATTCAACAAGATAATAGCTAATTTAATTCTGGTCTCAACTCCCCTCTCCTACTGCTGATACCCTTTAATCCCTTATTAGTCAAAAATATTCAACGAGACTGACTATACTGCCTATGAGGAAGAGTTTTCCACTGACTTATGACTCTCTGAGGGAAAAATCAAACTCTGCACCTTCATTTTAAATGGTGTTGAGATCCTAAATGATACTATGGACCAGAAAGACCCCAGAATGAAACCTGGCTCAATAGATCATATGTTGAATATGTAAAAGCAGAATGTAAGTGTAATACAGGAAAGAAAGAAATCAAAGTATGTATATGAAAGATGGTCTATTGAAACATACACAATCCAGAGAGAATGTGACAGAATATATATATATTACATGATAGAAAGATCTTTACACAAACCGCAGAAAAAGTTTCAAATTGTTTTGCAATGCTATCCTTTCTGAAATGCTTAGTTCCAGAGAAATACGATTCCAACCTCTACTCATTAATTTTTGACTTAATTAACTCTCCACAGTTTCCTTTTCTATGACAGTTAAAGCAGCTTTATAATTTATTTCTAGGTCTGCTGTAATAAATTGCTCCCAATTCTAATGGCCTAAACTCATTGAGTTAAAACCTGAAGACTTCTCTTGTGAGCTCTCTCCCACTTTGAAACTCCATGAACTAAAACCACTTCAGCGAGGAATGATTGCATTCCCTGAACTGAACTGAAAAATATAACTCTCCTGCTGAGAGAAAACTTCCCCTTCCAAACAGAACTCCTGATAATTGTGAACTGAAGTCAAAAGCTAAACTAAATGCCTCTGGTCTGTTGTAAAATTTAGCAGTATAAATAATCAAGCTACTAACACTACAGGTGTACTGCCAGGCACTTAACTGAAATCATATGCCTCCTTGAAAATTATACACTTAAATCATTGTTCCAAATGACTTTCTGACACTTTTAAAACAATCAACTTCACAGAACTAACAACAATCAATTTGCTTCTATTTTAAAATAAATATTCCAAATGATAATTGTATATATACTCTACAATTCTATCAGAATGGAAACCCCTTTGTTCTAAACTGTCCCTTAGTCCTGGTCTCTCCTGTATGAGGAAGCATCACTATGTTCCTTCAGGACTGTAAATGTTTCGATAAATCATCTCCCATTTTTCTAAACTCCCATAGATTCTGACTCAACTAGTCCAAGCATTTTTCATGACATAAACCACTTATCCCAGTACTCAGTCAAATGAACCTTCTATTGTAATTACGTCCTTTCTTAAACAAGGAGAACAAAACTGTATACAGTGCTCTAGTTGTGACTTCAGTAATGCTCTGTCCAACAGACTTCAATTACATTAATGTTTTCAAGAAGTTGGATTGATTTTCTTACAGAAAAGAAAGTTGATAGAAGGTTTGTTAATTTGAGAGAAGTGTCCAAATACAAAATGAGTTTAAGCATAGAAGATAAAGAAACTGTTCCAATCAACAAAAGATCAAGAACCAGAGAAAATCTGTTTAAGGCGATTGGCAATGGCAATATTAAGAAAAGTCTAATTATGCAACAAGTAGTTATAATCTGGAATGTACTGACTGAAACCGTGATTCAGATAAACTCAAAAAATTTAAAAAGGGAGCAGGACATTGATCTAAAGAACAGACTCTCCACAACAACAAGGAAAAAGGTGACAAGTGACACTATATGAGTTGACTTTACATGAATCAGTTTGAAATCCATGGGTTGAATAGTCCCTTGGATGCCAAAGTTATTGATGATATTTCAGTTCTAGGATTTGAAGAGGGACATTGCAAACAGTCAATATTTCTGGCAGAATTATCAGTTCTGCCTAAAGAGTCACATCCTGACTCCCCAAAGTCTGTTCATTATGTACAAGGTACAAGGCAGGAGTGTGAGGGAATACTCCCCTCTTGCTTGGATGGCTGCAGCTTCAACAGCACTCAAGAAGCTCAACACCATCCAGGACAAATGAGCCCACTTGATTGGCACAACATCTACAAGCAACCACTGCCTCCACCACACTCAGTCGCAACAGGGTATACTATCTACGAGGTGCACTGCATAAGTTCACCAAAGATCCTTAGACAACACCTTCTAGATCCATGACCACTCCCATCTAGAAGGTCAAGGCTGTAGATACCATTTGCCAGCTCCTCTCCAAGCCACTCACCATCCTGACTTGGAAATATATCCCTGTTCCTTCACTGTCACTGGGTCAAAATCCTGAATGCCTCCCCAAGGGCATTGTGGGTCAACCGACAACATGTGGACTGCTGCAGTTCATGAAGGCAGCTCACCATTACCTTCTCACAGGTAACTAGGGACTGAGAATAAATGCTGTCCTACCAGTGACACCAATAGGTAAATTTTTAAAAGGGCCAGGAAAAGGGTGGCATTCCTTATCCAAAGGAAAAGGGAGATTAGGAAGTGTTGTATCATGATGTTAATGTAGAGACAGTGTAACAGTGAGTGAGTATAGGAGGTGGCATATCAATGAGGGACCATAGAAGGTGGTGCAACAGTGAGTGAGTGTAGGAGGTGGTGTAACAGGGAGGGAACATAGGAGGTAGTAATCAGTAAGGGAGTGAAGGTTGTGGTGCACCAGCAAGGGACTGTTGGTGGTAGTGCAACGTTAAGGGGCTGTACAGGAGACGTTGCATCATTAAATGTGTGAAAGGAGAGAGTTTATCAGTAGGGGAGTGTAGGAGGTGCCATAATGTGAGAAGTCAAGGAGATGGTGTATCAGAAGTGTGCCATGTGGTGTGTTAATAACAGATTGCAAAAGATGGTGTTTCAATAATGGAGTGGACATGGTATAACAGTAATAGAATGCAGGAGATGTGTCATTAAGGGGAGTTGCAATGTCAGATGGTGTACGAGTAAGGGAGTGTACAAGATGGTAGAAAAATCAGACATTGTAGGAGGTGGTGTAAATCTGAAGACGTGTAGCAGGTGGTATATCAGAGAGGGGTTGTTCAAGATGGTGTGTCAGTAAGGGAGTGTAGAAGGAGGTTGAGATGTAAAGGGGTGAAGGAAATGCTGAGTCAGCAAGGGTGAGTCAGAGTTGATGCAAATGAAAACTTTGGAGAGGAAGTGTTGTGTCACCAAGAGAATGTAGGAAGTGGTGTTACGGTAGGAGAGAGTAGGAGGTGCTGTATCAGTAAGGGAGTTTAGGTGATGGTGAAATTTTAAGGGAGAGGGGAAGGCGCTTTATCATTAAGTCAGTGATGGTGGTGATATATCAATGAAGCATTTGGAGGAGGTGATGTATCAGTAAGGAGATATAGAATGTGAAGAAACAGTCAGTGCTGTAGGAGATTGTGTTTGAGTAAGTGTAGGAGATAGTGTAACAGTAAGGAAGTGTACAAGGTGGTGGATGTTTGAAGGAGTATTAGAGTTGGTGAATTAGTCTGAGAGTATAGGAGGAGTATAGTAAGGGAGTGTATAGGAGGTGGTGGTGTTGTCTATAAATTAGCGTCATATTATTGGAAATACATGAATACACAGGAGATAATGCAGAAGCAATTAACAAGAGTGGTTCCAACAATGAGAAACTTCAGTTATGAGGGTAGATTGAAGAAGTTGGGATTGTCCTCCTTGGAGAGAGAAGACAGAGAGGAAATTTGATAGAAGTTTTCAACACCATAAGCATGTTGGACACCGTAGATAGGGATAAGATATTCCCGCTTGTAAAAAAAACAACAGGGCTTAGAATTAAAGTGATGCCCATACAAAGCAACAGTGATGTGAGAAGCCACCTCTTTCACACAGCAAGTGGTCAGGGTATAGAATGCACTGCATGTAATTATGGTGGACGCAGGTTCAACTGAGATATTCAAAAGGGCATTAGGTGCTTATTTGGATAAAAATGGTGTGCAGGGATGTGGGGAAAAAGCAAGACATTGGCACTAGATAATAGAACAGATATGATGGTTCGAATGGCCTCTTTCTGCACTATAACAACCCTGTGATGATCATTAAGGGAAGGTATGAGTTAGTTTCTCAGTAAGGAAGTGGAGTAACCACTGAAAGTGTCCGTTATATTTGTTGCAAATTTTAGGAGGTGATTTTGAATTAGAATGTGCTTGATCAGTGATGAATTTTAGTTCATGTTTCACTGGTGAGCCATTTAGGAAATAATTGAGGATTTGAAAATGTTTGGAAAACAGATACCATGTACAGCAATTTGCTGAATAAACAAAGGGCTGTAAATGATGCTGTATCATTAAGAGGGTGTATAATCCAAACTATAGAAATATACAGTACAGAATAGAGCATTTAGCCCATCTGCCTATGTCAGCTTTTTGCAAGGACTATCTAGTTAGTTCCATTGCTGCTGCTCTCTCCCATTGCCCTGTAGCTATTCCCTCCCCCCCCCCCCCACTTCAAGTGTTTATTGAATTCTCAATTGGAAGATCAATTTTCTTGCACTTCCTGGCAGTGCATTCCAGATCACAATGAATTAATGCTTAAAAGTTTCTTAATATCATCTGTTTCTTTTGCCAGTCACCTCGATTGTGTGTCTCCTGGTTTACAATAACACTCCAACGCCTGCAACTGGAAGCAAGTTCATATTGACTCGTTCATGACTTTGAACACTACTATTTAGTGTTTAGAATAACTGTGTTAAAAAAAGGGAAAAGAAACTACTGCAAACTCAAAACTTGACAGAAATAATGCAAACGAATTAAACCAAGATATGACAGAGCAGGCTATGTGTCTAGAGTACATTACGTGGAAGTTTCCAGACAGCAGAAATACCAAGTGCACTCACCTACAACAGATGTTCCCAATAAATATTTCTATCACTTTCTTCTTAGGGTTCAAATCATTGAGTTGAAGTGTGAGTTAGAGACATTAGGATGGGGTGGGAGGTGGGGTGGCGGGGGGGGGGGGGGGGTGGTGGCAGAGATATGTGGACAGTTTGGTTGATACACCTTGTGGAAAGAAGCAGTTTCATCATAAGGTTGATATGGCCAATAGTGTAGAGAGTAAGGGACACTGAGGTGAAATAGAAGTCAAAGATTCGCAGAAACAAATTGCATACAGAACATACATCTGCTACCTGTGAGGATATGGATAAAGACCTTCAGAAACACAACTGGATTGCTAACAAGATTATTTTGGAGAACAAAGCTTTCCAAAATGGGGAGGACAAGGTGGGGTATGTGATGTGGTGGCTGTAATAGATGAAGGGAAAGGATATAGAAGCCTTTGTAAACAGGATCAAGAATGCCACATGGTCTGTCACCTAGCTGTGCTGGGGGAGGAACACCTCAAACAAGGTGAAGAAAGGTTGGAGATGGAGGGGGAGGATCCAATTAGTGTGGCCCATGCTAGAACTATAGGGAAGAGTCAATAA
The DNA here is from genome assembly GCF_047496795.1 of Chiloscyllium punctatum. Taxonomy (NCBI): domain Eukaryota; kingdom Metazoa; phylum Chordata; class Chondrichthyes; order Orectolobiformes; family Hemiscylliidae; genus Chiloscyllium; species Chiloscyllium punctatum. Next base: position 113,975,230 of record NC_092747.1, on the reverse strand, counting down.
GAGTACCAGGAACGAGGAGTTAAATCAAAGAACAGAAACCCAAGGGTTAAAATCACTTGGCAGTTTATGAAAACACATTTTAATTGGCATAGTAATGTAAAGGTTAGGAGAGTGAATGCATTGACAGAGCGAGTTACATGAGAAAAAGGGGTGTTGGGACACTGACAACGTCTTGGGACAGGAAGGAACTGTGCCAATAGGATGGGTACCATTTAAATTAGGGTGAGTTCAGATTCATAGAAGAAGGGATAAGCAGAACAGACATGAAGATTTTAAATTAGTAAATGGGGATGAAGGTATACAATAATTTGGAAATAAAAAATACAAGACAGTAGAATAATAGTCAGAAGTTATGCTTTTCACAATAGGAAAAGGGATGTAAAATTATTAAACCATAGTAGAGAAATTTAACAATGTGAGTGAAATGTTTGAGAAAATTAGACTATATGATCAAAATAGTTACTTTTTGTGTAAGTGCACAAAGTATAAGGGAAAAATTAAATAAATTTGTGGGACAAATTTAAATTCACAGGTATGATGTAGTACCCATTACTGAGATCAGAACTAAAGATTCCAGGTCTGAAAGGTCTCCTGGAAACAGGGAAAATATTAGAATGGAATTAAAAACCTTAGTGTTGAAATATTAAATCATTTTGATATTTATACGGATATAACAAGATGTTAAAAAACAATGGGTTTGATTAAAAAATACATAACTTATGACTGCAGTGAAAGTTATGCATAAACCCCCTGGTCTCAGCCATGAAGTTCTAGGTTTTGTCAATGCAGAGATTAGACGCAAAAATAAAAACTACTGGAGAAACTCAGCTGGTCTGGCAGCATCTGTAGAGAGAAAAGCAGAGTTAATGTTTCAAGTCCAGCGACCTTTCATTATAGGCATGTAGCAAGGATGCAGTGATTCTAGTGGGGGATTTTAATTTTCTCATGAATTAGTAGTGTTGTCTGCAACAATATGTCCTGGAACCAACCATGCGGTTCCTATCTCATACTCTAACCTACATGTACTGTATTTGTGCAGAATTGTTGGAATCCATGATCATCATGCACCACTGCCTCGCAAATAACCTATCATTTGCCTTGTCCAATTGTTGATCTATGTGTGGCTCAACAGGGCCAAATGCTTAGTGTTGAACTACAAATTGTCAATCCCAGGATTATAGATATTTTAGATGTAATTATGTTGTAAAGAGGGTGCAGACTTTCTGGAATGTATTACCCAGGGCTTATTTTGCTATCCAATTCAGAAGAGGGTTTGATAAATACATGAAGATACCTTTCATATTGGGTTGGATGTGTGCTGTAGAATATAATATTCCCTCAGCATGAGTACAAGCTTTTCCTCACTTCAACATTTCCATGTTCCTTTGTTGTCCTTCCTGCAGTTAATATTTAATTGGACTTTATGAAGCATCTGATTGCAGAGAACTGGGAAACAAATTAATTGCATGACTTGTTTCAATTCTGTTTAACGTATTCCCAGCAGTCATATGGGATTGCAGACATTAACCACAATGAACTAACTCAGGGTTATCATGGGCCTTCCATCACTATGAAACTAGCCCAGAACGATTACAGGGTAATCAAAATTATATCTGAAAAATAATGAGTCATTGATTTATAACAAAAAATGAGAGAGTAAGAATAAAGCAGTGATTTTAATTAATCATGAAAAAATGACATGAAAAGATTTAATAATTTCTCAATTGTTAAATCTCATCCTCAATTTTAAATTCATCCATGTTCTTGCACCATGCCATCTCTGCAATTCTTCCAATGCTACAACCCTTCACAATTTCTGTGCTCCTAAATTCTGTCCTCTTGGATTCTCTGATTTTAATTGTTCCAACAATGGTGGTTGTGTGCTGGTTGCTGCCTTAATCCCAGTCTCTGGGGTTCCCTTCTCTAAAGCTCACCACCAATCCATCATCTTTCCTTCAATAAGATGCTTCTCAAAGGACCCTCTTTGACCACCCTTACATTGTTTTCTTTATTGCTGTGTTAATTTTTGTTTAGTGCCTCGCCTGTAAAGTGCCTTGGAATGTTTTGTCATGTTAAAGGTGCTATATTAATGCAGACTATTGTGGTTAATAACACAGGTCATGGGAGATGTAAACCTCTATCTAAAGTGCTAAGTACATTTATATCAGGCATTGTCTGACAGTTTTAAAAAAATCAGTTTGTTTTAATATGGAAATCTGAAAGCCATAATAGGGGGGATTTCATACTTTTAACTCATATTATAGCAATTTGAACATATCTTATTTACAAAATGAAGTCTGGCCATTATTGCTTAAGTGACTCATTATGTGCTGCTGCTGATACATTTAGAAAAAAGCACCATCCACAAGATAGAATCTTTTAAGCTCATTGAGAAATTGTAATGGGGTCTTTAAAAACTGGCAAAGCCTGATGGCGTTAACCTCTGAATGTTCAATTTTCCTGAGTGTTCCCTGGAACAAAAACATGATTTCTACAAGATATATATTCTTAACTTTTAAAAACCGAATCTTTGGAAATTAACATGACAATACTTTGCCACAGTTCATGAAGGAAAGCAAGCAAGTTCTCCCCCATCAACAGAGAGATATTAACATGCTGCAAAGTATTCTTCCCTGTGTGGTTTGAATACACCCTGCCTATCACAAACCTCATTCTCTGAAAATGTTCCAAGTTGGGACTCAAGCAAAAATGTCTTTTTTTGAAAGCTTGGTGATCGTATTGAAATGCAAATAACATTTAAAACCTTATAATCCAAAATTATGTTGCTGCTGAAATCAGAAATCCACAGTAGTTTTACATCTTTAACTTGTAGGAAAGCAATGTGTGGTGGACTAGTCATGTTATTAGAGCAGAGTCCACGGAGTGGAAATTTGAATTCCAACTACGTAGTTTCCAACTTTGAATTCAGTTTAAAGCTAAAAAGAAAACCTGTAAACAAAAACCTAGAAACAGGAAATGTGCGTATGAGATGATCAGATTGCAGCAAAACCTCAGTTGATTCACTATTGTTCTTTAGAAAAGGAACCTTCATAGAATCATAGAACCACTACAGTCCATCAAGACCACACTGATCCTCTGAACAGCATCCCACCTAGGCCCACACTACCCTTAGCGATGCTGGGCCTATGTGTTATTCCAGTCCCTTACCAGAGTGGTTGATCTTTAATTGTCTTCTTAAGTAGCTTAGTCAGTTGTATCTAAACTGCTAAGAGTAGTTCAAGAAAGCAATTCTCCAGGCTTTCTCAGTAGAATTAGAGATGCGCAATAAATTCTAGTCTTCAAAGGAATGCCCACATCCCAAATATATAAATAAAAGATATTATAACAATTGGAGCTTCTTGAGGTCATCAAAATATTTGTCCTTGGAAAACCAGGCACTTTAGGATCCAGTGGCTAATTGGAACCTCATTCTGAGTCACGTGGTGTTAATGAATCAATGATTCCAGACATGAGCCCATCATGTTTTGTCAGAGTTTATCTGGAAATTCTGTCCTGGGTTTTTATAGTTCACTTTGTGAAAAGGGTGTGTAGTTCTGCTCCAATATGAAGACAGTGATGTGGGGATGCCTGAACAATGACAAAGGTCCGACAGTGCCTCTTTCCTGGCCACAGTCACATTCCTTTTCATTGAAGACTGTGTTGTGAGGTCTTGGAGATCCCTTTGTTTCCAAGACCAGGCCTGCACAATTAAACATAAGAACATCCTTTCAGAATACTTTGCCTGTGGCAGACATTAAATAGATGTCACTTGTAATATGATGTCAAACTGATGCAGCTGAAAAAGTGCAGATTTACAGAGCTCCAAGAGAGACAGCTGCTAAAACAAAAACAAAACAAGGAAAAAGTAAACAAAAGCAGCGGCCTGTAAGTTTAAATTACTAGGTGAGTCAAAATGATTGTGCATTTTCTTCTTCAAGCCGCTGTGCAAATGAAAGGGAAAATGGGACAGAATTTGAATTTTTCCAAATAGCAATAGAATTAATTGTTTTATAAGTGTGACTATAAAAGAGTAACAACACTGCCAACAGTGCTGGGGAAGGAACACTATTACAAACTGTATTACAGCCTGGATCTCGCTGACATGCAGAAATGTCACCAGACAGGACATATTTTGTAGATTTAACACACGTACTTTGAATCCCATATTAATGTTGCTTATGAATGATTTTTGTTGAACATTAGAGCTCAAGCTCTATTGCAGCTCCACCTAGCTGCATTCTGAGAGTTGAGCAACTGATTATCTTATTCGAGATAGAATTGTCATTAGACATAAGAAACCCTGCTATGAAAGCACATCTTCTGAGAGAGGAGCGAGTGACTTAAGAAAACTGCTGATACTTGTAAAAGCTCAGAAATTTGGAGAACATGTGAGGATTTAAATTATCCTGGAAGAAATTCAAGACAAAACCAGAACATCATATTGGAAAAAAAGGAAGCAATACTAAAAGAAGGGCCAGTAGAAAGACCCAAAGTGGGGGAGGTGGAGTGTAAATATTGCAGACAACATCATGCAAAAGCAAAGCATGTAAAGTTTGGGGAAAGTAGTGCTAAGTACTTGACTACAAAGAAACAAAACAGGCTACTGACGAGATGGCAGGCAATTATTCTAATGAATCACTCTTTGACAGAGAGGCATCATCAGGGCATGACTGTGAGAATGATGTTGTGGAAGAAAAGGATCAGGCTAATGTGAAGTGTCTGGATCAGCACTGGTGCACGTTTCACAAGCAAACTGGCTCAAGATACTGACCCAAAAAAATGAAGTTCTCAAAGGTAAGGTTGAGGTTATATGATGGAACAAAATTCAATCCAAAAGTGAAAAAGGTGAAAGCTGGAGAGATTGGGAAGAATGAAGACTAGCAGTTTCAGACAATGTAGGAGAAGCTAATCCATTCATCTCAATTGTATCAAGTCTAAAGTTTGGATGAGCAAACCTAAACATGTCCTAAGAGATTTGTAGCATTTTGCAGGCCACTAAGTCATTGACTGAAAATATATTCCAGGCTATCTCAAAGATGTTTTTACAGGTCTTAGATGTCTTTCTGGTGACTATCATTCAAAAGTGGGTGGAAGTGAGAGACCAGCAGAGCATCTGGTGAAAAGAATTCCATCTGTCCTCAAATCCAACCAGATATTCAAGATAGAGGAGCTCAAAAAGAAGGGAATAATCAAGGAATATCAACATGCATTTACTGAATCAGCAGCATGACAACAGTTAAAAATAATGGAAAATTGAGTAGATGCATAGACGCAAAAAGATAATGAAACTTTGATGAGTCCTCATTATCCCATTCCCAACATTGAAGACATTTTGCCACAACTTGCCAAAACAAAAGTCTTTGATGTGAAGGCTGGTTACTGACAAGTGAAGCTGGAGGAAAGCAATACAATGCAGTCTCCTTTCCACTTGTGAGACCAAACAGAGACTGGGTGACTGCTTTGCGGAACTCCTCTGCTCTGTCCATAGGAATGACTGATTTTTCCAGTTGCTTGCCATTTCATCTAATTCCACATGAACATTGCTGGACAGCCACAGTATTCCAATGAAGAATAACACAAGCTGGAGAAACAGTATCTCATTTTCTGTTCAGAAACTTTACAGCCTGAAGGATTCAATATCATGTTCAACAAAGTGGAACCGTTTTCTCCTTTTCACAGCTAGGTTTATACCTATTTTACACAACTATCACTTATTTACCACCATTATTGCAACCTTTGCCTTTTGCTCCAGCACATTCACCAGTTATTCCACTTGCTGCTCCTTCCTTTCTGAAAAGGTGAGGGCTGGATCTGCTATCTAGCAGATAATCAATGTGAAAGCAAAACAAGGATTGTTGGATTTGTGAACTACTTAACACATTTTTGCTTAAATTGTCATGAGTGTGAACCTCTACACATGCTCACTGCTAAGGATGTGCAGTGGCACTGGGGCACAGAAGAAGCAGTTTTCATTAAAATCCGTTAGTGATGACAACGCTGGTGCTGACATATTCTGATGTCTATATGAAATTACGTTGCAGTGTAAATCTAAGAGACAGGACTTGGATCAATCCTTGTGCAGTAAAAACAACCAGTTGTATTTGTTTCCATGGCATTAAGATCAACTGACCATCACCATGCTCAGATTGAGAAAGATGCCTAGCTATTGTCTTAGTTTGTGAGCATTTTAATCAACACATGTTTCAGATGGATAAAGTGTGTGACAATACCATGGCTTTAAGAGGTTATGTTGTTTTACAAAAAGATATAAGTTTTAAGACAGAGGTACTGAGCCATCTAGTTAGAAAGCCATTAAAGTTAACATCTTGTGAGGCTTTGTGGTTTTTGTGAAAATTTGGAACAATAGAAGCAGCCTGGAGGGGTGTGGTCAAACTCCCACAGAATCAGAGATTTTAAGTTTAATTTTCAGCAGTTATTGTGGGGTCTTGAAGAAATAGAAGCTATCTTATCCCTCTCTCCATTACTGCAAAAAGCTGGCAATTCTCTGCCTGCTTTGTGAGTTGCATGTGAGACAATCTGTGTATTAAATTTGCCTTTTGTCAAGGATATGTTTATGAGATGTTACTATATTGGAACAGTTAATTAGTACTAGTTACTATATCTAACATTTTAAGATGTTTTTTAATAGAATTAAGTTATTCCAATTCCTTCTTTCTTTTGTAGTATTTTAACTACAGTGGATGAAGAAAGTGTGTTTTGCTTTAAATCTGCTAGTTTGACCAATCAAACTGCATCTGGAATGCAGCACTTCACATTTACCTTTAAATTAAGAAGAAGTCAAGGTCAGGGTCAAGACTATCTTCTGAATATTTTGAAGAGTGTTAGGTTGATCTGATTTACAACAAGTGACAATGGAGTCTGACTTCAAAGCACTTTAAAGCAATTTTGTCAGGTGTTCTTGAGTTGATCTGTTCCAAAAGCATCTGCAAATAATGTTACATTTTTTGCAGAGATATATATCATCTGGAAGTGATTTATAAATAAGGGAAATATCTGTACATTGCTGATATATTTTCAAAATGGAAAGTGTTCTAATGGTAAAATGGACCAGAAGGCTTGGGTTCAAGTCCCACCTGCTCCAGACATGTGCATTATGTATCTAAAAAGGTTGACTAAAAGTATTTATAAGAGCAAGAGTAACTGTCTCTATTAAGAAAGTGGAGGACACTAAGAAAAAGTGTGAAATCTTCCAAATTCAATAAAAAGCATCGTGTCTGCATGGGTTTCTGCTGAGTGCTTTTGTTTCCACCCACAGTCCAAAGATGCGTAGGTTAGGTAGTATAGCCATGCCTAATTGTCCGTAGTGTTCAGGGATGTGCAGGCTAGGTTGATTAGCCATGGGAGGTGCAGGGTTACAGGGATAGTGTATGGGAGTGGATCTGGGTGGAATGCTTTTCAGAGGGTTGGTGTGGACTTGATGGGCCGAATGTCCTGCTTCTACACGGTGGGAGTTCTATGATTCTTCTTCTATGTTCTACGTTCTATGAAGCAATAAATCAACATGCTCTGAAAGTCTTTACCCCAGAAGAGATATTGAACCTGAAAGACATGTATCTTGCTCGAATCAAGCGAACGACACAAGTTGCAAATCTCCAAGTGAAGCTGGAAGTAAGAATGGTTTAAGAGCATTAAGTGCAAACCTGTTGCTATAAGACAATATTGAACTTATGAAAATTAAGTGATAGCCTGAGATGGAATCTTGTACAGAGATAATAAAGTCACTATTCCTAAATAAATCAGGAAATAGATAGTTAAGCACATCCAGGCACAGCACCAAGGAATTGAGTGTAGTCTGAGGAAGGCAAGAGAAGTGCTCCATTTGACAAGCATGAGCAATGAGGTTAAGGGTCACATAAACCAGTGCAGTGCTTGCAACAAATATCAAGTTCAATAAGCTAAAGATCCGCTTATGTCACATGATATCCCAGCCAGCCCATCGATAATGCTGCGAGTAAGCCTCTTCATTCACTCCGGAACTGATAATCTTATTAATGTTGGCTACCTTTTGACTATTGGAAGACAGACCAGTTGACATCAATGATGCAAGTGAAACAGTAGAACGCCTGAAATCACGCTTCATATTACGGAATTCTAAAATTTATGATAAGCATTAATGGACATAATGAACAAGTGAAGAATTTAGTTACTTCTTAAAGGATTGGGAAATTCTACTTCGAACTTCACACCATCGCCTAGCAAATGGAAAGACTGAGGGTGGTAGTGAAACTTGGCAAAGGGATCATAAAAAAGTGAGCATTTCCAGTATGACTTGTACATGTCAACCATGAGTGGAGAAATACACCGACTGAAAGCTTGGAAAACAGACTAGTATGAGGACTAATGTCATGTATATTTTCCCAATAGCAAAATAGCGACTGAAGCCATGGAGAGAGCTAAAAATTAAGCTGCAATGACAGAAAGTCAAATTTGAATTTGATAAAATTGTCAAGTCATTTTAGAGCCAAGCTTGAAAGAGCACATATTCAACATTCCCAACAAATGTCAGTCCGTGTTGCAAATTGGAACGAGTGTTGAGCGGATGTCTCCTCAACTGTTTGTGGTAAATGTGAATGATGAGAGATATCATTTCAACTGCAGATCTGTGACCAACTGGAGAAGCTGTTTTATCACTGGACACAACTGATCAGGGAGATGCAATTGCACCACCAGCAGAGAGTACGAGACAATCATCAATTTGACAGCACTCATATTTCCTAACAATGGAAATAGATCAACGACAATTACCATTTACAATCACAGAAATGGCAATCCCAGAGAAAAGACATCACCTTACTAATGAACAAATACCAGATGAACAGTCTATGACAACTTGCATACCTTTAGCATAGTCTGATTTAAAGAATATAAAAGCAATTCATGTGCAGAGACTGATGGAGATGAAAATGATGAGACTTATTACACAGTGTTATTAAAGAATGAAAATTTTCTTTGTGACCATGCACATTGGGTCACCTCGGTAATTTGTAACTGAAAGTGATAGTGCATGCAATGTATTTTGTTAGTTTTTTTATGAATGGAGGAGATTCAAGGAGATGGAATTGTACTTAGTGTACTGTCTAACTTATTGTAGCTATGTGACATCTTCCTCTGCTGTAAGTGTCTTTGTGCGCAGTCTGTATCAACTGTTAAACAGACATCACGAGCCAGTGCCCAATTTTCATCGTCCCACCATTAGCAGTTGTGCTTTAACAGTTCACATGCTATGTTTTGAAAATGACTCCTTAAACATCTCTACTCTGTCTTTCTTCACCTTTAAGATTCTTTTTAAAAGTCATGCCTTTGATCAGATATTTGGCCATCTATCCTAATGCCTTCTTTGACTTTTGTTTTATATCATTATTAAAATTGTCTTAATATTTTCTTTTTTTACTGTTATGGGTGCTATATAAAGGCAAGTTGATGTTGAAGTGTTTAAAGTAACTTAAAAGTACTTTAAAACATCAATCACACCTCAGCTATAATCATGTATAAGGCAAAAGAAATCTAAACTCACCAATTTCTTTCTATAATATTTTTAAACTTTATAGCTTTTTTTCAAACCCCTCCAAGGAAATGTGTTTGACATGGCACTGCACTGTCAGTGCTAAATAAACTCTTATTGATTTGTAACTGATTAAAAAAGATGGAATTATTCAGACAGAAGTTGTGCTTTTGCTACTGTTAAATGAATTCATGAGAAAGCTGCCCTCTGACCCTTGCCCTTTAACCGCATTATAATTCAATGCCAAACAATCTGTGATTATCACACCAGTCTGATTCTCCCAATCTCGGTTCTAACACCAGAGTAGTTTGGGTTTATTCAGTAACTGAGAATAAATGTAAAGAATGCTGCTTATTTTAGAAATAATCCTTTTTTTTACAGGAAATGTGGCAGTGTTATTAATTCGCTTCAAGTTGTGGTGAAGATATTTACCTAGCAACGTGTGTGTTCAGTGATGCCATTTTACTCCTTGGGTTTCACACTGAGAGTGGCTCCAAAGTGCACATAAACCCCCATAATTACACGATATAGACTGCCACAATTTCCCTTAAAAGAAATTCAAAATTACTTTGAAAGCATCACCAATTCCACATAACAAATTAGCTTTTCGCTTCTTATGTACTCCTCTTCAGACAGAAATATCAATATTTCATAAATTGGCAAACCGAGTGATGTCTTTCAGCTGAACAATGATGCTGCCCGTCTATAACAGAAAAGGTCTGTACACAGCAAGGAACTATGAGATAAACAGCCCCAAATATCCAAGAGGCAGTTGTGTTCAGAAGTTTTACTAAAGTGATCAATTCTTTTGCTTCTTAGAGATCTGTTATTACTTCTATGTCAGCTCACAGCTGTCAAAAAAAAATTTTGTTTTCACGACCTGATACCATCCTCGCTCCCACATTCCCAGCCTTAACCTTCACCCTCTGAGCCTCCACAACCCGCACACATCTTATCGTGCGCCATGAAATCAAAGAGTGGCTGCAAAAAACTTGGGCTTAGAAAGTTGCATGATATTTAATCATATTAAATTGATAGGATTCATAAGTAGAAATATTTCCTCTGATGGAAATGATGAGTGTGTACACATGCATGCGTTTGGGGGGTTGGTAGTGCGGCTGTGGTGGTTCCAGGACTATGGGCATAATGTCAAAATTGGAAACAGACCATTAGAGGCAATGGGAGGAAGCACTTGTTCTCACAAAAGGTGTTCAAAAGCTGGAACTTTCCACCCCCCGAAGCACTATGGGAGCTGGAGCTCGACCTGAGCTTTCAGACTGAGGTTGAGAAGCTCAGTTAAGATCAGAGAATCATGTGGGATCCATTGCCAAAAAAAGCCATCATCAGTATTGTGAAACCTGCCTGCACCAGATGGCTTCATTAACAGCACCATATGTGATAGTAACTGACACGTAGAATGTCTTTTCTTTTTGGAGAACCCTTCAAACACAGTTGAAACAATGTCAAAAAGTTAAACTGCCCAAGGTGTGATTATTGCTGTCACAAGCATCCAAACAGTGCCCACTGTGGGATTTATGGAGGGAGGGGATGCTCGATGATTGACCCAATCTGCTTTAAGAATCTATACAGCAATGATTTGCATTTAAAGAGCATCTATAAGCTAATAAAATGGCCAAAGTACTTCACAGGGGCCACATAAGGAGACATTAGAATATATGACCAAAAGATTGGTCAAAGAGGTAGGCTATATAATTGTCTTGATGGTGGAGTTACGCAGGTTCATGGAAGGAATGTCAGAACTCAGGGCCCTGGCAGCTAAAGGCACAGTTAGGAATGCTGAAGCGATTAAAATGTAGCCCAGGCAGGAATTGGACAAGAGCAGATATCTCAGCGCTGTGCTGAGAATAAAAAAAGGACTTCATTTAGATTATCAGATGTCTCACACCATTTTATAGCCAATCAAATAGTTTCTGAAATCCAGTTACTGGTGTAATGTGGAAAGTTGGAGGACAGAGGTATGAGGCCATAGACAGCATGAGCACAGTATAACTATTGTAAAACCGAGGGTCTTGCAAAAATAAGCAGCTGAGTTGATCAGTGAACACAGGATTCATGGATGAATGGGGTTTGGTAAAGTTCTTGCAGTCACTAAAATAGTGAAATAATGTTTTAGAATAATAACACACTGTTCTCAATTGAATTGAAAACTGTGAGGATTAAGCTGACAGTGAAATACAGTCTGAGTTTGAAGTTTTTATCACAACTCTCTGCATTAAGCCTACTGACGAGTTAGGATTACCTTTTGGAATAAGGAAATGGATAGAGTACCCAAGACTGGGATTTCTGAGAACTTTTACACATGTGTATCACACAGGAAGACAGCAAGACAGACTCAACCTCCACCAGCACTGTGGTCCCTCAGTACTGACCCTCTGACAATGGAACACTCATTCAGTACTGACCCTCTAACAGTGCGGTACTCCTTTCTGAGGACCCGAAATGTTAACAGTGATTTCTCTCCACAGATGTTGCAAGACCTGCTGAGCGTTCCTAGCAATTTCTGTTTTTGGTCCCTGAGTACTGACCCTCTAACAGTGCAGCACTCCCTCAATACAGGCTCCTTGTGACAGTGTCACACTTCTTCTGTACAGTGCAGGACTCCTTCAGTGTTGCACCGTGAGTGTCGCCTTATAATGTGTTAATGTTATTGAAAGGTAACTGAATCTCAATCTTCTGACAGAATATGCTACCCACTTCCTCACAACTGACTCTAGTTTGTGTTGGAAACTGAGCCAAGGATGTCTATTGACGTTAATGTTCAGAGGAGTGTACCTGGTTTTGACCATGATTTCTAACAAACCTACCCAGTAATTTTATAACAGGAACATCTTGAGATCTTTGTACATGTGCTTCAATTTGTTTGACACTCCAGAGACAACACACTGAAATTTAATTCAATGAAGAATGCCCAATATCTGAAATTACACAAAATAAAATAGTGTCAGACCATTCTGATTAAGTGTGAGGGTTGATTGTGCAAATGTGTAATGTGATGTTTAATCATAGTGTCCTACCCATTAACCCTATGCACACACCCAGTAGGTGACGCATCCTGCCAATGATGTGAATCAGAATAATGGTCCTTTGCTCATTTTTTTCTTGTTGATTTGTTTTTGTGTTCAAGCAATGAGCATTCCTGATCCCATCATAGTCCTGTGCTATGGGAAGCTAAGGAAGCAAACAGAACACAAGGCCTGAATAAGCACAGGCTAAACATAAAGGATTCTGTGCAATATTCCAGGATTGATGACTGTGTTTGTATTGTGGTTATACACATTGTCCAGCTCAGTTTACTTCCCCTCACTTATTCCCTCAGTTAATTTATCAATCTGAATTTTTAAAAATTATTTGACAGAAATATGGAACAAAATATTAAAGTGATTATTTTTCTTTCTTATGGGTCATCATTGCACTTTGAATATGATTAATGTTTACGATCAATCCACTGCACAAGAAAAGTAAACAAGAAAAGAAAAATTAGAGCATTGCATTATCCATGTTGGGCGTACTCTCCTTTAAGAAAGAAAAAGTGGGCGGCACGGTGGCACAGTGGTTAGCACTGCTGCCTCACAGCGCCGGAGACCCGGGTTCAATTCCCGCCTCAGGCGACTGACTGTGTGGAGTTTGCACGTTCTCCCCGTGTCTGCGTGGGTTTCCTCCGGGTGCTCCGGTTTCCTCCCACAGTCCAAAGATGTGCAGGTCAGGTGAATTGGCCATGCTAAATTGCCTGTAGTGTTAGGTAAGGGGTAGATGTAGATGTAGGGGTATGGGTGGGTTACGCTTCGGCGGGGCGGTGTGGACTTGTTGGGCCGAAGGGCCTGTTTCCACACTGTAAGTAATCTAATCTAATCTAATCTAAACAGAAATGCATTATATAACCTTACATTCAAACAACTGAAACAGAGATTTCCCTTTGATTTCTCTCCAATTTTCAAAAAAACAAGACTGATGGAATGCAATTTTTTTTCATAATTGTGCAATTGGTGAGTATTTTGTTAAAAATCATTTAGTTCCCAAAACAACACCAAAGATGTTTTGTCCTCAATCTCCATATCCTAATGCATCCTTTCACAAAGGTTGGCATCATCATAATTCAAGCAGCCCAACTTGTAATACAAGTGAATATTCATTATACCACAAGTTTGCAATTTATTCAGAAGCAGGCATCAATTTAACTTAAAAGGAACTCCTCAAAAAAACCAAACATTAAGCATAATTGTTTATATTTTCTCATAAATCAGTCTGAATAGCTCTAAGTACATGTAATTTACCAGATGCCTACAGTACTGGTCCTCTGATCGTGTATCATTCCCTCAGTACTGATGCTCTGACGGTGCATTAGTCCCTCAGCACTGACCTTTTGACAGCACAGCACTCCCTCAGTACTGACCCTCTGACAGTATATCAGTCCCTCAGTACTGACCCTCTGAAGGTGCAGCACTCCCTCAGTACTGACCGTCTGACAGTGCAGCACTCCCTCAGTACTAATCCTATGACAGTGCAGCACTCCCTTATTGCTGATCTTCTGACAATGCAGCACTCCCTAGATACTGCACCGGAAGTGGTTCAATGGATTATCTGCTGAAGACATCCTGAACCCACAGAAATGACACTGCTACACTGAGACTCTATTTGCTCAGACAGGAGAGTCAATTAGTGAAGATGGATGTGAATCTGATCACTCCAAATGAAATTTGTAATACCTTTGAATGAAGATAGCTGTCAGGGAATACCATCTGGTTCACATAACCTCTGCCCTTTTCTCATCATCTGCAGATATATCAGAGTCAGCAATGTCATGATAATGCAATGCTAATGTGTAACCATTAACCAGCACTATCTGTACTGAATATTAGCCTCACACCTATGGAGACATCCTGAAGACGTTGTAAAGGAACAATCTGGATTCTCGGCATCAAGGACTGTGAAACACATTCAGTATTTATCTTGCAACAAAGTAAGTTGAATACAAGTGAATTGAAATTGATCTAAGCATAATGGACTCTTGGAGGGTTAATTAATCACAGATATCTCTTTGACATTAATGAAATCTTAATCTGTCAGTCTAATGAGAAATCCACTAGCATGTGTGGTATTAAGGTAATAAACTCCAATGGTCGTGTTACTTGACTACTCCAGAGAACAGAAATTCAAATGCTATAAGGCAAGTTTGAGAATTTGATTTCAGTTTTTTAAAAAAGTTTGTAAAGAAAATGCTGGTAAAATTGTCATTAAAAGAAAACAATTCTTTCACTAGTGCGCTTGCAGGAAGGGCACCTACTATCCTTACTTGGTCTGGGCCCATATAAGATTCCAGCCCCCCCCCCAGATTTCCAATGAAGCAGCCTGGGACCAGCTTGGACAGCAGGGTACATTTCCCCGTGAATGGTTCATGAGTTCACTATTAGGATAGATTTACTGTAATTCAGAAGTGTGTCCTTTTACAAACAGTCTAGCATTTTATTAACAGGAACACTTGGAGGGACTGCACTCCTGTTTTTGTTTTAAACGCTGGGTGAGTTTGATGCAGCTGTGTTTGTGATTCTGGTCCCATCTGTGAATGGCTGTCAGCGCACACAGCTCTTCAACCACTCTGAGGCCAGCTTTGTACACACTTCTTCAGCAGGTGGACTGATCTGGCAGCCAGCCAGGCCATACACAGCGGAAAGCTTGAGCTTAATGGCAGGCATATGTATGTGACACCAACTTGCAGCCTGCGTCCATATGCTGCCGAGCCCTCACTCCCGTCTGGTAAGCGCTGGATGTTGATTGGACTCTCCAGAACCTGTGTGTGCCCAAGAGGAGTGCCCAGGCAGTGAGTATCTCCAGCACACTGTCCTCATCACAGACACAACCCGTCATTAGTGGGAGCACAATGAGCTGATCTGGAGAGACATACCAATTAGGATGCATTGAGCATTTTATTCCATGTCTCTATGGAAACTCAGCTTTCCTGCTTAGCGTGAACAATTGCCATGTTGCAGACACCCATATGTCCCCTGTGTTGATGTATCTCACCGCAAACTGCATTTCACAACTCTGTCATTTACAGTTTGATAACTGAGACAACTCAATCAGATGCCAATAGCCAAACAAAATGTTTTCTAAAATCCTGCTGTGCTGTAAGCTTTCAGTTTCACCTCCTGACTGCTGAGGGTTTTGCTGATTCTTTACACTTAAACAATGCTTCGTGTCCTGTTATATATTATAAGTAACCTCAGGTACAAGGAAGCATGTTTTCAAACAGACTTTCAGAGCTTATGCTTTTAAGGTAAAACCTGAATCATCACCCTGAATAACGAGGTGGGAACTTGCTGGTGAAAACAAATGAAACGGTGGGATAATTTGAATTAAACAATCCAAGAATCAGATTACATCAATGTCTTTCCCAACAGTTTCAAGGGATTCTGTAACACAATTAATCGCTATTTAATTTTCCAAATTTATAATTTTATGTTAGCCTCCTCAATTATGAATTACTAGTCTGTTTGGTGAACCATTTACAGCACTGAAATTTGCACCAACCATCAAAAAGTCTGTGTTGACATGTAAGCAATTTTTTTTGCAACACAAATAAATTGGGTTGCTGGAAACAATGAGCCAGTAAATGGTCTTAATTTTGCCTCAAACACTGAGGTGATGTATATTAATGACCTGGACTTGGGATCATTTCACAAAACACAGATGGCACAAAATTTGCAAGTGTAGTAAATGATGAGGAGATGGTAAAAACATCAAGAGAGCAGGTTCCTGGAATCAGTGGGAAAGATGCACATTAAATTCAATCCTGAGAAGTATGGGATGATACATATTGGCAGGAAGAATGAAAAGAAACAAGATGAATTAAATAGAAGAATTTAAAAGGTTTCAAGAACAGAGAGACTTGCATGTTTTGGACCTAAATCAGGGTACAAAGTAGTTATTAAGGAATGTGCAGTTCTGGTGCTTTACGAATAAAAGCTTAGAGTGCAAAACCTAGCAGGTTATTCTCCATCTATATAAAACATGAGATCTACCCCAGTTACTTTATTCTGTTAATTGTGACCAGCATATTTTATAGAAAAAAAGGCTTTGAAGAGAGTGCAGAACTTTATTAGAATGGATATACAAAAGTAAACTATTGCAGGTACTAGAAATCTGAAATGAAAAACATACAATATTGGAAACACTCAGCGCATCAGACAGCATCTGTGGAGAGGGAAAAACAGAGTTGATGTTTCAGGGCAATGACCTTGAATGAGAACAGCAATATGAGGAATGATTGGGATGAACAGGATATCTTTGAAAGATCTTTGAATGATAGGCTGAATGACCACTTCATTTGCTGCACTGGTCTATAATTCTATGAATACACCACAATATCCCCACTTGTTACATATACCCACAGTAAAAGATAAGTCTGCCTTGACCACTAACTCAATACTTTTTCTGACAGGCTGTACAAGGTGGCTTTAAAAACAAACTAACTACAATATAGTTGAGGCATTTCATGATCCCCCTGTACATCCTCACGCTCACTATATCACTATAACCTGCCAACAACATGTTCTCTATACCTTTGCTCACCATCTCCTGCTTAAAGTCAAGTCACAAACATTCTTCCAATTCTATGCCTTTAAGCTTTGCTAACTAACTTGTACTTTTTGTTGCAATTTACAGCTGATATTTTTCTTCTGTTTTGTAAAACTTTTGAAGTCCAGATTTTGGAGAACCCATGACAGATGAAACTCTCCCTGTCTGCTTACCACTGCCAGCCTCCATTCTTCACGAGTATCATCCTCTTCAATTTACCTACCCCAACTCCCCTGTCCTCTCCCCTCCCATCACTTTCCTCCCACCTGTCCCTTACCTAACCCTTATCTTCAATCTCTGCCACCCCATCTACTCTGCTTATCCCTCATACTCACCTTCACCTTTGTTTTCTCTCTTTCTGTTACCCTCTCCCTATCAATCATCCTCACCCACATCTTTACTCTCAACCTCTCCCTCGAAGGTGTTTTCGTTACTGGAGTGAGAATGTTAATATTACGTTTCCCTGGAGGCTACCATGGTGAACACTGTATCAAGGGAGGTCATTCAGCCAATTCTACTTGTGATGGTGCGAGCTCTTCCATTTGAGTTATTATCTGTCCCTTTATCCAGGCACAGAAGTGCTGTAGGAGAAAGAGAGGACTGCAGATGCTGGAGATCAGAGCTGAAAATGTGTTGCTGGAAAAGCGCAGCAGGTCAGGCAGCATCCAAGGAGCAGGAGAATTGACATTTCGGGCAAGAGCCCTTCTTCAGGAAAGAGGAGAATGTGCCAAGCAGGCTAAGATAAAAGGTAGGGAGGAGGGACTTGGGGGAGGGGCGTTGGAAATGCGATAGGTGGAAGGAGGTTAAGGTGAGGATGATAGGCCGGAGTGGGGGTGGGGGCGGAGAGGTCAGGAAGAAGATTGCAGGTTAGGAAAGTGGTGCTGTGTTCGAGGGTTGGGACTAAGACAAGGTTGGGGGGGGGGGGGGGGGGAAATGAGGACACTGGAGAAATCTGAGTTCATCCCTTGTGGTTGGAGGGTTCCTAGGTGGAAGATGAGGTGCTCTTTCTCCAGCCATTGTGTTGCTATGGTCTGGCGATGGAGGAGTCCAAGGACCTGCATGTCCTTGGTGGAGTGGGAGGGGGAATTGAAGCGTTGAGCCATGGGGTGGTTGGGTTGGTTGGTCCAGGTGTCCCAGAGGTGTTCTCTGAAACGTTCCGCAAGTAGGCGGCCTGTCTCCCCAATATAGAGGAGGCCTCATCGGGTGCAGCGGATGCAGTAAATGATGTGTGTGGAGGTGCAGGTGAAGTTGTGGTGGATATGGAAGGATCCCTTGGGGCCTTGGAGGGTAGTAAGGGGTGAGGTGTGGGCATAAGTTTGCATTTCTTGCAGTTGCAGGGGAAGGTGCCAGGAGTGGAGGTTGAGTTGGTGGGGGGGTGTGGACCTGACAAGGGAGTCACGGAGGGAGTGGTCTTTTCAGAACGCTGATAGGGGAGGGGAGGGAAATATATCCCTGGTGGTGGGGTCCGTTTGGAGGTGGCGGAAATTACGACTGATGATATGATGTATACGGAGGTTGGTATGGTGGTAGGTGAGGACTAGTGAGGTTCTGTCCTGGTGGTGATTGGAGGGGCGGGGCTCAAGGGCGGAGGAGCGGGAAGTGGAGGAGATGCAGGGGAGAGCATCTTTGATCACGTCCGGGGAGAAATTGCGATCTTTGAAGAAGGAGGCCATCTGGGTTTTTCGATATTGGAACTGGTCCTCCTGGGAGCAGATGCGGCGGAGACGAAGGAATTGGGAATATGGGATGGCATTTTTACAGGGGGCAGGGTGGGAGGAGGTGTAGTCTAGGTAGCTGTGAGAGTCGGTCGGTTTATAGTAAATGTCCGTGTTGATTCGGTCACCCGAGATAGAAATGGAGAGGTCTAGGAAGGGGAGGGAGGAGTCTGAGACGGTCCAGGTAAATTTGAGGTCGGGGTGAAAGGTGTTGGTAAAGTGGATGAACTGTTCAACCTCCTCGTGGGAGCATGAGGTAGCGCCGATACAGTTATCGATGTAGCGGAGGAAAAGGTGGGGGGTGGTGCCAGTGTAGCTGCGGAAGATGGACTGTTCCACATATCCTACGAAGAGGCAGGCATAGCTGGGGCCCATGCGGGTGCCCATGGCTACTCCTTTGGTTTGGAGGAAGTGGGAGGATTGGAAAGAGAAGTTGTTCAGAGTGAGGACCAGTTCAGTCAGTCGAAGGAGGGTGTCAATGGAAGGGTACTGGTTGGGTCGGCGGGAAAGGAAGAAGCAGAGGGCTTTGAGTCCTTCATGATGGGGGATGGATGTGTACAGGGACTGGATGTCCATGGTGAAGATAAGGCATTGGTGACCGGGGAAGCGAAAATCATGAAGGAGATGGAGGGCGTGGGTGGTGTCCCACCGCATCTCCTCCACTTCCTGCTCCTCTGCTCTTGAGCCCCGCCCCTCCAATCGCCACCAGGACAGAACCTCACTGGTCCTCACCTTCCACCCCACCAACCTCCATATACATCATATCATCCGTCGTCATTTCCGCCACCTCCAAACGGACCCCACCATCAGGGATATATTTCCCTCCCCTCTCCTATCAGCGTTCCGAAAAGACCACTCCCTCTGTGAATCCCATGTCAGGTCCACACCCCCCACCAACCCAACCTCTACTCCTGGCACCTTCCCCTGCAACCGCAAGAAATGCATAACTTGTGCCCACACCTCACCCCTTACTACCCTCCAAGGCCCCAAAGGATCCTTCCATATCCACCACAAATTCACCTGCACCTCCACACACATCATTTACTGCATCCGCTGCACCCGATGTGGCCTCCTCTATATTGGGGAGACAGGCCGCCTACTTGCGGAACGTTTCAGAGAACACCTCTGGGACACCCGGACCAACCAACCCAACCGCCCCGTGGCTCAACTCTTCAATTCCCCCTCCCACTCCACCAAGGACATGCAGGTCCTTGGACTCCTCCATCGCCAGACCATAGCAACACAATGGCTGGAGGAAGGGCGCCTCATCGTCCCCTAGGAACCCTCCAACCACAAGGGATGAACTCAGATTTCTCCAGTTTCCTCATTCCCCCCCCCACCTTGTCTTAGTCCCAACCCTCGAACACAGCACCACTTTCCTAACCTGCAATCTTCTTCCTGACCTCTTCACCCCCACCCCCACTCCGGCCTATCACCCTCACCTTAACCTCCTTCCACCTATCGCATTTCCAACACCCCTCCCCCAAGTCCCTCCTCCCTACCTTTTATCTTAGCCTGCTTGGCACATTCTCCTCTTTCCTGAAGAAGGGCTCATGCCCGAAACGTCGATTATCCTGCTCCTTGAATGCTGCCTGACCTGCTGCGCTTTTCCAGCAACACATAGAGAAGTGCTGTATACAAATGCAACAGATAGGTATTAAAATCCATAAAGACTGTTTTCTCACATTTACTTTCCTAATTTTCAACATTATTGAATTCAACTGACCGATGGGATGATCAGGTAGGTGTTGGGTTTGCCCCTGAAGCTCACGATGCCACACATACTCACCAAGAATCAACAATCACCTCTTGTTGAGGGTTGAAAGGAATCAGCTGTGTTTAAACCTCCCACACACATAATTGTTCCTTCACAGAATCTTCTTCACAATCGGCTGTTGACTCACATTGTGCTGTATGGCGTGTTTGAAACCAGACACCATTGTAATGGGATTCTATTGAATTTGCAGTGCAATAATTGGGTTTTATTCAGTGTCAATACGAAAAGCAAGCATTGTAAATTATCCACAGATTGAACTGATATCAGCGTATGAACCAGTCCTGTATTGACTCAACTGCACGATGGCCAGACTTTCAGGATCAATATCATCATTCCCATCAATGTTCCTCTTGAGTCTCCTCCCTGGAGATAGTCCCATAGGGAGCTGAGCTCCCTCCATCATCTCACCCAAGTGGCCATTGTGTTATCTGCGACTCTGGCTGGTAACATTTGTTGCGTATGCGACACAAGAACACAAAAGCTGCATCAAAAGGAGACCATAAAGCCAGTCAAGTCTGCTCCGCCCTTCAACACGATCATGGTTGACCTTCAGCCTCAACTTCAACTTCACTTGCCCATGTGCTACACATATTCCTTGGCTTCTGAAAGACTGAAAATGTTTCTATCTCACCCTTAAAGGATGAAGCATTCACAAACTCTTGGATAGATAATTACAAAGATTTACAATTGTTGCACTGAAGGTTTTTCTCCTCATCTCATGCTCAAACCCTTATCCTGACATTCTGCCCACATTCATGATTTCCTAGAAAGGGAAATAACCTCTGATTTTACTCTGTCAAGCCTCCTCAGAATCTTATACGTTTCAATGGGATCCCCATTATTCTAAAACCTAGAGAACATTGACTCAGCTTACACACCCTCTGACCACAGGGCAATCTCTCATTGCCCGAGCCAATCTGGTGAACTTTCACACTGTCTCAATTACAAATGTATCTCTGAAAATGGAAATACAAATTGCACACAGTATTCCAAATGTGGTCTCACTACATCCCTGTACAATTATAGCAACACTTCCTATTTCTTGTACACTTATACCCTTAAGGAGAAAGTGAGGACTGCAGATGCTGGAGATCAGAGCTGAAAATGTGTTGCTGGAAAAGCGCAGCAGGTCAGGCAGCATCCAAGGAACAGGGGAATCGATGTTTCGGGCATAAGCCCTTCTTCAGGAATTCCTGAAGAAGGGCTTATGCCCGAAACGTCGATTCCCCTGTTCCTTGGATGCTGCCTGACCTGCTGCGCTTTTCCAGCAACACATTTTCAGCACTTATACCCTTACAAAAGGGTAACATGCCATTTGCCTTCTCAATTACTTACTGTGTCTGCATGCTGACTTTCTGAGCTTCTTGTACATCAAGTTTCTCTGAATATCAATACTTACAAAATTAGTGCCTTTCAATAGGTATTCTGTTCTTCTATACTTCTAACTAATGTCAATAATTTGGTACTTCGGAACATATACTCCATTTGTCATCTTGCTGCTACCCACTTAACTTAGCAGGCAATAAATGGAACAAAGTCCCAGCTATTCACGATATATGTAAGGATGAGGAAACCAAATTTAACATTTCCAAGTTTAGAGATGACGCAAATATGAGCAGGATTGTTAGTATAAGTATAGTGTTAGATTAAAAGAGGATCATAATATTGTGAAAACAATAGCAAGTTAGAGGATTAGATGTGTTTTAGAAATCAGCAAAGGGCCACCAAAACATCAGTAAGGGAGAAAATCTAGAAAATGAAGGTAAACTAGCCAGAAATATGAAACCAGATTGTAAGAGTTTTTTATAAATACAGTAAACTGGAACCATTGAGAGCAGGAGTGCACCAGTTGACCAATATTCCAGTTGATCAAGAGGTCCACGTAGTCACTGTAGAAATACACTGTAAGTAATAGAAATGTAATGTCGGGGGTATACATATCACTGTTATACTTTATTTATGGCATAAGTAACTTTAATGATTTTGCAACTTTGCCTTAAATCAAACTTACCCGCAGACACCTTCTCATTCACACCCTCAAAAAAACCGAAAGAACTGCAGATGCTGAAAATCTGAAACAAAATCCGAAGAAGGACCAGAGGACCTGCAATGTTAACTCTGACTTCTCTGCACAGATGCTGCCAGACCTGCTGAGATTTTCCAGCAATTTCTGGGTTTTTTTTTCACTCACACTCCCAACTGACTACTCGGACATCACAGACACTGTGACAGTACAGTAAACTCCTGGCATTTCAGGTATAAATTTCCGCCAGTTTGTCAAGAGAGCGTGTTCATAAAAAGTGCTGATTAAAACAAAGTTTGCTGCATAGAAAAGGAAAAGTGTGGCTAAAGTTAACATTGATCCCTTAGAAGCAGAAACAGAAGGAATTATCATTGGAATGAGGAAATGTCAGAGACACCAAATGGCATTTGGCTAAAATCTAATGATATTTTGGCTAACTAGCGCTGCCTATTCACTCACTTGAGACACCAGCCAACTTTCTCCCAGTCTGTACCAGCACTAAAAGCTATATAAGCCACTTCCTTCTCACTCAATCCTTCCATCTCCATTTAGCCCACAACAGGGATGTGGGTATCACTAGTTAGCCCATTCTTAAATACTAATGCTTAGATTAGATTCCCTACAGTGGGGAAACAGGTTCTTCGGCCCAACATGTCCACACCGACCCTCCGAAGATTAACCCACCCAGACCCATTTCCCTCTGACTAATGCAACTAACACTACAGGAAATTTAGCATGGCCAATTCACCTGACCTACACATCTTTGGACTGTGGGAGCACCCGGAGGAAACCCACGCAGACACTGGGAGAATGTGCAAACTCCACACAGACTGGAATCGAACCTGGGACCCTGGTGCTGCGAGGCAGCAGTGCTAACTACTGATGTGAAGGTAGTGGTGAGCTACCTATCAGAGGTGCTGCAGTCCATATGGTGGAGGTACACCCACAGTGATTTTAGGGAAACAATTCCAATATTTTGACTAAGCAACATTGATGGAATGGTGATATAGTTCCAAATCAGTTTAGTGTCTGGCTTGGAGGACAATTGCAAGTGGTGGTGTTCCAATTAACTGTCATAGATAGACATTACTACAAAGACTATTAGGTGGTTTGATCTCTTTGAGATCCTAAGGTATTCTACCTTTATCCACTAAGTCCTTATGATGTACTCAGATTGGGTGGAGCATTATGCAGTCTTCAGAGTTAACTCTTTCAGAGTTATAAGGGGGCATCAAAGAGGGAGGTGATGGCCTTGTAATATTATCAATTAATCTTAATCCAGAGACCCAGATAGTGTTCCAGGGACCTGGGTTCAAATCCTGCCATGGCAGCTGGTGGAATTTGAATTCAATAAAAGTCTGGAATTAAGAATCTAATGATGATCAACAATCTGTTGTTGGAAATACTAATGTTTGTTAGGGAAGGAAGCAGCCAACTTTACATGATCTGGCCTACATGTGACTCCACACCCAGAGCAATGGCACTGACTGCCCTCTGGGAAATAAATGCTGGCCTAGCCAGCAATACTCTCACCCCGTGAATAAATAACAAAAAAGAACCAATATCTCGTGCAGCAATTTTCTGTTCTTGATTTTTGTGAGGGGCAGCCTTTGCAATGAAATCTCAATTAAGATGCATTATAAAGAGTAAAGATAATTCTTAAACCAGAAAAGCAAGATCTATTTGTAGCAACAATGTCAGATATTTGGAAATTAACAGGAATAGGGTTTTCAATAATGACTTCACTGGTGTTTGTGGGCATAGTGGCAGAACCAGCTCTTGATTAACATCTGTCTTGGAGAATTTCTGAAAATTTTCATCATTTCCATCTTCCACAATTGTGGCCCCTTTCCGAACAGAGGTGTTAGTTTAACTTTATCCCCGTCCACAGTCCGCACCCCAAAAGAAAAGTAAAATGAGATATGATTTGGACAATCACCTGATGAAGGATCATCGCTCCGAAAGCTAGTGTGCTTCCAATTAAACCTGTTGGACTATAACCTGGTGTTGTGGGATTTTTAAAATGAGATAGATTAACTGCCCACTTTAGAGTAGAAAGAAGATCCCAGCAGTTGGATTGTCAAATGGACAGTTGATCAAAATCCATTAATTTTCCACTGAATGGTTTGGGTTAAAGTTACACTCAATGACTTTTCTATCCAAATCTTTGTGAAATTGAAAACCAGTCAAAGTTCTCCACTAATGTAAATCCAAGTGTTCTTGAAGAACAGCAAATATTTATCAGAAATACACTGATACCTATGAGCAAAGATGACAACTGTCGATTAAGCCCTTGTGCTATCAATCCTACTGTCTGGTAACTGAGGTTACCTGACCTGAGCATTCTGCTTAGGAATTGCTGAAGCAACAGGGAAAGTGAATTTCATTAACTGGGGTACTCCTGTCCTGTTAATGCTAATGGTCCAGTAACCAATCACTCATTACAAACCCATAGTAAACTCACTGCCAAGCAAGATCACAGCATTGTAAACACACAGCACAAGGAATCATTAAAGCTAAACTGGTGTAAAGGCAGGTACATTTACAACGTCTCTCAACTGTTTAGCTATTATCGCTTTGACAGATACTTGGCATAAATCCCTTAATTGAGAAAGGGGAACCTCCAAAGTAATCTTTACCCGATCTAATCCCTCCCTCAACCCTCTCCTCCTCCCATTCCCCCAGCACAGGGTTCCACAGTATTCAGACATTACTGAAAGGGCCCACGTTCAATCAGTTAACAGAAAGCCTCTTTCATGAAATTTGCTGCCAGTACTAGTAAATGTGACAAAAGATGGGGGACAAATTGAGCTGTTGCACAGTAGACATCTCCCCGGGTCTAGGTGGAAACATTTGTTACCATAATACTGTAAGATTTAGGAATGAATTAGGCTATTTGGCCCATCAAATTTGCTATGCCATTCAATCATGGCTGATATGTTTCTCAATCTCATTTTCTTGCCTTCTCTCCTAACCATTGATCCCCTTTCGAGTCAAGAACCTATCTATTTCTGTCTTAAATACTGTCAATACCTTCGTCATCACAGCCCTCTGTGACAATGAATTCTCTGGATAAAGAAATTCCTTCTCATTTCAGTTTGAAAGGGTCAACATTACATTCTGAGGCCGTGCACTCGGGTCTTACTCTCTTCTACTAGTGAAAATATCTTCTTCATGTCCGCTCTATCCGGGCCTGTCAGTATTCTGTAAGTTTCAATCAGATCATCCTTCTAAACTCTATCACATTCAAAGCCAGAGTCCTCAACCGCTCCTCATATGACAAGTTCTTCATCCCTGGGATCATTTTTGTAAACCTTCTCTGGACCGTCTCCAATGCTAGCACATTGTTCCTTAAATACGGGGCCCAAAACTGCTCACAATAGTCCAGATGTTGTCTGACCAGAGTCTTATACAGACTCAAGGGTACATAGAGTCATAGAGATGTACAGCATGGAAACCGACCCTTCGGTCCAACCTGTCCATGCCGACCAGATATCCCAACCCAATCTAGTCCCACCTGCCAGCACCCGGCCCATATCCCTCCAAACCCTTTCTATTCATGTACCCATCCAGATGCCTCTTAAATGTTGCAATTGTGCTCGCCTCCACCACTTCCTCTGGCAGCTCTTTCCACATACGTACCACCCTCTATGTGAAAAAGCTGCCCCTTAAGTCTCTTTTATATCTTTCCCCTCTCACCCTAAACCTATGCCCTCTAGTTCTGAACTCCCCAACCCCAGGGAAAAGACTTTGTCTATTTATCCTATCCATGTCCCTCATAATTTTGTAAACCTCCATAAGGTCACCCCTCAGCCTCCGACTCTCCAGGGAAAACAGCCTCAGCCTGTTCAGCCTCTCCCTATAGCTCAAATCCTCCAACCCTGGCAACATCCTTGTAAAACTTTTCTGAACCCTTTCAAGTTTCACAACATCTTTCCAATAGGAAGGAGGCCAGAATTGCATGCAATATTCCAACAGTGGCCTAACCAATGTCATGTACAGCCACAACATGACCTCCCAACTCCTGTACTCAATACTCTGACCAATAAAAGAAAGCATACCAAACACCTTCTTCACTATCCTATCTACCTGCGACTCCACTTTCAAGGAGCTATGAACCTACACTCCAAGGTCTCTTTGTTCAGCATCTCTGCTGTTGTATTCCAGCCCTCTTGAAATGAATGTTAACTTTGCATTTGCCTTCTTAATTGCCAACTGATCCTGCATGTTAACCTTTCCCCATTTAGAAAATAGTCTGCACCTCTATTCTTCCAACCAAAGTGCATAACCTCACATTTGGTCACATTGTATTCCATCTGCCACTTTTTTGTCAACTCCTCTAGCCTGTCAAAGTTCTTCTGCAGTCTCCCTTGCTTCCTCAACCCTACCTGTCCCTTCACCTATATTTGTGACATCTGTAAAATTAGTTATAATGTCCTCAGTTCCTTCATCCAGATTGTTAATGTACAATCTGAATAGTTGTGGTTCCAACACAGACCCCTGCAGATCCTCAGTAGTCATAGTGGCATCCTGAAAAAGACCTCTTTATCTCTACCCTCTGCCTTATGCCAGTCAGTCAATCCTCTATCCGTGCCAGTACCTTGCCTCACCACCATGG
Organism: Chiloscyllium punctatum; assembly: GCF_047496795.1. NCBI lineage: Eukaryota > Metazoa > Chordata > Chondrichthyes > Orectolobiformes > Hemiscylliidae > Chiloscyllium > Chiloscyllium punctatum. The sequence goes on along the minus strand of NC_092747.1, from coordinate 113,947,981 downwards.
GCTCTTATTTTATTTAGCAGCCTCCTGTGTGGCACCTTGTCAAAGGCTTTCTTTCATCCAAATAGATGGCATCCACTATCTTTCCTTTGTCTAACTTGCTTGTTAACTTCTCAAAGAATTATAACAGATTTGTCAGGCATGGCCTTTGCTTGACAAAGCCATGCTGACTCGCCCTATTTTACCACGGACTTCTATGTATTCCACAATGTCATCCTTAATTACATAATACAATAATTATTTCCCTTCTCACTCTCTCTCTGTAATCACGTCTCTCCTGTGCACATCCCTTCCCCTTAACCATCATTCCCTATTGACAGCACTCCCCAGTCACATTATCCTCCATTTATATTTCCATTTATTTTATGGGACATTTTTACGCAATCCCCCAATGCTGAAGTTAGAGCAATGTATTGTATACTTCTGCTGTTGTCAGCTACAATTTTTATTCAGGTAATCTCTGCAGTTAGGGTTTAATATGATAGGTGATATGAGTACAGAGGGCATTAACTGTGCTCTCATTAAACAAGGGAAACTTGGGAAGAAATCATTATTATGGTGAATGTATCTGTGGTGTCAATTAACCATTGTGATTTAGAATGTTTTTTAATCTTTCATTTGTTGTCTTGGAAACTGTAGCCGTGTTAATCATCACTGCCACTTTTATCTGGATACAAATAAGAAATTAATCGTACATGTACAAATGTTGAAATATGTTAGTTTCCATAGTGACGTACAAGAAATTAATAACAAAAGCTACAGAGCAGATATGTAAATACCTCACAACAACAGAAACAAATAGGTGATACTTACACCTCTCTCGGGGGTCATCCCAGGAATCATGAAATCTTACAGCATCAAAGAAGGCAATTTGCACTTACACCATTGACAGCTCTTTGTGAGAGTAATTTAATTATGTTCACTTGCTGCTCCTCTGCAAAAATCTACATTTTCCCCATTTCAAGTATTTATCCATTTCCTTTTTGAAAGTTATTTTTGAATCTGTTTTCACAGCCCTTTCAGTTAACAAATTCCAGATCACAAGAATTCTGTATGTCAGCCTGAAATAGTAAACTTTGCTCATTTTAAGCGTTTGTTTTATATTCACTGCTTAGGAAAAGGAAGCCATTTGGAAAGTAAAGGAGGAATTTTGTAATTTGTATCCAGTGATCATTTAAAATATTCAATCAAATGTTACAAGATGGGTAGCAATCAGAAGCAAACGACTCTCCAACCATACACCCCCACACCCCAATACAAGCATTAGGACTCAATTAAATATTTTTGAAAGATTCAGCAACTAATCATTCGTTATACTGGTTCTTAAAGCCCTAGTCTCATAATAAACTGAAATTTAGGCTGAAAGTTGGTTTAATAAGGGTATTAGACTTAAACTCCATATTTAGTAAAGATTTTGATTTAAACCCACACAAAGAAATTATCGGAAAAAAATTATGGTCAAACAAAATAGTCAGTGACTTTCCTAGTCTTAATTCTTAATTCACAACAATTTTAAAATTAAATGTTATAAAATATTGGTCACATGTTTCATTTTGTATTAAAACAGTGCAAGCTAACAATAATCACTGTGGTACCTACCCAGATGATTACTCCTGGTACCTCGTGGTATTTGCCATTTCTATCAGTATGTTGTATAGGTAAGGGTATTCTGACATTGTTAACTGTTACCGATCATCCTTTTTCTTTTCTTTGTCTTAGGCCTACCTCATGCTTAGTGGTAGAGGAAACACTGTTGTTGAGTATCTACAGAAGAAGCATTGTTTTTAGATAATAAGAAAGTTTATTTCATGATAGCAATCGGTGGCTCAGTGGTTAGCACTGCTGCCTCACAGCGCCAGGGACCGGGTTCGATTCCAACTTTGGGTGACTGTCTGTGTGGAGTTTGTACATTCTCCCTGTGTCTGTGTGGGTTTCCTCCCCCAATCCAAAGACATGCAGGTCAGGTGGATTGGCTACGCTAATTGGTCCCTAGTCAGGGGTAAATGTAGGATAGGGGAATGGATCTGGGTGGGTTAGTCTTCGGAGGGTCGGTGTGGACTTGTTGGGCCGAAGGGCCTGTTTCCATACTGCAGGGAATTTAATCCAAAAAAACAACTACGTTTGGCCACTGCGACCTTAGGGAGCTGGTATAGATACATCTTCCCCTTCTGAAACTAGTGGAGCTCCTTGTCCCACGGATTATGTGTGACATCAGTAGAATGTGGGGAGTGAATGTAATCCAAACTATAGCCCATTCAGACCCAATGTATTATTAGATTAGATTACTTACAGTGTGGAAACAGGCCCTTCGGCCCAACAAGTCCACACCGCCCCGCCGAAGCGCAACCCACCCATATCCCTACATCTACCCCTTACCTAACACTACGGGCAATTTAGCATGGCCAATTCACCTAACCTGCACATCTGAGGACTGTGGGAGGAAACCGGAGCACCCGGAGGAAACCCACGCAGACATGGGGAGAATGTGCAAACTCCACACAGTCAGTTGCCCGAGGCAGGAATTGAACCCGGGTCTCTGGCGCTGTGAGGCAGCAGTGCTAACCACTGTGCCACCGTGCCGCCCCAATTATACAGCAATCACAGAAAAAAAGTAACCTTTGGCTGCACCTCCACCATTGTAAATCAGGCAGGCTCCAATAGATTAGCAGACATATTTGGATAAGCAAAATGTAACTGTCCCAAAACTTCTCATTATACTATTGAGAGCGAATGGATTGTTGTGTATGTGGTTAGGGTGATGAGGTAAATGGACAAGGGAGTAGGGTACCAGCTCAGCAGGGAATTGGATGGGCATGTGAGCCAGATGGGTAGGATGGCAAGGGTTAGGGTGATAAGCAGGTTGGTAGGATGCTGACTGGATAGCGTGGCAAGATGGATAGAATCGTTAGGTCGGGCTAGAGTGGGGAGATCGGGTTGCTCTGTGAGCAGCGAGGTAGGAGGAGTGACTACATAGTTGCCAAGAAGTTAGTACTGGTTTTAATCAGTCTAATAGCGGCTCCGTGGTTAGCACTGTTGCCTCACCGCACAGGAACCCAGATTCGATTCCCGCCATGGGTGACTATCTGTGTGGAGTTTGCACATTCTCCCTGTGTCTGCATCGGTTTCCTCCACGTCCTATAGTTTCCTCCAAAGATGCGCAGGTTCGATGAATTGGCCATATTAAATTGCTCATTGTGTTAGGTGCATTAGTCAGGGGTAAATGGAAGGGAATGGGTCTGGGTAGGTCACTCTTCAGAGGGTCGGTGTGGACTTCTTAGGCCAAGTGGCCTGTTCCCACACTGTCGGGAATCTAATCCAATGCTTCCTGCATAACTATGTAAGTAAGTCCGAAGTCACTAAGGTCAATTTTATTTTGGAGGGCTCTAGACTAAGGGTAATTGTTCATTGAAAGTGTAAACTTCCTGGACAATTCCCACATAGTCATGATGTTGGAACTTTTAAGGAATCCCAATGGCTATCTTGGAATCTGTCTGATCTCTGATTATTTGAACAGCAGGAGGTCTGAGCCAATGAATGGAAATGATGTAAATATTAGTGAATAAGAAACACTGCACAGTCTGCACAGTTCTCAGAAGTATGTGCATAAATATTGATAAAAATTGATAATGTGTAATAATTAAATTGACCAATAAATGAGTTGTAGTTTTGTGGTGTGACATGGCAAAATATTTGCTAAAGGGTACAAAATAATGGGTTAGTGACACCTGTCTTTTGTCCTCATCAAACAATACCTCTTTGAAGGATGCTAATCTCTTAAAACTCAATCACCCACTAGAACTTGTGAAATTTGTTGGAGTGATCAGTTGATTTAATTAATTAGAAAGGAAACTGAATTATTTTAATTACAGGTACATGCTTTGTGTATTAAAATTGAGAAGGCTTACTTGTATGGATGCATGATTTTGAATATATTTGGATATAGCTAATTCTATATTATAGCTTTGTATCAATGTACATTCCTCTTTGAGTCTGCTATCTGAAGAGTCTTATCTTACCCAATGGGTTAAAGTCTCATACAAACCTAAGAGAGTTAAAATGATTCACTGCTGAATTGGGTTAATTCCAAATGGGCACTCATCCAAAAATTCTTATACTGACTGCTTAAGAAAATGTGTCCTCATGTTGTTTCTGTTCTTTTGCCAATTAACTTAAATCTGTGCCCTCTGGTTATGGGCAGGAAACAGTTTCTCCTTATTTACTGCATGTAAACCTTCCATAATTTTAAACACCTTTGTCAAATCTTCACCTTCTGTGCTCAAAGGAGAATAGGTCCTGCGCCTCCTGTCTCTCCCCACAAATAAAATTGTTATTGATTCAATAATTGCCTGCTGCTGCGTGGGTGTCTGTGGGCCCACATGGGGCTGGTGAAGAATTGGCAGCTCATGTGTCCCTGGAAGCGCCAAACTGGTCATTGAAAAGACCAGTCTCTAAGGAAACCAATACTGTGTGCATCAACCCCACCCTGCCCCCAAATTCCTGGTGACCTGAAACATAGGACCTGGTGCTTCCTTGTGTGGTGTACACTGATTTACCAAATTCCTTGGAGAAAGAGCTGGACCTGTTCCTATTTGAAGCAGCGATCACCCCATGCAATAGCTTATCACATTAAACTAATGGTCTCATGGACAAGTTTGCATCAGTGAAGGGGGTCAAGAGTTCAATTCTTTGCATGAACCAGCTTCAGATTTTGGCATGAATGCAGTTTGCAATGTGACTTATAAGATCAATGGAGGACATTTCTAACTGTTTAGTTGCTGTGTTTGGAATATCAGGAAAATCAATGGAAATGTATCACCCAGTTAAACTGATTGGTCAAAGCCCTGTTTCCAATTGGAATTGATGTATGTTTGATGTCTTTAAATTGAATGTTTTGGTGCATACCATAACATGTTAGCTCAGTAGTTTCCATAATGACTCAAATATAAACCTGTGACTGGAATAGTTCAAGAGAAACATTGAAGTATACTATCCAAGAATATTCAGAAACAAAAAGCAGGATTTTGAATAAAGGTTTGTTTTGAATATAAACCAGTTACTTATTTACTTAGACTTAGTTCCTCTGATTCCCCATATAGGACAATGGGCAGCAAGACTCCAATCCATACAATATCTTTCACTCCAGCCTATATGGTGTCTCTCTTTTAACTGTGCTCCTTAAATGTACTTTTCCAGGTGTCCTTTGCTGGTACCATATTCTTCCATCTACTAGGATGCATCTTGCTGCCAGTCGACAGACCACATACCCAGGAAGTGAACTATGCCAGTCTTAGACTATATCATTAAGTCCTGAGTGCCCTTGATTAGTCTTGTGTTGTAGTTCTTTGTGGACACAGGATCTTACATAGGCATCACTGATGGAGGATATCCATCTTACATAATACCTTTCCTGTTCTTTTTCATCTCTCACTGGCATGGACTGCAATTGGTACTACAATGGACATGTAGAATCACAGTTCACAGCCATGTCGATAGTATTGTATGACCAGATCATGTAGAGTTACAGGAAGACTAATGTTCCTTTGCCAATTCCTATGTTGACTTCAAACGCTGCATCACTTTTCCTGGAGACATTGCTTTCAGGATAGGACCACATACATTCAGGACACCACCTAGGCCCTCCACCTCCTCCAGGGCTTTTGTTTCCCTGGCCCCCCCATGCCACACCTTCACCATGGACATCCAGTTCCTATACACCTCCATCTGCTATGACCACGGACCTCTAAGCCCTCCGTTTCTTCCTCTCCCAATGTCCCCACCAGTACCCTTCCATTGACACATTCATTCATTTGGCTGAACTGGTCCTCACGCTCAATCATTTCTCCTTTGAATCCTCCCACTTCTTCCAGATGAAAGGGGTAGCTATGGACACCCACATGGACCCAGCTATGCCTGTCTCTGTTTATCAGCTATGTGAAAGAGTCCATCTTCCACAGTTATACCGGCACCATACCCCACCTTTTCTTCTGCTACATCGATGACTGTATCGGCGTCACCTCATGCTCCCATGAGGAGGTTGAACAGTTCATCAACTTCACCAACACATTCCACCCCAACCTTAAGTTCACCTGGACCATCTCAGCCATGTCCCTTCTGGACCTCTTCATCTCCATCAATGGTAACTGACTCAACACTGACATCTTCTACAAACCTACCGAATCTCACAGCTACCTGGACTACACATCTTCCCAACCTGCCTCCTGTAAAACTGCTATCCATTATTCCCAATTCCTCCGCCTCCACCACATCTGCTCCCAGGAGGACCAGTTCCATGACAGAACACAACAGATGGCCTCCTTCTTTAAAGACCACAATTCCCCACCGTGGTTAAAGCTGCCCTCCACACATCTCATCCACTTCCCACTTCTCCGCCCTCGAACCCCACCCCTCCAACCGCAACAAGGACAGAAGCCCCCTGGTTCTCACCTTCTACTCCACCAACCTCAGTATACATTGCATCATCCTCCACCATTTCCGCCACCTACAAAAGGACCCCACCACCTGAGATATATTTCCCTCCCCACTCTATCTGCTTTCCATAAAGACCAATCCCTCCACGGCTCCCCCCACCAACCCACTCTCCCCTCCTGGCATCTTCCCCTACCACCGCAGGAATTGCAAAACCTGCACCCACACTTCCTCCCTCACCTCCATCTAAGGCCCCAAAGGAGCTTTCCACATCCATCAAAGGTTTACCTGCACTTCCACACATGCCATTTACTGTATCCGTTGCTCCCGATGCGGTCTCCTCTACATTGGGGAGACAGGACACCTAGTCGCAGAGTGCTTCAAAGAACATCTCCAGGATACCCACATGAACCAACACCACCACCCATGGCTGAACACTTCACCTCCCCCTCCCACTCTGCCAAGGACATGCCACTCCCTAACTCCCCAATGCCTGGAGGATGAATGCCTCATCTTCCACCACAGGAACCTCCAACCCCACGGCATCGATGTGGGTTTCACCAATTTCCTCATTTCCCCTCCTCCCCACCTTATCCCAGTTCTAACCTTCCAACTTGGCACCGCCCTTTTGAACTGTCCTACCTCTCCATCTTCCTTCCCACCTAACCACTCCACCCTCCTCTCCAACGTAACACCATTACCCTCACCTGTATCTACCTCTCACACTCTCAGCTACCTTCCTCCCGACCCCACCATTTGTCTCACCATCCCCTCAGCTCACAGCCTCATTCCTGATGAAGGGCCTTTGTGTGAAACATTGATTTTCCTGCTCCTCAGGTGCTGCCTGACCTGCTGTGCTTTTCCAGCATCACACTCTCAACTCTAATCTCCAGCATCTGCAATCCTCACTTTCACCTAATGGTCCTTAATGTTCTGTTACCCAATGCAGAAGGAGACTTGTTGCCATCCAATCATCACAATCTTGGTCTTCCCACAACTGATACACAGGCCAACATTGGTGTCATTAGCCCCAAGACCGCTGGTGCTATCTTGAAGCACACGCAAATTCTTCTTCCAGCAAGGCACCATCATCTGTGAAAATCCAGGTCTTTCAGCTGGTGATGTTATCCACAGAATGCTCAAGTCTGTACCCACCATTGCCTTCCTCATAATGAAGTAATCAACAAAGAGAAGGAATGGGGAGAGTTTGCAAACTTGCTGTACTCCTGTGTTTGTGTTGAAGGAGCCTGTGGCATTTGTGCTGGTCTTGATGCAGCAGCTAGAGTTGCAATTCACGTAAATCTACTCTCAAATATTAATTAATACGTTGCATTTCAGGGTTTTGAGGTAATTATTCTACGTGTTAATTTATCTACAGAATAATTATTTACACAATACTTCACTTTTCTTATAAAAAATTTCAAAGAGACTATAAAGGAGATAAGGTCTGTGATATCAATGCATTAGTTTGGGTAAATTGACAGCTATCTAAGATGTGTTGCAGGTTGAATGACTCCTATCCCCAGGAGAGAATATTGAAAGAATCCTGGCTGACCACTGTTCATATACAAGTGGTTTGGAAAGCTTCCTTGTGATATTAACATAACAAAAGAAACTCCTACAAATTTCAGGAGAGATAAACTTGTTTCTTTACAGTGAGAATAAAATCAATCAGCCCCATTCATCTTTGGTGATGTGCAAATCAGAGACTGTGGTTCGTTTTACCCACAGATCGCAAAATGTATTCATTTCTGTACCTATCTGGAAAACTAATATCAATTTACATTTATATAACATGTTTACTACAAACATGATAAAATGAACCAAGATGATTCACAGAAGGGTTATCAGATAAAATGGGGTACTAAGCCATATCAGATGATATTAGAAGAGGAAACCAAAAGTTTATTTAATGAAGTAGGCTTTGAGAGAGTCTTAGAGGAGGACGGAGATATACTCAGCATCAAGGAGGGATTCCCATGCACCCAAAGGCACAGTCAACAATGGTGAGGTGATGAACTGTGGGAAATCTGCAAGATAACAGAACTGGAGGGGCACAGAGATCCTCGCAGGTTGTGGAATTGGAAGAAGTTACAAAAATGGGGAGGGGTGAGACCACAGAGGGCTATGTCTTCCTCTGTTTCAATTCCTTCCCATTCAGCACCTGCCACATTTGCTTCCTATATCCTCGGCTGAAGCTCAGACAATGCAATTAGTTTGTGGTAGTTAAGAACTGATGTTTCAGTAAGAGTGAGGGACTTGGAGGATTTGGAGAGGAAACACCAGACATACATTTGATTTGATTTATTGTAGTCACATGTAAAGTTCAGTGAAAAGTTTAGGTTTGCAAGCAGTACAGGTAGATCATAGCAAACAAGCACATGCAGGGTGCTTTGACAGAGCGAGGGATATAAGGTTACAGCTGCACAGGAGGGGCACAAAGCAAGACCAACATTAGCAAGATCAATGATGGATTTGAAATTATAGAGGTCTATTCATCAGTCCAGTAACAGCAGGGAAGAAGCTGTTCTTGAACCTGTTACTGCGTGTTTAAGCTTCTGTATCTTCTGCCTGACAGAAGAGGTTGGAAGAGAGCATTCCTGGGGTGGGAGAGGTCTTTGATGATGTTGACAGCATTTCCTTAGCAGCAACAGTGTAACTGGAGTCCATCAATGGAAGTTTGGCCTCTGTGATGGCCTGAGCTGTATGCACCACCTTCTGTAGTTTGTCATGATCCTGTTCAGAGCAGTTGCCCTACCAGGCCATTACGCACCCAATAGAATGCTGGGATGGGGAAATCCACCAAGGGCTTCTTAGCTGTGGGATCTAGAATGTGTGGACTCTTACATGAAACATAAACTGTTTGATGAACTTGCAACGCAGAAGGTCTAAAAACGATCTCTGATAAATAGAAATGGCTACAGCATTCTGAAGCACAATGGAGCTTCTGCCTCCATGCTAATTCCCAGAAGGAGCTTCAGTGAAATCTGCACCAAGTCACAAGGGACCTTTGGGATTTCCCTTTTCATTCAAGCCCTTGGGAAGTCATAGTGAGGTGGTCGGAATGCTGTATGAATCATAGTTTCTGAATCAAAGCAGGGAGATGAAGACTGTGTGTAATAAGTGAAACAGAAGGTTAGGGAAAATGCATAGCAGATCAGAAACCAAATGAAAGAAAAGTAAAACTGGTTGGGATGTTGAGGTCATATTTCAAGCCAGGGGTAGGGAAAGGGGGGAATAGCTGATGGTGGTAGGGACGGGAAGTTGGTATTTGTGGGTATGATTGAGATCAAGGGGATATGGAGGTTGCAGAGGTCAGAGTTTTCAGAATAGAATTCAAAGGGTGATATGGAGGCCAGGGTGACACAGAACTCAGGGGAATCAGGGAATAGTATTTTATCCTTTCAGTGTGTGGTCAGGAGGAGTACATGCTAACAGTCTGATGCCTATTTCATCTGTGAGAATAAAAACACATTTACTTTTCTTTTCCAATGTGGCAAGTGACCTGAAATTTGCAACCTTGAGATTTTAATATAGAGGGCTGAGGTAAATGTTTAGTGCCTGTACAGAGGAATTTCTTGGCCTTCACCAGCAGTCTCTATAAACTCCACAATTGCTGTAAAAGCTCCTGGCATCCCAGTGGCCTTATAGTAGTCTTTTAGGGATGTTAAAAATCACAATAACCAACTCATTGGTATCACATAATCACAGTCAGGGAGCTCTTTCTCTGTTAGCAATAATTGGATTGAAGAAGGGATGAGGTAGACTTTAATAATCTGCTTGTGTTCTCAGGATCAGGGTTATAATTAAGAAGAATGTTAAACTAAACGGAAGAAGCATTGCTCCGACTGATATCAGCCATCCCTCTGGCACACAGCACTGACAAGCCAATCCTCACTGCACCACAGATGTGGAGATACAATCTGTTATTGTTAAACAGGCCCTCTATTTAAGTATTCCAGCTTTGCCCATCTGAGGATGTCCCATCCAAAATCTCCATTGTCGCCCATTATCAAGCAGCAGTCATGGAATCATAAAATCCCTACAGTGCAAAAGAGGCCATTTGGCCCATTGAGTCTGCACCGACCCTTTGAAGAGCATCCCACCTAGATCCAGACCCATCCCCCACCCTATCCCTATAACCCCACATTACCATAGCTAACCCACTTAACCTGCACATCCCTGGACAACATGAGCAATTAGCCATGGTCAGACCACCTAATCTGCACATCTTTGGACTGTGGGAGGAAACCAAAGCACCCAAATGAAACCCACATTGACACAGGGAGAACACGCAAATTCCACACAGTCACCCAAGGCTGGAATCGAACCCAGGTCACTGACAGGTCCAAAAATGTACAGGTTAGGTGAATTGGCCATGCTAAATTGCCCATAGTGTTAGGTGAAGGGGTAAACGTAGGGGAATGGGTCTGGGTGGGTTGCTCTTCGGAGGGTCGGTGTGGACTTGTTGGGCTGAAGGGCCTGTTTCCACACTGTAAGTAATCTAAGTAATCTAATCTAATCTAAACACTGTGAGGCAGCAATGCTAACCACTGAGTCACCATGCTGCTCCCATGTCCTCCCAAGCAACTATGAATTAATAATGGCCAGTTTAATTAAAATATTGCCCCGCCCTCTTGTTTTTGTTCCCCAAAATAAGCAACACTTGCATTGTCCAAGTACCTCACACCACATTTCATGAGATCACAAGATGAGTAGAGAAGTTGAAGATAATTTGCCCATCTTAATTAACCCATCCAGGCTGTACCTGATGGCATCTCCTCATCACAGTGTTCAATTCTTTCACAACCAATTCCAAGGTTTACTTGGATCTAATGATAACGTCAAAGTCTGTTTTCTGCATGAGAATTTAAACCAAAGCCGTTCTACACTGCATATCGGTGTCATAGCTACTATTTTGAAGAAGAGGATAGGGAATTTTTCCTGGTTTTATGGTGAATATTTATCTATAGCCAACATCACAAAATAGATGATCTGATGCTGTGCACAAATGCTAAGGCTTTGCACAAATTGGCTACAGGATGTTCTACATTATAACTGTAACAACACTTTGAAAGTAATTAATTGACTGTAAAACACGTTGTGAGTCTTATAGTTGTGAAACATGCCGCATACCAATAACAGAAACATCTTATACAGAATACAAACTGACCTCCGAACCACAAGTTTCTATCCAGTTTCTAACCAGTTCAAAATTGTTCCACCTGCTGCTCCTCTCTGCAATTCACTGTGAGAGAACTCCATTGACAGAGGATAATAAACAGTCTGTCAAGACACAAGTTTTTGTTCAGTATATCAGATGGGGACTGTCACTAATTCTCTTTCGTGAACAGGTATTTCTGCTATAATGTGACAGTTATGTTCCTCTGCAACTTCGTGTTATAGAAAATCACACCATGGGAAACTGCTATAGGAAATCACCTGTAAAAGATTGTTGATAGAAAATTGCTATACTCGTTCAGTAGAAAGTTTGCATTAACCAAAGTCCACGATTCATCAATCGCATTATAAGCAATTCGGGCTGATGAAACGCACATTATAGCAGAATGTATACCTGTACGTTTTAGGCTATAGATCAGAAATTCAGAGGATTAAGTTGCAACTCAACACATTGGACCTCAACATTTGAAAATTTTGACCAGGGTGTAACTTGTAAAGTGTCACTTTTTCATGTTAAGGCTATTATATAGTGTTTGGATATATGATGTGCATAAATATTACAGTGTAACACTGTTGATATTCATACTGTGGATAAAGGTTTGATGGAGGCCTATGGAGCATTGGGCGTTTTCAGGCTTCTGGTTCAATGCAAGACCATTGGTTTACAGGCAGCAGTGAAAGTGAATAGATGTTAATCAACAGCCCCAAAAATCTGTGGTGGAGGGAAGTTGGGGGCTGGGCAAAGGAGATGGTGTTGGTCTTGCCTTCACTGCTATGTCACAATCCTATGGAAGCCTAACACCAATCCAGAAGGTTCACTAGATCAGAGGCTGGTGAGTTAACAGTTGGCGTATTGAATTATCCTCCTTCAAGGAACTCCAGAAGCTGGGAGGAAGGAATGATGGTGAGATTAGAAGGAGTGGAATCCGAATGGTTCCGTGAGACAGGAAGTGCTTTGTATAGTTTGTGAAAATGTCTGTTCCATTCCCTCTTGGTCAGGCCTGGAACTTTGTGTTCAAGCACGTCCCCGTCAATTGAGACCGGGTGACCTGTGCGAATTCTGTAAGAAGACGAAAGGACCTGGGAACAAAATACTAGTGGCTGAGCCAGATCTCCCCTCTCCCTCCCTCCCGCTCCCTCTGAGTCATTGTCCTAGTAGGGGAAAGACTGAAAATCTACTGGAAACACGGGCACAAGGTCAAGGATTACTTCACTGGCCAAACATGTGGAGTTCTCATCTTTATACCAGCTTTGGGGAGACTGTGGACAATTGTTGGAAACAGTGATGTGATAGATTTTAATGTATTGATTTTACTGTGTGCAGAGATTATAGCATCTCTCTCTCTCTCTATATATATATACTGGAGCCACCGTACAAAGAGCAGTCACGCTGTGAATGAGCGGGGTTCCCAATGATTCATCTGATTTACTGAAGGGCTCTGATGGATAATAATATAAAAAAGTTTCCATGTTTGAATCCTCCAATACTTCCTCCTGGAGAAAAGTATCATTTTTCAGTGAGTGACTGCCCAGACCACTGGTTCAAACTTAACCAGAACTTGGAACAAACAACACAACAAATTGTCTATTGGCCTTTCAAAGCCTGTCCCTTTTAAACTCTTGCAACTCTTACTGATAATCAGCTTGTTCCATGATTGAACATGAATGTTCAGGAGGCTGTGCTCCGCCTCGTCATATTCTCCTTGTTTTCACCATAGTGTGCTCTTCTTTGTACCAGCTGTCATTCAAAGAGGTCAAGCTTTAACCTTGCATCATTCAGCGAAAGCCATCATTGTCAGCTTGTCTCACTAGTCAAGTAGAGTGAAAGAAATTGTAACGTGCAGTAACTATCACAAAAAAACATCCCTGACCCCTTTAGCGCTACAAAGTCCTCCCATTCAAACAGCTGCCCTTGTGATGAAAACTGGAACCACTTCAGGAGAATTTCACATTAATGACAATGTGATTCCCCCCATTTACTGAAAAGGTTTTGAGGATTGTACTCTGTGTGCTGTTGTTCTGTGAACGAGCTCTGCTCCCACTAACACAGACAGTGAATTTTATGGATTTACTTAAAGGTGACATTTCCATAAGCTGTTTTCCTGTTGCTGCTGTGTGTACTAAAGTTCCACTTTAGGACTGAGTACAGCCCTCGATAAATATTATTTCAATCGAGCGTTATAAGTACTTTCAGGATATTAGAACCAGATAATCACTGCTGGGGAATGAGATTATAAAGAGATTGATTCAAAACACGTTTTTTGATATGACAAAATGCAATTAACAGAAATTGGATTCAACAGTGAGGTAAGTAATAGATATTAAAAAAGGTCTCTCCACACTAACTACCACAGTTCAATGCAGAGACCAGATTTAACACAGAAAACAGAATCTGTGTTTATGTGTGCATGTTTGGTGTCTCTGCTGTGTGTTTTGTCTGAGTGTGCTGACGTCTGGATGAATACTATCTTTATGTGTGTTCAATGTTTCATACTCATCCACTGTTTAGGTATCCTTAGCTGAAAATCCAAAACGAATGCTTAACAAGTGTCAGTTCATGCCTTTTAAGCAGTTCAGGCAATATGTTACAGCACTCACATGGGTACTAGCTCTGCCTGCCATCGATACGTTGATGATTCCATCATGCAAACTCCTGCTTTCATCCTGAATTGGAAAATTTCATCAACTTTGCTTTAAATATTTACCCTTTTCTGACATTCACATGGTCAATCTCTGATGATTCATTTCAGTCCTCAAATTCTCTGTCTCCATTTCTGGGGATAGGCTATTAGTTAATGATTGCTGCAACATTTTTATTACACTTTCTCACAGCCTACTTCCTGCATAGATTCTATCTGGTTCTCTGGCTCTAGTGCACCTGACTGCATGGTACAACCTTCCATATCAGCACTCCCAATATATCTTTCTTTGCCTGCACTGAGAAATCTCTATGAGCAGGGCCCTCGACTTTGTCCATTCTATTTCATGCTCTTTTACTCTTATCCCTTTTCTTCCCTCCCAGAGTCATGGTGAGCTGTTCCTTCACCTCATCTTCTGTCCCACCAAACTCTGAGGTCAATGGATCATCCTCAGTCATCTCCTCATATCCAACATGAAGCCACCACCAAACAAATCCCCTCCTCTTTCCAGTTCAGAAGGGGCCACTTTGTCCATGACACTCTTATCCAGTTGATCACAACACCACCACCCTTTTGTGTAATACCATGCAACGCAAGAGCAAGAGACATCCTCTTACCTTCTCCCTTGTCATCATTAACACTCCTTCCCAATAGAACAATAATTTACCTGCACCTCTTCAATTTAATATCCTGGAGATACAGCTCAGGATGTCTGTAAAACAAGGAGGCCAAACTGAGATTGGGTGACTGTTTTGCAGAGCACCTCCATTCAATCCACAAGTTTGTTTGTAATCTCCCAGTCACCTACCATTTTAATTCCCTGCCTACCTCCACTCTGTTCCCTCTATTCTCAGTACTCTACACTATTCCAAAAAATCTCAAAGAACACATTGTGATTAGACACTTTGCAACCTTCTGGACTCAACATAGAATTCATCAATTGTAGATCATAATCGCTGGCTGTATTATGTTTCCTTTATCTTTGTTTTTTTATGTCTTTCTCTTTTTTCTTTCTGTTAGTTTTCAGATGGCTGCTGTATCTAATCCTGCCTAGTGGAACTCTTCTAGACACATGTTTTGCATTTTTAATTTAACCCACTACCATTCTATTTGACCTTGTAGCATGAATCTTTTTTGATTTAATTGGTCCTGCCCTCCACTCCACCAAAGATTTTTCCTTTTGCTTTTTATCCACCAGAATATCTCCTGCTACCACACTGGTACAGGATATTGATGGCACTGATGTTATTGATGTGTACTGTGAACAGGAGGTTAACACCTACTCCGCTAACAGGTTCATGCTCAGTGCTGCTGATCATGTGCACCATGTGCTCCCAATAGCACTTGCTCCCTGATTCAGCTCAGCATCCCACCATCACCAGTCCACTACAGCACCTGATTCACAAGAGAGAGACTCAGAGATCTCAACAGACACCATTATACACAGACACCATTGTAGTAGATAAGCCATCCAAGCCCTTCCACGCGTACATTCACATCTGCCTATTCAGAGGCCCACATTTTCACCAATTGTATTTGTCCCAGGACAGAATTTTTCCTCCTTTCAGACTTTAGTCCATACTCTGGGGAGTGAGCTGTAGCCTTGTGATTCAGTAACAGCTCAATGTCCTGATGCCTGGACCAACAAATATGGTCTTGTTGCTCTCGAATGAAGTAGTCCTGCCAGACTCTAAATCTGCATTGTGCATCCTCTGCTCCACCTAGTGGTGGGATTGGCCTTTTTTTCTCCCAAACCACCTTTCATTCACCCAAACCCTATTCTGAACATTAGAACTGGAGTAGGCCATTCAGCCTGTTGAGCCTGCCTCCCACATTCAACACAAGCATGGCTGATCAAACATTTCAATGTCTTCTACATACTTCATTACCACAACTCTGTTTGTCATTGATTATGA
This sequence comes from Chiloscyllium punctatum, assembly GCF_047496795.1. Classification (NCBI taxonomy): domain Eukaryota; kingdom Metazoa; phylum Chordata; class Chondrichthyes; order Orectolobiformes; family Hemiscylliidae; genus Chiloscyllium; species Chiloscyllium punctatum. The sequence goes on along the minus strand of NC_092747.1, from coordinate 113,931,822 downwards.
AAAATCTACCAATGGTGATCTTAAATATACTCAAAGACTGAGCTTCATCAGTCCTCTGTGGTAGAGAATTCCAAAGATTCACAGCCCTCTGAGTAAAAACATGCTCTAGTCCTGAAGAAAAATCACAGACTTGTAACCTTAACTTGGCTGTCTCTCCACAGACTTGCTGAGTACTTCCAGAATACTTTGTTTTTACTTTAGATCTCAGCAATGTTTTTGCTTTTGTGTTTAGAGAACTTGTAGTTGTTCTCCTTGGAGCAGTGCAGGGTAAGCGAAGAATTGACGGAGGCATTCAGAATCTTGAAGAGTTTTGATATAACAAATAAGGAGAAGCTATACCCCCCGACAGGAGGGTTGTTAGCCAGAAGGCACAGATTGTAAAATAATTGGTGAAAGAACGGGGGGGGTGGCCTGAAGTTAAGGATTTTTTTTCACCCAGTGTGTGTATGATTTAGAATGTGCAGCAGAAAAGATTAGTAGAAGCATGTTTAATAGCAGCTTTCAAATAGAAATTGGATAAATATGTGAAAAGGATGTTGTGAAAAAAACGAGATTGGGACTGTTTGGATAGTACTGGCATGAGAGACCAAATGGCCTCTTTTTTTCTTTCCAGCTTTATTCCCATCATTTTCAGCTTAGTCACATTGCAACCTTGCCAGTGAATTTTCAAATATAACTGTACCACTTACTTTGGTTATCCACCTTGCTTTTTGTCTCAAATAATTCTTTAAATTGGTGCCAAACGTCTCTTTTTTTTAAAAAAAGAAGCTCCTATTAGCTCGTTTCTCCAGTAGCTCAGTCATTTTATCCCATATTACACTCCTGATCTTCATCAAGTTGAAGCTGCATTACCAAGCAGACCATGTTGGGGTTGTATTATAGACCCCCTAATAGTCAGAGGGAAATTGAGAAACAAACTTGTAAGGAGATCTCAGCTATCTGTAAGAATAATAGGGTGGAGATGGTAGGGGATTTTAACTTTCCAAACATAGACTGAACTGCCATTGTGTTAAGGGTTTAGATGGAGAGGAATTTGTTAAGTGTGTACAAGACAATTTTCTGACTCAATATATGGATGTACCTACTAGGAGGGCAAAAAGGGGACATGAGATAGCTTTGGCAAATAGAATTCAGGAGAATCCAAAGAGTTTTTACAAATACATTAAGGACAAAAGGGTAACTAGGAAGAGAATAGGGCCCCTCAAAAATCAGCAAGGTGGCCTTTGTGTGGCACTGCAGAAAATGGGGGAGATACTAAATGGCTATTTTGCATCAGTATTTACTGTGGAAAAGGATATGGAAGATATAGACTGTAGCGAATAGATGGTGATATCTTGCAAAATGTCCAGATTACAGAGGAGGAAGTGCTGGATGTCTTGAAACAGGTAAAGGTGGATAAATCCCCAGGACTTGATCAGGTGTACCCTAGAACTCTGTGGGGAGCTAGAGAAGTGATTGCTGGGCCTCTTGCTGAGATATTTGTATTATCGATAGTCACAAGTGAGGTGCCGCAAGACTGGAGGTTGGCTAATGAGGTGCCACTGTTTAAGAAGGTTGGTAAGGACAAGCCAGAAACTATAGACCAGTGAGCCTGATGTCGGTGGTGGGCAAGTTGCTGGAGGGAATCCTGAGGGACAGGATGTACATGTATTTGGAAAGGCAAGGACTGATTAGGGATAGTCAACATGGCTTTTTGTGTGGGAAATCATGTCTCACAAACTTGATTGAGTTTTTTCAGGAAGTAACAAAGAGGATTGATGAGGGCAGAGCGGTAGATGTGATCTATATGGACTTCATTAAGGCGTTCTACAAGGTTCCCCATGGGAGACTGATTAGAACATAGAACATAGAACATAGAAAAGTACAGCACAGAACAGGCCCTTTGGCCCATGATGTTGTGCCGAGATTTAATCCTCATGTAAGATATAGTAAATTAACATACGCACCCCTCAACTCATTGCTATCCATTAGCAAGGTTAGATCTCACGAAATACAGGGAGAATTAGCCATTTGGATACAGAATTGACTCAAAGATAAAAGACAGAGGGTGTTGGTGGAGGGTTGTTTTTCAGACTGGAGGCCTGTGACCTGTGGAGTACCACAAGGATCGGTGCTGGGTCCTCTACTTTTTGTCATTTACATAAATGATTTGGATGTGAGCATAAGAGGTACAGTTAGTAAGTTTGCAGATGACACCAAAATTGGAGGAGTAGTGGACAGCAAAGAGGGTTACCTCAGATTACAACAGGATCTGGACCAGCTGGGCCAATGGGCTGAGAAGTGGCAGATGGAGTTTAATTCAGATAAATGCGAGGTGCTGCATTTTGGGAAAGCAAATCTTAGCAGGACTTATACACTTAATGGTAAGGTCCGAGGGAGTGTTGCTGAACAAAGAGACCTTGGAGTGCAGGTTCATAGCTCCTTGAAAGTAGAGTCGCAGCTAGATAGGATAGTGAAGAAGGCGTTTGGTATGCTTTCCTTTATTGGTCAGAGTATTGAGTACAGGAGTTGGGAGGTCATGTTGCAGCTGTACAGGACATTGGTTAGGCCACTGTTGGAATATTTTATGCAATTCTGGTCTCCTTCCTATCAGAAAGATTTTGTGAAATTTGAAAGGGTTCAGAAAATATTTACAAGGATGTTGCCAGGGTTGGAGGATCTGAGCTATAGGGAGAGGCTGAACGGGCTGAGGCTGTTTTCCCTGGAGCGTCAGAGGCTGAGGGGTGACCTTATAGAGGTTTACAAAATTATGAGGGGCATGGATAGGATAAATAGGCAAAATCCTTTCCCTGGGGTCGGGGAGTCCAGAACTAGGCTTAGGGTGAGAGGGGAAGGATACAAAAGAGACCTAAGGGGCAACTTTTTCACACAGAGGGTGGTACGTGTATGGAATGAACTGCCAGAGGAAGTGGTGGAGGCAAGTACAATTGCAACATTTAAGAAGCATCAGGATGGGTATATGAATATAAAGGGTTTGGAGGGATATGGGCTGCGTGCTGGCAGGTGGGGCTAGATTGGATTGGGATACCTGGTCGGCATGGACAGGTTGGACCAAAGGGTCTGTTTCCATGCTGTACATCTCTATGACTCTATGTCTCAATGACTCTATGACTCTGTGTTCTGGTAATTTTATGTCTCTTTTTAAAAGATTTGCTCGTTAAAAATTTTGATTTAATTTCATCCCTGTGTTAACACAGCCCAGAAATACAGCCACTTGTGATATAATGCTTCACTTTGCATTTGTTTCTGACAAATTGAAGTAAGCATCTAAATTTCTAAGTTATATCTGTACTAAAACAGTCTGCATTCTGATAAATTATTCTTGCTGTGTAAACATTGTATTTTTATTCTCAGTAATGTCAACTATATGTTCTACGAGAAGTTTACCCAGGGAGGTAAGGTCAAGATAAGGATAGGCATTTGTCTTAACTATTTCTGTTCGACAGATGTTAAAGAAGATTTGTAAATTGCACATTTAAGAATGTAACATTGAATTTAAAGATTAGATTTCAAGATTTTCATGACATTTTTCATAACAGGGAAGGTCAATATTTCCCTTTTTTCCACAGCCATAGCTGTAACATAGTACCTGACACGAAATACATGGTTCAAATTTCAGATCAGCCTGTCAGTTTCCAAAACACTATTCGGGCAGCCTGGTCTGTATTTCAATTCTTTGTATACGTTTAGAAAATTCTGGATTAGGCCTAGTTACATGTTTTTTGTTATGTATAGCAAATATGGTACAGCTGTCTCCTCTTGCGATGAAAGCATCTCTCACTGTCCAAACACAGCTTTCAACAGCATCAGAAAATCAACTCAAGACAATGCAAAGGATCAATGGATGTGTGACATCAAAAAATACTACACCATGATTGACTTTGGATATTTGAAGATCAGAATTACAAGGAGATAATCAAATAGTGACAATGGACCCAGCAGGTGAAAAGGACTGGATTTTGAAAAAAAAATGCCAGCAGCAAGCACCTTAAATACAGGACACGCAACAAGTTACGTACAGAACATTTTAATAAAGAGAAACACTGCCATAAACATAGAGCATAAAATACTTAAATATAGAGAGCAAAGAGTACCAAGAATACAAAACCAAAAGTTTTACGAAGCTGGACCTTTAAAAAACATTCATTTAGCCTTAACTTGATTATTGTGTTCAGTTCTGGGCACTGCATTTTAGGAAGGATGGGAAGACTTCAGAGAGGTCATCAGAAATGGTCAATGAGAATTGCTGGAAGAATAATGGACTTCAGCTGCGAGCACAGATTGGAGAAACCAGAGTCATTTATAATATAGAAGAGAAAGACAAAAGGAAACGTGATAGATAACAAGTGTTCAAAATCATGAGGAGTCTGGACAGGGAAGATATATATGAATGTGTGAGTTAGGAGCATAAATGGGCCACTCTACCCCAAGTCTTCTACACAAATCAGCAAGGGTTTGCCAGGTCTGAGTATTCCAGAAAGCCCCCAACTCCAATAACCTTGCAGCCCCTTGCTTATTGTAGTGATTGTAATGAGGTAGCTTGGCAGAAGTTGGTACTGCAGATGCTGGAGATTAGAGTCAAGATTAGAGTGGTGTTGGAAAAGCACCGCATGTCATGCAGCATCCGAGGAGCAGGAAAATTGATGTTTCGGGCAAAAACTCTTCATCAGGAATGAGGCTGGGAGCCTCGGTGGTGGAGAGATAAATGGGAGGGGGTGGGGCTGGGGAGAAGGTAGCTAAGAGTGCAATAAGTGGATGGAGATGTGGGTAAAGGTGATAGGTCGGCAAGGAGGGTGCAGTGGTTAGGTGGAAAGGGAGATTGACAGGTGGGAAAGGTCATGAGGGTGGTGCTGAGCTGGAACCTATTGCACTCTCTGCTACCTTCCCCCAGCCCCACCAGCTTCCCATTTATCTCTCCACCCTGGAGTCTCCCAGCCTCATTCCTGATGAAGGGCTTTTGCCTGCAACGTCAACTTTCCTGCTCCTCGGATATTGCCCTGATCGGCGGTGCTTTTCCAGCACCACTCTAATCTTGTAATGAGGTCAGTCAGGTGGACCTCATAGTTTACAAGTTCTCTGACTGGGCCTCTTAATCTGCTCTATTTAGGGAGCCCTGGCTGACACATAAAAACTGGCCTGTCCGAGGTTCTGTTCACTCTGAGAGCTGGTTCTGAGGGAGCTGGATCAGGCAGTATCCAAGGAGCAGAAGAATCGATGCTTCGGGCTTAAGCTTCTGCCAGAAACACCAACTCTCCTGTTCCTCGGATGCTGCCTGACCTGTTGTGCTTTTCCAGACCCACACTTTTTGTCTCTAATCTCCAGCTTCTGCAGTCCTCACTTTTTCCAAGGGGGCTGGTCAGTATCAAGGACTTTCTATGTGTAAATAAAGAGTGATTTGGTGACGGGATACCAGCCTTTGTGAAGTTATTTCACTTGTAAAAAAATTATCTCTGCCTTGAAAATATTCAAAGATTTTGCTTCCAATGCCTTTTGAGGAAGAAGGTAACAAAGACTTATGAACCTCTGCAAGAAAAAATTTCTCCTCAGCTGTCTTAAATGGGTGACCCTTTGTTTCTTGTTCTGAAATCTTCCACATGCATCCTGTAAACAGCTCTTTGTATCTTAAAAGTTTTAATTATGTCACCTCTTATTCTTCTCACTTTCAACAGATAGAAACATACTTGTCTGATATTTCTCCATAAGACAAACCACCCATTCCCAGTGTTAGTTTTAAACTTTTTCTCAACTACTTTCAATGGATTTCCATCGTTCCTTAAACAAGGAAATCAATACTGTGCACAACTCAAGGGTATAGATCAGGTTAATGGCAGTTGTCTTTTTCTTAGGATGGGGGATTTCAAGACTGGGGGGCACATTTTTGAGATGAGAGGAGAGAAATTTAAAGAAGACGTGAGGGGCAAATGTTTTACACAGAGAGTGGTTCGCATGTGGAAGTGGTGGATGTGGGTACAATTGAAATGTTTAAAAGACATTTGGATAAGTACAAGTTGGAGGGATATAGGCCAGGAACAGGCAGGTGGGACTAGGTCAGTTTGGGATTATGTTTGACATGGACTGGTTGGACCAAAGAGCCTGTTTCTGTGCTGTATGATGCTATGACTTTATGTAGTCTCACCCATGTCTTGTATAAGTAAAGTCTATCCCTTCCATTTTTGTATTCAATTCCCCTCACATAAGCAAAAATATTCGATGAACTTTCTTAAATACTTGCTGTACGTGTTCACCTTTTGCAATTCATGCACAAACACACCTGGATCCTTCTGTATCTCAGAGCTTTGCAATCTCTCACCATTTGGATAATATGCTTCTTCTTTATTCTTCCATTAAAAATGGACAACTTCACATTTGCCCCCATTGTACTCCATTTGCCAGATCTTTGCCTACTTAGTTAGCTATCTGTATCCCTTTATAACTGTCTTACATCCTCCTCACATCCTACTTTCACACCTGCCTTTGTATTATAGGCACATTTAGCAAAAAAAAATCCAGTCACTTTAGCCAAGTCATTTATATAAAAAGTTGAGGGCCCAGTGTTGATCCCTGTGGCATACTACTTGTTATATTTTGAAATGACACCACGTATTATTATTCCCAGCTAATATGTTATTCCTGCACTAGAAATTTTGATTTTCCTCAATAACCTTTTACAAAACACTTTCTGGTCAAGGTAAAATACATCCTTCAGTACCCAATTATCCACAGCTTCTGCCGTAAACACCAACTCTCCTGTTCCTCGGATGCTGCCTGACCTGTTGTGCTTTTCCAGACCCACACTTTTTGTCTCTAATCTCCAGCTTCTGCAGTCCTCACTTTTTCCGAAGAGTATTGCAGTCCTCACTGTTTTTCCGAAGAGTATTGAGTGCAGGGGTTGGGAGGTCATGTTGCGGCTGTATAGGACATTGGTTAGGCCACTTTGGAATATTGAGTACAATTCTGGTCTCCTTCCTATCAGAAAGATGTGGTGAATCTTGAAAGGGTTCAGAAAAGACTTACAAAGATGTTGCCAAGGTTGGAGGATTTGAGCTACAGGGAGAGGCTGAACAGGCTGAGTCAGTTTTCCCTGGAGCGTTGGAGGCTGAGAGGTGACCTTATAGAGGTTTACAAAATTATGAGGGGCATGGATGGGGTAAATAGACAAAATCCCCTGGGATCGGGGAGCCCAGAACTAGAGGGCATAGGTTTAGGGTGAGAGGGAAAAGATATAAAAGAGACCTATGGGGCAAAGTTTTCACACAGAAGTGGGGTTAAATGTATGGAATGAGCTGCCAGAGGAAGTGGTGGAGGCTGGTACAATTGCAACATTTAAGAGGCATTTGGATGGGTATATGAATAGGAAGGGGTTGGAGGGATATGGGCTGGGTGCTGGCAGGTGGGTCTAGATTGGGCTGGGATATCTAGTCATCTAGTCAGCATGGATGGGTTGGACTGAAGGGTCTGTTTCTATGCTGTACATCTCTATGACTCTAACTTTAAAAATTGGCAAAACATGAATTCGTTTTCACAAAACTATGTTGATTCTGCCTGATTACCTTGAACTTTTCTAAGTGCTTTGCTCTAATGTTTTTCATAGTAGCTTCTAACATCTTCCCTACGAGAGGTATTAAGCTAGCTGGTCTGCAGCTTTTTGCTTTAGATAGAGAGCAATTGTTTTCATAGACTGAATGTCAAGAACCAGAAGGCACAAACTGAAGGTGAATTGCAAAAGAACCAACAGCAACATAAAGAAAACCATTTTCACACAGACAATGGTTAAGATCTGAAATGTGTTGCCTGAAAATATGGTGGAGACGGATTTATTGATGATTTCTAAAGGGAATTGGATAAACTGAAAATAATTGCAATGCTACAGGTAAAGTCAGAGGAGTGGGACTAGCCACAGTGCTCTTGTAGAGAGCTGGCATAGACTTGATGGGTGAATGGCCTCCTTCTGTGTTCTAATCAATATATGATTCCATGCAATATTAGCGTAAAGCAAAAAAAAACAAAGAACTGTGGATGCAGGAAATCAGAATCAGAAACAGAAATTGCTGGAAAAACTCAGCAAGTCTGGCAGCATCTGTGAACAGAAGGAAGAGTTCACATTTCAGGTCCAGTGATTTTTCTTCAGAATGGCTCTGAAGAATCGGAGATTTTCCAGCCATTTCTGTTAAATATAAAGCGTGGTACATCTTAACCATGATAAAGAGCACTTTCAATTCAAAAGCATAAGGTGCCTTTTTAGGTTGTGCAGAATATGCAACACTTGTGTATTCTGCACTAATAATAAACTTGGAGACTTTTTCATGTTATTACATAATTCCTCTTCCCATTATTGAAACAAGTGTTACTCCACTGAAGATAAGAATGTCATTAAAAAACCATTAGCTATTGTTTGCTGTGTTGTTATGGTGAAATTTCAAACCTTGAGCTGGTAAGTGTTTTCCAACAAGAAAAGGCCTAGTCGCTTCACATAAACCTCTAAAATCAGAGAATAGAAACTTAGTCCTGGATTTTACGCTCCCTGCCAGTCAGTCTGAAGCTGGGGGAGGGGGAACCACATAAAATCTAGCACTGCCTGTCTATCTACTCCCAAACTGTTTGAATTGTTATGGGGGGCTCTGGGATCAGGTATTGTGCCAATCCTTGGACTTACTGAAGCACTTGTGGTTAATTAATTAGTTGTCCAGTGGTGAAGTAATTGAATATTTAAGATGGCATTGAAAACAACAAATGCTGGTGATCATAGCAGATCCATAGAGAGAGAGAGAGAGAGAGAGCAAGCGAACATTTCTAGATGGCTCTTCATCAGAGCTGGTGAAGTCTGGAGAGGACAGTATTTATGCTATAGTTTGGGAGGAGTGGGAGTGTGGTTAGTGGGTAGAAGGTGTTGATGGGGAAAAGATAGTGGTAATTCACATTAAGTGATTGAAATGTGAGAATCACAGAACAACAGTGTGTCTCCTGCTAGACTTGAAAGGCAAGTTTTGGCAAACACATTGTCAAACACCAGCAGTGAAATGGAGAACAATGGTGATGCACACGATGAAAGAGTCAACAGAATTCCTGTTGTAAGGAAGAGCAAAACATCTTCAGGGTAGCCACTCTTTGAAGAGATGTAGCAGCAGATTAAACAAAACGTCAGAATACCTTACTGCAGCTGCTGGAATCTGTACTGAAAGTAACAAATCCAGGAGATCACAGCTGGTTCCCTCCATCAGCTCTGATGAAGAGTCATCTAGACTTGAAGCATGAGCTGGCTCTCTCTCCATTGATGCTGTTTGACCCACTGTGAACTCCAGCATTTGTTGTTTTCAGCACAGATTCCAACATCAGCAATACTTTGTTCCGATATTTAAGATTTTACAGTGAGTGTAAAACAAATGGGCTGGTTGGAGAGGTGGGAGTGTACAAAGTGAGATTTGTTTGGAAAAAAGTAGCTGACTGGTTTGTAGAGTCATGACCAGCTGCAGATGACAGAGGCTATCTGCCTGTGAACAACTGTCCTGGTTGGGGGCGGCGGGGGGGGGGGGCGGGGGGGTGGCCTGAATAGCTTGTGGGTGAGAATGATGCCATAATTGTTGGAAGGGCAGGTGGTGTGTCAGTCTCTGCAGTGAAAATACCTGAAGTCTGAGGAATGCCAGTTATTTTCTCCTCCAGGTTGCTTTAAGCATTTGCTCTTAACCAGTTACCAAGAGGCTTTGTGGTTAGTGTTTCAGTTGCCCTGTGCCTCCTGTAAAGAAGTGACAGAACCTGGAAAAAAAGAGATTGAAGTCCTGGAGAGTAAAAGGATCATCTCAGCAATCACCTTGGACTGGAGCCATTGAATTCCTTTCCCAGTTGTTCCCTCTACCCATATCAACATTGTTTTTTTCTATCTGTATATGCCTTTGTATGTGTTCTGGGGGAGTTTTATAAGGGAGTTACAGTTTTAATAAGTAAAGGTAATTGAACATAAAATCTAGGAGCCAAAGTAGACAATTCAGCCCCTCGAGTTAAGAGTGTGGTGCTGGAAAAATACAGCAGGCCAGGCAGCATCTGAGGAGCAGGGGAATCGATGTTTTGGGCATAAGCCCCTCATGAGGAATCCGGATGAAGGGCTTTTGCCTGAAACGTTGATTCTTCTGTTCCTCAGATGCTCCCTGACCTGCTGTACTTTTCCAGTGCCACACTCTCGACTCTGACATCTAGCATCTGCAGCCCTCACTTTCTACTAATTCAGCCCCTCGAGCCTGTTTAAGATCATGGTTGATATCATCTCAGCCTTAATTCCATTTTCTGCCTGTTCTTCATAGCCCTTCAACCCATTAGTAATTAAAAATCTGTCTGTCTTCCCCTTAAACTTACTGAACGTGCTGGCATCCACCATACTTTGAGATGAGAGAACCCATTGGGAAAAGTAATTTCTCCTCATCTCCATTTTAAATCTGCCACCTCTTATCCTAAAACAATGACCTCTCATTCTAGATTACCCCACATGAGCGAACAGCCTTTCTGTGTCTACTTTGTCGATCCCCTTTAGCATCTTACAAACCTCAATTGTATTTCCTCTAATTCTTTGAAACTCCAGAGAGTGTCGGCCTAAACTGCCAATCTCTCTTTGTAAGACAAATCCTCCCCATCTCTAGAATCAATCAAGTGAATCCTCTGAACTGCCTCTGTTGTATCTGCATCCCCCCTCAAATAAGGGGATCAAAATTCTATGCAATATTCCAAGTAATGTCTTACAATGCAGCAACACATTTTTTCCATTCGTCCTCCTTATTACCTGTTGTACATATATACTAGTTTTCTGCAATTAAGACACCGAGATCCTAATGCACTAAAGCTCTCTGAGGTTTCTCTTCACTTTAATAATACATTTCCTTTCTATTCCTCCAACCAAAATGGATAACCTCAAACTTATTTATATTAAACTTCATCTGTCAAATTTTGGCCAATTTATTAAACCTATCTATATGCATTTGTAAATTTTTTACTTCTTCATTGCAATTTATTTTCTCATCTATTGTGTCATCTGTAAGTGTGGTTATAGAACTTTCTAACACAACATCCAAGTCATTAATATGAATTGTAAATAGTTGGACCCTGCGACAGAACCCTGTGGTATCTCACTTGCTACATTTTGCTGACCAGAAAACGACCCATTGTCCCAACTCTCTGTTTTCTGTTTTTAGCCAATCCTCTATCCAAACTAACAAACTCCCCTTAAAGTGATCTTACCCTATCTATTAACATTTTGTGGAGCACTTTCTCAAAAACCTTCTGGAAATGCAGATACACCACATCTACAGGGACACTACTACGCGTGTTGTTTGCTACGTCTTCAAAGAACTTCAACAAATTAGCGAAACATAATTTACCCTCCATAAAACTGCTGATTCTGATGGATTGTATCTTGACATTCAAAATGTTCTGTTATTACTTCCTTAATAATGAATTCTAACATTCCTGATTTCCCAACAGCACATGTTAAACTAACTGGTTTGTTGTTTCCTACTTTCTGTCTCCCTCCCTTTTTGAATTAAAGTGTTAAATTAGCATTTTTCTAATCCACTGGAAATTTTCCTGCACCCAGGGAGTTTTGAAATATTACAGTCATTGATCCACTATCACTGCTACCACTTCCTTTCAGACATAGTTTATAGTCCTTTACCTGTTATACAATCTATTTATTTGTAATAAATAGTATTTATTGTTAAATACAGAAATTATAGAATCCCTACATTGTGGAAACAGACTGTTCAGCCCATTACATCTACACTGATCTTTTATAGGGTGTCCACTCAAATCCACTTTATCCCTCTAACCCTGCATTTCCCATTGTTAATCTACCTTGCCTGTACATCCTCAGACACTACTGGCAATTTAACATGGTCAATCCACCTCACCTGCATACCTTTGGACTGTGGGAGGAAACCAGAGCAACTGGAGGAAACCCATGCAGACACAGAGAGAATATGCAAGCTTCACACAGACAGTCACCCGGTCCCTGGTGCTGTGAGGCAGCAGCAATAACCACTGAGCCACCATGCCACCCTGGTCTAGTCCATTTTTTTTGTTTACCTGGATCTAAACTGGTAAATTGGGAAAGCTTTGCATACATTGATAAAACCTTTAACAATTTGCATCAACTCTGGGAATGGGGGGGCTTGATTTCTCGCACACTACCCCAATGAGGCATGATAGTGGTCAGTGGGATATTGAGTCAGACAATAGGGAATTTATATAGAGGTCAAGGGGTAAAGTCAGATGATCAGATGGCTGATAGGGTGTTATGGTTGTGATGTTGTCCAGGTTTGAACTAGGTTTTAATCTGTCTCATCTTTCCTCTAGTTCAGAGTCAGAGACAGTTGCACACACCGTCAGAGAACAGGCTAATTGCCCATTGAAAGTTTACACATTCTAATCATTCCAAGATAAGTCCATAGTAGAAGAATTACACAGGATTCCAACATGCCTATTTCATCTCCAATGATCCAGAGGCTAATCCTCTGACAGTGCAGCTCTCTCATCATTGAACCTCTGAGAGTGCATGAGCCCTTCTTCAGGCTCATGCCCGAAACGCCGATTCTCCTGCTCCTTGGATGCTGCCCGACCTGCTGCGCCTTTCCAGCAACACATTTTCAGCTCTGATCTCCAGCATCTGCAGTCCTCACTTTCTCCTAGACCATCCAGGTTAGTCAAGCATCAAGAAACCTTCATTGAAAAATAAAAGTGGCTATGCTGAAATTAGCATTTTGATCAAGAGATACTGAAACTAGTCAGGTATAACGAAAGCCTCATCTCCTTTTAGAGTTACACCTTTTTTCACCTATTGACAATAAGAGACTTTGCCTACAGTTATCAAGCTTGGAAACAAGGAACTTGGACACTGGAATACACAGACCAACTACTTTTCAGGGAGCTACTATCGGCAGATCAGAGTGATACATTTGTTACTGGAATCAGATGGAGAAGATGTTCTCACAGACACTGATGAAGAAATGTCTGTTGATGAGTTTATTAAAAGGAAATATTAGAACACCAAGAACTGAAAAGAAACTGAAATATGTCTGACTGCTGAGGATACAGGACACCAGTTGTCTTAAGTTACATCACAAAGGCCCAATAGGGCTTTAAATGCTATTTTTATCATCTTCCTTTTTATCTGGACGCCAACCCTTTTCAACTTTATACCTGTCTGTATGTGTGCTTGATATCATGTTAATTATTTTTATTCCTAGTTAGCAGATAACAAAATAGTTTTTTCTTTCATTCACACAAATCTTGGAATTGCCTTCTTATTGTTGCTGGTGAATTAATTAACTACATTTTAATTAGAGAGAGGTGTAGCTTTGTCTTGAACAGAACGTGAGATTGTTTTGTGGCCAAGCGAGGAATTTGAAAGAAGAGCATCGATACAACCCTCCACACTTGGTTGGAATTTGGCCAAAAGTAGAACATTTTCCTTTGAAAATAATTGTCTCTTTCTCATGGAAACCACAGCACAGCAAGAAGCCATTTGGTCCACCTGGGCAGTGCTGAAGTTGGTTCTTCAAACTGATGTCTATCCTCCAGCTGAGGCTATGGTGCCTTTCTTAGTTTAAACTCTGATCCGTGACCCCACTGTCCAACAGGAGGAGAGTGGTGTTGGACTCTCCTGTCTGTGCTCCCTGGCAGATATGCCCTGATTAATGTGGACACTTAGAGTCATGGAGATCAGCAAATGACATAAATACTGACTAATCCTGCAGAGTCAGGTAGAGTCAGAGCTGGAGGTCCGTGCTGGAGTGTCCCAGCGATCACGAATTTTCAGAAATTTCAGAAATTCCTAGATATTGCCAATGAAGATTTGACAAGAGCGTGTTTCCTGTTTAAACTGTAAAACCACTGATAATCTTAATTTACATATGAGCATGGAAACCTTGGAGCAATTGTAGGCCATTTGACCCATCAAGTGTTCTACACAAATTGCACTGGATTGCCAAGTGAGACTTTCACAGTTGAAACTCCCAGAAGGCATAAAACATTTTTTTTTACATTGGATAGATTTTATCATAGATTTAATGAGAGTGTCTGACATGTGGGAGTAGGGTGCAGACTGAAATTCTGTAAATACTGCAGCTCTACTAATTACTACAAGTATGAGCATCCTAATTTCCTATTCCACAACCAACTCTTATTATTTTAAATTTGAAACATCTTCCTGGTTTTTAAGGCCTTCTTTGAGGGATGCCATCCCTCGTAAAATTTCAAAAGCAACTCTTTTCGGAATCTATGATCTTGATTGTGGAACCACACAGTGAGTTAATTATATTTTTTATCAGAATTGACAGGGACAATGATTAAATTGAATCTTGCTCAGTCTGTTTCCCAACAGTATTGCAAACACCCAGCCCTATAACCCCATTTAATGTCAGTCCAACCAGGTCATTCTCAGGCAGATCTGCAAACTGCAGGAGCATCAGCTGCGATATCAACTAATTCCAAATAACTGCGATCTGTTCAGTGGTTACAGAGTCCAACCTCACTGCCTGTGCCATCCACTCCACAATGAAACAGGTGCTTATTATTAATTAGCCTGATTAAGCATACCTACCCTGCTTGCCCAACAATCTCCAGGCAAACAGCTACCCTAGTCCCTGGAGATGATCAGTGCTCTGTAAATACTGAGGTTTGGGACATAAACAGCACTTTAGCAGCAGATGGTTTGCAATGTTCTGTTGACATCACCCTGATTACTGGAATTTTGTAACTTGCTTGATCCCTCTGGGAGATGGTGAAGTACTTGATCCCTTCTACAGTTATTTACCTCCTAATTGAAAATGCTGGTTCCCAGACGTGGAATAATACCTCTGCTCAAAGCCGTGGCCCCCGCATTGCTGATAAACAGGTAATTGATTTTGGGAATTCAGGTTAAATGTGACACATTGTGCTAAATGAAAATGATTGCACATTATTTTTACACTCGTGTCTGGTAAAATTCACTTACAGCCTGGATATTTACAAGTAATTATTGCCAGCAGTTATGTGATTCAACAAAAAAAAAATGCTTCAACAACTTCCAGTCTGGACAGTTTTAAAATCTGGCACCATGGTTATTTTGGGTTACAACAGCTGAAAAAAGAACTTGATAAAATTGTCATAATGCGTTATTCTTGACACTGGCAGTGCTATTGATCTGCCACTTCGTCAGCTTTTGCCTTCAGCTTTGTATCCAATGAGGCAATACTTATGTTGTTTCCTGTTGCATGAGGACTGGACACAAGTGATGTAATACTGAAAGACTCAATAGATACTTAATATTATTCCTGGTATATACACATATTACAGTCACAGGCATTTCAGTATCTGTACTCATACTGAGATATTCAGTTATAAACTGTGACACGCTTCCATCAGTATGTCATACTTCAAATTGACCAAATTAAGATGGAGACTGAAACCTTTATCCCATTGGGTTACATGCTATGATGTGGTGATAATATCATAAGGATGTATCTTGATGGTATATTGCATACTAACTGTGAGACATGACAACTATAACAATTGGCTCTTCTTAATCATTATTTACAAAGGCAATGTAATTACCTCTTGCCCTTCATTATCAGGCTGTGATTTTTACTGGAAAGGCTAGCAATTATTGCCCATTTCTTGTTGTCTTGAAAAAATATTGTTGGCCTTTTGAACCACTTTTCTTTTATTTCAAAAATATACTTTATTCATAAAAAATCTTTGTATCTATAGTCACAAATGCAGTTTGGTTCTATACAGTAGCATATCAAGGAAACAAGCAAACACTGGAGTTTGGCTCTATCCAAACAAACCAAAGACCTCTCCTACACATACCAGACTTTATTTACATGCATTTGAGGCATCAGGAGGGTCTGAAAACTGAACAGACCCCCATTCCAGGTTGGTAGGTTTGATACAATTGATCATATTAAAAGCCCACTTCACCAGAGAGCTACATTTCGGGCACATTGTGAGAATGTATATTAGAGCATAAATAATAGGTGCAGGCATCAGTTGTAAATCCTGTTTCAAACTGCTCTAATCTTGGGCACGAATCTTCACTTTCCAGCTCATTCCTCAAGCCTTATTTTTGGATTGGAGCACATAAAGTCCAAATTAGGTGATGGTGAGGTTAGTGAGCCAGTTGAAACTTTCTTACAAGTCAATAGCTTCGCATTCATGTTTGAACATACCTGATTTTTATTTTGATGTTTTTAAAGCTTTATTCAAAGACTTGTTCTCTCAATCGTGAGTCCAATAACATAACCAGTACAATATTGTATTTTAACACAAATATGGATAGCAAAATAAAATGTTGATCATTAGTTGAAACTACTCATCGTCTGAATTGACATCACAACAGCCACTGCGCGCCAAACTAAATTCAATGCTACCTATCCCTACATCAAAGCATTAAGTGTCAACCTCACCGCCTCTCCTGTAGTCAAGGTGTTAAGGTAACTGGTCTAGTTAAACTTCTGTATCAATGATATTGATACCAGGGGACTCGGTGATGAGAAGCCATGGAAAATCAAAGGAAAATTTCTGGGCATTCTTTTTTTGCTGGGAATGGTTAACACCTGCATTCAACCGTTACAGATGTTGACTAATGCTATCCAGCCTGAGCTTATTGTTGATGAACTAAATAAAACTAAGTGGTCATCTCTGAGAAACACTTATTATGATGTCTTGAGAGTGTGATTATAAGCCTCCAACAGTCACAACCATCTGCTTTGACTTTGATATGACTCTAGCCTCTGCTGGATCTCTGTTTGACTGTCATTAACTCAATTTGGGATAAATGTTGCACTGATGGTGAGTTAGGAAATAAGCCTATTTTCGAAAACAAAGTAGAAAGCCTAAGAAATTGCTGCAGAAGTAGAATGTTCTCTTTATGATGTGCTCAACTGGACCAATCCACACCTAACTGAATCACATTTCCTCCCCATTCAGCCCCACTTCCCCTCAGTTTAACCCCATGTCTCTCCAGCTCAACCCCATCTCTCCCCAACTGAGCCCAATCCTCCATTACCAGAACCCCACCCCATAAACAACACCTTTATATCAACCAACCCCCAAATCAACCCCCATCTAGCAAGCAATACTAGCCTCATCCAACAGTACTTTCTGAACCCATGATATCTATTACATAGAAAGGCAAAGGTGGAATATATGTAGAAACATCACTACCTCCAAGTTCCCATCTGAGGCAGTACCTACCTGACTTTGAATGATATCACCATTCCTTCACTGTTGCTGAGTCAAAATCCTGGAAATCCTTTCCTGACAGCACTGGGGTGTGCCTGCAACCCATGGACTGCAGCAGTTAATGAAGACGGCTCACCCTCATGTTCTAAAAGGCCATTGAGGATGGGAAATATATACTGGCCTAGGCAGTGATGCCCACATCCTGTAAATTAATAAATAGAAACTTGGCCCATTTACCCCAATCAATAAATGAACAGGTCATTTGTCATTCCATCGTTTAAGGGTGTTTAAGGGATATTTATGTGTAAAGTAGCTGCTGCATTAACCTTTAGACCAGACTCTGTTTCTCAAAAACTACACTTTTGGTATTAAAATTAATTGTAATACCCTAATGTTGTCATTGCTGTTTTCCATTTCTAATAATATACAATACTTGTATTTCCACGGCACTTCTCACTGTGTGTAATTGTTTGAAATGTTGTGGCCATTGTTAAGTTGTTCAATGTAATTCTTCATCAGTTTTCTTTCTAACAATGGTAGCAGGAGCCATGGAAACAAAGATTCCACTAAGTCTGATGCATTGATATAAAAGGCACCTGCAGTTTCATGGTCATCTGCAGTTCGACCCATTAAATATTACCTTGAAATTCTTAGGGCCACAAAGGCTACTCAGAAAAGGCTGACCCAGATACACACACACGCACACTGGGCCATCAGGTCACACTTTCAGCTTCAACCTCACAGAGTGCCATAGTGTATAGTCTCTGAAGTTAAAATGAAAGCAAAGTTTATTGTTTTAATGATGGTAATACACTGTCAGAATCACTGACAGATTAATATTTCGCCTTAATCCTAATAGGTTTTTCTTAAACCATTCATCTATCTTTCCAGGTTTTGATCTTCTCAGCATTTTTTTAATTCTCTCATGGGATGCGGGCATCATCAGCAAGGCCAGTATTTGATGCCCACCCCTAATTCCCCTTAAACTGATTAGCTTGCTAAATCATTCCAGGGGGTTGTTATGAGGCAAGCACATTACAGAGCTCTGGAGACCAAGAAAGGATGTGAGGTTTCTTTCCCTAAAGAGCATCAGTGAACCAGTTGGGATTTTCGACAGTCGTTGATAATTTCATCGTTACTGTGACCAGCTTTACATTCTAGATTTAGTTATTGAATTCAAATTCCACCATCTTCCACTGAAATTGAATCCATGTCCCCAGCACATTGGTAATCTCAGGGATTATTAGTTCCCAAGGACCTTTCACCATTCACTCAATTTGCTTGCAGCAGCAAGTATTCAAATCCAATTGAATAGTTTCAGCAGCAGAATCCATTCAGCCCAACAAATAGCAACAGCACTTAAATTGCTTAAGCTCTGCAAAACCTCAGAATATGCACTAATTGAAGTGTACCTTATCTAAAATGCCTGTATCCCTGCCTTGCACTAAATTCCACTCAACCATCACAACGTTCCTCACTGAGTAACATTAGCACCAGATCCTGAACAATACTCAATTTAAAACTCACACCTTCATTCCCCCATTACCCAGCACTGATCCACTTTATCTTAGATTCTTCCTAAGCTCTCTTCCATGCCTTTCAATCTTCAGACAGTGGGCTTCAGAGGGAATTTTCAAAGTAGGAAGTTTCAATGAAATTGTTTGGTCTCCTATGATGGTGAAGGGGAAACATAAACAAGCTACCAGTGTCAGGAGAGCAAAGGGAGGAAATTGAGGAAATTAGTGAGGCAAGGAATGGTTCGAATTAAGGATTTGGTGTACTTGAATATACGTATTCTGATGGGCAATTATGATTTAGTGCACGATGAAATAAAGGCAGCAGACTTATATGCCTGGAGTTACTAAGTGATAAAGCCATTAGAAGAGTGTTACAAAACTTATAAATAATAGAAGTATGGATATTTTATATTGGCTTTATGTTGACAGGGAAAGCGCAGACTGAGCAAATAATGTCAGGGCAGAAAGTTGTGATTGTAACAAGCTCAGTCAGGTGGACCTCATACAATATGAGTTCCCTGATTGAGGCTGCTAACCTGGTCCAATCAGGGAGACCTGGCTGACAGACATAAACAGGAATGTCAGAGGTTCTGTTCACTTTGTAGCTGGCTCCGAGGAAGCCAGACCAGTGTCGAGTAAATTGCATTTGCAAATAAAACATGACTTGGTGACAGGATACCAGGCTCTGTGGAATTATTTCAGCAATTTTGGCCTTGGAATGTTTGAAGTTAAATCAGACATTGTACTTATGTAACATTTCATTTCCTCCCTGTGACAAGTACATTGATTCAACGACATTTATCCAACATCTAGTGGTTTATAAATTTGTATTTGTCCTTTACATTCTCAGCAGCTGAATAGTTGGGCTGAGTCAACAATTCCCATTGGTGTGACTCTTGTAAGGACAGTAGTCTCACAGAGCACATGTGAGTTGGACAGCCTTAGACATGCAGATGGTTACTTCAAAGCACAGGATAGACCCTATCTAAGCAGAATACCATATAAACAACAGCACCACCTCACTTAAATGCACCATAACTAACTCAAACTGTGTTGCAGTCTTACATTATTAAGGTGTGTCCTCAAAGAAAATACTTGACCCTGGCTGCATTGTGAAGAGGATAATTTGATTTTATACTGGTGTATTCTCGAGCAGGAGTTCCAGAGATGGAAGAAAAAAATGTTGATTGCCATAGTCACAGAGCCTTAGATTGAGCAACTTCAATTATTCTAGGAGAAAGTGAGGACTGCAGATGCTGGAGATCAGAGCTGAAAATGTGTTGCTGGAAAAGCGCAGCAGGTCAGGCAGCATCCAAGGAGCAGGGGAATCACCGTTTCGGGCATGAGTCCTTCTTCAGGAATGAGGCAAGTGTGCCAAGCAGGCTAAGATAAAAGGTAGGGAGGAGGGACTTGGGGGAGGGGTGTTGGAAATGCAATAACTTCAATTATTGCCAGAGAGAGGCCAGAAAGGCAACTAAGAAATTGTTTTGGATTCCAAAGATCTTAATGAAGAAAATGTTTGCAGCAGGTTTGACGAAAGAAGTACTCCACTCAGGCAGGCAACTGCACTGTAAAGGTGGCAGATTCCCAGTTTTTTGGAATGGTGTACACAGCCACTTGGGACCAAGCTGAATCCATCACAGTTATATTTGAGGTGAAAGCTGCAAGTGACAACTCAAGAAGAGTTGAGAACTTTCCTTGGTTTGAGCTGGTACATGAGTTCTTTGATATCTCACATGTCAGAACATACAGCAAACCTACAAAAGCTGACGAGAGCTAATGTTCAATCCCAACGCTCAGAGCCACAAGATGAATTTCAAAGAACTCAGTGAAGCAGTATGGAAGGAGACAAGTCTGTCATGCTATAACACTGAGCAAGCATGTCAAATTGCTGCCTGAGTTGTTGAAAGGAAACCTGTCCATGTAAATAGAAACCTGTCACTCTACAAATCAATGTCTCTACTAAACAACTGGGAAAATCCATGGTTCAAGAGGGAAAACCCCATTCATCCACCCAGAATTCCAACATCAGCTGAGACCAGATGTACAACATAGAAAATGATATTTTGGCTGTTTTTTTAAATTTATTTCATTCATGCAGTGAGGACATCACCAGCTAGACCAGCGTTTATTGTCCATCCCTAATTGCCCAAAGGGCAGTTAAGAGTCAACCACATTACTGTGGAGCTGAAGTTACATGTAGTCTAGACCAGGTAAGGATGTCAGTTTCCTTCCTTAAAGAACCAGATGGGTTTTTACTTTACAAACAGCAATGAATTTGTGGTCATTGTTAGATTCCTAATTCTAGATTTATTGTTACTGAAATCAATTTTCATAATCTGCTATCACAGGATTTGAACCAGGGTCTGCAGAACATTATCTGCATTAATAGTCTAGCAATTATACCACTAGGCTATCACCTCCCCTAAGCTTTGAGTGGGTGTACGAAAATCCATACTACATTTTTGTGTGGGAGAAAGTTCATAGTGGAGAGTGATCATTGTCAATAAGCAGATCTACAAGAATAATCTATGTTAAGCACCAGCAAGATGACAGATATAATCTTAGAGCTTCAGAGTTTCAATTTTACTCTGAAATGTAGGCCAGGAAGAGAATTGATGCTGTCAGATACTTTATACTGAATATCACAATAGGAGAAATACAAGATAATTATATAGATAGTATAAAGATCCATCACCTAATGAACATAACCTAATGAAATGGAATCAAAGTAGAATTGAGACCAGCTCGGATGAAGAGTTAGAGATACTCTCTCAGCAAGTGATCCAGGAATAACCTGATAAGTTGCAGAAAGCACAACCAGCAAGACAGCAGCAATGGGTTATCAGAGACAGTATCTCACTGGAAAGTGATGTTCTGCTAGCCAAATCCAGAATAATCACATCCGAATCAAGGTGGCAGAGTTTCTCCAGAAGATTCATGCAAACCACTTGGAAATGAAGAACTGTAAACTCAGAGCCAAATCAGCCGGATAATGGATAGGCATCAACAAAGATAGATTAGAGTGGTGCTGGAAAAGCACAGCAGGTCAGGCAGCATCCGAGGAGCAGGAAAATTGACGTTTCGGGCAAAAGCCCTTCATCAGGAACATTAACAAAGATATCTAAAGAATGGTGTCTATATGAAGTACATGCCAGAAATATACGGCGGAAAAAGGAAATGATAATTCGTGAAGTAAGACCCAACTTGCAGTAGCCAATTTAATCAAGAACAGCATTTCATATTTGTGGATTGGGCACTACCACTCAGAAGTTCCTATTTATCCAAAAAATGAAAGATTTGAGGGTTATAACAACCCATCTTTGCAGTACAAGTTTTGTTTGCCAAGCAAAGGTTTCTTGAAAGAATAGCATGTGAAAATGGAACCTTGTTCACCTCCAGACAATTTAAAGGATTTGCTGAACAGTATGGATTCAGTGTTACCATCTCAATACTGTATTATCCAAGAGGATGCATGTTAATAAAATGACACGTCAGACAGTCATGAAATACTGAGAGGCAAAGGATCAAACCTTGTCATTCTGATATATATCTCCCAAGGCTGACAAGAAATTGCCTGCAGAGCTATTGAATGAAAAAAAGACAACACTACCAAGGAAGTTCTTCCTCCAAATGAAAGGAGGAAGTAAGACAACTACTCCCTGATATATAGGTCATCTCTTTTAATCACTTCCAAATCCTGCCTGAGTTGTTGAAAGGACCAACTGTACATGTACGGGATCCAATCATTGAAACCTGGATCCCAGCAAAAGCTCCTTGGGAAGCTGAGATCATGGTCACATATCTTATTTGTTTACTGGTTTCAGTCTTAATGAGAAGAAACAAATTGAACTTACATCTGAGTTGGGAAAGCAGAAAAGATCATCAATACCACCAGTAACATCACTTGCATCACCAGAAAGCCATGAAATATCAACAACAGCATTAGCAAGTGACACACAATATTGGTGCATCAAGTATCACTCCAACAGCACTAGGAGCAACAGTCAGACCATAGCCCATGCAGCATGCCAGCTCACCACTGAGAGCACTAGATGCCAAATGGGGCTGGGGGTGGGGTGGGGGTAAACATCAGATCACCAAAACATGTTGTGGATAAATTTTTGAAAAAAGGAAACATTCTAAGACTCTTGAGGTCTTTGGTTTATTTAGAAAAGTCAATTGTCAGTCTTTTTAATTGTTATCTTTAAAAAATTAACCATTAGAACAGTCATGCTGTTTTGGAGGCATATTTTAAAGAAATAAATGGTGTATTATTAAATATTCCAGTAAGAGTAAGAAAACAATTGATCGTCCAGGGCGTTCCATTTATTGCACCAGAAGACACAACATCCCCCCCAGGATTTATTGTTTAAACCCCCCTCTTAGTTCTCATTCAAGTGATGCCTCTCAGTGACATCATCCAAGCACATAGAGAATAGGGGTCCTGAGGGAGAGAATGTGAGATAGGGGCTTTCATTGGTAACCAGCAACACTACTCGAGGGAAACGAGCCAACTATACAAAGAGCTAAGCTGGTATATGTACAGCAAGCTAATAAAAGTTACATGAATTATGTAAGTAATGTTTTAGTGGGTTAAGGCACTGAATGTTTGGGTTATTTTAAAGTAAATATTATACATTTGTTGGGAGCTGTACAAACCGCTGGTTGTAAGAGTACATGTACAGTATAGGTTTCCTACAAAATCTGATATACCAATAGTACAGAAGACCATAGAATGTTTCTATTAAGGGCACAATTGATAATCAGGTTTCATGATTCTTAGTGTGTTGTTTAGTGAATGTGAACTAGCTACTCTGAAAATGTGTGTATTTGCTTTGCCTTAAAATTATTTGAACATCAGATTCAACTTGCTTAAATTTACTTTGAATACAATCACACTACAAGCCCATGCGTATTTCACTCGGTGATTTGTCTATTTTTTGTCCAATGAACTTTCTCATTTCGGTCTCAAATTCCCTTCAGGGACTGGGATTCTCCTCTTGTTGGTGTCTGATCAATCATTTCAACAAACTCCTGCCATTATACCTCAATGATACATTTGTTGGCACTCATAATGTTTATATAACAGCACACAGAGCAACTGGTTTTGGATTAAAAACAGTGAGTGACTGAGATAGAGAGAGAAAGAGGGAGGGAGAGAAAAGGATCTCAGCTCCAATCTCTGGCCAGAATATGCCCATACCTTGCGTGGGATTCTGATGGATTCTAACACACATGCCCATTATCTGTTTGCTCAGAGAAAGATAGTTTGAGAATCCCTACCCCTTCCTTTGAGATAGATGAAAAATGATGGGGATTTTCACCAGATCTAGTAGGGAGAAGGGTGGACATTGGTAATACAGTGCTACAGAGACATTCCCCATGTTCAGGCCACCCTGACACTTGCTACTACTTGCAAAATATTTTGTCTTATCTCATTGACTACACTTGATGGCACTGAGAGGAATGTGATCATTAATTGTGTTCTTTCTATGCAATGTGCCACTGATTAAAGAATGGAATGAGGCCATTCAGCCCAATGAGCCAGTTCTTTTAGTGTTGTGGTTTCATCACAATTAATATCCTTTTGAAAATTTCAATTCATCCCCAACTAAATTTTAAGTAGGTGATGGGGGGAGAAGTGGGGGTGAAGGGAGAGTGGAGGGGGAAAGGTCTTTGAGCGATTCATCTCTCCACTCCTTTTTATGTGAAAATCTGCTTTCATAACATCACACTGAGTGGCCTGGCTCTAATCTTAAGATTCTGTCAACTAGATCTAGACTTGCCATCAGAGGAAATAGTTTCTCTTTATCGACTCCATTGAATCCTTTAATCATCTTAAACACTTTGATTAAATCACCCCCTTAATCCTCTTTACTCGAGGGACTGCTTGTCTCTGCATCTTGTCTTCATAGTTTAACCCTTCTAGCCCATCTGTCAGCTAATCCAGGTATCAACTGACACAGACGACGGACATTTTCCCTGCAAATCACCCGCCAGAGGTCCATATGTATACCCACAGAAGGTATGGATATTTCCACAATAGGGAATGGAATCTGCCACACACAGAGATCCTTGTAAATAATACATCAACACTAATGAAAGTAGTAATTGAACCACATACAAGTCTATATCACACAGCTCTGTAACAAGAGCCCACAGGAAGGGTCACTGAGAGGTTAACTTTTCGAGGGTGAAAATGAAATGCTGTCAGTTTGGGAGACGGTCAGTCCCTTGCAATAGGAGTAAGGCTGAATAAGTTGTTTGCATTTCCGACTATTTCAGTTCAAGGCTTGATTCACTGTTCACGGGATTTCTCAAACTTTCCCAGAACTCACTTAAGTTCCACCTGAAGCTCTGAAAGGAGCAGTATGACCGACTGGCGTCTTGCTTCTTAAAATCATAGAATGATACAGCACAGAATGCGCTGGAGGCAATGAGCCCATTGTGGCAATGCTAATTCTTTCCAAAAGCTATCTGATTAATTCCACTCGACTGTTCTTCCCAAACAAACATGCATTTCATTTTTTTCCCATTTTTAAGTGTTTATACAATTCTCTTTTGAAAGTTGTTATTGAATATGCTTCCACCGCCCTTTCAATCAGCGCATTCCAGATCACAAAAACTTGCTGCATTTAAATATTCGCCTCTTCCCCACCCCCAATTCTGCTCTAATTCTTTCCACAATTATCTTCAATCTGTATCTTCTGGTTATTGACACTTTTGTAAGTGCAGTTTTTCCTCATTTTATTTTTCTTTCACCATTTGAATGCCTTTAAAAAAGACACTGAATAATTGAAATTTTTAGCAAGGAAATTTAAAGCAACCATTCCTCTTGTAACCATAACATAGGATTTCAGAAAATGGAATGGCACTTTTAGGTTATCTCCATTCCATCTCTTACAGAAGTGTAAGTATATTTTTCACCATCAACAAATTATGAATAGTTGAATAATTTTATTGGTAACTGGAATTAATTCACGTAGATTCTCACACACATTTTAAACATCCTGAGATTGAGTCAACCCGACAGTAACCTCGAAGAAATGACAAGTATTTGATTCTTTCGCTTTCCTCCTTTACTGAAAGTGGTGAGGTGACATCCTATCACCCCTTGTGCCCTGTTGTATAAGCTTCAGTTTGCAGAGCACACTCAGAGCTCGTAGCCCAATGACAGGAGTCTACACCCATTCTCAATCTACATAATCACCTGTCACAGACTGTCAAACCAATCACTGACTTCTTCCACCCCATTTCAGTAAAATTATCAAAACACCAGAAGAAACCTCTTTCTCTGTGATGGGAAAAATATTAAGGCTGAGAGTTTAAAATTCGCCCTTCTGTGAAATAACAAGCAAATTACACCTGGAATGACCCCGGCATCAGGGTAATGGTTCCTGTATCATCAGGGAAAAAAATACTATTACATGCTTCTCTGTACTTTGAATAAACATTATTAAATGAAGGATTCACACAAAATCTTTCCTTAGTCTGTCTTGTTTCAACAGTAATGGCTTCAGATTCTGAGGTCTGTGAGCATATGTGCTCATCCTATTGTTTTAATGACTTGCTGATCATATGTCACACCAGCAACATTATGCATCATTGGTGAAGTTCTCTCCCTTCCATACATCAGGTCGTGTTATCTTACATCGTTATATTTTAATTAATGCTAATGATAAACCTTAAAAATAGATTAATATCTGATGGAGAAAAAAATTGCAGAACTTATGGGAACGACCAGGATAACTGCTTCAAAGAGCCAGCAGAGATATGATGGACCAAATGGCCTACTTCAATGCTGTAAGATTCTCTGTTATTTCTGTTGGTGGAAACACACATCAGAAATCCGGAAAGACTTATTAAACACAATGCGTTTAGATCATACAAATACTTTAGATTATAGTCAATTTGACCAAATCTAGCCCGTGAATGACCAGGAACTTCCAATTCATTTCGACACTATTCGTGGTTAGCACAAGAACTAGCTAGTGCAAAAGTTCCTCAGCTTGCTCCATCACTCTAACCATTGCACTGCAGCTTAGATAGTAACATGGTACATCACTGCTATCTGCTGGTTGCAGAATGCAATGGATACAGAACTTGGTCAGATTTAATAAGAGTAATTACTCTGGTTTACCTCAAACCTGTGTCAACATTTTTGCATTTATTGCATCAATTAAATATACCTGGTTTTAGATTTCACATGGTGCCCCAAAGAAATCAGTAATAGCATGCCTCAACATTGTTCACCTTGAAGGATGAAGTCCAGACATGGGCATGGTTTAGGAAATTGCAGTTTATTGACATTAACAAGGCAGTCAGAAAGCCAGAATAATTCAAAATGCACATATTACACACCAGACCAAACCACCCACCCACCCCCTGCAAAATATCCAGAAGATAGTCTAGACCCTAACTTTTCTTATTTTAAAGGTCAATGTAAAGTGCTGCATTCCAGATGCAATTTGATGGATCAAACTACCAGATTTGAAGCAAAATACACTTTATTCATCCACTATAGTTAAAATACAACAAAAAAAGAAGGAAGTGGAATAACTTAACAGGATAATGGACACAGTAACTATTATTAACTAACTGTTCCAATATAGTAACATCCCATAAATACAATCTTAGCAAATGCAAATTCAGGAAATAGATTGTCTCACATGCAATGCCTATAGCAGACAGAGAACCCCAGCCCTTGGCTGAATCTGAAAGAAGGATAAAAAATAGCTTCCACTCCTTCAAAGCCTAAAGAGCAACTGCCGAAAGCTAAACTAAAAATCCTGGTACTGTGGGAATTTGTCCACACCCATTCAGGCTGCTTCTATTGTTCTAAATTTTTAATAAAAACCAAAGCCTTCAACCTGCTTACTCTAGTGGTGCTGGTAGACCTCACGTCACCTCTGACTTAAAACCTCTCTTCAATCCAAAAACAGGACTAATTAACCTCTTAAAGCCACAGCAACTCAGATGCCAATAGGCTCAGGAATGATTGTCAGACTGTAGAGCAGAGATTAGAGTAATGCTGGAAAAGCACACCAGGTCAAGCAGCATCCGAGGAGGAGGAAAATCGACATTTCAGGCAAAAGCCCTTCGATTTTCCTGCTCCTCGGATGCTGCCTGGACCTGCTGTGCTTTTCCACCACTACTCTAATCTTGACTCTAATCTCCAGCATCTACAGTATCCTCTTCCACACAGACTGTAGAGCAGACAAAGTAAGAGCAATAAATGCAATTGGTTGAACTGTTTCTCTGTGCAACAGCAAGAAGAAATGAAACAGAAACAGTGGAGGTGGATTCCATCATCCATCACACTCTCAAATAAGGAATGTTTTTTGTACATTTTAAAGGTATGATTCTTTACATAAAATATAAAATATTTAGTAACACACGAATTGTAAAGTTCTCCACAACTGAAGTGCAGTCATTGCTGCAAAGTAGGAAACATGGCAGTGAATTTAACCACAGCAATTTCCTACAAACAGCGATGAAATAAGTGATACCACATTCTGTTTTCATGGCAGTGGTTGGGGAATAAATGTTGACCCCAAGACATTGGGGCCTGAGCTTGTTTTTGCTTCTTTACAAAGCAATGTGACTATCCACTTACAGGTGAAGCCTCAGTTTGACTTTTCCACTGAAACATGGCAACAGAACAAGGCAGTATCCCAACTCTACCGACATTCTGATAGTTCACCGACACATTAGCTCTGACCCTCTGACGATGTACCAGTCTCTCAATACTGTCCCTCTGACATCGTTTGATGTGATGTGTTTTAACGGCTGCTACATATTAAAGCAAAAGCACTCACAGAACATAGATGTCACAGACAATGGCAAGACAGCCAGTAAACTATGTTCAAAGTCATTTCTCCAAACATCTCCATTTTCATTAAAATCAAACAAAAATACTAGCATGCACTATCATTTGTAACTACACGATATCTACATTGCCCAATACCAATGGTCAAGAAAGGAAATCAACATTAACAAAACAGTGCATCTCTTCTGTCAATTCCTTTTCTGTTAGTCTCTACACATGCATTGCAAACTTCCTCTTTAAATCATGCCCATTTTCTAATGATATTCATGCGTGTTGTTGTTGGCTGACTGTATGCTGATTTGTAGGACAATTCTTTAGGGGTGTGGTATGTGTGGCAAGTGCTGTTGTAACTTGTTACCGATCCATTCATATTGCTGGGGAATGGTGGACCTCTGGCACTCATGGTCAATTTGCAGTCTGGGAAGATGTAATCTCACCATCTGCACAATTAGCTCACTGCAGTGAGGGAACAGCTTCTCTAGTTGTACATATCTGCTTCTTGTTGCAATGTCATATTTACTCACACAAGTTCACCACATACAACGAGGGTGACAATTGCTCAGCACGGGTCCCAAGTTGTCACATATACTGAGACATGTTGAGAGCGTTGAATGTTTCTGCTCTAAATGGCTTGCCAATATTCAGCTTTGGCAATGATCTGACAATTTAATCAAAGTGCAAATTTAGCTTTCTGTCATTCCTCCTCAAGTTTGTCACTCACACCTGTTACTACCCCAGTTTTAGTATTTATTTTTTAGTATTGTTAAGACTAATTTGCATGCAAAGTGGCATTCGTCATTGGACTGTTTTGAATTTGTTCATTTACTATATGATCACTTTCGTGATTTTTACTGCCAGCTAATTCTTCACTGTTGACTAGATATAGTGAGCAGGTGATATGCGGTTTTCTTGATCATTTTTGAAGCAACTGAATTCTTCATTTGCAAATTGAGGGCCATTTTCACTCATCATAATATCAGAAATATTATAGCAAATGTAGTGTGCTTTCAGGCATTCTACCAACTTATCAGTAGTCATTGACTTTAGCAGGTCTAACTCTCAATAGTCAGAATTGTAGTCAAGATTAGATTCCCTACTGTGTGGAAACAGGCCCTTCGGCCCAACAAGTCCACACCGACCCTCCAAAGAGTAACCCATCCAGACCCATTTCCCTCTGACAAATGCACCTAATACTATGGGCAATTTAGCACTGCCAATTCACCTGACCTGTACATCTTTGGACTGTGGGAGGAAACCCACACAGACACAGGGAGAATGTCACAGACAGTCACCCAAAGCTGGAATTGAACCCGAGACCCTGGCACTGTGAGGCAGCAGTGCTAACCACTGAGCCATCGTGCTGCCTGAACAATGACAAGATGATCAGTTCCTGTGAAAGTGAAGAGGTCTGAGTACTTTAACCTTCATCCATGGTCTATCTGTGCTGTCATGCATCATAAGCAACTTTTTAGCTGATTGGATTGGTAGTTATTGCAAGCACTGCACCAGCAGGCATCGTCCCTAATCACATGGCTCATATTTAGCCAGTGGAGAGCACTTCCCTTCCCTTCCTCAAGCTAAACAGAATTTCTTAATGGTGTTTGTGGATGCACTTCAGTAACTCTTTTCTCATCTCCTTAGAGATGATGACTCAGGTTCCTTTGTACAAGACACTATTTTGGGTTGTCACCTAGTTTCTGTATGTTCAACACAGAGGTGTTGGTGTATACTTTAGACCATCTTTTCATCCCTGCTTATGCAACACTCAGAGAGTTGCATTGTTTTACATCATTTACTGATCTGAATGAGACACATGTCTTTCAGATTCGATGTTTCTGCTGGGTCAATGACTTCCACAGCATGTTGACTGTTGTCTGTCATTGAATCTGAAAAGATTTCGATCAGTGTTCTCACATCCTCAATTTCCTTCATAGGAAATGTGCTCTCAACAGTAAGCCAACAATATCTATCAGCTCCCCTCGTTTGGAAATTATGTCCAGGCTATATCTCTGCAAATGGAATCATGTTCTTCACAGACACCTTCGAGAAATTAAAAGGGAAGATGATTTGAAGTGGGTTGAGGTCAGATTATGCTGTCACTTTGTCTTTCCCAAACAGCATTAATGAAAATACTCACAAGCAAAGACAGTAGCCAGGCACTCGTCCTCATTCTGAGCATATCATTGTCCAGTTTGCATTAATACCCTGAATTCAAAAGTAACTGATTGCCCTAGCCACATAAATGTTGCTCCAAGTCCTTTATGACTGACAAAATCACTCTACAAAGATTACTGGATCATTGATACTGTAATAGCTCAGCACTGGCATTGTCATTGCTATTTGGTTTGATTCTAGTGAAAGTTACTTCTTGGTCTGTGCCCAAACGCCATTAAACATCTTTAACAGTAGGCTCACACAGAGATTTACACTCTGATGACAGCTCAGGCAATAACTCTGGTAAATAGTTTGTGAATCCAACAAATCATTTCAATGCTCTCACAACTGCTGGTTGCTGCATTTGATACAACTCTCACCTTGTTACTGTACAGGTGAAGTCTTTTTGCTGTCAGTACATGATCAATGTACTTGACTCTGACATTTTCAAATGCATCTTATTCTGTTTCAGCATTAGGATCCTCTTGTGAACTCTATTTAACAGTTGCACTGGATTCTGATTGAGGTTTGTAGGGCTCCTTCCATTATATTTCCACATACATAGACATTATTCATAACAGTTTCTGTTATGGGAAAATCATTGACTATCTCATGCCATCTGTGTTGATAGTCTTCTGGAGTAGTTGAAATGCCAAATAGAATGTGCAACCATTTGTATTACCCATTGGCATCCAAAATGTTGTACTGCTGCTTTCATCCAGATTCACTTGCCAGTAATCAACCTTTAGAAGGCCCTCAAAGAAGGTTGTAGCAAATATTCTTCAACAGTTGGACATGAAATAATGTCTTAAAAACCTTACTGAGATCCTGTGGATCCTCTGGATCTATGCTTACTCTCAGATTTTCAGTGTTTTTCACTGTTACAATCTGTTCTTCCTGCTTGTCGGAGCTGTAACTTCCTGACTTCCTTGATTCCTTCATTCCTCTTCTTTCCAGAGTTTTTTCCCTTGTCTTTCAGGCTGTTCTTGAGGAGAGCCGGAACTTTGTAGATACTTAGTTGATCTTACACACTCATCTACTTGGAATGACACTCAACAAGAAGACTTCCAAGACCTGTAAAAACAATTTTGTCATCTCTCAAGATCTGGTCAGCATTCAATGGCTTAGTTGCCTGCAAAGCACTGCAAATATCTTCTGGCACATGTTACCAGTCCATGCTTTAGACTTGCTTTGCTGAGCTGGTTGGTTGTGTGGATTTGTTTAATGTCTACTACCTAGAGGCCAGATCTTTATTCTTCCTATTTTCTTGGGCTCTCAACTTCTTTTATCCTCCTGGATAGGTATCATTACATCAAATAGAAACGTACCTCTAAGGGCTTCATTTTTGACTGGCATTGCACATACCATCAAAACTCATGATGATACAGGAAGCATCGGGTTTGTCTGATACTTCACATTGGCCTAATGCTGTCCTTCTGTAGTCACAAAGACATGATGATGTTAACCTGTCGTATGGTGTAGAGTGATTCATTGGAGTTATCAGCTAACATCTCCCCAGAAACCAACTTTGTTTCTCAAAGAGATTCTGCATCTTGCAGATAGAAAATACCTTTCTCCAGACTGGGCATGCTTTTGTAGAGTCATAGAGATGTACAGCATGGAAACAGACCCTTCGGTCCAACCTGTCCATGCCGACCAGATATCCCAACCCAATCTAGTCCCACCTGCCAGCACCCAGCCCATATCCGTCCAAGCCCTTCCTATTCATATACCCATCCAAACCCCTTTTAAGTGTTGCAATTGCACCAGCCTCCACCACTTCCTCTGGCAGCTCATTCCATACATATACCACCCGCTGTGTGAAAAGGTTGCCCCTTAAGTCTGTTTTATATCTTTCCCCTCTCACCCTAAACTTATGCCCTCTAGTTCTGGACTCCCCGACCCCAGGGAAAAGACTTTGTCTATTTATCCTATCCATGCCCTTCATAATTTTGTAAACTTCTATAAGGTCACCTCTCAGCCTCCGACGTTCCAGAGAAAACAGCCCCAGCCTGTTCAGCCTCTCCCTATAGCTCAAATCATCCAACCCTGGCAACATCCTTGTAAATCTTTTCTGAACCCTTTCAAGTTTCACATCTTTCTTATAGGAAGGAGACCAGAATTGCATAAAATATTCCAACAGTGGCCTAACCAATGTCCTGTCCAGCTGCAACATGACCTCCCAACCCCTGTACTCATTACTCTGACCGATAAAAGAAAGCATACCAAAGGCCTTCTTCACTATCCTATCTAGCTGCGACTCCACTTTCAAGGAGCTATGAACCAGCACTCCAAGGTCTCTTTGCTCAGTAACACTCCCTAGGACCTTACCATTAAGTATATAAGTACTGCTAATATTTGCTTTCCCAAAATGCAGAACCTCGCATTTATCTGAATTAAACTCCATCTGCCACTTCTCAGCCCATTGGCCCATCTGATCAAGATCCTGTTGTAATCTGAGGTAACCTTCTCCGCTGTCCACGACATCTCCAATTTTGGTGTCATCTTCAAACTTACTAACTGTACCTCTTATGCTCGCATCCAAATCATTTATGTAAATGACAAAAAGTAGAGGGCCCAGCACCGATCCTTGTGGCACTCCACTAGTCACAGGCCTCCAGTCTGAAAAACAACCCTCCACCACCACCCTCTGTTGTGTGATGTCCTCTGGCATTGAGCTTTACCTTGGCACTTTTGCAAACATTCCATGTTTGCCAACAGTCCATTCACATTCAGCTTGCAATGTCTCTCAGAATAAATGCAAGACATCATCTGTTCTCCCAATAAAATGCTATGGTTGCTGACTAGAAACTTCAGAGCTTTTGCACGTGTCAAAAATATTTCTGGAGAGTAAGTTTCTTCCCTCTCAGCAGATGTTGTCTTATATTAGGATCATTTATGCCTGAGGGAAGGCAATGACCTAGTAGTACTTTCACTGGACTGTTAATCCAGAGACTCAGGTAATATTCCAGGGACCTGGGTTTGAATCTCTGCATAGCGGATTGTGAATTCAGTAAAAATCTGGAATGAAAACTCTATTCTTGATCATTAATCCATTGTTGTTTGTTTGGGGAAAAAAATCCATCCAGTTTACTAATCCCCCTTTAGGGAAGGAAACTGCCTTCCTTACCTGGTCTGGCCTACATGTGACTTCAGACCAACAGTAATGTGGTTGACACTTAACTGCCCCTTGGGCAATTAGGGATGGGCAATAAATGCCAGCAATGCCCTCATCACATGAATGAATAAATAAAACCTATTTCTGTTGACATCATCATTCAGTTTCTTGGCTCTCACCTGGACCCGCAACACCAGCTCCATAGCCAAGAAAGCCCAGCAGCTTCTCTGCTTGCTGCACAGGCTGAGGAAAGCCCACGTCCCCCCATCCTCACCATATTCTACTGAGGGTTCATTGAGAATACATTGAACTACTGCATCACTGCCTGGTTTGGGAATTGTACCGTCTTGGGTCGTAAGATGCTATAACAGATTGAGAGGACAGCTGAGAAGATCAATGGGGTCTCTCTTCCCTCCATTATAGACATTTTCACCACACACTGTACCCGAAAGGCTATGTGCTTTATGGAAAACCCCACACACCCCTCACTCAAAGTCTTCTCCCTCCTGCCATCTGGCAGAAGATACCAGAGCATTTGGTTTCTCACGGTCAGACTGTGCAACAGTTTCTTCCCCCAAGTCATCAGGCTCCTTCACACAGTATGATTGGACTCTTTCCAATTTGAAATACTTTGCATAACCTCGAATTGCTGCTAGAAAAATGTATATTATTTATCTATCTTCTATTGTAACTTGCATGTTTTGCACTTCTCATGCACTTTATGCCATGTATGATTGTGTAGTTTGTGCTGTCCATGTAGCACCCTCCATCCTGGAGGAATGCTGTCTCATTTTTACTGTATCTGTTGTATATGGTAGAAATGACAAATAAAAGCTTCTCTCTCTCTCTCTCTGTATCTCTCTCTCTCTCTGTATCTCTCTCTCTTTCTCTCTCCCCACTCTCTTTCCCTCTCTGTGTCTCTTTCTCTGTTGTTTCAATGGATTCAGCGAGATATCTTAATGCCATCAAATACTGACCAATGGTTTTCTTCTCTCCTGTTGTTGACCACATACTATTTACAAGTGAGATTAATGTGGGGTTCAAACTATGTCTTCAAAGAAGTGTTCCTTCAGTCTGGCTCCTGAATGCCTCAGTGAGATCTCTGGTGCAATGTAGTGTGTGGCATTTTTTCCCATCATTAATAACTTTTATTTATTCAGTCTTTTCCTGTGATTCTGTAGGTGCTTTATCATTTTGCCACAGAAAAACAGAAAACAAACACTTCTGTCTCATATCCCCTTTACTTCAAATTCTGACTCATCCAGCAGTTCAGAGTTACAGACTAGTTTTTTTTTCAGTTCTCTCTTTCTTTGTTGTAGTTGGCTCTCTCAGAATTCTAATAGCTCACTCCATCCTGGTTTTACACTTCCAACACCATAGTTGGAAGTGATAAGTTTTAATGGCTGCTACGAACTGAAGTGATAGCACTTTCAACAATGGATGAGGTCACATGACTATGGCAAGCAACCAGTAAACCATGTGCAAATGCTTTTGCCCAGCCAGTGCAGAGCTCCCTCAATAACGTCTCCCCAAAAAGTGCAGCGCCTCCTTAGTACTGACCTTCCCATAGTACCGTGTTCCTGATAATGCAGTCAAAAAGGGGTGAAAAGACCTCTTGCAGGCCTTCCAACCATTAGGCAAGACTTCTTTTGCCTCCATTAAATACTGATTAACTCTGTTGTTCACCACAGATACTGCATGATATGATGAGTACTATTCAGTATTTTGTGTGTTTATTTCAGATTTCTTGCAGTTTCCATATTTTAATTTTGTCATTTAAAAATCTTTAATTTAATCCAAGACTTTTTGGGATGACCCCAGGACTTGTAAGGCACTAAATAAATGCAAGGTCTCCCCTCTTCACATCCCTCCCAAGGCTTTTCACTTCTTTCCCCTCATCCTTCTCCTTTCTACTGTCCTTGCCCTCTAACCCTTCACTGCCAAATTTTACAATCAGGAAGATGTGAATTAAAATTGGTACCTGTTCCTAAAATCTTCAAAATCCAGACACGGATTGTAAAAATGTGTGGACAGGTGAATCGTGAATGTTGCCTAAACGATGACAGGTAGTTTTCCCATAATGCCGTAGTTGTGTTCCAGTGAAACCTCGCTTAATAGAAATATTGGGGCCTATGGGAAACGTGGGGTGAGGGTCAGACCAGCAAAAACAAAATCACTCAAAAAGCCTAACACAAAATATAGCGCTGCCTGAATGAAGGTTTAAGTCAAATTTATTAATGAAACAAAAGTACGTTTAATACATAACATTGAAAAAATATTGTTAATGCAGGGACAGAGGGTCATCACCACCTTCAGGTGCAGTTGTGGTTGCAGAAGTGGGTGGCTCTTGTTGATTGTCTTCTGACTGTTTCTTGAGATGGTATGTACAAGAGTAATGCAGTCATGCAGGAATTACGCAAGGCTTATACAGGAATTATACAAGAATATTCTTGTCTCAGGGGAGAGTAATGAACATTCATTAGTTTAATTTTTGATATGAAGCTGCTCAGTGTATCGTGCTGTACTCTTACATGCTCTGACAGTAGCTGACATCGGTGAGTGTACAGAATGAAGCATGTGAGGTGATCACCATCGGAATCATGCTACTGCGTTCTCAAAAATACCATTCCCTCATTCTTTAGTGACATTATAGACAAATCTCACTGCCAAAACACACTTTATATGAGAACTACCTGTAATGTAGAAAACATCAAAGCCTGCAGCTGTTAAAAATTGGGAATTAATTGGGAAATAAAAAACCATAGGGTGGAATTTTCTTTGCTTGGAAGTAATTGAGGAATTGGGCGTGTAAGTGGGAGGATTTCTGCTTTAAACCAGACTGGGGTTTTCTGCATGATTACATTCTCCTCAGCTCCTCATTTTTTCATGTGCAGGTAAGATGCTTAAATTTTATGGGCAGGAAGTCCGAAAGACTGCCAGTGTCTTTTGGACACCAATATCTATGTGCCATATTATTAGGCACCCAGAAATTACATGACTCTCTACAATCAAGGAGCAAACCTCTGCATTTCACCTTACACACCCCTGGAGTGGTCAGAGACCAGGCCAAAAGTGATGCCACCCTTCAAGCAAAGCATACCTCAAGGTTCTTCCAAAGGTTGTCCAGGAGAGTATGGAAGCTCCTTCCCCTATCCATGAAAGCTAGAAACTCTCCTGACTGATGGCAGAGGGAGTGCAGAGGTCAGCACCCAGAGATGGCTCAGCCGAACCTGGCTCCAGTGTTGCAAGGGGATGAATGATTTGCTCTGCTGTGCCAGTGATTATGCACCACTGTCTACTCAATGCTTCATGCTCCTTTGAGTGAAAAGATTTAAAAGGGTCCTAAGGGGCAATGTTTTCATGCAAAGGGTGATGCGTTTATGGAATGAGCTGCCATAGGAAGTGGTGAAGGCTCGTACAATTTCAACATTTAAAAGGCATCTGGATAGGTATATGAATAGGAAGGGTTTAGAGGGATATGGGCCATGTGCCGGCAAATGGGACTAGATTAATTTAGGTTGTCTGGTCACTATGGACGAGTTGGACCAAAGGGTCTATTTCCATGCTGTATATCTCTATGACTCTATGACTTTATGAGTGGCTGTTAGCATTGTAAGGTTGACCACTGCAGAGGATTGTCACAGAGGAGGTTGGGTGCAGGGCATTTCCATCAGATGTCTCTTGGACTATGAATGTCTGTCACTCATTGCAGCTACCAAAATAGCAATATTGGCACCACTGTGGTACCACCTCTCACACATCTGCCAGGGTTCAATCAAAACATAAAAGGAGCGACAACCTTCAGCAACCTATCATTAAGATGTTGTGAAACTTGAAAGAGTTCAAAAAATATTTACAAGGATGTTGCTAGGGTTGGAAGATTTGAGCTATAGGGAGAGGCTGAACAGGCTGGGGCTGTTTTCCCCTGGGGCATCGGAGGTTGAAGGGTGACCTTATAGAGGTTTACAAAATTATGAGGGGCATGGATAGGGTAAATAGGAAAAGTCTTTTCCCTGGGATTGGGGAGTCCAGAACTAGAGGGCATAGGTTTAGGGTGAGAGGGGAAAGATATAAAAGAGACC
Source organism: Chiloscyllium punctatum (assembly GCF_047496795.1). Lineage (NCBI taxonomy): Eukaryota > Metazoa > Chordata > Chondrichthyes > Orectolobiformes > Hemiscylliidae > Chiloscyllium > Chiloscyllium punctatum. Next base: position 113,893,917 of record NC_092747.1, on the reverse strand, counting down.
GAAGGAGCAACTTTTTCACACACAGAGTGGTATGTGTATGCAATGAGCTGCCAGAGGATGTGGTGGAGGCTGGTACAATTGCAACATTTAAGAGGCGTTTGGATGGGTATATGAATAGGAAGGGTTTGGAGGGATATGGACCGGGTGCTGGCAGGTGGGACTAGATTGGGTTGGGATATCTGGTCGGCATGGATGGGCTGAACCAAAGGGTCTGTTTTTATGCTGTAATCTCTATGACTCTATGACTCTATGACAGGCACACCATCAGCATATTCACATTTCTTCCCAACAAGGGGAACATCTCCATATGAGAGTTTTTCATCAAAACCTTGCATGAGACAAGGACAGCCATGAGTGACTTTTTGAGTTGAGTCCCCTTCTGAGTTCAGTCTCACTTGTCTGTTCTGGTAAGATTACTGGCGTTATCTTGGGCAGGCTTATTAACCTGGTCAGGCTTCACCACTTGCACTCTCAGTGTTTGTGGAAGAAGGCAGTTTGTTTATTTTGGAGCCGTGTTACTGAAGAGGTTATTACCCACTCGAGCCTGAGGGAATTGTCTACCCCACCAGGTGCACACCACATATACAAGGTCAAGTTTCCCATTTGCAGCTGCTCTTGTGAACATAATTCCAGAGGGCTGTGCTGTTATTCATGTGAATGAGTATGAAACAGATTGCCTATGAATAAGTTTAGGAAAAATGACCAGCCTGATTGATCCTGAGAACTTAATAGCAAAACATTAACATACCATCAGAGAACTGAAATTCTGCCTTCAATTCTTTCAAAGGTTTTGGAAAATTCCACCCATAGTCCCAGTGCAAAGAGGCCAACATGCTAATTATTTACAGGGAATGCCCAGCAAGTTCATTAATGCCCTTCAGGAAGGGAAATCTGTCAACTTTACCCAGTCTACAACCTGTATGTGACTCCCTGACTGTTAACTGCTTTGGGAAGTTGTCTAGTGAACCATTCCGTTGTACCAAACTTTCTTTTGCTGATTGAAGGAAGTGGGTCCTTCGACAACCTGTCAAGATAAACAAGAAATGCCTGCCTTGCCTGCAACACCCATACACTGGGGAATAATTAAGCATAGACATTAAACAAGGATCATTAAGAAATTTGTTTAATTTAAAAGCATTTTGGACAAAGCAATGTTAGCAATGTTTGGCACGAATGTTCTCACTGTTAATAGAAAGTGAGTGAGCAGTGGATCTAAAGGAGCTTGGTTAAATTCAGAGTTACTGTAATTAGGAATGAGTAACTGATAGTCGATATATTGATAAGTCATTCAGGAAAGTACGAGCTCTCCAACACAATAGTCCCAATTATCAGATGGATACGAGAAGCATTATTGACTCAGTGTCTTCTCAACACTCTCTCAGTGCTGCTCATGGCTAATTCACCATCCTGTATTGACAATTCAGTAACAGCAAGGGAAGGATTTGTCCAAAATTACTAATTCACTGTGAGCTAAATAACTGCCTGTCACAGGACAGGGAAAAGAATGGGGCCAAGATTATAGTTTTTCCAATATCACAAAATTCCACCTGCTCAGGCAGATCAGCACATTACATAGGCTGTTCTTGTTCAACACTACAACAAAAACATTTTATTTCAAAACCCATTTGAATATGTTGAGGGAGGAGAATAGAGGACAGTGGGACAGAGGAGAATAGGGGACAATGTGATGGAGGTTGGGGCAGTGGGATAGAGGAGAATAGTGGGTAAGGGAATGGAGGTTGGGGGCATAGAGTCACAGAGTCATAGAGATGTACAACAGGGAAACAAACCCTTCGGTCCAACCCGTCCATGCTGACCAGATGTCCCAACCCAATCTAGTCCCAACTGCCAGCACCTGGCCCATATCCCTCCAAACCCTTCCTATTCATATAACCACCCAAATGCCTTTTAAATGTTGCAATTGTACCAGCCTCCACCACTTCCTCTGGCAGCTCCTTCCATACACGTACCACCCTCTGTGTGAAAAGGTTGCCCCTTAGGTCCCTTTTATATCTTTCCCTCTCACCCTAAACCTATGCCCTCTAGTTCTGGACTCCCCGACCCCATGGAAAAGACTTTGTCTATTTATCCTATCCATGCCCCTCATAATTTTGTATACCTCTATAAGGTCACTCCTCAGCCTCCGACACTCCAGGGAAAACAGCCTCAGCCTGTTCAGCCTCTCCCTATAGTTCAACTCCTCCAACCCTGGCAACATCCTTGTAAAACTTTTCTGAACCCTTTCAAGTTTCACAACATCTTTCTGATAGGGAGGAGACCAGAATTGATGCAATATTCCAACAAATAAAATATACGGTAAGGGGCAGTGGGATGGAGGAGAATAGGGGGCAGTGGGATGGAGGTTGTAGCAATGGGATGGAGGACAATAGGGTCAGTTGGATGGAGGTTGGGGGATGTGAGTTGGAAGAGAATAGGGGGCAATGGGTTGGAGGAGAAGGGGGCAGTGGAATGGAGATTAGGGGCAATGGGATTGTAGAGGTTGAGGGAGCAGTGGGTTGGATGTTGGGGAAGTGGGATGGAGGAGAATGGGGCAGTGGGATGGAGGTTGGGGCAGTGGGATGGAGGTTGGGACAGTAGGATGGAGGGGAATGGGGGGCAGTGGGATGGAGATTGAGGGACAGTGGGATGAAGGAGGTTGGAAGCAATGGAATGGAGGTTGGGGCAATGGGTTGGAGGTTTGGACAGTGAGATGGAGGAGAATGGGGCAGTGGGATGGAGGAGAATAGAGGGCAGTGGGATGGAGTTTGAGGGGCAGTGGAATTGAGAAGGTTGAGGGGACAGTGGATAGAGGGGGTTGAAGGGGCAGTAGGATGTAGGAGGTTGAGAGGCAGTGAGATGGAGGAGGTTGAAGAGGAAGTGGAATGGAGGGGATTGAAGGGGCAGTGGACTGGATGAGGTTTCGGGGTTACTGGGATGCAGGAGGTTTTGGTCAGTGGGATGGTGGAGAATGAGGGACAGTTTGAGGAAGTTGAGGGTGCAGTGGGATGATGGAGAATGAGGGGTGCTTTAAGGAAGTTGAGGGGGCAGTGGGATGGAGGAGAATGAGGGACAGTTTGAGGAAGTTGAGGGAGCAGTGGGATGGAGGAGAATGAGGGACAGTTTGAGGAAGTTGAGGGAGCAGTGGGATGGAGGAGAATGAGGGACAGTTTGAGGAAGTTGAAGGCGAGTGAGATGGAAGAGATTGGCGGTTTAGCTTTGAACTCCTGATGCAAGCCTTCCAATCCTTTACATTCTCATACTCAGAGATATAGGCCAGCATTACATTGACTTCTAATACTAAAGCAAAATACTGTGAGTTCTGAAAGTTAAATTGTGATCATGTGATCTAGCTGACCTGTTGAATTTTTCAGCATCTTCGGTGGCATTCTCTGTTCATGCTATGTTTAATGATCTATTTGCCTGAATCCTTAATTCTCCTTGGACCTTCACGGTTTAAGGCTTTTCTTCATTTAGGAAGGCCCCTGTCTATCCTTTATAAGTCTATTCTTTATAGGCCCATCCTCTACCTAACAATACGTCTTCCATTTACACTGCTGTCTATACCGGTGTTCCAATTAAGGAAACAATTCTAGTGTTGATTGTTTATTTCCTTTCCATATTCCATCAAACTCTTGCCTCCAACACCCTCTCCAATTTTGTCTCACCACTAAGCTCTCAAGTGAACCCCATACTGATTATTATAACACAATATAATTCATGGGATGTGTTCTTCCATGCACAGGAACCACACCCAGCTCTGCCTCTACTACATCTCTCAACCCTTCCAGCATGTTGCTTGTCTCCTTGTTTGTCCAAACTGTGCTTTTGGATGAACCTCCAGTGAAATTTTAGCTTATTCCAAATCTACTACTTACAGAAGTAAAACTAGACCTATTGTCAATGGTGGATTAGTGGTGCTGGAAGAGCACAGCAGTTCAGGCAGCATCCAACAAGCAGCGAAATCAACATTTCGGGCAAAAGCCCTTCATCAGGAATAAAGGCAGTGAGCCTGAAGCATGGAGAGATAAGCTAGAGGAGGGTGGGGGTGGGGAGAGAGTAGCATAGAGTACAATGGGTGAGTGGGGGAGGAGATGAAGGTGATAGGTCAAGGAGGAGAGGGTGGAGTGGATAGGTGGAAAAGAAGATAGGCAGGTCGGACAAGTCAAGGAGACAGTAACTGAGCTGGAAGTTTGAAACTAGGATGAGGTGGGGGAAGGGGAAATGAGGAAGCTGTTGAAATCCACATTGATGCCCTGGGGTTGAAGTGTTCTGAGGCGGAAGATGAGGCGTTCTTCCTCCAGGCGTCTGGTGGTGAGGGAGCGGCGGTGAAGGAGGCCCAGGACCTCCATGTCCTCGGCAGAGTGGGAGGGGGAGTTGAAATGTTGGGCCACGGGGCGGTTTGGTTGATTGGTGCGGGTGTCTCGGAGATGTTCCCTAAAGCGCTCTGCTAGGAGGCGCCCAGTCTCCCCAATGTAGAGGAGACCACATCGGGAGCAACGGATACAATAAATGATATTGGTGGATATTGTCAATGGTTTCTACCACAAACCCTATATCCTTGCCATTGATTCTGTTCTCCTTCGCGGTCTCTATCTCAGGCTGAGTCAGCATGTGTGTAAACTTAGCCTCTCCAAAACTACAGTGCTCCCAGTTCACTGACCTATCCTTCAGTTACTCCTCCAAACATCAGATTCTTTGCCTCTGTCTCAATTTCCTTTTTTGGTTATCCATTCACAAATTATTTGGAATGGAAAATTTGAGTTATAAGTAGAGGCTTGGATAGGCTGGGACTTTCTTCAGTAGGAAGCTGAAAGGTGACTTTATAGGAGTATATAAAATAATGATGGGTCGATGCTAAATAAGGTGAATACCAGGTGCCTTTTTCCTCGGGTGGGGGGGGGGAGAGGGTTTCATGAGAAAGATTTTTTAAAAATGAAGGGCAATTTATACAGAGAATGGTTCATGTGTAGAATGAATTTCTACAGGAAGTGCTGGATGTGGGTACAGTTACAACATTTAAAAGACATTAGGATAGGTGCATGAATAGGAAAGGTTTGGAGGGATATAGGCCAAACACAGGCAGGTGAGACTAGTTTAGTTTGGGATTATGGTTGGCATGGACTAGTTGGACTGAATGGTCTGTTTCCGTGCTGTCTGACTTAATGACGTTATGGTTATAGTTACCTACTTTTGTGGCAGCACATAAATGCAAGTTGTTGTTAATCATTGTTCTGTATTGCTAGGTAGAATGTCAGTGTATTTAAGTGTTTGATCCTGTATCCTAAAGTGTATGTTAGAGAATAAGCGAGCAATTGCCTGGTTTATATTGTGACCTTGGAGGGAATATTGCTGAAAAAGCATTATTTAACTGTCGATATAGTCAGCCATCCTATTATGTGAATCTTGTTAATGTTGAGAGATCAGATCTCAGGAACATGCAGCACATAACATCAGTGAGTGAATGGATGTCTGAGAAAGAAAGAAATTCTCCTGTGGTCGCCTAATGTGCCCAAGTTTTCAAAACACTAATCCGCCATGGGTTTTGGAGAAACTGGCCATCATCTGTTCCACTGCTGAGCTCACATGTGAGTGTGTGGCTGGGCTTCAGAATAAAGCAATTTCTGCATTTAGAGTCTCACGTTTTGCAAATGCTGTTTTACTTGCTGTAAATGGCAACTTCTTGGGCTGCGGGTGAATGGGACGCTTTAATGCAGAATGAAAGAAAAGGGGCAGGTTGTGTAAATAGGAGGCATGAAAAACGTTAATAATTGATGGTGAATGTATCCGGTCAGACTCTCTCCTCATTTCTATGGGCTACTATTATTCAGAAAGCTGTACACAGCGAGTCCCCTACCACCCACAAGTGAAGCTGTTCTGTGGGCCCCAGCAGGTATCTATGAAAGGGCTGTGTTTCATTGTGATACCATCCTGCAGCACATTCATTGCTAACACATCACTGATCCACCCGGTGAATGAGATGACTAATTAACAATTCCTAAACACTACATTGTTAAGCTATCAATTATATCACAAACTCAGCAAAACCCTCCCCCTAATAATTGAGATCAGCATTCAAACCCAACACTATCCATTTGCACAGTTTTATGTATCTTGCACTAATCGCTAAAGTCAGATAAAGCACAAGGTTAATGGTGAGGTCAGAATCTGTCCCTATGTAAAATCTGATAAGGACTCAGCACATTATTGTTCTATATCCCTATCTCCTGGTCAAGACGAGGCAGTGGGAGCAAGTCAATCTCAGATGCTGTTGTAATCCATCTCTTGGTGTAAGATATAAATGGTTCCTTTCACTTCCTATTCACATTTAAGTAAAGATGTAGTGGGGCCTTAGAATGTCCTGCAACAGCCCTCAGCTTAGCTTTTGTGCACCTGTCACTCCCTACACTAGATTTATAATGTCCAATTATAACTGTGGCCAGTTCAGCCTCTGCAATTACTCTCCAACTTCATTTTGATGGGGCTTGAATAGGCTATTCACGATTTTGATTGCAGATCTGAAACATTACACAAACCGGCTGTATTTGTTCTGTTGTCTCCCTTTGTTTCAGGGTCAGTGCTTAAGACATGAGTAACTCGCACAGTGACTGCTCACAATGGTATTCAATCGATGGCAGAAAACTTTCCCCGTTGAACAATTCTACCGAGGTGATGCTGTTATCCGGATGATTTCAGAAGGTAGCCACCTTACAGTGAAATACTTTCCATAACATGCAGCACTGAAAACACAACTCTCAGACTTAATTAATTCATCAGCAAAATATGAGTGTCATTTCTGGTCCTGGGGAGCAAGCAGAGGTGGGATGTCCGTATCAGAAGCAGGCAGGGGTTGCGTGTGGGTTTATCCCTGGTAAGGAATAATAAATCTGCAATATCGAGGGCTCTCTAATTTCCCCGATCAGGTAAAACCAGCAATGGGTGGGGTTGGGGTGACTATCACAGTTCCAAAAAAGAAAGCGACGTGTGCCAAACACCTTTTCCCACCTCATTCACACTGAGTCTGTGCACCAGAGATAAGGCAGCAAATACTATCTTGTCATTTGCACTGTCACAAAGAAGCAAGCTTCTACCATTCTCGAACCAGTGTCCCAGCTGCATGAGATGTAACATTGCAATTGCCCTGATCACAATTCTATAAGATTAGTAAATGGACAAAATTAGAATGCAAAAACATTGCTCTGTCCACACTTTACACATTTCAGTAGTTTTTTGTTTGTTCATTTCTACGTAACAATCCAGGGTTCTACAGAAAGCATTCTCACTTCTGAGTCGGAATGTCACAGGTTCAATGCCAACTCCAGACACAGGAATCTAGGCTGTCACTCCTAGTGCAGTGTGAAAAGGAAGCTGCACTGTCAGAGGGTCACTGCTGAGGGAGTGCTGCACTGTCAGAGGGTCAGTACTGAGGGAGTGCTGCACTGTCAGAGGGTCAATAATGAGGGAGTACTATACTGTCAGTGGGTTAGTACTGAGGGAGTGCTGCACTGTCAGAGGGTCAATACTGAGAGAGTGCTATACTGTCAGGGGGTTAGTACAGACGGAGTGCTGCACTGTCAGAGGGTCGGTACTGAGGGAGTGCTACACTGTGGGGGGTCAGTACTGAGGGAGTGCTGCACTGTCAGACCGTCAGTACAGCAGGAGGGCTGCACTGTTAAAGGGTCAGTACTGAGGGAGGGCTGCACTGTCAGAGGGTCAGTACAGAGGGAGTATTGCACTGACAGGGGGTCAGTGCTGCACTGTCAGAGGGTCAGTGCTGAGGGAGTGCTGCACTGTCAGAGGGTCAGTACTGAGGAAGCATTGCACTATCAGAGGGTCAGTGCTGAGGGAGTGCTGCGATGAAAGATTTTTCTATCAATCCATCACAGCACCTGGCTGTTTTTTTCCTGTGAGACATTTTCTTTTTTGAAGGTGGTAATGTCAACATCATTGCCAGTGTGGAAGGACATTGCAATGTTGACATGTCCTTTGGATTTGTGATAAATCATTGAAGAGATTCTGAACATGTCACCAAATAAATTGGGAGTATCTGAATAATTGAAGCAATAGCATTCCAGGTGATGTTAATTTGTCTCTTTATGTATAGCAACCAGATCCAGCAAGACGCAGGCCTTCTTCAAAGAAGCTGCTGATGTCCAATGTCATCTGACATGGACACTGTAAACTCCCTCAAGCATCCTTGTTCAAATACAATGTGGAAGCTCAGGGTTCACCTATGGACTCTATTGTTTGGACATTGCCTCGTGAAAGTTGGTTCTCCCAAATGACTGTGATTGCAGTCTAACAGCTACAGGTCTACATATTCATCCAATTAACATGCAATTAATCAAGCCATTGCAAAAACACTACACAAAGGTAGGCTACAATGTTGTGTTCAAGTTAAATGTCAGCAGGTTGGAATGGGTTTCTCATTGCATTCTCAACTTGTGTGATATTAATCCTCTGATATCTCCCAAAGTCACTGAACTTTCCACATTAACATGCAGACCAATATATCTGTTACTAACCAATGGCAATCATGTTTCTGCAAATTTTCACCAGACGTTTCACTGATCAATTTTTTTTTCAAACTCAGGCAGCGTGGAGTTTCTTGGACGTTGAAGTCAAATATTCAAATACAGAAAAATGAAGCCACTCAATGTCACTCTCACACTTTGAACCAAACAAAGTGGAACATATTCTATTCCATCAGAAGAACGATGTTGTGTTCATATCACGTTCACAATCAAGGATGTCACAAAGCACTGCGTAACCGCTTAGATTCTTTAAAATTGTTGTAATAAAGGACATACATAGTCGAGTCACACACAGCATATTCCCACAAACAACCACGACATAACAACCAGATCATCTGTTGTTGGCTGACAAATAAATATTGATCAGAACACTGAGAGGAGCACACTGACCTTCATCAGATAAGCTCAATGGATCCTGTATGGCCATTGGAGCAAACAAAGGCCTCAGTTTAACATCTAAAAGTCAGCACTCATTCAATATTGCCACCCAACACTGCAGTGTTCCCTCAGTACTGACAGTCTGACAGGGTAGCGCTCCTTCGAGACCCTCTAACAGTGCAGCACTCCCTCAGTACTGATCCTCTGACAGTGCAGCACTCACTCAGTATGGACCATCTGACGTTGCAGCACTCAACCAGCACTGAACCTCTGACAGTGCAGCACTCCCTCAGCAGTAACCCTCTGACAATGTGGTACTCCCTCAATACTGACCCTCTGACAGTGCAGCCTCCACTCAGTACTGACCCTCTGACAGTGCAGCAATCCCTCAATACTGTCCCTTTGACAGTGCAGCACTCCCTCAGTACTGACCCTCTGACAGTGCAGAACTCATTTGGTACAGACCTTCTGATGTTGCAGCACTCACTCAATACTGACCCTCTGACAATGCAACACTCCCTCAGTACTAACCCTCTGACAGTGCAGCACTCCCTCAATACTGTCCCTCTGACAATGCAGCACTCCCTCAGTACTGACCCTCTGACACTGCAGCACTCCCTCTGTACTGACCCTCTGACTGTGCAGCACTCCCTCAGTACTGACCCTCTGACAGTGCAGCACTCCCTCAGTACTGACCCTCTGACAGTGCAGCACTCCCTCTGTACTGACCCTCTGACAGTGCAGCGCTCCCTCAGTACTGATTCTCTGACAGTGCAGCTCTCCCTCTGTACTGACCCTCTGACTGTGCAGCACTCCCTCAGTACTGACCCTCTGACAGTGCAGCACTCCCTCAGTACTGACCCTCTGACAGTGCAGCACTCCCTCTGTACTGACCCTCTGACAGTGCACACTTCCTCAGTACTGACCCTCTGACAGTGCAGCCCTCCCTCTGTACTGACCCTCTGACAGTGCAGCCCTCCTGCTGTACTGACCCTCTGACAGCGCAGCACTCCCTCAGCACTGACCCTCTGACTGTGCAGCACTCCCTCAGCATTGACCCTCTGACAGTACAGCACTCCCTCAGTACTGACCCTCTGACAGTGCACACTTCCTCAGTACTGACCCTCTGACAGTGCAGCCCTCCCTCTGTACTGACCCTCTGACAGTGCAGCCCTCCTGCTGTACTGACCCTCTGACAGTGCAGCACTGACCCTCTGACTGTGCAGCACTCCCTCAGTACTGTCCCTATAACAGTGCAGCACTCCCTCTGTACTGACCTCTGACAGTGCAGCACTCCCTCTGTACTGACCTCTGACAGTGCAGCACTCCCTCAGTACTGACCCTCTGATAGTGCAGCACTCCCTCAGCACTGACCCTCCGACAGTGCAGCACTCCCTCAGCACTGACCCTCCGACAGTGCAGCACTCCCTCAGTACTGACCCTCTGACAGTGCTGCATTGCCTCAGTAATGCATTTTGAGTTTCAGACCAGACTCTGTACTCAAGTTTCTCCATTGGGATTTGAACCTACTACCTTCCTACTGCCAAGGCTTTGGTCATGTGAATTGTAGATAAACAAACAAAAACAGACAGCTTTCGTTTCTGGAGAGGGAATCTAGATTTGAAGTGACCGGGTGTAGCGTGACTGTGACCTCTATCATGTGTGACATCGCCCTGAGCTGAGGCAACAATGACAAAGCAGTGGTCAGTGATTTAGTGGGAGAGAGTATACGGACGTGAACACCTTATTTTCCCCATCATTGTGTTTTGTTGGTACATATATTCCTGCACTAGATTGCTAGTTAGGAGCACTGCTGCCCTGGGCTCTGTCACACTGTCACATCCAAGGATCTGAGTGACACTATCATTTATTAGTACATCCAAGACATTGTATAGAGATGTCCATCAAAGTCACAACTGGTCTCAGCTCGAAGATGCAATGTACTTCAATCAGCTTCCGCCTTGGACCCCCTGCAGTTGGGAAGTACACAGGCATGTTAGCGGGAGGGCTGGAGAAGTAATTTACAATGTAATAAAGGAGGAGTTGGGCCTTAACCTTCCCCACACTGTTTTATTCAGGAGAATTTTTTTGAAAAAATTAGGTTACAGCCGTCAGTCTCTTGATGTGTGGTCCTGGAATCTCTGGGCCAAACCCCCCGCAAGAAGCTCAATTAATGAGGATGTTACCTATTACAAGAGACGGGCCAGAGTGAGGACAGACAGGTGGCCATCCACTTGAAGAATAGTTTGAGAAAGGCGGCTTTTAAACACACTGTTCCTCCCAGGCTAAACAATCTCCGAGCTGGAGAATTGTGAATAGCGCTGTCACACAGAGAGAATGGATTCTTATTCAACCAGTAAAGAAAGACTTAAACTGCTGAAAATAACCCATGCCAGGACAGCAGCAGGGCGTGTGACGTTGGAACAGCTTGTTAAATTCCGGACACAAGCTGCTGAAAGCCATCCTGCTTTACAGGGAAGAAGAACCTGTCATTTGTAAATCACAAGTGATTTACAGAGAGTGCTGTGTCATAACAACAGATTTCTTTTTTTAAAAAAAAACACACTCTGGGCAGCACATTTGGTCTCCTTTTCTGCTTTTCCCAAACGGAGTCTGATTTCCAATGCCTGAGGTTAGTGGGGAGTTTGGAAGCTCAGTCTCCAGGAGTGCAGGGAAGGGTCCTCCACCACTTACACTGGAACAACTGACTCGCCTATAACTCATTCTCTATGATACAATCAGTTCTGCTATAACACTGCAGTTCCAATCTCACCCCATCCCATATAAGAAAATCGTGTAAAGCAGCACCATTTAAACTAATGGGGCCAGAATCGCATTATAATCAATACATGCTTTAAAACTTTGTGCTTTAGAAACAGTGTCCCCAATTCATCAATTGTTTTACAGCGAATTCGTGTTAACAAAATGCACGTTATAGCAGAATGACCTGTACTAATTCCCACCTGAATAGGTCCCATCATCTCCCCACCTTGAGTAAGGCAAAATAAAACAAAATTGGCAAAACAAAATTCAAAGGCCGCTCCTCTTGGACACTTCAAAATGGAGATTCTGGATAACCTGTAGGTACGTTTCCAAGAATTTTTTGTTTTCACTAATTTTCTGCTTTCAAAAACAAAACAGTTTGGAATTTACAGGTGGAGGAAACTCTGAAACAGGGTCGCTGAACTCGAAACGTTTCACTCTCCATAGATGTTGGCAGACCTGCTGAGACTCCCCCAGAGACAAAGAAAACTGCAGATGCTGCAACCCAAGTAGACAGGCAGGAGGCTGGAAGAGCACAGCAAGTCAGGCAGCATCAGGAGGGAGAGGAACACAGCAAGTCAGGCAGCATCAGGAGGTGGAGAAGTCAATGTTTTGACTGTTCCCTATCTTCAAGATTTGGGGGGGGCGGTGTGTACTGGGAGTTGCAGAGAAAGGGAGAGGTGGGGTTTGGATTGGGATGGGGCGGGATGATGAGGTAGGGAATAGGTGAACAAAGATGGAGGGTCTGTAGGAGCGAATTTGTTGAGGTCAAAGACTCTCCAGCAATTTCTGGTTTTGTTTGCTAAAAGGAAATTCTTCACTGCTATAACAACTCCTAGAATAGAATCATCAAAGAATCCCTACAGTGTGGAAACAGGCCATTCGGCCCAACAAGTCCACACTGACCCTTTGAAGTGTATCCCACCCAGACTCATTCCCCAAACCTATTACTTTTACATTTCCCCTGAATGATGCATCTAACCTGCACATCCCTGAACACTATGGGGCAATTTCCCATGGATAATCCACCTGACTTGCACATCTTTGGACTGTGGGAGGAAACTGGAGCATCTGGAGGAAGCCCATGCAGACACAGGGAGAATGTGCAAACTCCACACAAACAGTCGCCCGAGGCTGGAATCGAGCCTGGGTCCCTGGCGCTGTGAGGCAGCATTGCTAACCACTGAGCCACCGTGCTGCAAATGTATTTTTCCCATTAATTTACAGCAAGCAGATGAAAGAATATAGGAGCAGGAGGAATCTATTCCACTTCTCAAACCTGATAATCAGATTACGTTTGATCTGTTAAACTCCACTCGCCTGTCTTGGTTCCAGAATCCCTCAGTCCCTCACAAGGAGAAAATCTACCCCAATCTCCATTTGCAAAATTTCAACTGGCCACCAACCACCGCAGTGTTTCAGAGGAAAAGGATTTCAGATTTTCACCCTTATCTGGTTAATAGCTGGAACTCAGGAAAATGACACAGTAAGTAGCAATGAATTTTGTTAACATGAAAACCTCCAGCACCTTCAAATCTTTTAATTGTTCTCAGGAACAGGAGCTGAAAACCAAAAAAAAGGTTACTTTTCTTTGACAAATAATTCCAGGATTTATTTTCTTTCACTAATGACTGAAAAACGTCGTTTCACAAAACAGGCAGAAAATAAAGATGTTACAAATACAGTAAATGTCATATAAAATCAAACCATTTCCCTTCGAGCTGGAGGTGCAGTGTAAATGGCCATTGTACATTTGCACAAAATCAAACAAATTTACCGGAAAATATGATCATTCGTTTTCCATTCAGAACCTGCCGCAGAACAGATAATTGGAACATCCTATCCAGTCAGCATGGACAGGTTGGACCGAAGGGTCTGTTTCCATGCTGTATGTCTCTATGACTCGATGACTGCTTCCTCACAAGATAGGATTCCCAGGGCAGGCAGGTGACATTCACTGCCTGTTTTTTCCAGGAATCAGGAACAGCACAAATCTTCCAATCAAGCTTCCACCACACAACTGCCATTTGGACAAAGACTCTGTTCAGAAGCACTGACAGTTTCAATACCAGAGTGGGACAGTGACAGATTTCAGGCTGACGACATGACAGTGGATGGAACATGTTGGAAAAAGACCAGACAGTCCTACCCAGTACACAAGGCGTTAACATCCCTTGATGAGAATCACTGGAAGGTGCTCTTCCCATTGCAGTTGGCAGCTGTAGTGTAAATATTTTCCAATTGACAAGCTCAGGTGTCTTATGACATAGCTCTGGAGTATGTGGCACATGAACGCAGGTCTCTTGGTGCACACAGGGATGCAGTTAATGTTCACACAGTCACCTTTAACCCATTCCCAATCAGGAAGACAAAATTTGTGTTTAATGACTCATTCTAATGATTGCAGCGTACAAATTGCAGCACTCCCTCAACACAGACCCTGTGACAATGCAGCACTCACTCAGCATTGACAGTCTGACAGTGCAGCGCTCACTCAGTACTGCCCCTCTGACAGTGCAGCACTCCCTCAGTACTGACCCTCTGACAGTGCAGCACTCCTTCAGTACTGACCCTCTGACAATGTAGCACTCACTCAGGACTGACCCTCTGACAGCGCAGCACTCCCTCAGCACTGATGCTCTGACAGTGCAGCACTCACTCAGTACTACCTCTGACAATGCAGCACTGACCCTCTGACAGTGCAGCACGCCCTCAGCAATGACCCTCTGACAGTACGGCACTCCCTCAGTACTGACACCATGATAGTGTGGCGCTTCCTCAGCACTGACCATCTGACAGTGTGGCACTCCCTCAGCACTGACCCTCTGACAATGCAGCACTCCCTCAGTACTAACTCTGTGACAGTGCAGCACTCCCACAGTGCTGACCCTCTGACAGTGCAGTACTCCCTCAGTACTGATCCTCTAACAGTGCGAAGCTCTCTCATTCCAGACACACTGATAGTAAGGCATTCCCTCAGCACTGACCCTCTGACAATGCAGCATTCCCTCTGTACTGACCCTGTGACAGTGCAGCACACCCTCAGTACTGACCCTCTGACAGTGCAGCACATCCTCAGCACTGACCCTCTAACAGTGCAAAGCTCTCTCATTCCAGACACACTGATAGTACGGCATTCCCTCAGTACTGACACTCTGACAGTGCAGCATTCCCTCAGTACTGAGCCTCTGACAGCGCACCACTCCCTCAGTACTGACTCTCTGACAGTGTGGCACTCCCTCAGCACTGACCCTTTGACAGTGCAGCACTCCCTCAGCACTGACCCTCTAACAGTGTGGCACTCCCTCAGCATTGACCCTCTGACAGTGTGGCACTCCCTCAGTACTGACCCTCTAACATTGTGAAGCACTCTCATTACAGACACACTGACAGTGTGGCATTCCCTCAATATTGACACTCTGACAGTGCAGCACTCTCTCAATACTGACACTGCAGCACTCCCTCAGCACTGACCCAGTGACAGTGTGGCACTCCCTCAGCACTGACCCTCTGACAATGTGGCACTCCCTCAGCACTGACCCTCTGACAGTGCACCACTTCCTCAGCACTGACCCTCTCACAGTGCGGCGCTCTCTCAGTACAGACACACTGACAGTGCGGCATTCCCTCAGTACTGACCCTCTGAATGTGCAGCACTCCCTCAGTACTGACCCTCTAACAGTGCAGCACTCACTCAGCACAGAGCCTGTGACAATGCAGCACTCCCTCTGCACTGACCCTCTGACAGTGCAGCACTCCCTCAGTACTGATCCTCTGACAGTGGTGCACCCCCTCAGTACTGACACCATGACAGTGCAGTGCTCCCTCAGTACTGACCCGCTGACAGTGCAGCTGTTCCACAGTACTGACCCTCTGATAGTGCAGCACTCCCTCTGCAGTGACCCTCTGACACGGCAGCACTCCCCCTGCACTGACCCTCTGGCAGTGCGGAGCTCCCTCAGTACGGACCTTCTGACAGTGCGGCACACCCACAAAACAGACCCTGTGACAATGCAGCGCTCCGTCAGCATTGACACTCTGACAGTTCAATGCTCCCTCAATACTGACATTCCGACAGTTCAGCACTCCCTCAACACGGACCCTGTGACAGTGCAGCACTCCCTCAGCACTGACCCTCTGACAGTGCGGCGTTTCCTCAGTACTCACCCTTGCTTGGTGCAGCATTCCCTCAGTACTGACCCTCTGACAATGCAGCACTCCCTCAGTACTGACCCTCTAACATTGCGAAGCTCTCTCATTACAGACACACTGATAGTGTGGCATTCCCTCAGTACTGACACTCTGACAGTGCAGCACCTACTCTGCACTGACCCTCTGCATATGCAGCACTCGCTCAGTACTGATCCTGTGACAGTGAAGAACTCACATAGTACTGACCCTCTGACAGTGTGGCGCACCCTCAGTACTGACCCTTTGATAGTGCAGCATCCCCTCAGTACTGATACTCTGACAGTGCAGCACTCCCTCAGCACTGACCCTCTGACAGTGCAGCGTTTCCTCAGCACTGATCCCCTAACAGTGCAACGGTCCCTCAGTACTCACCCTCGCACTGTGCAGCATTCCCTCAGTACTGACCCTCTAACAATGCAACACTCCCTCAGTACTGACCCTCTGACAATGCAGCACTCCCTCAGTACTGACCCTTTGATAGTGCAGCATCCCCTCATTACTGATACTCTGACAGTGCAGCACTCCCTCAGTACTGACCCTGTGACAGTGTGGCATTCCCTCAGTACTGACCCTGTGACAGTGCAGCACTCGCATAGTAATGACCCTCTGGCAGTGTGGCACTTCCTCAGTACTGACCCCCTGACAGTGCAGCAAACCCTCAGTACTGACCCTCAAACAGTGCGAAGCTCTCTCATTACAGACACACTGATCGTGCGGCATTCCCTCAGTACTGACTCTCTGACAGTGCAGCACCTACTCTTCACTGACCCTCTGCATGTGCAGCACTCGCTCAGTACTGACCCTCTAACAGTTCAGCACTCCCTCAGTACTGACCCTGTGACAGTGCAGCACTCCCTCAGCACTGACCCTCTGACAGTGTGCCACTACCTCAGCACTGACCCTCTGACAGTGCAGCATGTCCTCAGCACTGACCCTCTGACAGTGTGGCACTCCCTCTGTACTGACCCTCTGACCGTGCAGCATTCCCTCTGCAGTGACCCTCTGACACCTGTGGCGCTCCCTCAGCACTGACCCTCTGGCAGTGCGGAGCTCCCTCAGTACGGACCTTTTGACAGTGCGGCACTCCCTCATAACATACCCTGTGACAATGCAGCACTCCGTCAGTATTGACTCTCTGACAGTGCAATGCTCCTTCAATACTGACCTTCTGACAGTTCAGTGCTCCCTCAGTACTGACCCTGTGACAGTTCAACACTCCCTCAGTACTAACCCTGTGACAGTGCAGCACTCCCTCAGTACTGACCCTCTGACAGTGCAGCACTCCCTCAGTACTGACCCTCTGACAATGCAGCACTCCCTCAGTACTGACCCTCTGACAGTGCAGCACTCGCTCAGTACTGACCGTCTGACAGTGCAGCACTTCCTCAGTATGGACCCTCTGACAGTGCAGCACTCCCTCAGCACTGACCCTCTGACAGTGTGCCACTACCTCAGCACTGACCCTCTGACAGTGCAGCATGTCCTCAGCACTGACCCTCTGACAGTGTGGCACTCCCTCAGCACTGACCCTCTGACAGTGTGGCACTCCCTCAGTACTGACCCTCTGACTGTGCAGCATTCCCTCAGTACTGACCCTCTGAGAGTGTGGCGCTCCTTCTGCACTAACCCTCTGACAGTGCGGTATTCCCTCAGTTCTGACCCGCTGACAGTGCAGCACTCCCTATGCAGTGACCCTCTGACACCTGTGGCGCTCCCTCAGCACTGACCCTCTGGCAGTGCGGAGCTCCCTCAGTACGGACCTTTTGACAGTGCGGCACTCCCTCATAACATACCCTGTGACAATGCAGCACTCCGTCAGCATTGACTCTCTGACAGTGCAATGCTCCTTCAATACTGACCTTCTGACAGTTCAGTGCTCCCTCAGTACTGACCCTGTGACAGTTCAACACTCCCTCAGTACTGACCCTCTGACAGTGCAGCACTCCCTCAGTACAGACCCTCTGACAATGCAGCACTCCCTCAGTACTGACCCTCTGACAGTGCAGCACTCGCTCCGTACTGACCCTCTGACAGTGCAGCACTCCCTCAGTATGGACCATCTGACAATGCAGCACTCCCTCAGTACTGACCCTCTGACAGTGCAGCACTCGCTCAGTACTGACCCTCTGACAGTGCAGCACTCCCTCTGCACTGACCCTCTGACACAGCAGCACTCCCCCTGCACTGACCCTCTGGCAGTGCGGAGCTCCCTCAGTACGGACCTTCTGACAGTGCGACACTCCCTCAAAACAGACCCTGTGACAATGCAGCGCTCCGTCAGCATTGACACTCTGCCAGTGCAATGTTCCGTCATACTGACATTCCAACAGTTCAGCGCGCCCTCAACACGGACCCTGTGACAGTGCAGCACTCCCTCAGCACTGACCCTCTGACAGTGCAGCACTCCCTCAGCACTGACCCGCTGACAGTGCGGCGTTTCCTCAGTACTCACCTTCGCATAGTGCAGCATTCCATCAGTACTAACCCTCTGACAATGCAGCACTCCCTCATACTGACCCACTGACAGTGCAGCACTCCCTCAGTACTGACCCACTGACAGTGTAGCACTCCCTCAGTACTGACCCACTGACAGTGCAGCAAACCCTCAGTACTGACCCTCTAACAGTGCGAAGCTCTCTCATTACAGACACACTGATAGTGCGGCATTCCCTCAGTACTGACTCTCTGACAGTGCAGCACTTCCTCAGCACTGACCCTCTGACAGTGCAGCACTCCCTCAATACTGATCCTCTGACAGTGTGGCGCCCCCTCAGTACTGACCCTCGGACAGTGCAGCACTCCCTCAGGACTGACCCTGTGACAGTGTGGCACTCCCTCAGTACTGACCCTGTGGCAGTGCAGCACTCCCTCATTACAGACACTCTGACAGTGTGGCGTTTCCTCAGCACTCCCCCAGTTCTGCCCTCTGACAGTTCGAAGCTCTCTCATTACAAACACACTGACAGTGCAGCATACCCTCAGTACTGACCCTGTGACAGTGCAGCACTCCCTCAGTTCTGACCCTCTGACAGTGTGGCGCTTCCTCAGCACTGACCCTCTGACAGTGCAGCACTCACTCAGTACTGACCGCCTGACAGTGCAGCACTCCCTCAGTACTGACCCTCTGATAGTGCGGCACTCCCTCAGCACTGACCCTCTGACAGTGCAGCACTCCCTCAGTACTGACCATCTGACAGTGCAGCACTCCCACAGTACTAACCCTGTGACAGTGCAGCATGCCCACAGTACTGACCCTGTGACAGTGCAGCACTCCCACAGTTCTGACCCTCTGGCAGTGTGGCGCTTCCTCAGCACTGACCCTCTGACAGTGTGGCACTCCCTCAGCACTGACCCTCTGACAATGTGTAACTCCCTCAGCACTGACCCTCTGACAGTGTGGCACTCCCTCAGCACTGGCCCTCTGACAGTGCAGCACTCCCTCAGTTCTGACCCTCTGACAGTGTGGCGCTTCCTCAGCACTGACACTCTGACAGTGCAGCATGCCCTCAGCACTGACCCTCTGACAGTGTGGCACTCCCTCAGCACTGGCCCTCTGACAGTGCAGCACTCCCTCAGTACTGACCCTCTGACAGTGTGGCACTCCCTCAGCACTGACACTCTGACAGTGCAGCATGCCCTCAGCACTGACCCTCTGACAGTGTGGCACTCCCTCAGCACTGACCCTCTGACAGAGTGGCACTCCCTCAGCACTGGCCATCTGACAGTGCAGCACTCCCTCAGTACTGACCCTGTGATAGTGCAGCAGTCCCACAGTACTGACCCTCTCTCTTGTGTGGCGCTTCCTCAGCATCGACCCTCTGACAGTGTGGCACTCCCTCAGCACTGACCCTCTGACAGTGCAGCACTCACTCAGTACTGACCCCCTGACAGTGCAGCACTCCCTCAGTACTGACCCTCTGACAATGCAGCACTGACTCTCTGACAGTGCATGACCCCTCAGCACTGACCCTTCGACAGTACGGCACTCCCTCAGTACTGACATTCTGACAGTGCAGCACTCACTCAGCACAGAGCCTGTGACAGTGCAGCATGCCCACAGTGCTGACCCTCTGACAGTGTGGCGCTTCCTCAGCACTGACCATCTGACAGTGTGGCACTCCCTCAGTACTGACCCTGTGACAGTGCAGCACTCCCACAGTTCTGACCCTCTGGCAGTGTGGCGCATCCTCAGCACTGACCCTCTGACAGTGTGGCACTCCCTCAGCACTGACCCTCTGACAGTGTGGCACTCCCTCAGTACTGACCCTCTGACCGTGCAGCATTCCCTCAGCACTGACCCTCTGACAGTGTGGCACTCCCTCAGCACTGACCCTCTGACAGTGTGGCACTCCCTCAGCACTGACCCTCTGACAATGTGGCACTCCCTCAGCACTGACCCTCTGACAGTGTGGCACTCCCTCAGCACTGGCCCTCTGACAGTGCAGCACTCCCTCAGTACTGACTCTGTGACAGTGCAGCACTCCCACAGTTCTGACCCTCTGGCAGTGTGGCGCTTCCTCAGCACTGACCCTCTGACAGTGTGGCACTCCCTCAGCAGTGACCCTCTGACAATGTGGCACTCCCTCAGTACTGACCCTCTGACCGTGCAGCACTCCCTCAGTACTGACCCTCTGACAGTGCAGCACTCCCTCAGTACTGACCCTCTGACAGTGCAGCACTCCCTCAGTACTGACCCTCTGACAGTGCAGCACTCCCTCAGTACTGACCCTCTGACAGTGCAGCACTCCCTCAGTACCGACCCTCTGACAGTGCAGCACTCCCTCAGTACTGACCCTCTGACAGTGCAGCACTCCCTCAGTACTGACCCTCTGTATTGCACTGTGATTTCCAGCTTTCATTTTATGTTCAAGTCTCGAAGGCAGTATAATAAACTGTCCAAGCACTGACATGGGCCGTAGCAGCTACAGAATTGCCCTTCCAGTCAGACAGGTTTCATGGCTGCATTTCACCCTCTAAAAATGATGAGGTACCTGATATCTGAGCTGGATGCCATCAGCAGTGATGCTGAATATGGTGTCATCCCAGACTCTGGTTTAGTATCACATTGATACGGAACAGGATTTTAAACTGATAATCTGCAGAGATCCCAGGAAGTCAAGCACGGTTTTCAAAAAGCCAAATCAGAGTAAATCTTGATTGAAATGAATGATTTTCCCTGATATGATTCTATCTTCTGAGAATTGAAACACCTTGTGTTATCAATTTTTTTACGTGGTTGTGCTTTTAACAGTTTCATTGACTTCCCTGTCAGTAAAAGATGCTAATCCCATTGATAGAATTAGGAAGGAGGATCTGCTGAAAGAATCTAAAGTACTCAGAGATAATTTATGATGCAAAACATCCAAGGTAATAATCTCTGAATAGTGAAGGCCTTAAAGGGGGAAAGGTAATAAACACAATAACTATTACTCGGAAACAATACTGGGATATCTAATGGGTCTAAAGACTAATAGATCCCTTGAAGCTGAGGACTTATTGATTGATGTCACATGTACTGAGATACAGTGAAAAGCGTTGTTTTGTGTGCCGTGTAGGCTGATTGTAACATACAAAGTGCATCAGGGTAGCAGAACAGAGTGAGGAATACAGTGTTACAGCCACAGAGAAGGCGCAGAGAGAGAGTTCAACATTAACATTTGAGAGTTCCATTCAAAGTCTGGTAACAGCAGGGAAGAAGCTGTTCTGGAATCGGTTCATACTTGGATTCAAACTTTTATATTTTCTGCCGGACAGAAGAGGGTGGAAGAGAGTATAACCGGGGTGGGAGGGGTCTTTGATGATGTTGGTTACTTTCCTGAAGCAGTGGCAAGTGTAGATGGAGTCAATGGATGGAAGGCTGGTTTGTGTGATGGACTGGGCTGCTTGCAAGACTCTCTATAGTTTCTTGCGGTCATGGGAAGAGCAGTTGCCATACTGCGCTGTGATGCATCCAGATAAGAGGCCGTCTAGGATCCATAAAAATTGGTAAGAGTCATTGTAGACATGCAGAACTTCCTTCGCATCCTGAGGAAGTAGGAGGCTTTCTTAACCATTGAGTCAACATGGGTGGACCAGGACACATTGTTGGTGATCAGCACTGACTCTCTTGATCCACCTCCACCTCAGCATCATTGACGCAGGCAGGGTCATGCCCTCCACTCCACTTCCGGGATCAATGACCAGCTCCTTCGTTTTGCTGACTCCACAGAGACAGCCACCCGAGGCTGCAATCAAACCCGGGGCCCCAGTGCAGCGAGACTGCAGCGCTAACCACTCAGCCACTGTGCCGTCGTTGTTTGAGATCAGCCCAACTACTATGGCGTCGGCAGCAAACTTGTAAATTGAGTTGGGGCAGAATTTGGCCGCACAGTCGTGCATGTATAAGGATTGAGTACACAGCCTTGTGGGACACCAGTGCAGATGATTATGGTGGAGGAGGTGTTATCACCAATTCTCACTGCTTGTAGTCTATGGGTCAGGAAGTCAACGAATTGCATCCTAGGATATCAATGGAAGTAGCTACCGAAACAGCGTCATTGTTATTCCAGGAATCACTAGATTCTAGAAAATATTCCAAAGGGTGAGAAAACTGAAAATGTAACTTCCTTAATTAAAATGGAAAGGAGTTAGAAAACAGGTAACTATAAGCTAGTTATCTAAGTAACAGTTATTGGAAAAATGTGAGAGTCTATTACAAAGGATGTAATAACACAGTATTTAGAAATACGTTATGTAATCCAATAGAGTCAACATGGCTTCGTGAAGGGGAAATAAATTTATTTAAAATCTCTGAAGATGTAACAAGCAGGATAGATAAAGAAGAATCAGTGGATGTAATGTATTTGGATATCCAAGAAGCATTTGACAAGGTCACACATGTGATTAATAAGCTCTTAACTTATTAAGAGCTTATGACATTGGAGACAGTATGTTAGCAATGGATCAAGGATTGGCTAACTAACAGGAACCATAGTATTGAGATAAATAGGGAGCATTGTTCAGATGGACTACTAGGATCAGTGCTGGGATTGCTTCACAATATTATACATAATATACATTAATGACTTGGATGAGGGAAGTGAATATATCATTGTCATTTGCAGATTACACAAATATAGGTGGGAAGGCAAGTCTTGAGGATGAACTAAAGGTCCTATGGAGGAATATAGACAGATTAAGCGAGTATGCGTGAAGTTGGCAGATGAAAAATAATTTTGGATAATGTCAGATTATGCACTTTGGCAGGAAGAGTAGAGGAACTGAATATTATTTAACCAAAGAAAGATTGCAGAAAGATGCAACACAGAAAGATTCGGGGTCCTCATGAATGAATCACAAAAAGCTAGCAAACAAGTTCCAAGGCTAATAGAGAAGGCAAAATTAATGTTGGCCTTTATATCAAAAGGAATGGAATATAAAAATAGAGAGGTCTTACTAAAACTATTCAATTAGGAGAAAGTGAGGACTGCAGATGCTGGAGATCAGAGCTGAAAAATGTGTTGCTGGAAAAGTGCAGCAGGTCAGGCAGCATCCAAGGAACAGGAGAATCGACGTTTCAGGCATAAGCCCTTCTTCAGGAATGAGGAGGGTGTGCCAAGCAGGCTAAGATAAAAGGTAGGGAGGAGGGACTTAGGGGAGGGGCGTTGGGAATGCGATAGGTGGAAGGAGGTTAAGTTGAGGGTGATAGGCTGGAGAGGGGGTGGGGGCGGAGAGGTCGGGAAGAAGATTGCAGGTTAGGAAGGTGGTGCTGAGTCTGGGGGTTGGGACTGAGAAAAGGTGGGGGGAGGGGAAGTGAGGAAGCTGGAGAAATCTGCATTTATCCCTTGTGGTTGGAGGGTTCCTAGGCGGAAGATGAGGCGCTCTTCCTCCGGGTGTCGTGTTGCCATGGTCTGGCGATGGAGGAGGCCAAGGACCTGCATGTCCTTGGCGGAGTGGGAAGGGGAGTTAAAGTGTTCAGCCACGGGGCAGTTGGGTTGGTTGTTGCGGGTGTCCCAGAGGTGTTCTCTGAAATGTTCCGCAAGTAGACGGCCTGTCTCCCCAATGTATAGGAGGCCACATCGGGTGCAGCGGATGCAGTAAATGATGTGTGTGGAGGTGCAGGTGAATTTGTGATGGATATGGAAGGATCCCTTGGGGCCTTGGAGGGGGAGGTGTGGGCGCAAGTTTTGCATTTCTTGCGGTTGCAGGGGATGGTGCCGGGAGTGGAGGTTGGGTTGGTGGGGGGGTGTGGACCTGACGAGGGAGTCACGGAGGGAGTGGTCTTTCCAGAATGCTGATAGGGGAGGGGAGGGAAATATATCCTTAGTGGTGGGGTTTTGGAGGTGGCAGAAATGACGAAGGATGATGCGATGTATCTGGAGGTTGGTGGGGTGGTAGGTGGGGACCAGTGGGGTTCTGTCTTGGTGGCGATTGGAGGGGCGGGGTTCAAGGGCGGAGGAGTGGGAAGTGGAGGAGCTGCGGTGGATAGCATCGTCAACCACATCTGAGAGGAAATTGCGGTCTTTGAAGAAGCAAGCCATCTGGGTTGTTCGGTATTGGAATTGATCCTCCTGGGAACAGATGTGACGGAGGCGAAGGAATTGGGAATATGGGATGGTGTTTTTACAGGGGGCAGGGTGGGAGGAGGTGTAATCTAGGTAGCTGTGGGAGTCAGTCGGTTTACTTTGTGCTCCCACGAGGAGGTTGAACAGTTCATCCACTTTACTAACACCTTCCATCCCGACCGCAAATTTACCTGGACCGTCTCAGACTTCTCCCTCCCCTTCCAAAACCTCTCCATTTCTATCTCGGAAGACCGACTCAACATGGACGTTTATTATAAACCGACTGACTCCCACAGCTACCTAGATTACACCTCCTCCCACCCTGCCCCCTGTAAAAACTCCATCCCATATTCCCAATTCCTTCGCCTCTGCCGCATCTGCTCCCAGGAGGACCAATTCCAATACCGAACAACCCAGATGGCCTCCTTCTTCAAAGACCACAATTTCCCCTCAGATGTGGTGGGGTGGGTTGGTCCTCACCTACCACCCCACCAACCTCCAGATACATCGCATCATCCTTCATCATTTCCGCCACCTCCAAACAGACCCCACCACCAGGGATATATTTCCCTCCCCTCCCCTATCAGCATTCCGGAAAAAACACTCCCTCCACGACTCTGTCAGGTCCACACCCCCCACCAACCCAACCTCCACTCCTGGCACCATCCCCTGCAACCGTAAGAAATGCAAAACCTGCGCCCACACCTCCCCCCTCACTTCCCTCCAAAGCCCCAAGGGATCCTTCCATATCCATCATAAATTCACCTGCACCTCCACACACATCATTTACTGCATCCGCTGCACCCGATGTGGCCTCCTCTATATTGGGGAGACAGGCCACCTACTTGCGGAACGTTTCCGAGAACACCTCTGGGACACCCGGACCAACCAACCCAACCACCCCGTGGCTAAACACTTTAACTCTCCCTCCCACTCCACCAAGGACATGCAAGTGCTTGACCTCCTCCATCGTCAGACCATAGCAACACGACGCCTGGAGGAAGAGCGCCTCATCTTCCGCCTAGGAACCCTCCAACCACAAGGGATGAATGTAGATTTCTCCACCTTCCTCATTTCCCCTCCTCCCACCTTTTCTCAGTACCAACCCTCGGACTCAGCACCGCCTTCTTGACCTGCAATCTTCTTCCCGACCTCTCCGCCCCCAACCCCTCTCTGACCTATTACCCTCACCTTAACCTCCTTCCACCTATCGCATTCCCAATGCCCCTCCCCCAAGTCCCTCCTTCCTTCCTTTTACCTTAGCCTGCTTGGCACACCCTCCTCATTCCTGAAGAAGGGCTTATGCCCGAAACGTCGATTCTCCTGCTCCTTGGATGCTGCCTGACCTGCTGCGCTTTTCCAGCAACACATTTTTCAGCTAAAGCTATTCAAGACATGATCAGACCACACCTGAAATATTGTGAACAGTTTTGGTGCCTTTATCTAAGGAGAGACGTATTGGTATTGGAGGCAGTACAGAGAAGATTCCCTAGGTTGATCGCAGGAATGGAGGGACTGTCTTGTGAGGATTTGGAGGGGCTGATGTTGGACTGGGGTGGACAAAGTTAAAAAATCACACAACACCAAGCTATAGTCCAAAGGTTTATTTGGAAGCACTAGCTTTCAAAGCTCTGCTCCTTAATCAGGCAGTTGTGGAGTAGAATCATAAGACACAGAATTTATAGCATTAGGATTGTAGTTTCATGGAATGTAATATTAAACAAATTTAATTTCAGTCTTTCATCTTTTAGAAGGATCATGTTAGTTTCAGTTCCTTCATATGTAAATCCTAGAGGCTACATTCTCGAGATAGTTTTTAACAATAGGTGCCGTCTCAGCTCAGATAATGCATTGAAGATGTGAGGTTAAAGTCGGTCTGTGTCCCAATGTTAAGTCAGACTAATTCTATTTCTAAAGTGGGATTTATAGAATCTTACAATGATTCATGCAGTTTTTGAACAAATTAAAGTGTAATTCTGAAAGTCCAAATTCACCCCACAAATGTGTGTGCGTGCGCACAGGGGAGACAGAGTGTGTACATGGGTGTGTGTGTGCAGGGGGGGTGTGAGTATCTGTGAGAGAGTTGTGTGTATGTTGGTGAGCATAATGGGGTATAAGTCTCTGAGAGGTTGCGTGTGTGGGTGTGAATCTGGGGGGTGAATGTGTGAGCATATGAGAACTTGTGTTGAGAGAGGATCTGCGCGAGTATGTGCATGTGTTCGAGAGTGTATCGTGCAGTGGGGCTACCTGAAGTGTGACATGAACCTGATGAGGAGACATTGAGTTATTGGAGTTTAGAATAATGACAGGCAACTTTATTTGCAAACGTACAAGATTCTTAGAAGACTTCATAGGGTAGATGCCAAGAAACTTTTTTTTCCCCTCTTTATGAGTGAATCTAGGATTAGAGAACATAGTCTCTAATCACCGCATACGGCAGAAATGAAGAAGGCTGTTGACGCTGAGTCATTAAGAATATTCAAGACTGAGATAGAGAGAAATTTAATCAGTTAAGGAATCCAGATTGTGGGCAAATGGAGGAAACGGGTTTTGAGAATTAGCAGATCAGCAATGAGCTCATTGTGGGATGGAGCAGACTCAGTGGGCTGAATGGACTACTTTGTCATCTACATTTGATAGTTTTATGGTCATGTGTAATACCATTGGCAGATATTTGTTCACAACTTTAATTACTATTTCTGGAATATTGGAAGCAAAATGGACACTTGCATCACAATCTACAGAACTCTGTCAATCCCAGAATGGCACTAACTCCCCTTTACTTTGGGTGTTACTTCCCTAAGAACAGAACACTATCAAACCCTGGCCCCAACATTCCCTTCTCATCACTCGGTCCCAGATCAAGACACTAGGATGATTTGAGACAGAGAGAATATGGTGCAGTGGAATTAGTTTAGGATCTATTGGGGATGGAGGGAAAATAGGGAAATGGGACGTTTGGGATTAATACAGGCCAATTTTGAGATGACAGGAAATTAGGATTAATACAGAAATATGGGGACGTCACAAAGTGGCATTAGTTTGGGATTCATTCAATACAGGGCTACAGGGAAGTAGAAGAATGGTCAGATTTGCTTAAGACTAATAAAGGGCTGAAGGGAGAGAGTAGAGCAATAAGATTAATTTGGGATTATTCTAGCAAAGCCTTAGTGTACACATGATGCACTCCTATGTTTCTTGCTACTATTGTACAGAGCCTTGATGAGACCGTATCTGGAGTACTGTCTGAAGGTTTAGTCTCTTTATCTGAGGAGGATGCTCTGACCAGGACAGTAGTGCAACAAAGGTTTACCAGACTGATTCCTGGGATGGTAGGACTGATGTATGAGGAAAGATTGGATTGGTTAGGACTATATTCACTGGGGTTTGGATCTCATAGAAACCTTTCAAATTCGAACAGGACTAGACAGGGTAAATGCAGGAAAAATATTTCCAGTGATTGAGGGATTCCACAACAAGAGGTCACAATCTAAATATATAAGGTAGGCCATCTAGGATTGAGAGGAGAGATTTCTTCACCTAGAGAGTGGTAATCCTATGAAACTCTCTGCCACAGAAAGTGGTCGAGGGCAAAACATTGAATGTTTTCAAGAAAATATTAGAATATAGTTCTTAAGGCTAAAAGAATCAAAGGGTATGGAGAGACAATGGGAACAGGGTTTTGTGTTGGATGATCAATAGACAATAGACAATAGGTGCAGGAGTAGGCCATTCTGCCCTTCGAGCCTGCACCACCATTCAATATGATCATGGCTGATCATCCTTAATCAGTATCCTGTTCCTGCCTTATCTCCATAACCCTTGATTCCACTATCCTTGAGAGCTCTATCCAACTCTTTCTTAAACGAATCCAGAGACTGGGCCTCCACTGCCCTCTGGGGCAGAGCATTCCAAACAGCCACCACTCTCTGGGTGAAGAAGTTTCTCCTCATCTCTGTCCTAAATGCTCTACCCTGTATTTTTAAGCTGTGTCCTCTGGTTTGGCACTCACCCATCAGCGGAAGCATGTTTCCTGCCTCGAGTGTCCAATCCTTTAATAATCTTATATGTCTCAATCATATCCCCTCTCAGTCTTCTAACCTCAAGGGTATACAAGCCCAGTCGCTCCAGTCTTTCAGTGTAAGATAATCCCATCATTCCAGGAATTGACCTCGTGAACCTCCGCTGTACTCCCTCAATAGCCAGAATGTCTTTCCTCAAATTTGGAGACCAGAACTGCACACAGTACTCCAGGTGTGGTCTCACCAGGGCCCTGTACAGCTGCAGAAGAACCTCTTTGCTTCTATACTCAATCCCTCTTGTTATGAAGGCCAGCATGCTATTAGCCTTCTTCACTACCTGCTGTACCTGCATGCTTACCTTCATTGACTGGTGCACAAGAACACCCAGATCTCTCTGTACTGCCCCTTTACCTAAATTGATTCCATTTAGGTAGTAATCTGCCTTCCTGTTCTTGCCACCAAAGTGGATAATCATACATTTATCCACATTAAAATCCATCTGCCATGCATCTGCCCACTCACCTAACCTGTCCAGGTCACCCTGTAATCTCCTAACATCCTCATCGCATTTCACCCTGCCACCCAGCTTTGTATCATCAGCAAATTTGCTAATGTTATTACTAATACCATGTTCTATATCATTAACATATATTGTAAAAAAGCTGCAGTCCCAGTACTGATCCCTGCGGTACCCCATTGGTCACTGCCTACCATTCCGAAATGGAGCCATTTATCACTACTCTTTGTTTCCTATCAGCCAACCAACTTTCAATCCAAGTTAGTACTTTGCCCCCAATACCATGCACCCTAAGTTTGCTCACTAACCTCCTGTGTGGGACTTTATCAAAAGCTTTCTGAAAGTCCAGGTACACTACATCTACTAGATCTCCCTCATCCATCTTCAGAGTTACATCCTCAAAAGATTCCACAGATGATTAGTCAAGCATGATTTCCCCTTCATAAATTCATGCCGACTCTGACCGATCCTGTTACTACTATCCAGATGTGTCGTAATTTCATCCTTTATAATAGACTCCAGCATCTTTCCCACCACTGAGGTGAGACTAACTAGTCTATAATTTTGTGCTTTCTCTCTCCCACCTTTCTTAAAAAGTGGTACAACATTAGCCACCCTCCAATCCACAGGAACTGATCCCGAATCTATCGAACTCTGGAAAAAAATCACCAACACATCCATGATTTCTCGAGCCACCTCCTTCAGTACCCTGGGATGTAGACCATCAGGCCCTGGGGATTTATCAACCTTCAGACCTAACAGTCTCTCCAACACCAAATCCTGGCAAATATAAATTCCCTTAAGTTCAGGTCTTTCAGCCACTGTTACCTCAGGGAGATTGCTTGTGTCTTCCCCAGTGAACACAGATCTGAAGTACCAATTCAATTCTTCTGCCATTTCTTTGTTCCCTGTAATATATTCTCCTGTTTCTGTCTTCAAGGGCCCAATTTTAGTCTTAACCATTTTTTGCCTTTCACATACCTAAAAAAGCTTTTACTATCCTCCTTTATATTATTGGCCAGTTTACCTTCGTACCTCATTTTTTCTGTGTATTTCCTTCTTCGTAATCCTTTTGTTCTTTAAAAGCTTCTCAGTCTTCCATTTTCCCACTTACCTTTGCTATGTTATACTTTTTCTCTTTTAACTTTATATGTCTCTTAACTTCCCTCGTCAGCCACGGCCACCCATGCCTCCTCCTAGGATCTTTCTTCCTTTTTGGAATGAACTGATCCTGCATCTTCTGCATTATACACAGAAATATCCACCATTGTTCCTCTACGGTCATCCCTGCTTAAGGTATTGCACCATTGAACTTTGACCAGCTCCTCCCTCATAGCTCCATAGTTCCCTTTATTCAACAGAAGTACTGTCACTTCCGACTGTACCCTCTCCCTCTCAAATTGCAGATTGAAGCTTATTGTATTATGGTCACTACTTCCCAATGGCTCCTTCACTTTGAGGTCTATGACCAATTCTGGTTCGTTACACAATACCAGATCCAGAATTGCCTTCTCCCTGGTAGGCTCCAGCACCAGCTGTTCTAAGAATCCATCTCAAAGGAACTCC
Source organism: Chiloscyllium punctatum (assembly GCF_047496795.1). NCBI lineage: Eukaryota > Metazoa > Chordata > Chondrichthyes > Orectolobiformes > Hemiscylliidae > Chiloscyllium > Chiloscyllium punctatum. Next base: position 113,863,406 of record NC_092747.1, on the reverse strand, counting down.
ATAAAGTCTCTTTCTTGAGGTCCAATACCATCCTGATTCTCCCAGTCTACCTGCATGTTGAAATCCCCCATAACAACTGTAGTAACATCTTTGCGACAGGCCAATTTCAGCTCCTGATTTAACTTACATCCGCTATCCAGACAACTGTTTGGGTAACGATAGATAACTCCCAAGAGGGTCTTTTTACCCTTAGTATTTCTCAGTTCTATCCACACTGACTCTACATCCCCGACTCTAGGTCCCCCCGCGCAAGGGACTGAATATCCTCCCTTACCAACAAGGCCACCCCACCCCCTCTACCCGTCAGTCTGTCCTTACGATAGCACGTGTAGCCTTGAATATTCATTTCCCAGGCCCTGTCCACTTGAAGCCACGTCTCAGTTATCCCAATATCGTATCTGCCAATTTCCAAAAGAGCCTCAAGCTCATCCATCTTATTCCTAATGCTTCGTGCATTCACGTATAGTATTTTTAATTTGTTACTGCCCTCACCCTTCCCATCAACGCCTATTTCACTCAACCTTACAGCATGATCCCTTTCTGAGTTTTCTGCCTCATTGATACAGTTGTCTTTCTTGACTTCCCTTGTTCTAACTTTCCCTCCAATTTCCTTCTTAAACATCCAGTTTGTCTCCTCCCCCCTGCTACTTAGTTTAAACGTAGCTGTGTTGCAGTAGCAAACCTGCCTGCCAGAATGCTGGTCCCTAACCTATTAAGGTGCAAACCATCTCTCTTGTAGAATTTATGCTTACCACAAAACATACCCCAGTGATCCAGGAATTTAAATCCTTGCTTCCTGCACCAGTTCCCCAGCCACACGTTCAAGTCCAGTCAGCCAGGGTCATATTAAATTAGCGACAAAAAAAACTGCAGATGCTGGAAGCCAAGGTAGACAAGCAGGAGACTGGAAGAACACAGCAAGCCAGGCAGCATTAGGAGGTGGGGAAGTCGACGTTTCGGGTGTAACCCCTCCATGATCATATTGAATGGCAGTGCAGGCTCGAAGGGCTGAAAGGCCTACTCCTGCTTCTATTTTTGATGTTTCCCTGTTCACTCCATCTATACAGTTTTTTAAACTATTTCCTTCCTATCGTAAGGATTCATTCTCTTCAAATCATTGTTAACGAAGACATAAGCTGCAATGAGTTAAATACTGCATGTCTCCACTGGGAGGCAGCACCAGAACTCAGCCCACCAAAGTTCCAAGTGGTAAACAGCAGATGGCGATCTCATCACACATCATCTTGTAAAAGTTCCAGGCAGTGATTTCACCGTGTAAGACACACAGCCTTCCAAAGTCCTAACTGATTGACAAGAAATTGACAGTTTCTTATATATTATGAAGCATCTGGATGGGTACATGAATAGGAAGGGTTTAGAGGGACATAGGCCAAATGCTGGCGAATGGGACTAGATTAATTTGGGATATTTGGTGAGCATGGACGAGTTGGACAAAAGGGTCTGTTTCTGTGCTGTACATCTCTGTGGTCAGACACAGTTCAGTTGGCTCGACAGCTGGTTTGTGATGCAGAGTGATGCTAACAACATAGATTCAATTGCTGCATCAGCTGAGGTTACCATGGAGGACTCTGCCCCTCATCTGAGATGATGATGACCTTCAGGTTAATCTCCTACTGGGTGTCTCTCTCTCTCTTTCTAATGAGAGAGCAGCTGTACGGTCTGGTGAGATTATGAGAACTTTACTGCACTGAATGGTACCGTATAACGCCCTCCTCTAACATACCCTACACACCAATACACACCATGCTGTATTACTCCATACTGCGCTGTAACCTACTGTTAGTTCAGGCTTTTCGAAACAGAGTATTCCTCATTTCTTTATCCACAACTGCAATCTTGTTGTGTTAAGAGCATTGAAGAGTGGACATGTTAGGATGCCTACTTTGAAGAAGTTGCCCTCCTTTCCACTTTCGCCATGAACATAATTCAGTCAGGATAAGAAATTCCGCTTTCAGTTAATCGTTTTATTAAATCTATTTACAAAGGAAATCCTAAATTACAAATACCAATCAGCCACAGAAATCTTACTTCGTCAGGAAGTATCTAAGCAAGTTCAATCTCCATATGCTACATCTTTCACAGATGGAGAAATGTTAAAACACATTGCAGGGATTTTCTAATTAACCGCTTAGGGTTAAAAACAAACCTATCAGATCACCAGCCCATTGAAGAACCTGCTCAATGATCACCCAAAGGTATTTCAGAGTCCCTATAATCACAGCTGAATGACACAGGGAGATGGTACTGGAGAACCAGACTGGCAGCTTAATTAGAGCAGGCAGACTTACCAAGCTGATACAATCAATATTCATGAATATCACAATTAGTCAAAAATAGTTCCAATACCCCATAACCATTATGGGACTGCACAGGAGTGAAGATGACAGCTTCATTCAGCCAAGTCTAGGAGATTTCACAGCCTACAATATCCCTTCAACCTACAAAACAAGAACAGATCAGTAATGCTGCAGAAAGTTTGCTTTATAAAAAAGTCAATGTCCCATACAGAAACTACATAAGCTGTTAGTTCCGTATCCCCTATTTAATTCATTACCAGATCACACTCCCTAAATGATAGTCTCACACAGGATTAAAAATAATTAGAAGCAATGAAAGCTCTCCCATTTAGACCCAATACCAACGCAACTAGTGTTCCTTACATGCAGCAGGTAGCTCAGAGTCCCAGCAGTTTTATTGGAAAATATCAACCCATATCTTGACACATTTGTGATTTATACCAAAACTTATCATCAGTCTGCAGTACCAGTTAGTTCTGTCAAAGCTGAAAAACTCTGAGGTTTTTAAAAACCTATTTATCCATGGTCATGAAGTTTCAAGGCCAGTGATTGGTCCACATGCACGACCATAACATTGGGGCTGCGCACTCCAGTCTTGGAACACAAAGCATTGTTCTGATTTTCTCCACTTTAATTCAGAATTAGAATGAAACACCACAACCACAATGTCATTCCCTGAGGTCAGCTTTTAATTACAGGAGATGAGGACTCCATATTTTCCTTAGTGACAGAGTGAGTGAGTGAGTGAGTTAGTGTGTGTGTGTGTGTGTGTGTGTGTGTGTGTGTGTGTGTGTGTGTGTGTGTGTGTGTGTGTGTGTGTGTGTGTGTGTGTGTGTGAGAGAGAGAGAGAGAGAGAGACTGAGAGAGAAACATCTGAGATGTAAACTCACCTGCTAGTTGCAAAGCTACCATAACTCTTGACAAACTACCTGAACAAAAAATATAAAGTTACTTTGTTTCTCCAATTTTGTCTGGTGCCTTTGTCTAGATTATTATATAGTACAAGTTAAAACAATAACTGAAGTTCTGGCTGTTTAAACAAAAAATTGCAGAAGTTACTAATCACACTTGCAACATGTTAGAGTTAGCTTTGGTAAGTGCTGGTTTTAATCAGTGAAAATATTTACGTGCAATTTGAAAAGTACATCGGTACATGTTATAAGTCAGACCCTCACTATGCAACCTCAGGAATGGGGAGAGATTGGGTTTGTGCATTTTACAATAGTCTGTCCAAATTGAAGATGAGAATTCCCAGTTGTTAGAAAAAGGGAAAATTTAATGCTGTAAACTTATTTTCCTCTCCCGCAGTAAAAGTCTTCATTAAAGAGGCAAGATTTTAAACAGAACAGCTTGCTTTTATAGTGAGCAGTGTGCACGTGGTTGGAAATCTCTTAACTGGTTCCCACCAGTCACTCACGCTGCTATGGATGAGGATTTCTGGGTTAGGGAATAAAACCAACCATCATTCTTATCATTTCAGGAGACCTAAATCATCAGGAAAATGCTACATAGCAAAAAAAAAGCTTTTAAATATCGTCCAAGTCAGAGCCACGTGAGTCAGAAGTTTAACAGAGCTTGAGCTCCCACCTGTTTGAATGCCCTTTCATCCTTTACTACAATCTTATGTCAGTTGTTTCAGATCAGTAGAGCTCTCAGTGTGAACCCTTGTTGGAGGGGAATAGAACAAGGGAGCCTGTCTGAATCATCCCAAATATTACAGCTGAGAGTGCTTTTTTAAAATGCTTCTTCCTTGGATTCTGGTTTCGCCCAGATAGACTTCTGGTGAGAGCAGAGATTCTCAAAGCCACGACCAATGATGCACTGATGCAGAGTCTGGGCTTCACTGTGATTAAACCTGTCATGAGAAAGCTTATCCTACAACTTGCGCCCCTCAACATAAGAATGCACTAAGCTTCACATGCATAATACATCGTTCACAGCACACGGGTTTAGAGACCGTTTCCATTGAGCCTCAGTTACAGAAGGAATTTCCAAACAAACGCTGCACGTTTCACCAGACTAAGTTCACCACGAGACCAAAAGGTTAAAACGAAAATGGCCAGTGAAACTGCCCAGAGACCGTACAATTCTGTTTGCAGACCTGAAATGCAACCCTCAAATGTCTAGTCAAAAGCTGCTCTCCAACTTTGACTCAAATCATTGACAATGATCAAAAGACAAGTCAAATTCCCTGATAATTATTTTCCTATCAGTTACAATTGTAGATGAAGTTATTTTAGGAAGTGCCATATTTCCAGTGCCGTGTTCTTCCCAATTGGCAATTCTGCCACAAAAGGCGACGCACTGGATTTTTCTGGACATCCATGGACGGAGCAAATCAGTCTGGCTGGATTCCATACCCACATTCCAGGTGACCCTAAACTTATACTGTCCAGTTGCACAGCCTGGAGATTACAGCTTATAATTACAGCAGAACACTTGTGTGTGGCAAGACCCAGTCTGTTGTTTTATGGATGGCGGACTCAGTTAAAATTTGCCAGTCTTTGTTAAAATAGTGAAGAAGCCAATGGTAGAGGGAGGTGATGTGTGCTTGTTTGATAATTATCAGCAGCAGTTTTGCCCAGTCTGCTGTTTATGTCCCACCTACTGCAGCTGTAGGTGCTGGTTCACTATAAATTAGTTTCATCCCAAGAGAAATCATTCATGTTCTTTAGAACTTTTCTAACCAGTTTCTCTAACTCCTTGCGGGCTCGCTGCTCCTCGTCCAGGGAACGCCTCATCTTCTTATTTTCCTGCAGCACAAAATTCAGAACAAAAGATTAACAAAGGCGCTGGTGCATCAATGTTAGCTGGGAATTATCTCACACAGCCCTGCAGCCAGGGTCGGGGGACGTGACCAGAATCGCTGGGTGTGGGTGTGGGTCTCGGAGGGCATGGGCAGGGGTCACAAAGGGCACAGACAAGGGTCACAGAAGGCACGGGCAGGGGTCTCGGAGGGCAAGGGCAGGGGTCACAGAGGGCACAGACAAGGGTCACAGAGGACACGGACAGGAGTCACAGAGGGCATGGAGAGAACAGAGGTCAGAGAGGGGACAGGCAGAGGTCACAAGCAAAGGTCAGAGAGGGCACAGGTACAGGAGGGCATGGGCTGGGGTCACAGGGGCATGGACAGGGTCACGGAGAGCATGGGCAGGGGTCACAGAGAGCACAGGCAGGGGTCACAGAGGGCACGGGCAGGGGTCATGGAGGGCACGGGCAGGGGTCATAAGCAAGGGTCAGAAAGGGCACAGGTACAGGAGGGCATGGGCTGGGGTCACAGGGGCACTGGCAGGGGTCACGGAGGGCACGGGCAGGGGTCACAGAGAGCACAGGCAGGGGTCACGGAGGTTACGGGCAGAGATCACGGAGGGCACAGGTAGAGCAGAGGTCACAGAGGGGACAGGCAGAGGTCATAAGCAAGGGTCAGAGAGGGCACGGGTATAGGAGGGCATGGGCGGGGGTAGCAGGGGGCACGGGCAGGGGTATCGAAGGCCCAAGGCAGTAGCGGAGGTCACAGGGGGCACCAATAGGGCTCCTGGAAGTTGTCAACCATGGTCGAATTCACTGAAGTCTGTGTTCATTGAACTCCAGGTGGCCTTTTTATGGGAAACTATTTTTAAAACATTCTTTAAAAAAGATTGGAAAAACTCAACTTCAGGACTTCTGGGAGTGATCTGCAGCCAATGGCATAATTTTGTAAAGTGCAGTCTTTGTTTTAATGCAGGAATCACGGCAGCTAATTTGAGCATGGAGAACATGCCTGAAAAATCATGGTGATACAACATAAAATAAATGGCACATACAAACTAGGAGAAGTCAACATCTTCACCTCTCCAGCCTGGTCTGCTAATCAATAAGAACTTGATTAATTTGTGTGTGTTTTCAATTCCACATTCCCAATTATCCCTGATAACCCTTGACTCCTGTATCTAACAGGACTCTATCCACCTCTTCCTACAATTATTCCACAAAATTCAGAAAATAAAAATCTCATCTCCTTTGCTACTCTAAAGAGTGTGCAGGAACAGAGGTCTGACCTTCATTCATGACGGCATGGCACACAGGAACAAGGCTATTAATGCCAAAATTTCTGGACCCAATGGTTCCAGAGATAAAACACTTCCGTTATTGTTCTTGGATAGGAGAAGGTTCAGAGGAAATTGGATAGAAGATTTCAAAATTATGAGAGGGCAGAACAGTATGGATGGGGAAACCCTGTTTCCACTCAGTAAAGGATCAAGAAGGAGGGGGTACAGAAATGAGCTAATTGGCAAAATAACCAAATGTAATGCAAGAAAAAGCTTTTCACAGAGCGATTAGTTAGGGTTCAGAGCACTTGGCAAGTAGTGAGATGGGAGCTATTGAGGAATTCATAAGAGCATTAGATGAGTTATAACATTCATTGAGAGGGTCTGTGGAGATATAATGAGCTGACTGTCTCCATGTGCACTGCAATAATTCAGTGACAACAAGCAAGCAGTTCTCGTGATGTTGGTTAAGGGTGAAATACTACCCAGGACTTCAATGAGAACTGTCCTACTTCATTCCATAATAGACTCATAGGATCTTTTATATACAGCTCATTAAACCCATGGGGCCTTGGTTTATCATCTCACCCAGTGACAGTGCAGCACTCCCTCAGTCCTACTCTCTGACAGTGCAGTGCTCCCTCAGTACTACTATCTGACAGTGCAGTGCTCCCTCAGTACTGACCCTCTGACAGTGCAAAACTCCCTCAGTACTGACCCTCTGACAGTGCAGCATTCCCTCAGTACTGACCCTCTGACAGTGCAGCACACCCTCAGTACTGACCCTCTGACAGTGCAGCACTCCCTCAGTACTGACCCTCTGACAATGCAGCATTCCCTCAGTACTGACCCTCTGACAGTGTGGCACTCCCTCAGTACTACTCTCTGACAGTGTGGCACTCCCTCAGTACAAAACTGGAGTATTAGCTTGGATTATGTACTCTTGTTTCTGTGGCTGTGCTTGAACCCACGACCTTCTAACAGAGGAACAAGAGTGCCAATGGAGGAGTGAGCCTTGTCCCAGTTCTAGTGTCCTCACGGCTTTCACAAAATGAGTCGAGTTTGCTATTTATATATACACTAGCTCAATGTGTGCCATCACCTTAATCCTTCTACATCCTGGTCGTTTCCTCCTTCCCCTGCCCACCTGCCTCTTGCCATTGTTCACATGGAAATGACATGAAGGAACCCAGTGCAATGTCTGCAAGTTCCTGTTTGTGATTGCTTTACCTGCTTTAGCTCCAGCACCTCATCCTTCAATGCATAAACAGTGTCCACAAGGCTCCTGTATGAAGAGGAAACTGTAAGTCACAATGGAACAGGCAAAAATGTGGCTCTGTTGAAGTGATAAGTTAAAAGTTAGAAAACAGTTGGTCCCTGCTTTGGAGGACACCTCCCACTAGTCCAGAAATTCTGGATTCCTTTAATTCTTCATCCCATTCCCACATTGACCTCTCTGTACTTGGCCTCTTGCACTATTCCAACGAAGCTCACCAGAAACTCAAAGAACAGCACGTCATCTTTAGGTTAGGCATTACTAGGCACAGCGTTAGCATCATCATTTCAAATGATAAGCATGGCCTCTATTTAACCAGACAGCTGCTTTTGATCATTAATCTACTGTTACCATTTGCACCTTCTCTACACCTATGTTTCAGTTCCTTCCTGTGTTTTTCGCCACTTCCTGATATACTATGTGCTTAAAGCCAGTAGCTTTTTCCAGTGCATTGAATGAATCCTAAATAGTTGGACCATAATCTGTTTAATATTAAAGTGGGATACCGTACATTAGCAGGAATGGGAAATTAAACCTCAAAGGGCAGAAATTATAATGGTCCAGCTACGATGAGCAATGTCAATGATTAACAACACAGGAGAGATACGTCAGCACCTTTCATTGTGTCTGTCGTGAGATTCCAAATGCTGGTACAGTCAGAGAAACTACAGTGTATGTTTTCATGCAACCAATAAAGCTAAAAGCTGAGGCTCTGATGCCATGTTACCTGAATAGATTTCACCATTCCAGTTATCGGTATGATGCTACTGAAAGGCCACCCATTTCCTGTGCCTTTTCACCCAGAATGATACATTATATTGGACACAGGGCACAGAAACAGACCATTCATTCCAACCTGTCTATGTAGGTGCTGATGCTTCACTGGAGCCTGTTCCCATCTAAATCTGCCTACATCATCTCGATTCCCTTCTGGTCTAACCTTGAATGTATCTGTGTTATTCACCCTGAGCACTCACCGTGGTAGGGAGTTCCACATTCTTGCCACTCTTTGGGTGAAGCATTGCTTCCAAATTCATTATTGGATTCTCTCGTGAATACCATGCGTTGATGATGTTGAGTTACGCTCGTCCTCACAAAAGCACCTAATGCCTACGTATCCACTCTATTAAAATCTTTCATAGTTTAAGAGTTGTCTATTGGGTCACCCCAAGTTTTATTCTAACAGAACATATCCAGCTTGTCAATCCTTACATGAGACGTACACACTTGAAGCATCTCCATGGTAACATCAGGTATCTGATGGATACATGTTTCAGAGTGGGCATCCATGGGGCTTCTGAAAATCCAGTTTAGAGGGCCCGCCCTCTCTCCTTCGGGAAACATCCCACAAATTGGACTGATCGATCTACTGCTGTCCAACCAGCTAAAGGATCAGTGTTTAGTCACTCCCTAGCTCACTCTTGGCACAACCAAGAGCCAGTACCCACAACTTGTTCACTTGCAGTCAATAATTTGCACAAATCTTTAAACTGTGCCGTACAACATACAGGAGACAGAATCATTTGCAGAGTTCTCTTACTTTTCTTCGATGATCGTTTGTCCATTGCTGTTGGTTTCTTCAACAATTATTTTCTCTTCTTCTGGTAATAAAACCTGAGGAGCAGATTCTTTACGATACGCTGTAACACAGAAGATTCAGAGGTTGAAATTACTGTCCCAAAGGAGTAATGGTCAAGGCTGGCACACAGAAAGTTTAGGCAATACAAGGGTATGACTTTGATATAAATTACTAACGTTCTGTGTGTTTGTGCTTGTTGCTCTCTGTCTGGACCTGTAAGCATTTGACTGTGTGCATTTATGTGGGCACATAAGAGTGTGTGTCAATCTGCTCTGTATAAGTGCTGGTTCATGTGTGTTTATGCATTGCAATCTGCATGTTTCTGTTCCAATTCTTATGCTTTTGCAAGTGTTTTTAACAGGAAAGTACGTGCTGATCCATGTGTTTGCATCATGCATGTTGGCCGGTGCCAGCATGTGTCTGTAAACATTACCTCTACCATTATTCCATTGCCTGTAAAGCTATAAAGCTTCAACAGAGCAGTTCAACCACCAGCTACGGTGATCATACTGGAGTGTGAAGAGAAACGTCAGCCTATTCAGAAACACCAATGTTCTGCCTTTAATGGAGCTGCCTCATTTAAGTGTAAATACATTAGATGACATTTTGATATTGCTAAAAATGTGCACCAATGTTAAATATTTGAACACATTGCAGTGAAGCTGAGAATAATTTATGTTAGTGGGAATGGACTGGAGACTGATCCATGAGAGATTCTGAAAAGGGTCCCATGTTTTGATGACTGTTTTGTTTAGTAATGTTAATATTTTTGTGACTTTCTGATTCTTCGAATAATTTTTTAAAAAAGATTTCTAACAAATTGCTTACGTTTATTTGGAACCTTGACAATACCAAAAAATTGCATTTATATGGCAATATTCACAAGTTAAAGATTCCCAAACAACTAACACGAAACTGTCGGAATGTAATTTCAGTTGTAAGGGGCAAAATGCAAGGTCGTGAGGCTGTGTACAATAAAATTCCATAAATAGCAATTAAAAGGCAAAATATTCCAGATTCTGGAAATCTGAAATAAAATCAAAATGCTTGAGAAACTTAGCAGGCCTGACGGCATCGGTGGGCAGAGTTAACTTTCCTAAAAAAGAGCCATAGTGGACTCAATTCTGTTAATCCTGTTTCTCTCTGAACAGATACTGTCAGACCTGCTGAGTTCCCATGAACAGTAAACTGTTCTTAGTCAGGTGGGACTACTAGAAGACGATTATTGCTCTTTTTTTCAAAAGAATGGTGCCACAGGATCTTTTACATTGATGCTGGGAGGGAGGGAGGGGGCACGTTTCTAGGTTAACTCTTTAGCCTGGAGTATGAAGAAGGTGCAGCTGAGGGTTTTATAAAAACAAAGAATGAAGATTTGGGGAGAATGGTGCAAATTAGCGGATGTCCTGTTTAAGTGTTGCATGAATTTATCTTCCAGGAGTAGGATGCTGCTCTCACCTTCCTCCAAGGTCACCTTTATGTAGTTTCTTTCAAAGGTACATTTATGAGACAGACAACAGAGTCACAAACCTACAGACTACAGCTTGATGATACTGATAGAATATAAACTGTTCCAAGTAGCTGAAGGAGATGACCAATAAGTCACTAATGGGTTTCGCTCATATCTTTACGATAGTCATTGGACCACAGGTCGGCTCATCAGCCAAAACTGCAGAGGAGGGCCCTGGACTCCAGGAGCTGCCTCCCTGACCCTTGGAGCAATGGCACACACCAGCTCAAACGGACATCGAGATAATCTAGTGTTGAGGATACCAGTAGGAGGAGCCATGTGCCTCTGGTGCTGTCAGAGAGGAGGCAGTGGTGTAGTGGCAATCATGCAATCACGGTCTCTAGGTTAATGTTCTGGGGACTTGAGTTCAAATCACCACTGAAGATAGAGAAATTTGAATTCAATAAAATTTGCAAGAAAAAGGCTAGCCTAGCGGCAACCATGTAACCACAATTGACTGTCGTTTGCGAATGTGTTTTAAAGAAGAAAATCTGCTGTTCGCACCTCAGCAATGTAGCTGATTCATACCTGCCCTCTGAGCAATTAGGTACGAGCAACAAATGCTGGCCTAGCCAATGATGTCCACATCCCATGAACAAATACAAGAAAAACAGAAGCTTGGCATCCTCCCTGTGCTGCATTAGCTCTTTCAACAAGGGACGGTAGAGGGGGATTCCCAATGGGAAACTCGCTGAACTCTGTATAAGTTGGGGCAAATATTATCCCCACAGCAAATGGTCCAAAGACAGATGGGTTCACATGAGCAAATTCATCTCCAACTCAAATGAAGTCAGTTTTACCTGAATTTAGTGAGAATGAAAGAGGGAGAAATGAAACTCTGACTTAGGAGGTCACATAGTTGTAAAGCAGTGTCTTCTGAAAATAAAATATGCTGCAGACCACAACAGGTCAGGACACAACAGCATCTTTGGAGAGACAGCAAACTAACGTTCTGAGTCCAGGTGACTCTTCAGTGCATTAGGGAAATGGGTCTGGGTGGGTTACTCTTCGGAGGATCGGTGTGGACCGGTTGGGCCGACGGGCCTGTTTCCACACTGTAGGGAATCTAATCTAATCTAATCTAATCTAATCTAATCAGAGCTCAGTACAGATTCCAGCGTCTGCAGTAATTTCTCTCTCCATACCTTCTCCCTTCTGGAGGTGAACTGTTCCACGTATGACCATCTCTGATCAATTTAAACATCATGCCTAAGAAAATAGCAGCCAAACTCTCTGATGTTGGAACACTTATTTTACTGAAATTACACAAAGGAGGTTATTAGCCTGACTTGTGTAGTCAGCATAAAGACGTGCCACTGAAATGGAGCAAAGCTGCCCACAAAACGGCAGTGAGCTCGACAGTCCTGCTTTTCCCAATCTCAACATCAGTTTGACTTTGCTGCTTGCTACATCCAACAGTATGGGCAGACAAAAGAGAGACTAATCAACCAATCAGATTGAAAATTTCTCTTGGAAAGAAAAACAAACAGTAAAATGGAGGAAATACAAAACAACGGATAAATCTCTGCATAAGAAGTGAAGTAAAAACATTGATACAGTTGACAGAGATATAAGCATCACAACAATTTTGTTCTGATATTGGTATTTCTCCTGCAACTCTATGTTACTCTCCAATTTAATGAAAAAGCATTAAAAATCCACAATTTTTAAATGTCATGCAGTGAGAAAATGACTCCACCTTGTAACAGAAATGTCAGAGTCAAAGAGACTGCTCAGAAGTAATTATGAATAAGCTTTCCATCTAAAGACACAATTGCAGTTGAATGAAGAAGGCTTAGGAATCCCACTGGTTCATTCACAGAAATTAATGTGCAAATAATTGGAGGTTGAATGCAAATCTCTTATTGCTAATGACTCTAGCTGTACTGACTACACAATACACCTTGTGGAGGAACAATTAATGGGAACTTAATTCCCAGTTCTCTCTATTTGAGTGGACACCAGATACAGTAACACATTGAATGTGGACAACTTCGTGATTATTACTGCCTCAAATTGAGGGACATTAATCTAAACACAAAATTAAGACTATTAGTTAGAAAAACACCACCATGTCTACCTCATGTCCTGTAAGACCAACAAAACTTTCAGCTATGTTTAGACGAGTTGAAGCAATGTTTCATGTATGTTCTGTTGATTTGGGTGACAAAACCCTGGTTCCAACAGTTGCCCATCAGACTTAGGCTTCTTCCCTGAGTTATTAACGATCCTCCTATGGTGGTGCATACACTTTGTTTCCTGTCACTCAGCTAATGCCAAATCCTTGCTGCCTCCATCTCATTTATCCCAGGGGCTTAAATTTTGATGGCAAGTTCAACTGTCTAAAACATCTAAGATCGTTTCTATTCTTGATGTCATCTCTGACTGCAAGATAAGCTGCCAATCACATAATCGAGCCATCAGTGTACAGCGATGAATCACCCGATTTTGGCTCATACTTCAGTTCATTTGCTGCTGAAAGTTTCATCCATACCCTTGCTCCCTTCAATCCTGACTAATTCAACATGCATCCTAAAATAGGGTTCATCCAAAACTCAGCTTAGTCTGTCCACTTTTTGCACCATACCCTAACTCATCAGCTCAATCTTCATGGACCTACATTACTTCCCCCACATGACTGAAGCCTCAACTGGAATTGAGGTTTGTCATTACTAATGTTGACCTCTCAACTTATTAATAAAAAATTTAAACCGTCTAGAACATAAGTTACACAATCTAGTTAAATATCTAATCGACTGCCTAACAAGTGCATGGAAGATCAGTTAGAACACAAAATAAACTGCTTTATCTGGCAAGAATAAAGTTGCCCCTACCTCTTTAAATGGAATCTCAGTACATGAGCAGCATAAAATCGCTCTCGATTACAATTGCTCTGATGGGTGTACCTAGCCTGTAATTACAGGCAGAAGTGAGAGTGACAAATTTTGTTTATGACTTCAATTTTCATGGTTTGATACTCAAAATCCCCACAAAACATGGAAACTTGTTCCTGGAAGAGAAACCTACTTGAAATTGTGAAATTCTTGAATGAAACGTTAACTCAGAATTTCCAAGGAACAATACTGTTGCTTATTTTCCCACAATAGCAAGAAATTCAAGGAATCAATCTGATATTTGGCTTCGTCTTTCAAAAACAATCTTTTCTTTTTTATTTGTCCATTTGAGGATCTGTCTGAAGGATGTGGATTGTAAATGCAGAACCGTGCCACATCACATAGATATATGACAACTAATATTTTGAACTTAAACTAATGGGGCCAAGAGAGGGTGAAGTGAATTCAATGCAGCATGACACTCATCAACCGAGAACAAGACTTGCATCTCACAACCAGAACAGACTTGCTCCCATTACAATGATTGACTCTAAGAGACGCAGCGATTGAGATAAACTTTAAAAAGTGTTAAATGATATAGTGGCTTTTGGGAGGAAAAACTCCAACAGAGACTTGCTGGGCTGAATGGTCTGTTTTTTATTCAGAGCGTTTTTACCAGCAATGCCTGTTTGTCAGACCAAAACATCAATGAATTTCAGGTTGACAAAACTTGACTTACAAAGAAACCAATGCTCTTATAAAGGCATTTCTTTTTTATTTAAACCGTATTTTACAGCTGAAGTGAAATTATTTATAAAACTAACACTTGGGTGTGATATATTTAAACCACAGGAGGCAGCAATACACAGACTGTACATATGCAGCACTCAAATATACAGTTTGTTCACTTAAAGGCATTTACCTTTAAAGCTGTTTTCACCAAAAATATCACCAATCACTGACACAAATTATACAGTACAGAGGCTATTGAGCATACAACATGTGTTTGGCAGAAAATCGCCTTGTGCAACAAGACAAGATATCCAATATGACCTCATGCTACCAGGTTTTTCCTAACCCACAGTAATAAACCATTTTTGAATTCACTTTATTTTTAATTTTGCTTTAGCTAATAACAACTGGAAAATTCTCAGTACTAGTTGGAAGAGAATCTTGCTATTATACTCTGCTGGTATGATTAGTCCAGTCACTGACCTTGGATTGTCACCATTTAAATACAATGGCAAGGCTCAATTCTTCAATATAAAAAAATTGGATAATTGAGCAGCAATCACTTTTAATTACATCAAATGAATGATTCATACAAAACAATGGTAATTATACTTTAAAATCCAGTAAATCAGGGCAAACAAACTACAGCTCTGTGGTCACATTCACGTGAGACTTATCAAATAAGTCTGGGCAACCAACTGCTTTTTAACTAAACATTGCATCGTTCCTTGGTTGTTCACTTTGAATTTTCTGGAGCTAGAGGTTTAAAATCAGTTGTTTTGGTGGCATTGCCTTGGTGTGGATAAATCAGAGATATCATAGAAGAGCATATTCATCCCTAAAAGAGCATTATGGCCCCCTTTATGGAACAATTCAGAAAACCAGGAACCAATAGTGACAAGATCTCAAAATGTACAGGGATCTTGGATTTAAAGTTTAACATGTTTAGCCCAGAAACTCTCAGATGTTGGACATTCCTAAAAGGAAACAGCATTGTATCAGAATCCCCATCTCACTCAATAACACTGTCTTTGATTGCATTTCTAACCACTGTATATTAATGGCATCTGGATTAGAAAACTTGAATGTTTTTCAAGGTTAGAATGTAAGTAGGGGTCCCTGACAGAACAGTGTACGATGGGACAGAAGGTCAGGAAACCAGACAAAGGTCAGCCTGTGCCATAGCATTGTTCAGCTGGTAACAATGCATCCTATACCATGCTCTAATTTGGAAAGTAGTTGCATTTACGTAGCGTTTCCCTCGCTGGACCAGTAATCAGAAATCATGACTTGAAATTCCTAACCTAACGGCAAGGTGTGAAACAGATTCACTAAATCTCAGGTTATTTTTGGGCTGAGATCAAATAGGTATCACATAAAATCTGTTGGATTATTGTTAAATAAAAATCAAATGATTTACTAACCTACCTGAGGGGAAAAAAAACTCCTTGAGAAAAAAACTCTTGCTCGCTCTGATCTGTGTATGATTCCAAAAAATCCCAAAAAGACAGAGATGTTGAGTCAGTCTTTCCACACAGATGAGGTTTTCAAACTTGTTGCATGTGCCAGAGAATTAATTACATGCCAAGAGCCACAAGAAAATAGTCTAACAATTCTAGTCGATACAGAAGTAAAGCAAGTACATTGCTGGAGAGCTGTACACAGTGACTGTTGAAACGTCAACAACACACAGCAAATAGTGAGCAGTTTATCAGCATTGGCTGCACTGATTCTATCCTTCAAAAAACAGTGGCTTTCATTGTGAAACAGTGTTCCGATTAACTACTTCGTATCAACTTTATAAAAATACCACACAATATCATTGAAACACAATAAATAAGGAACCATTTGTCAAGCACTCTGCATAAATGAAAGTGCTGCAAAACTATTTCCTAATAAGCCTGGGCACTGTTGATAAATAATAAGTTGCTGTGTGGCTGCCTTGATACAAGTCCTTTGATAAAGGTATATACATACATGTGTATTAAAGAAATCAGATCCATCTCAAAATTCAACTTTGGTGTCACGACAATACTTTTTTTTATCAAATTGCCCGAATCACCAGTCTCTGATTTAACATTAAACAGAAACTACATATAAAATAAGCTTAATGATTTCCCTTTTTACTTTCATAAACACTGTACTCTAAATTAATGGTATTTCAGTCTTGTTCCATTTGCTTAGCACAGTATAAAAGTTATCCAAATGAGAGATATGCAATGCATTATTCAAATGCAACTTTTTTTCTTCATAAATTGCTTTGATCAGAGTCTTTAGCTACACACAAAAGATAC
Organism: Chiloscyllium punctatum; assembly: GCF_047496795.1. Classification (NCBI taxonomy): domain Eukaryota; kingdom Metazoa; phylum Chordata; class Chondrichthyes; order Orectolobiformes; family Hemiscylliidae; genus Chiloscyllium; species Chiloscyllium punctatum. The sequence continues at coordinate 113,846,838 of NC_092747.1, read as the reverse complement.
AAAGCAGCTTTTGAAGCATACAAAGTAATGGAAGCAAATTGGTACCGATTACAAGAAATCAAGGCATATGAGTCACCAGAAAGATTAAAGAAATGTCACATGTTAACCTTGATGCCTTGCAAACTAGAAACGGAATAAGAAGCAATTTTGCATCAGCCACTATTACTCATATTTTAAAGCCAATCATTTCAATATTTGCAACAAGGAGAGGGAAGGCATTTCAAAAATAAAAAAGGGCATTAATTTTGATCCGCCAATCTAACTCCCATTTTCCATTCTCCACAAATTTGATCTCATTCAAAACTCTGCTGCCCATATTTTTAAATTTGCACAAAGTCCTGTTCAGCCACTGTCACCTGTGCTCACTGACCGACATGGCATCCATTCCCACTCAGATCTTACCCCTCCCCGGGCTCTCCAATCCTCTTAAATCTCAAATCCTCCAACTCTAGCCTCGGGTGTATTCTGATTTTAAACACTCCACGACTTGTGGCTGCACCTCAACCCCAAGCTCCTTAAAACCTACCCTTTTGACTAAGCTTTTGGTAACTATTCCAAATACCTCATTCTTCGGCTCAGTGTCAAATTTTGACTAACGCTCATTTTGAAGCATTCTTATAATGAGATGTATTTACACAGCAAGTGTAGCTTTGATATGAAGTGGTTCTACATGACAACATGGCTATAGGTCCATCAGTGAACTTTACGAATGGACAATCCCAGAAAGGAGCCTACAAAGTGGAAACACACATCCAGAACTGGACAGGTTCCTCCATATAATTTTGCTAATTTACTGTTAGTGCAGGAAATTATTGAAATTAACCCAATATTTTAAAGATAATTTAAATCTCAAATCAGGACATAACATCAGAGTGCAGTGAAGCAGAGTGAGATTCCTCACATTTTAAATCAACATCAAAGATAAATATAAATGGTTTTATATGAACAAACAACAGGCAGCATCACTCCACCATGAATCAATCAGCAGCATTTCATGAATTAAAGGACAATTTACATCCTAAAAAAGTAAAATAACAAGTTACAAATTTTGTGAGTTATGTAGGGTTTTGTTAAATTTTTCAGCTATTGCACCAACACGAGCAAGAATAGAACTAGCACTTAACATTTTGAATAAGCTTATTGTTACAACTTGCTAGAGTGACCAAATTAGCAAATCCAAGTGAACATATTCAAGGGAAAATATGGTTGTAGGGCTATGGGGAAAGCACAGGGAGTAGGGACTAACTGAACAACTCTTTCAGAGACATGATGGACCAAATAGCACTTGTGCAAAAATGCGAAATTACTGATGCTGATACTTAAAGTGTTCTAAGGCAGAAATGTTAGTTATGTTAATCAGAAAAACCTTTCTACACAATCAATAATTTCTTCCAACTTCTCAAAAGAAAAACTGCATTCAATAACAATAAAACCAATCCCCCAATTAGGGTTTACTGAGATAACTGTAGGAACGTTCAGTTTGAACCACACGATTTCTCAGATAGCAATGTCACTACATTGGAGAAATAAAAACAGGCAATGTCTAATTTTCATGAGACAAAAACAATTGCACCTCACCTCTCCGAATAACAGCTACATTTGTAATTCCTAGAATGCCATATATTACAAGTTGCATCCCCCCCAGAAGGTGTAATATCAGGTCCTAAATATCCCGCATCAGTCGATAAGTTCACTCCCTCCAATTTGGGGCACAACTATGACACAGTCTTAGTTCAACTCATCTATCTCAAGCTCTTGCACAGGAAAGCATGCAACATTTATCTCTAAAGAATAACCCAACAATAATCGCATTAAACAGCTGCATCTGAATAAAAGAAAAAGAGCAGTTGCTACATCCCTTCTGCCATTGCTGCAGTTCACCCTCCTGACATTTTCATATCTGGATAAATCCAAATGGGCTTCACATTGTGACTATTCAGTGGAAACTGAATGAACAGCAGTGTTGAGAGCCAAAACCATGGAACAAGAAGGGTAACTTTGAATTCAACACTATCAGTGTTATGGTGTGTGATAAAATGAAATCATTTGATATACATTGTGTTTTTGAAAGAGTAGGATGTTTCACTTTTAGCTTTTAGTCAAGTACAAGGCACAGTTTACCTTGGACCGCTGACTGCTGTTGTGATGATTATTTTACAACAGATTCACTAGCATTGTCACACTGGAACTCCTAGTACTTTTGAAATGTTTCAAAATCCAGACAGTAATTATTGTCCGAGGTGCTACCATTAAAAAAAAAACATTGATCCACTTCTGCCTAGTCTCTCTCTCCAGTTTTAACTGACTTAAACTCTGTAAGGTAAACTCTAAGAAAGATAATAAGCAGCAGGTTACCTTCATTACCAGAGATTTTCACCTTCAATCCCTATGTCTGCTTGAAATGCTGTGACTTGTGCTCTCTTACTATGAAATATACAAATTGGTGGGGTCATATTTGAAATGTTTAGGATGTTACTGACATAACTCCTTCAACCAATCCTTCAGTTTTACAGTCAGTTTCTGCAAATCAGCAGAAGAATGTTTACCATAGAGTACTCGTCTGACTTTCTGCACAACGGGATAACTCCCACACATCAGGAATTCTAATTCTGGGTTCAGCAAATCCCAAACAGATTCTGATCAACAGACATCTCATGTCGACCCATGCCTCTTAATCCCCAGCTAGTGGTGTCATGAAGCCAGCTAACCAAGTCAAAGGTTTAAGATTGAACACTCACAGTGCATTGTAATGCAACATTCTACTGAAGGTTTCTGTGTACTGTCAACAAATTTCAGTATCGATACAGAAGAGATTTCATTTTAACTTTTGGTGGGGAAAATGTTCGAACAGGTGTCAACATGATGTCAACCTACAATAGATAGGAACAAATTACTGCAGATGCTGGAGTTTGTACCGAAAACAACAAATGCTGGAGATCACAGCAGGTCAGACAGCATCCATGGACAGGCAGCAAGCTAACATTTTGAGTCTGGATGACTCTTCATCAGCTCGGGAAAAGAGTCATCTAGACTCGAAACGTTGGCTTGTTCGCTCTCCATGGATGCTGTCTGATCTGCTGTGAACTCCAGCACTTGTTGTTGCCATCACCTACGATAGACGTGCCTACACTAGGTCTGTAATTTCATTAATCAAACAGTAAGCCCAATTACAGTCAAAATATTGTTCAATGAGACATTAACTACCATCAACAAAAGGCAGGATATAAAACAATAAACTGAACAAACTATTGCACAAGAATGTTCAAATTACAATTTCAAAACTGCAATATTTTATGCAACATTTGGGCCACTGGGCATCAATCAGGAGCAATAATCCTGGTTGATGTTTCTCTCCCTGCCTCAGGGAGCTGAGGCCAAGTGTAGCTCTACTCCCTCTATTGACACTTCCAACTGAAGTCAGATAATTCAGCTTGTAGAGAATTGCTTGTGTGTTACCTTACTCACCACCAAAGGAAGGAGAGGAAGAGAGTGAGAGGTAAATGGAACAGCCTTACACACAAGTTATAAAATACCTTGCTTTGACACATTAACATAAGGACACAGCACTGCAGGAAACATCACCAGACAATGAATTAATACAACAAGCAATTTTTAAAAACTGGATGTTTCCTTAGTTCTGGTGCGAGATATACGAACAACAGCTTTTACGAGTTGCTGATCCCATTCGGTAACTGTGGGCCAGCCAGATACTGTCATAATCAGAGTCTTCAGACAGATCAGCAGGCTCCAAGCGGGAGAGGCTGCTGCGACGAGCTGGGGAGTCCAGGCTTGATAGGTCATCGTCACTCAAAACATGATTATGCATCAAATCAGTGCCTTGCCATGCTGAAGTGGATGGGGTAGATGGGTGACGGGAGCAGATGGTGATGGGTGCAGTTGCCAGGGCAGGAATTGGAGGGGTTGGTGGTTGGGTTCAGGAAAAAGGAGAAAGAAAGTAACAAATGCAAAAGGTGAAATTAAAGCAAAGGTGGAGTGAAGACAAGAAGGAGAGAAAAAAAACTGTTAGGCCAGCGACAAAGGTTCTCAATCCAAATTCTACAGCAGGGTTAGTTTCAGAAGCTTCTCCCAGTCTGGGATCATGAAATGCTTAAAACATTTTGATAAACTGACAAAGCATTAATAGCAGATTATAGACCAATTTACTCATCGCTCACAAAAGCCCCCCCCACCACCCAACCCCCTCCCTGTCCCGAGCAAGAAGTCACAACCGTGGGATCTCAGGTCAAAGGTTCAATATGGATAGCCATTCTCCAATTCGTGCTGGGATTGTGATATCACAAAATTACACTATACCCCAATATAGATCAGGTGACTGCTCAAGGCCCAGTTACATCCCACCACTGGTTTGGATGCTTCACAACTTCAACACAAAGGGCCAGGTAAAACATTATGAAAAGAGTAAAGGATATAAAAGGAAGATGACTCAGAGCAGTCAGATCACTGATTGAAACTGAAGCTCTGAGTTAGTACCGAAACTGTCGGATAGGGTGAGTGGAATTAATTCATGAAATTGAAGAAAAGCGATTGTTATTCAGATTGTCAGTAACGGCTCAGATCACTGCAAAACCTGATTTAATAAAACTGTGTTCACTGAAGAAAGAAAACCTTCTGGTTATCATCAGCGCTTCAGGATAAATCAAAAGTTTCACAACCCGTTTGGACTAATTAGTTGATTTTTCCCTTGACTTTTAAAAGACAAGATGATTGCTGCAGGAAGGGAAAGGAATAAAATTGAAAACTTCAGTGAGGGTTGCACAGTGTTAGCAGAGGCTGGAAGGCCAAAGGGATACAGGTTAGACTTTCTGAATAAGCACAGCCAGATGGTTGAGAGCATGAAGGGCTAAGGATGGAGGGTGAGGAGAACTCAGGGTTAAGTACAGAAGGTGCAGAGCATCAAGGAGGAGCCAAGGGCCAAGGGCCAAGGTCAGAGGGTGTACTGATTCGAAGGAGTGGCTAGGGCTGAGTGTGGATTATGTCAAAGGCCAAGGTCTAAGGATGGGAAGGGTCAAGGATCACTGATCTCCACAGCCAGAATCATGACAGTACATAGAACTTACAAGATGGAAACAGACCATTCAGTCCATTGGTGGTTAACCTCCATGTCAACAGTATCCTGTAACTTCTGTTCCTGTATCTCCTTCTTCACCCATCAAACCTGTATACACTCTCTATTTCAGTCATTAATTCCAGTCCCATAAATTGCTGTATAAATAGTTTCTCTTGCTCTGACCAAAATCTCTTAGAATCTCTCTCATATTAATCCCCATCGTTCTATAAGACCTTAAGCAGAAGTAGGGCATTTGTTCCATCCAGTCTCTCTGATATTCACTGACATCATGACAGGTCTGATCATCCTCAACTCCAATTTCTGTAATTTCCCAATACTCCTTGACTAGAAATCTGTCCATGTCAGCCTTGAATATTCTTAAATAACCAGCCACTACAGGAAAGAATTTCACTGGTTAATTTATTTCTGAGACAAGAAATTCCTCCTCATCTCTGTCCTAACTGGATAACTCCGTACTTTGAAATCATGCCGACTAGTCCTAGACTCTTCCACAAAGGGAAACACCTTCTCTGCATCTAGCCAGTCAGGTCTCATAAGAATCTTATATGTTTCAATAAGGTCACCTCTCATTCTTCTAACTTCCTGCAAGCATAGGCCTAACCTAATCAACCTCTCCACATGAGAAAGTAAGATAGGGGGCTCAAAATTGTTCTCTGCATTCTATGTATTGTTGAATTAGTATCTTGTTTATTTTTAGCAAGACTTCCTTTTTTATCATTCCATTCCTTTTGAAACATTCTATTTCCTGAACTCAGACATGAATCTCAAAAAGCTAACTTACGAGGACTCCCAGATCCCGATGTGAAGCAACTTTATAAGACCATAAGACATAGGAGTGGAAGTAAGGCCATTCGGCCCATCGAGTCCACTCCGCCATTCAATCATGGCTGCTGGGCACTTCAACTCCACTTACCCGCATTCTCCCCGTAGCCCTTAATTCCCCGAGACAACAAGAATCTATCAATCTCTGCCTTGAAGACATTTAGCGTCCCGGCCTCCACTGCACTCTGCGGCAATGAATTCCACAGGCCCACCACTCTCTGGCTGAAGAAATGTCTCCGCATTTCTGTTCTGAATTTACCCCCTCTAATTCTAAGGCTGTGTCCACGGGTCCTAGTCTCCTCACCTAACGGAAACAATCTCCTAGCATCCACCCTTTCCAAGCCATGTATTATCTTGTACGTCTCTATTAAGTCTCCCCTTAATCTTCTAAACTCCAATGAATACAATCCCAAGATCCTCAGCCGTTCCTCATCTGTTAGGCCTACCATTCCAGGGATCATCTGTGTGAATCTCCGCTGGACACGTTCCAATGCCAGTATGTCCTTCCTGAGGTGTGGGGACCAAAACTGGACACAGTACTCCAAATGGGGACTAACCAGAGCTTTATAAAGTCTCAGTAGCACAATAGTGCTTTTATATTCCAACCCTCTTGAGATAAGTGACAACATTGCATTCGCTTTCTTAATCACAGACTCAACCTGCATGTTGACCTTTAGAGAATCCTCGACCAGCACTCCCAGATCCCTTTGTACTTTGGCTTTACGAATTTTCTCACCATTTAGAAAGTAGTCTGTGCTTTTATTCTTTTTGCCAAAGTGCAAGACCTCGCATTTGTTCACATTGAATTCCATCAGCCATTTCCTGGACCACTCTCCCAAACTGTCTAGATCCTTCTGTAGCCTCCCCACTTCCTCAGTACTACCTGCCTGTCCACCTAACTTTGTATCATCGGCAAACTTCGCTAGAATGCCCCCAGTCCCTTCATCCAGATCATTAATGTATAATGCGAACAGCTGTGGCCCCAACACTGAACCCTGCAGGACACCGCTCATCACCGGCTGTCATTCCGAAAAAGAACCTTTTATCCCAACTCTCTGCCTTCTGTCAGACAGCCAATCCTCAATCCATCCCAGTAGCTCACCTCGAACACCATGGCCCCTCACCTTGCTCAGCAGCCTCCCGTGTGGCACCTTATCAAAGGCCTTTTGGAAGTCTAGATAGACCACATCCACTAGGTTTCCCTGGTCTAACCTACTTGTCACCTCTTCAAAGAATACCAACAGGTTTGTCAGGCATGACCTCCCCTTACTAAATCCATGTTGACTTGTTCTAATCAGAGTCTGCTCTTCTAAGAATTTAGAAATCTCATCCTTAATGATGGATTCTAGAATTTTACCAACAACCGAGATTAGGCTAAGTGGCCTATAATTTTCCATCTTTTGTCTTGATCCTTTCTTGAACAATGGGGTTACAACCGCGATCTTCCAATCATCCGGGACTTTCCGTGACTCCAGTGACTCTTGAAAGATTTCAACCAATGCCTCCGCTATTTCCTCAGCCACCTCTCTCAGAACTCTAGGATGTATCCCATTGGGGCCAGGAGATTTATCAATTTTAAGACTTTTTAGCTTTTCTAGCACTATCTCTTTTGTAATGACAACCATACTCAACTCAGCCTCCTGACTCCCTTTAATTGTAGTCTCCCTCTAATATGTAGTCTTTCTCTGCTTAAGTAATCTATTCTTCCTACCAAATAGCATAATCTCACATCTTCTTACATTATATTCCACCCACCCAGTTTTTACCCACTCATTCAACCTTTCAACATCATTCCTCAGATGCTTTGCATCATCATCACCATTTGCCTACCCATTTATTTTTGAGTCATCCGTCAACCTGACAATAGTACATTCACTTCCCTCATCCAAGTTATTCATATAGTTTGAATATAACTATGACACCAGCACCAATCCCTGTGCCAGTCCATTATTGATAGCTTATCATCCTGAAAATGCTCCCTTACCCCAACTCCCTATCTTCTATTAGGTAGCCAATTCGCTATCCATGCTAATGTAACATTCTCAACACCATTGGCTCTTGTCTTATTAAGTCCTAGCATATGATAACCACCTAGCAAATACCTTTCCGACATCCAAATTTATTATGTCTACTTGTTCCCATTTATCTATTCTGCTTGTTACCTCCTCAAAGAATTCCAATAGGTTTGACAAGTTAACTCTGCTTGATTATATGATGTATCTCTAAATGCTCTGTCAATGCATCCTTTATAATAAACTCTTAACATTTTCCCAATAACAAATGTCAAGTTAACTGAGTTATGGTAACCTGTTTTTTTTTTCTTCTTCTCTTCTTGATTATGTGTGTTACACTGGCAGTTCTCCAACTGTCCCACACTGGGTGGGAGAGTGAACTGTGAGGAGGATACAGACATGCTTCCGTGTGACTTAGACAAGCTGAGTGAGCAGGGAAATGCATGACACTTGTGGATAGATGTGAGGTAATCCACTTTGGTAGCAAAAGCAGGAAGGCACGATATTATCTGAAAGGCTGAGAGGGGTGAAGTGCAATGAAGGCAATTGGTTGGTTGTCCTTCATAGTGAGAGGATTTGAGTCTAAGAACAGGGATCACTTGTTGCAATTGTATACAGCCTTGGTTAGACTACACAGAGAACCTTGTGTACGGTCTTGGTCTCTTTATCTGAAGAAAGATGTTCTTGCTGTTAAGTGAGTGCTGAAGGGTTTACTAGACTGATTCCTGGGATGGCAGGACTGACGTATGAGGAGAGACTGGATTGGTTAGGACTATATTCACTGGAGTTGAGAGGAATGAAGGAGGATCTCATACAAAGCAATAAAATTCTAACACGGTGAGACAGGATAAATGCAGGAATGATGCTACCAGCTTTGGTCTTCCCAAATACAAGGGGTCACAGTCTAAGCATACAAAGTAGGCAATTTAGGACCAAGATGAGGAGAAATTTCTTCACCCAAAGAGTGGTGAGCCTGTGCAATTCTCTGGCTCAGAAAGCATTTGAGGTGAAAACATTGTATGGTTTCAAGAAGGAGTTGGATATGGGGAAATACAGGAACAGGTTGTTGATTTGGATAATCAGCCATGAACATAATGAATGGCAGAGTAGTATCAAAGGGCCAAGTGACCTACTCTCTCTCCAATTTCCAATGTTTTTCCAGAATCGAAGGATCCTTGATCTATTGCGAACAATGCATCCACTATGTCTCAAGCTACTTCCTTTAATGGCCTAGGATACGGTCCATCACATCCAGGAGACTAATTGACTTTTAGCCACATTGATGCCCACAGTACATTTTAAAATAATATTTGGACACAACTTATTTCTTTTTAGACTACCCAAATTTTCAGAAATTGAAAAGTTCTATCTGCTGATCAATAGACAAAGAAGAGGTTGATAATTCTCTTAAAGAGGATTCAATTCTTCATCAATAACTGTGTGGAGGGTTTTGCAACAACAACATGAGGCACCAAATAATCATCTGAGATTACGACTAAATTAAAGTAAATCTTATCCTCCAGGTTTTGGCTCAGACAGGAGAAACATGACTGGATGTAGAATATACCACATGCACACTAATATAAGATGAGATAAACAGAAATTATTGGAAATACCCAGTGGATCAAACAGTATCTGGAGGGAAAGAAAAAGATTAATGCTTCAGGTTTGTAACCTCCCAACTTAATTAGAAAATGGAAGTAACAAATAGATATAGCAAATTTTGAACAAATAGAGAAGCAGGGAAGGTGGTAGTGATTGGGAAATAGAGGACATAAGGGAAGGTCTGTGATACGCTGGAGGTCAGGAGAGATGAAATGACAGAAGGAATGATGGTGCAATGGAGATGGTATTGGGACAAGAATCAAATGGTGGGTCTAGGGGTGGTGTGAAAAGCCAGCATTGCTGTCTGACAAGAAAGGGTCCTAAAACTGCTGATCTCATTTTTGAGTCTGGAAGTTTGTTAAAGGCATGCTAATATAAATTCTTTGTCCCACTCCCACTTCAACCACACCTTCCCTCCCACAATGATCCAAAGGAGGTTAAAAAAGATTGAATAACACACTTAAGAGTCAAAGAGTCATACAGTGCTACAGCACGGAGACAAACTGGTCCATGCCAAACAAAACGTCCAGTTACACTAACTCCATTTTCTGCACTTGGCCCATATACTTCTAAACATTTTCTAACCAGGTATTTGTCCAAATGCCTCTCAAATGCTGTTAATGTACCCACCTCAACCACTTCCACTCGCAGCTCATTCAATATGCATACCACTCTGTGTAAAAAAGTTGCCTCTCAGGTTCCCTTTCATTCTTTCCCCTCTAACCTTAAACTGATGCCCTCTAGTCCTCGATTCCCCAACCCTGAGAAAAACACTGAGTGCATTCATCCTATCCATGTCTCTCTTGATCTTATATACCTCTATAAGGACCCCCTTGGTCTCCTATGCCTAAAGAAAAACATCCTAGCTTAGCCAACCTCTGCCTGTAACTCAGATCATTAAGTCCTGGCAACATAACTTGTGATATCAGGCTTCCAGACTCAGCATATGAATTTATGATTTTCATGTCATAAGCTCTGCCAAGGTTGTTTCAGACAGCTGTTGGTAACGATGTTGCTTTTTACCATTCACACCTTCCCTGGACTCACCTTTTGTTTCTTTTCTTATCTTATTATCGGTCAATTTTACTTTACATTAGTATCTCTCCTTGGATTTAAATATCCTGTCTGTTACCAAATCACAGACCTCCTATTTGTTCTGTCCCACCTTTCCCCAAATCTACACCTGCATAAAACCTGCAAAACATTCTGATTTAAGGTCAGTCACCTAAAGCATTAACTCAATTTCTCTGCATGCAAACTATTTGATGCGCTGAGTATTTCCAGAACTTTCTGTTTGTATTACAGATCTTTAGTATCTGCATTACTTTGCTTTTGTATTAAGCTTAGGGAGACATCAAATACTGCATCAACATGTCTGCATTACATAGGAAATATATGGCAAGTGTTGGAGCAATGAGAGTAAGAGAAATGCTGTCAGAAAGATGTTTGATGATGTTTTACATCAAACTGAAATATGAACTTTTCTTTCTGTATCCATGAATACTACTGGGCCTACTGAATGTTTGGAAGTTCTGCTTTAGTGGAAAGGGGAATTTGGTCCAAATGCTTTAACCGTTCCTGACATAACTAAACAAAACAGTAAAACACTGCAATACATGGATTGTGACAAAACACCCAAGGAACAAACAAGAGTTTCATATCCGGTCTTGATGTTAAGGTAACTAAGGTAACACAGGAGCAACCTCTGTATCTGCAGAATCGTTTTCTGCGGTTTCAATTACCCACGGCCCAAACATATTATAGGGGACCTTCCAGAACCAAGAGGCTGCCAGGAAGGTAAATTTCCCATTTAAATGAATGGGTTCACTCCTATTCACGGTTTTGGCCTTCCATGGTATGTCTTGGAACATATCCCCCGCTGGTTGGGGGGTGGGGGGTGGGGCGGGGGGGGGGGGGGGGGGGGGTAATGAGGGATGACTGTACTAATCATAATTACTGAAATATAACTAAATATACTGTGTGGCCATTCCCTGACATTTAATTTTATTTCTCAAACACTGGTTATAGTGGCATCTCTTCATCACTATCGATATCATCTTTATCACAGCAGAGTAAAACTGGCTCAATTCAAACAAAAGTGAGATGTCAGGGAGCACTTCTTCAGACAAAGGGAAGGTAGTCTGGAGCTCTCCCCAAGAAAGCTGTCCTTGAACCCTTGAAAGAGATATCCTCATTATCCAGCTCTGCTTAACCAATAGTGCCATTCTCCACCTTGCCTTTATTTTCCATCTTTCCTAAACACCGTCTACCTAGGAATATTGAGCAGTCATTTATGATCTTCCTTGAACTGGGTCTCTTGTCACCACAATATCGTATTTACACCAGGATCTAACTGACAGAAACTGTTGGAGGAGCTGATTGGTCACAATCTGTTCCTATAATATTTAGCTCTCAAACACTATTATTTAGCTTTGCAATGACCTAATTAAAGACCATCTTTACTGACCAACTTTGGAGAGCTCCTTACACCACATGTGACATGGTTTTAAAACTTGTGTTCCGGAATGATCAGCATCAACCCTTCACTACAAATTATTTTGACTTTACAGTGAAATCAAATTTTGGGAAGTTATCCAGCAAGCCCCATGTAATTAATGTTTCTGTGATTCTTTATGTCAAGTCTTTACTCAAATTAAATACTGGCATTTATGTATAAAATGTGAGACTGTCTGCTATTCAGTGGTGATTGGCAATCTGACTTTCAGTCTCACAAATCAATGATCTTTTTGAAGCTATGCTCATGACCCTCAGGAGAATACTGGACAGAGAAAGCGATTCAGTCCTGAGGACATCCACTATATCGTTTAGGTTTCATGTCACAGAGAGATGATATATTAGGAACACATGGTCCCAAAATCCCCAAAGCATTGTATTCATTGATCAGTCCTACATATTATCAAATTCCCTAATATATTGTCCAATACCAGTACATCTGGGCAAACATTAGACAGAACAACTGCAAACTAAGATAAGTGAGAGTTTAACATGAACCGCACACAGTCATAGAAATGTACGGCATGGAAACAGGCCCTTTGGTCCAACCCGTCCATGCCGACCAGATATCCCAACCCAACTAGTCCCACTTGCCAGCACCCAGCCCATATCCTTCCAAACCCTTCCTATTCATATGTGTTGCTGGAAAAGCGCAGCAGGTCAGGCAGCATAAAAGGAGCAGGAGAATCGATGTTTCGGGCATGAGCCCTTCTTCAGGAATGATTTCTGAAGAAGGGCTTATGCCCGAAATGTCGATTCTCCTGCTCCTTTGATGCTGCCTGACCTGCTGCGCTTTTCCAGCAACACATTTTTCAGCTCTGATCTCCAGCATCTGCAGTCCTCACTTTCTCCTTCCTATTCATATACCCATTCAAATGCCATTTAATCGTAGCAATTGTACCAACCTCCACCCTCTGTCTTCTGCCTTTGAGCCAGTTCTGTATCCACATGGCTAGGTCTCCCTGTATTCCATGAGATCTAACCTTGATAACCAGTCTCCCATGGGGAATCTTGTCGAATGCCTTACTGAAGACAATGTAGATCACATCTACCACTCTGTCCTCATCAATCCTCTTTGTTACTGATAGAACATAGAACATTACAGCGCAGTACAGGCCCTTCGGCCCTCAATGTTGCGCCCCCTTGTCATACGAATCTGAAGCCCATCCCACCTACACTATTCCATGTACGTCCATATGCCTGTCCAATGACGACTTAAATGAACTTAAACTTGGCGAATCTACTACCGTTGCAGGCAAAGCATTCTATACCCTTACTACTCTCTGAGTAAAGAAACTACCTCTGACATCTGCTCTTCAAACAACTCAATCAAGTTTGGAAGACATGATTTCTCATGCACAAAGCCATGTTGACTATCCCTAATCAGTCCTTGCCTTTCCAAATACATGTACATCCTGTCCCTCAGGATTCCCTCCAACAACTTGCCCACCACTGACATCAGGCTCACTGGTCTATAGTTCCCTGGCTTGTCCTTACCACCCTTTTTAAACAGTGGCACCACGCTAGCCAACCTCCAGTCTTCTGGCACCTCACCTGTGACTATCAATGATACATATATCTCAGCAAGAGGCCCAGCAATCACATCTCTAGCTTCCCACAGAGTTGTAGGGTACACCTGATTTATCCACCGTTATGCATTTCAAGAAATCCAGCACTTCCTCCTTTGTAATATGGACATTTTTCAAGATATCACCATCTATTTCCCTACATTCTATATCTTCCATATCCTGTTTCACAGTAAATACTGATGAAAAATACTCGTTTAGTATCTCCCCTATTTTCTGCGGTTCCACACAAAGGCCGCCTTGCGCTTCTTTGAGGGGCCCTATTCTCTCCCTAGTTACCCTTTTGTCCTTAATGCATTTGTAAAAACTCTTTGGATTCTCCTCAACTATATTTGCCAAAGCTTCTCATGTCCTCTTTTTGCCCTCCTGATTTATACTCTTCTAAGGATTCACTCGATCTATCCTGTCTATACCTGACATATGCTTCCTTCTTTTTCTTAAACAAACCCTCAATTTCTTTAGTCATCCAGCATTCCAATATCTACCAGCCTTTCCTTTCACCCTAACAGGAAAATACTTTCTCTGGATTGTCGTTATCTCCTTTCTGAAGGCTTCCCATTTTCCAGCCGTCCCTTTACCTGCCCCCAATCAGCTTTTGAAAGTTCTTGCCTAATACCGTCAAAAGTAGGCTTTCTCTAATTTAGAACTTCAACTTTTAGATCTGGTCTATCCTTTTCCATCACTATTTTAAATCTAATAGAATTATGGTCACTGGCCCCAAAGTGCTCCCCCACTGACACTTCAGTCATCTGCCCTGTCTTATTTCCCAAGAGTAGTTCAAGGTTTGCACCTTCTCTAGTAGGTACATCCACATACTGAATCAGAACATTTTCTGATCAACTTAACAAATTCCTCTCCACCTAAACCCTTAATACTATGGCAGTCCCAGTCTATGTTTGCAAAGTTAAAATCCCCTCCCACAACCACCCTATTATTCTTACAGATAGCTGAGATCTCCTTACAAGTTTGTTTCTCAATTTCCCTCTGACTATTAGGGAGTCTATAATACAATCCCAATAAGGTGATCATCCCTTTCTTATTTCTCAGTTCCACCCAAATAACCTCCCTGGATGTAATTGCAGGAATATCTTCCCTCAGCACAGCTGCAATGCTATCCCTTATCAAAAACGCCGCTTCCCTCCTCTCTTGCCTCCCTTTCTGTCCTTCCTGTAGCATTTGTATCCTGGAACATTAAGCTGCCAGTCCTGCCCATCCTTGAGCCACGTTTCTGTAATTGCTGTGATATCCCAGTCCCATGTTCCGAACCATGCCCTGAGTCCATCTGCCTTCCCTTTTAGGCCCCTTGCATTGAAATAAATGCAGTTTAATTTATTAGTCCTACCTTGTCCCTGCCTCCCCTGACTGTTCGAGTCGCTTCTGTTCTCAACTGTACCAGTCTCAGATTCATCTCTTTCCTCTCTACAGGCCTGGGTCCCACACCTCCACCCCCCACCCCCACCTCCGCCCCCAGCCTTGCTAGTTTAGTTTTCCTGAGCATCTCTAACAAATCTCCAGCATATTAGTCCCCTTCCAATTTAGGTGCAATCCGTCCTTCTTGTACAGGTCACTTCTACCCCAAAAGAGATTCCAACGATCCAAAAATGTGAATCCTTCACCCATACGCCAGATCCTCAGCCAGAGGTGATTACATTTGACACAGTCAGAGCTAAATATTGAATAGACAGGCACACAGCAAAAAGATTAATGAGCTGACAGTTCTGAGCTGTGCACTGAGTTTTAAACTCAGGATCTAGTCAGATTCATTAGGAGGAACATTTTCCACTCCTCTACCCAACCCACATCTGCCTTTATAATTAGAAAAATGACATTCTGAAACTTCAAAATCCAACACAAACTTTATCATTGACCCTGCATTCAACACCAAATCTGATTTTAAAATCTTAATTAAGTTTAACTTTAATCTAATTCAACAGGGCGAGATCAAAGAATTCTAGGGTTGATTGATTTTATTTTTGAAGGATTTAGTCCTTTAAAGGATGTTGCTTTTGCTCCGCATTCACTGGAAGAAAAGTGAATTGAAGTTATTTTTAAGCATGTAAATTGAGCATTTAAACTAACTATAATATTTTGGAAAACTTCAACATAATATATCGTGATTTCTGCAAAACAGTTAAAAATGTTCAATGATTAAAAAATCAAAACCCTTTTAATCTGATTCAAGTATTTTCCAATAAAGGCTCATTTTATGGAATACAGCTGCTTTATCACTTACTTGAGTTCAGAGTTTGACGGGTTTTGGCACTAGTGCAGTATGCTTCAATAACTTTTAAGATCTGTGTGTCCTCTTCAAGTGCTGCTGTGCCTGATTAATATAAACAAAAAGCCTCCTCAACACACAGCCACAAAATGTTAACGCAAAAGCAAAATGTTGTTTTTACTGGATGTCCGAAATAAAAACAGAAAATGTTAGAAACACTCAGCATCCCCTGCAGCATTTTTCCAATCACAGAAGGCTGATGCTTTCAAATCAATAATTTGCAGACTAAAAGTGGCCTGTGATGATTCACATTTCATCTGAACAACATCTTAAAAATTTAAAATAAATGCTTAGCCAATACTTCCTCAAATCATGTCCAAAAATCAGGCTGTTGCTTGAGATTATAGAGTCATACAGCATGGAAACAGACTCATCAGTCCAAGTCGGCCATACCGACCATGTTCCCAAACTAAATTAGTCCTACTTGCCTGCATATGGCCATACCCCTCCAAACCTTTCCTATTTATGTATTTGCCCAAATGTCTTTTACATTTTAAATGTACCTGCATCCACTACTTCCTGAGGCAGTTCATTCCACATACAAACCACTCTCTGCGGAAAATGGTTGCTCCTCATGTCCTTTTGAAAACTTTCTCCTTAGACCCTTGCTAGCCACCTTATCTAAACACCTCATGATTTTATAAACCTCTGTAAGGTCACTCCTCAATCTCCAATGCTCCACTGAAAGAAGTCCCGTCCTATCCAGCCTATTTTTATAACTTTAGCTCTTCATTTCTGGCAACATCCTGGTAAATCTTTTCTGAACCCTCTCCAATTTAATAGTATCCTTCCTTTTGGCAGGGCGACCAGAACTGGAAACTATACTCCAAAAGGCCTCACCAGCACCTGTACAATCTCAACGGGACATCTCAGAGATCTGAGCAATGAAGGTAAGTATCTAACTGCCTTCTTCACCACCCTGTCTACCTGTGATGCATATTTCAAAGAATTATGTTCCTGAACCTCCTAGCTCTCTGTTCTATAACACTATTCAGGACCTACCATTAATTATATAAGTCCTGCCCTTGTTTGTTTTACCAAAATGCAATACCTCACATTTATCCAAATTAAACTCCATCTGTCACTCCTCAGCCCATTGACCCAATTGATCAAGATCTCTTTGTAATCTTGCAAAGAGATCTTGTCTGCAAATTTGTCATCCAAATTGCTTACATAAATGACAAACAAAAGTGGATCCAATACCAATCCCTGTGGAACACTGCTGGTCACAGGTCTCCAGTCTGAAAATCAACCCTCCATCAACACCACCTCCTGTCTCCCACTGTCAAGCTAATTTTGTATCCAATTGGAAAATTAGATCCTTGTTTTAACAAAACTCTAAGAACATCAATGGTAGATATCCTTTGCTTCCCCCAGTGGTGCCAAGGGTCAAGAACAAAATTGAGGTTATGAGTTTCATTTCCTCCAAGACTATACCTTGCAATGAGGCCCAGGTGGAGTCTAATGCTATGATTGCCTGCTCTTGACTCAGTTTCATGGAGGGACATGGACCAAATAATTTAGGATATCTGGTCAGCATGGACGAATTCGACCAAAGGGTCTGTTTTCATGCTGTACATCTCTCTGACTCCATGCAACATTGTGACCTGCACCTTAACACTGCATTATTGAAGTGAAGTAAGCTCTTTCAATTGAAAGATATTTCATTTCTCCTACTGATCTTTTTCTACTGACACACTCCCTCAGCACTGCAGCAGAGTGTCAAGCCTTGTTTTTTGGCTCTCGCCTTGGAGTGAGACTTGAACTACAACCTTGAGACTCATGGTCGAGAGTGTTAAATCTGAGTCAAAGATTGTGGGTCAAAGGAACAATGTCAAAGGATGTGGGCCTCAAGGACAAGATTACCTCAGAATCCAGGAGTTAGCCAGTCAGCCCCTTGACTGGATTAGTGGTGCCTGAAGAGCACAGCAGTTCAGGCAGCATCCAAGGAGCAGCTGCTCCTTGGATGCTGCCTGAACTGCTGTGCTCTTCCAGCACCACTAATCCAGTATTTGGTTTTCAGCATCTGCAGTTATTGTTTTTACCTGAGTCAGCCCCTTGAGCCTGTGCTGTCATTAATAAGATCATGACAGATCTGATTACTCCACATGCCTGCCTCTACTCTTTCACCCATTTCCTTTTGCGAATCTATCTACCTCTGCCAATAAAAATTTCAAAGACTGTGCTTCCATTGCTTTTTGAGGAACAAGCTTCAAAGGACTCACAAACGCCTGTGAGAAAAAAAAAATTCTTCTCCTCTGCCCTAAATGGCTGACTACTCCTCTAGATTTTCTCACAAGAGTAAACATCTATTCCACATCCATCGTAACAAGGCCCCTTTGGATCTTGTATGTTTCAATCAAATCACATCTCGACTTCGGCAGATACAAGTCTAATCTATCCAATCTTTCCTCATGAGACAATCAGTCCATTTCAGGTATTAGTCTGGTAATCTTTCGTTGAACTGTTTGCTACAGATTTACATCATTTGGTAAATAAGACAATTAATACTGCACACAGCACTCCAAATGTGGTCAGGGCAGTGTCCCATATAACTGAAGCATAATCTCCCTATTTTTGTTCTAGATTCTCCTCACAATAAACACTAACATTCTATTAATTTTCCTGATTACTTGCTGTATTTCATACCAACCTTTTGTGATTTATATACTTAGGAGATAGTGAGGACTGCAGATGCTGGAGAGACAGAATCGATAAAGTGTGGTGCTGGAAAAAGCACAGAAGGTTAAGCAGCATCTGAGGAAAGTTGACGTTTCGGGCAAGATCCTTCATCAGGACTGGGGAGAGGGAAAGGGGCTGAGAAATAAATAGGGAGGGGTGGGGCTGAGGGAAAGGGAGGTGGGATGGTGATAGGTGGATGCAGAGAGGGAGATGATGGTGACAGGCAAATGGGAAGGGCAGAGCGGACAGATGAGAAGGAAGATGGACAGGTGGGTCAGGTCAAGAGGGTGGTGCAGTGTCTGAGGTCTAGATCTGGGATGGGGTGGGGGGTGGGGAGATTTTGAAACTGGTGAAGTCAATGTTGAGGCTGTGTGGTTGTAGACTCCTGAGGTGGAAGGTAAGGTGTTCGTCCTCCAGTTTGCGGGTGGAGTAGGCTGTAGGGGAGGCCCAGAATGGGCATCACATCAGGGAAGTGGGAGGGGCAGTTCTGAACATCCAGATCCCTCTGCATCTCAGAGCTTTGGACTCTCTCTCCCCTTAAATAATAAGCTGCTTTTTTACTGATTCCTGGGATGCGGACATCATTCTTCTTACCAAAACAGATACTTCCATATTTTCCTCCTGGTGTCATAACACATCAGAACAGGTTGATTAAAAGAATTTGCTCCATTTGCCACATCTTTGTCAACACACTCAACCTACATCCCTTTGCAACCTCCTTAAGTCCACTTCACAACTTAGTTTCCTGTTTATCTTTGTGTCATCAGCAAATTTAGCAAACATATTTTGATTCCTTCAAACAAGTAATTTATATAAACTGTAAAAAGTTAAGGCCTCTGCAGTAATCCCTGCGATACACCACTTGTTACAGCTTGCCAACCATAAAATGACAGAGGTTTAATATTTATACAAATTACACATGAACAAATGCTGTGTTCACTTTAAGCAACATAACCTACAACTGGTGCAATCTGATCTGACTCTCATTAGTTTGAGTAACTCTCCTTTCTTAACAACTTACTAGTCTCTTTCCAACTGTTCATCTACAATTGGCTATGAGCAATAAAAAAAACTGATGTCAGTAGGTTGGCTAGAAAATGGAAAAGTAACAAAGAATCTCAATAAAGACAGAGATGAGACAGTAACTGAATGCCAAACATACTTTTCCTCAATGCAAATTCCTCATCAGATGCTTTCCTTTCCGGTTTCCGTTTGGGAAGCAGTTTCTTCATGGTTTTAGGACTCTTGCTGAGATCCTGCATAAAAGGCCAGAAAACATTGTCATAATAGCAGATTGCATGCTGCATTGTTCTTGAGTTTAAGGGCAACTAGATGCGCTGGAAAGAGATGAAATTGAGGGATCATTATTAGAAACTGAGATTGATCAGCCCAAATCTGGGGCTGTCGTTGACCTATTAATGTTAGGAACAGCTCATATCATTAGGAAGTTTTTATCAAATGTCAGTTACAATAACCTAATACTGCAAAAACATATAAGCTGGCCAGTGTGAGATCTATGGCAAGTCTTACATCAGGAATTTGCAAAAGTGAAGACCAACCTCCTTATAACACAGAGCAGCCGACGGTTTCAGTGGGGCTGCTGGGCGGAGGCAGCTCAGACTCCAAGGCTTTGGCATTTTGGGTGGTTCTAGGGGTCCCCAGGTCAGAGAGCTGTGTGATGTCCCGTGTAAGGAAGGATGCGGAAGGGTATGATATGAAGGAGTCACAGATATTGGATAACCATCAGAATGCTTATTGAGGGGCGTTGCAGGATGTAGTGGAAGCTGTAGACAGAGCACAAAAATGCTAGTTATTACAGAACTGAACGCTTTAGTTCCAAACAATGAAAGTACTTGCTCTTTTTTGCTCCCACATTCCCAATATTGTTTATTCAAGTACCTCTGCTCAAATTCACCAAGGCTGCTTAGACATCACTTTTCCACATTACAACTACTTCCACCTCGAAGGATGAGGGCAGCAGATACAGGGAACACCACCACTTGCAAGTTCCCCCCCAAGTCACGCACCATCCTAACTTGGGGATATATTGCCGTTCCTTCAGTATCACTGCTGAGTCAAAATCCTGGAACTGCCCTCATTAACTGCAATGTTTCTAATAACTATATGTATGGACTGCAGCAACTCAAAAATGCAGCTCATCACCACCTTCTCAAGGGTAACTATGTTTGGTCAATAATCGCTGTCCCAGCCAGTGATGCCCACATCCCAGGAATAAATCATAAAAAGATCCAACCACAAACCCTCGCAAGGCAAAGTAAAGCCCTTGGACCCACCCAACTCGGGTAAGGAGACACAGGATGAAACATTGATTGAGATATGGCAGTGTGCAGGCCAAAGCTAGACCTCTGACTATTTCTTTAGTGGGGTGGGTGGTAGAGGGCTGAGCCCCAACCAAAGGAAAGGGCTAGTTGTGGGATGGTGCTCTGACCAAGAAGAGAAAAACACTTTTCAATCGTGGTAGAAGCAAGAAGAGAAATGGCTACATTTCTATGGCATCTTTCATAATCTGAGGGTGTCCTCGAGCTCTTTGTCTTCTGGTCATTTAGAACCAATGAAATGCTTTTCAAATGTTGTCACTGTTGTTACATACGACACACCATAGCCAAATTAGGTACAGCAAGATCCCAAAATAACAAGAACAGAATTGATCAGTCAACCTGTTTTTATTCATAATTGTTGAGATATGAACATTGACCAGGCCATTAGAGAGAATATTGAAACATCAGGAGACCATTCTGCTCTTCAAATCTGTTTTGCCAGTCAATGGGGTCATTGATGATCTCTGTTTTAACTTCCACATACTTATCATTGCTTCATAATCTTTAATATCCAACTAAAATCAACCACTTTCAATTAACAGTCATAGAATCCCTATCATGTGGAATTAAGCCATTTGACCGATCGAGTCCACACTGATACTTTGGACAGCATCCTACCTCCTAACCTGTCCTTAAAACACTGCATTTCCCACAGCTAGTCCAACCAACTTACACATCCCTGACAGTTTGGCAAATTTAGCATTGCCAAACCACCTAAACAACACATCTTTGAACTGTGGGAGGAAACCAATGCACCAGAAACCTATGCAGATACAAAGAAAATGTGCAAACTCCACCCAGTCGTCCGAGGCTGGATTTGAACCAGGTCACTGGCACTGTGAGACAGCAGTGCTAACCACTGAGCCATCTCCACCTAATCTCAACAGCAAGAAAGCATTCCAGATTTCCATGAACTTTGTTTATAGATGGTATGTGCAATTCATTGTCCCCAAATAAAACCAGCATAATGAATCCATCCCCAACACAGGAGACAACCCAATGATTACTTCCATTAATTGCCACCCCATGACCCCCACCAGCCATTGTGCAATATTGGATTATTCCTGCTCAGCCCTCTCCACCATACAACGGACAGCTGCAATAGTGTATTCAAGTATAGTTTTAAGGAGGTTATGGACTGAATCAATTATGTCAGCATTACTAAATATCCCTAGATCATTTCATTTGGTTGTCTCTTTCTCTTACTGTATGACATGGAACAGACTGCTGTCTGACCACAGGAATTCCCACACTGGGCGTCTTTGTTTGTTTCTGAAGATGATCCACCCATTCCTGCAAATCCTGATGACTGGAACAAGTCACCAAAATCCGTTCAATCATACTTCCTACAGAGAGAGTGGAACAAGATCAGGTTGGTCAACTGTTCTGATGTGGTAGGTTCTTACAATACAATTAAAAAGTCAATGTTTTACACAGCAAGTTATCTACGTGGTTGATACCCAACCATGACTGTTCTATACTTGAGGATCAATTGTCTATCCTCAGGTTAGTGTTTGACAGCCTGATGGCACTCAAATCATGGAGCTTATAAATTGTACAGGGAAGGACAAGGATAGAAGATGCTTGGGAATACCTTGGATGTGTTTCCCCTCCAAGACACAAGCCATTCCTGACTTGGAATCATATTACCATGCTTCCAGTATCAACATTTTTGGATCAAAATCCTGCAATTCCCTTCTTAATAAATAGCACTGAGGATGTAGCAACACCACATGGACTCCAGCAGTTCAGGAGACATTTCACCACCATCTTCTCAAAGGCAACTAGGTATGGACAATAGGTATTGGACTTGGCAGGCATGCCCAATAATTAATGTATTAAAATAAAATTCATCTTAATAAGCTGGCTGATCATTGACGTTTTGTAAGTAAAGGTCAGTATCTAATGGTAATTCAATGAACTGATCTCTCCAGGCACGATGGCCTAACCTCTGACCCAAGACCCCAAACTCCACATTTGGAAGACAGTCTTACTGAATTGTCCTTGGTCCAATCCCATGGCCATATCTAATTTATTTCTTTGCCAAACAATGTTCACTAAGACTTAAAAAAACTTGACAATTTAAAAAATCAGGTTGGCACGGTGATTCAGTGGTTAGCACTGCTGCCTCACAGCACCAGGATCCCAGGTTCGATTCCAGCCTCGGGCGACTGTCTGTGTGGAGTTTGCACATTCTCCCCGTGTCCATGCAGGTTTCCTCCGGGTGCTCTGGTTTCCTCCCACAGTCCAACAATGTGCAGGTCAGGTGAATTGGCCCGTAGTGTTAGGTGCATTGGTTAGGGGAATAGGTGTGGGTGGGTTGCTCTTTTGGACTTGTTGGGCTGAAGGGCCTGTTTCCACACTGCAGAGAATCTAAATAGGGAAGGAACAGCTGATGAACCCATTGCATTTCTGTAAGGTGCTTTGAAACTCTCTGCATTGCCTCAGGAGATAGGTGTAAGAATCATTCAGCCAGCCTGCTAAGATTGGTAGTTTAACTTTTACAGTGGATTCCCTGCACTGTTTGTCAATTTGTGATCGGATGACTGGACTTAAAAAGAAACTCTGAATTAAATTAATAACTCACCAGTAATTTCAAAGGTGTTCTTGTCAGTCTCACTATCATCCAGCCTGGTGACAATCAGTCCTGTTAATGGCAACTTTCCCTATTAACAATATAATATTGGTATCACCATTTAAATTGCAAATATACAGCAGCATTGTCTTGAGTAATTTATCGTAGTAACATCTATATTCTATAATGATCATTGATAACTTGTAATGACAAATTTTATTTATACAGTCAAGAGAGGAGAAAGAGTGGCGTTTTTGATAAGGGATAGCATTGCAGCTGTGCTGAGGGAGGATATTCCCGGAACTACATCCAGAGAAGTTTTTTGGGTGGAACTAAGAAATAAGAAAGGGATGATCACCTTATTGGGATTGTATTATAGACCCCATAATAGTCAAAGGGAAGTTGAGAAACAAACTTGTAAGGAGATCTCAGCTATCTGTAAGAATAATAGGGTGGTTATGGGAGGGGATTTTAACTTTGCAAACATAGACTGGGACTGCCATAGTGTTAAGGGTTTAGATGGAGAGAAATTTGTTAAGTGTGTACAGGAAAATGTTCCAATTCAGTATGTGGATATACCTACCAGAGGAGGTGCAAAACTTGACCCACTCTTGGGAAATAAGGCAGGGCAGGTGACTGAGGTGTCAGTGGGGGAGCACTTTGGGGCCAGTGACCATAATTCTATTAGATTTAAAATAGTGATGGAAAAGGATAGACCAGATCTAAAAGTTGAAGTTCTAAATTGGAGAAAGGCCAATTTTGTCGGTAGTAGGCTAGAACTTTCAAATGCTGATTGGGGGCAGATGTTCACAGGTAAAAGGACGGCTGGAAAATGGGAAGCCTTCAGAAATGAGATAACGACAATCCAGAGAAAGTATTTTCCTGTTAGGGTGAAAGGAAAGGCTGGTAGAT
Organism: Chiloscyllium punctatum; assembly: GCF_047496795.1. Lineage (NCBI taxonomy): Eukaryota > Metazoa > Chordata > Chondrichthyes > Orectolobiformes > Hemiscylliidae > Chiloscyllium > Chiloscyllium punctatum. Next base: position 113,822,424 of record NC_092747.1, on the reverse strand, counting down.
ATTGGAATGCTGGATGACTAAAGAAATTGAGGGTTTGGTTAAGAAAAAGAAGGAAGCATATGTCAGGTATAGACAGGATAGATCGAGTGAATCCTTAGAAGAGTATAAAGGCAGAAGGAGTTTATTAAGAGGGAAATCAGGAGGGCAAAAAGGGGATATTAGATAGCTTTGGCAAATAGAATTAAGGAGAATCCAAAAGGTTTTTACAAATACATTAAGGACAAAAGGGTAACTATGGAAAGAATAGGGCCCTCAAAGATCAGCAAGGTGGCCTTTGTGTGGAGCCGCAGAAAATGGAGGAGATACGAAATGAGTATTTTGCATCGGTATTTACTGTGGAAAAGGATATGGAAGATACAGAATGTAGGGAAATAGATGGTGACACCTCGAAAAATGTCCAAATTACAGAGGAGGAAGTGCTGGATGTCTTGAAATGCATAAAGGTGGATAAATCTCCAGGACCTGATCAGGTGTACCCTACAACTCTGTGGCAAGCTAGATAAGTGATTGCTGGGCCTCTTGCTGAGATATTTGTATCATCGATAGTTACAGGTGAGGTGCCGGAAGATTGGAGGTTGGCTAACATGGTGCCACTGTTCAAGAAGGGTGGTATGGACAAGCCAGGGAACTATAGACCAGTGAGCCTGACGTTGGTGGTGGGCAAGTTGTTGGAGGGAATCCTGAGGGACAGGAAGTACATGCATTTGGAAAGATAAGGACTGATGAGGGATAGTCAACATGGCTTTGTGCATGAGAAATCATGTCTCACAAACTTAATGGAGTTTTTTGAAGAAGTAACAAAGAGGATTGATGAGGGCAGAGCAGTAGATGTGATCTATGTGGACTTCAGTAAGGCATTCGACAAAGTTCCCCATGGGAGACTGGTTAGCAAGGTTAGATCTCATGGAATACAGGGATAACTAGCCTTTTGGATACAGAACTGGCTCAAAGGTAGAAGACAGGATGATGATGGAGGGTTGTTTTTCAGACTGGAGGCCTGTGACCAGTGGAGTGCCACAAGGATCGGTGCTGGGCCCACTACTTTTTGTCATTTATATAAATGATTTGGATACAACTATAAGAGGCATAGTTAGTAAGTTTGCAGATGACACCAAAATTGGAGGTGTAGTGGACAGCGAAGAAGGTTACCTTAGATTACAACAGGATCTTGATCAGATGGGCCAATGGGCTGAGGAGTGGCAAATGGAGTTTAATTCAGATAAATGCGAGATGCTGCATTTTGGGAAAGCAAATCTTAGCATGACTTATACACTTAAACGTAAGGTCTGAGGGAGTGTTGCTGAACAAAGATACCTTGGAGTGCAGCTCCTTGAAAATGGAGTCGCAGGTAGACAGGATCGTGAGGAAGGCGTTTGGTATGCTTTCCTGTGTTGGTCAGAGTACTGAGTACAGGAGTTGGGAGGACATGTTGTGGCTGAAAGGACATTGGTTAGGCCACTGAAGGAATATTGCGTGCAATTCTGGTCTCCTTCCTATCAGGAAGATGCTATGAAACTTGAAAGGGTTCAGAAAAGATTTACAAGAATGTTGCCAGGGTTGGAGGATTTGAGCTATAGGGAGAGGCTGAACAGGCTGGGGCTGTTTTCCCTGGAGCGTCGGAGGCTGAGGCGTGACCTTATAGAGGTTTACAAAATTATGAGGGGCATGGATAGGATAAATAGACAAAGTCTTTTCACTGGGGTCGAGGAGTCCAGAACTAGAGGGCATAGGTTTAGAGTGAGAGGGGAAAGATATAAAAGAGACCTAAGAGGCACCTTTTTCACACAGAGGGTGGTACGTGTATGGAATGAGCTGCCAGAGGAAGTGGTGGAGGTTGGTCAAATTGCAACATTTAAAAGGCATTTGGATGGGTATATGAATAGGAAGGGTTTAAAGGGATATGGGCCGAATGCTGGCAGGTGGGACTAGATTGGGTTGGGATATCTGGCCAGCATGGACGGGTTGGACTGAAGGGTCTGTTTCCATGCTGTTCCTCTCTATGACTCTATGCACATTTAACAAAATAAAAAGGGCAATAAGCTTCATGGGGGGATTATAAAACAAATCAGACAAAAAGAGATATTAGAGAAAATTGACAAAAGCTTGATCAAAGAATTAGGTTTTAAGGAAAATGAGAAAAGAAAGGTTGAGGTAGAGAGGTTTAGAGAAGGAATTCCAGAACTCAGGCCATAAGAAAAGAAAATGGGAGCAGGAGTAAACTACATCGTTCCTTGAGCCTGCTCCATCATTCAATGATACGATGACTGATGGTGGCTACTGTTCAATTTTCCTGCTTACTCCTCATATCACTTGATTCACTGACTAACCAAACATATATCTGCTCCAGCCTTCAAAGGAGTCAATGATGGAACATTCACTATTCTCTGGGCACAGAATTTCATTGATTCACAACACTTCAAGAGTGAAGTATTTTCTCAACATTTTACTTCTAAATAATTGGTCTCACCATAAAACATGTTAGGTTCCCAGTCAGCTGAAACAATATTTTAACAAGCACTTTCAGAATCTTGTTTTTCACAATGAGATCAAATTATTCTTCTCAACCCCAGAAAATATAGGTTCAATGTTCCTCAGACCTTTAACATGGTACTACTCTCCCAGTGATCAGTTTAGTGAATCTCCACCAACCACCTCCATGCAAGCATATCATTTAAGAAATTTTGAGACCCAAACTGCACACTATAATGATTGTAATAAGGTCAGCCAGGTGCACCTCATAGATTGAGTTCCCTGACTGGGGATTGTCCAATCAGAAGTTCTGGTTGACAGACAGAAACAGGAATGTTGGAGGTCCTGTTCACTCTGTGTGCTGGCTCTGAGGAAGCCGGGCCAGTGTTAAGTACCATGCACCTGTAAATAAAGGGTGTCTTGGTGACGGGCTACCAGCCTCTGTAGAGTTATTCCACATATACTACTTCAGATGTGGTCTCATTAAAAGCCTGCACAATTGTAGCAAGACTTCTTTATTTCTATACTCCAATCTTTTTGCAATAAATACCAATATGTGAATTGCCTTGCCAACTGCTTGCTGCATCTAGATACTGGCTTTCTACATTCCACATATAAGCACACATAAGTCTCTTTGAACATGAATATTCAAAGCCTTTACAACATTCAAAAAATGTCTTGTTTCCCTATTCTTAGAACAAAAGAGAAAAATTTCACAATGCCCCCATTATATTCCATTTACTATCTTATTGCCAACTCACTTAACATGTCTATTTATCGTTACTTCCTCTGTATCCTCCCATAATTTACCTTCCTACTCAGTTATTAGAAACCTTAGATGCATTACTCTCTTCATCCAAATTAACATAGATTGTGAATTGCTGGGTCCTAAAGCCTTACAGCTTTCCACTATTCACAGCCTGACAACTTGAAAGCATCCATTTCAGGTCCCCATTTAAGTTTCCTTACAGTCAACCAATCCTTCTCCACGCTAAAATATCATCCCAACTTGCCCAGTGAGGCCTCATCTTGTCTATTAACATCTTAATTGATACCTTATCAATGCCTTTTGGAAATCAAGGTATTCTAAATCTACTTTCTCCTTTATCTTTTTCTCAGAACTGGTGAAGGGTCACGCCCGACCTGCTGTGCCTTTTCCAGCGCCACACTTTATGGACAATTGACAATAGTTGCCAAGCCCACTATTACTGAAACTAGCTTTACATTTCAGAGTTAGTAACTGAATTTAAATTCCACCCACTGTTCTCAACTCATCAGTCTTGCCTTTGAATTACTAGTCTAGTGGCATCACTACTCTGTTATTGTCTCAAGATGGGATCCTCAATACTCAGCTGTAATAGCTACAACTATATTAAAAAAATGTGTACCTTGGAACATTTCCTGAGGTGTAATCAGGCAAACAGATTTTATAAGGCAATTGATAAAGTATCATTGCTAACAAATATTTAAATGCTAAGGGACCAACAGCAGAGAGTGGATAACAATATGTGAATTGTATTGGTGGGATACTGGCAGTCGCTATCAAGGGATTGGTGCCTAAATTTCTTTGTTACTCATTTATATAAATGGCACAAACCTCAGCATGATATTACTATCCAATTAATTATTGATGCCATGGCATAAAGTGACAATAAACTGGAGGGTTACGCAAGAGCCTTGAGAGAAATAGGAAGGAAAGTCATCAAGTGGCAAGATCTAAACTGAGGAATGAGCCATAATACCAGTTAAGGAGAAAAGAGAAACAGAGAGCGATCCATAACGGTCAGCAAGATCCTTAAAGTCAGGAATACAGGCTGAAATAAAGGGAATTGGACTGCCAACGTTTATTTCCACAGCAGCACTGAAACAGACCATTCAAATGAACTGATCCCTGCCATTGTTTTTGTCCACATGAGGCTCCTCTCCACCAACCCCCCCCAACTCCATCGCATTCCATCAACATATCCTTCTATTTAATTAATCTTCACGTATAGCCAGCCTCCACTTACCTGTAACTATCCTATTCATCTCAATCACTCTCTGTAGTAAGCTCCACATTCTCACTACTCTCTGCCTAAAGATGTTAAAACTTCAGCTAAGTCAGACACTCACTTCTCACGCTAGAATGATAGATTGGAGAACATCATTGCAATGACGTCATTGCAATTTCTAATGTATGACTCTCAAGAAATGAATAAGTTTCTTTCTCACCTGATAAATAAAAGCACTCATCCTGGGACTGGCAGAGAGCATGAGCAGGACGTGAGGGAACAAAAGGAAATACCTCTCACACTTCTCCTAAAAAGGAAAAATATCATTTGAAAATAAATATACTCCAACAGGTTATTGACTGCAACTGCAGAATAGAAAACTGGGACTTACAGGGTGAAGCATTGCTGCGGGGCTAACTTACACACAGGGCCTCCCAATCAAACACCCTAACACTGGCTGAAATCCCTGAAGAACAGAGGCAATGAACATCTGTTTTGAAGGTTTCTGACAAGTTCCTGCCAGACCCAAGGGGATGAATCTGGAGAATGGCAGGATGTACTGGTGGAGTATTGGCAGTAGCTGCCAAGGGGTTTATGGGCCCTATACAAGATGGGCAGGATGGTACAGCTTGGAGGAGAAGGCCAGGTTCCAATAGCGAGGGGGAATCAGAGTCAGGACCAATCCTTGGCTTGGCTCAGTTTAGTTGACTACAGGAGACTGGTCCTGTAAATATCATTCAAATAATGTAAAGAAATTTCAAAGATCTGCATGCTTGAAAGTACTTGACAGAACAGAGGGAAAATTACCTCATTTCCACACTGCACTGTGACCTGTGACATGTAGATAACATTCCCCAGAGACTTAATATCTTCACCTTCCCAACCATGGACTGTTTCCGTCAAGATCTGTAGTTCCAACTCCTTCTTCTTCCGCACTTCTTGACATTGCGACTACAAAAAGAAAATAATCAGCATATAACTGTGCGCTGAGCACATTCGAAAAATTTGAAAAGAAAATTCTACCTAGTTTACAATTTGCTACTGGAAATTATAGAATGATTCCCAAAACCAGTCTGCACAATGACCCTAGGTCTGCTGTGAGGAGCCCAGGGCCATCCTTTCACTGGTACTAATGGATTTGTCGCAATAGAAGCTTGGATGCACTCCCAGTTTCTCAGCAAGCATTGGTTTCTGCCAGGAGTGTTAAAGATTGTAGTTTATCTTAATAACTGTCAACACAAGATGTGAAAGGCTGCATTTAACTGATTGGTTCAGGCTTCATTAATTTTAATAATTCAGCACAAACAATATCGAACAGCTGGGGATTTCTGTTGTCAACCACGGAAGTTTTGAGATCTCTCAATTCACTTCAAAAACAGGAACAAATTGCAGCGTTTCACATTGGCGCGCAAAGCAATCTGTGTAGGTTTGAGGGAGACATATTCTGAAAGTACAGCCATTGAATTGATGACACCACCATAGACAGTTATGGAATCCCTCTACATAATTCCATCTGAATGAAAAAGCAGGAGTTTACATTAACTTACTGAGAGATTTTTGAAAGCATTCATGGACCTCTGAATGTCAGGCCAGTCTGGGTGATATTCCTAAAGGTAAAAAAAAAATACAAGTGGACGCATGAGTCATCTAGAAATTGAAAAACCCATTCATGGGATGCAAAAATCACTGGTAAGACCAGCTTTTATTGCTCATCGCTGGATGCTCTTGAGAAGGTGGTGGAGAACTGCATCAGTCCATTTGTTGTAGGTAGATCCACAATGTCATCAGGAAGAGACCTCCAGAATCTTGACCCAATGACACTCAAGGAACAAAGATGCATTTCCCAGACAGGATAGTGTGGCTTGGAGGGGAACTTGCAGGTGGTAGTGTTCCTATCTATCTGCTGTCCTTGTCTCTCTAGATGCAAGTGGTCATAATTTTGGAAGGTGCTATTTAAGGAGCCCTGATGAGTTGTTCAGTGCATCTTGCAATTATACACACTGCTACTACAGTGCATCGGTGATGGAATGAGTGAATGTTTGTTTGTGGATGTCAACTGGGCTGCCTTGTTCTGGATAATCTCAAGCTTCTTCAAAGTTGTTAGATCTGCACTCATTGAGGCAAGAAAAGTGCATTCCTTCACACTCCTAACTTGTATCTTGTAGATGGTGGACAGACTTTGGAGAGTCAAGTGGGGGTGGGGGCGGAGACCTCTCCACCCCCACCCCCACTCCGGCCTATCACCCTCACCTTGACCTCCTTCCACTGATTGCATTTCCAACGCCCCTCCCCCAAGTCCCTCCTCCCTACCTTTTATCTTAGCCTGCTGGACACACTTTCCTCATTTCTGAAGAAGGGGCTCATGCCCGAAACATCGATTCTCTTGCTCCTTGGATGCTGCCTGACCTGCTGCACTTTTCCAGAAACACATTTTCAGTTCTGACCTCCAGCATCTGCAGTCCTCACTTTCTCCTCGAAGACTTTGGAGAGTCAAGAGGAAAGGATTCTTAGCTTCTAAAGCCACTGTATTTATATGGCTAATCTGGTTCAGTTTCTGTTCAATAACCAACCTCAGGATATTGATAGTGTCAGATTCATGCTGATAATTCCGTTGAACAGTCAAGGAGCAATGGTTAGATTCACTCCTGTTGAAGGTGGTCCCTGTGTGGGGCGAATGTTGTTTGCCCCCTATCAGCCCAAATGTGGATATTATTCAGGTCTGGCTGCATTTGGACATGAACTGCTTTGGTGCCTGAGGAATTATTAATGGTTCTGAACATTGTGCAATCATTAACGAACATCCTACTTCTGACTTTATGAACGAACTCCTGCAGCGATAATCTGGCACTCAGATGACTGGGCTCTAATCACTACAACCATCTTCCTTTGTGCTGGTTATGGTTCAAATCAACAGTGGTATTGCAGCTGTTCTGGAACAGCTTGGCTAGGGCTGCAGCAAGTTCTGCATCACACATCTTCAGTACCATTGCCAGAAAAATATCGCACAGAACTGAAAGGTGAGACTACTCTGTCCCATGACTATCTATCTGACGATTTCATTTTGCTGATCTCTCCACAACAAAATAAGCATTTAACAACTCAACTAGTGGGGAGAAGGGCAGTTTATACTGACATGTTGCAGAACAATAGAAAATATTCTGCAAGTAGGTTCTATTTCATTGACAAGTTGTTTTATTTCTTCCCCAAACATTTAACATCATCAACATCACCAAAATGAAAGTAATTTTTGTATCATAAAGATGGGGATGGCACGGCACGGTGGCTCTCTGGTTAGCACTGCTGCCTCACAGCGCTAGGGACCTGGGTTCAATTCCAGCCTTGGGCGACTGTCTATGTGGAGCCAACACAGCCTCCCAGTGTCAGTGTGGGTTTATTCTGGTCTTCCGGTTTCCTCCCACATTCCAAAGATGTGCAGGTTAGGTGGATTGGCCATGGTAAATTGCCTATATTGTCTAGGGATGCACAGGCTAATGCATGGGAAATGCAGAGTTACAGGTATAGAGTAGGGCAAGAGTCTGGGTGGGATGCTGTTTGGAGGGTCGGTGTGGATATGATGGGCCAAATGGCCTGGTTCCACACAGTAGAGATTCTATGAAACCAAAAAGATATGGTGATGTTGGATAAGTATTTGAGAAGCAAGATTATATGTCAGGATACAGAAAAGAACAGCGAGATGTGATTATAGTAATCATTTCCAATTGGCATTAGCACCAGATCTGATACAATGATCTCTGTATTGCATTGAACATAAAGAATGTGAAGTATATGTATCAAATGTGTTCACTGCCCCAGGATGTTCAAACAGAAGCCTCCTTCATAACCAAATACATCAGCCACATTTCAACCTGTTCCTATGAAAACACTTGCCAGATACCAGGAGCTTTATTGTTATTGAAGCCAATGAAATAACTAAAATAATGAGAGATAGAAACTGAAGCTGAAAGCAAAAACATCTTTGCACTGTCCAATAAACTTCTCAAGCAATTCCACATTTATGATTAAAGTCATTTACCCATTCTATCAACAGATTGGTCAATGATCCAATCGACTGCTTAAGACTATTTGAATGACCAGTAAATTAATTGGCAACCAAGAGAATTGTTAACATAGTAATAAATTTGTCCATGATGTATGATTGCTAATTAAGTAGATTGCCAATTAAGTAATACATTTATCAATGAACTACAAGAGTCATCAACCTATTATATTTGAGTCATGAGGCACGGTGGCACCAGAAGGCTGGGTTCAAGTCTCACTTGCGTACAGGTTGTGGTATAGCATGTCTGAGCAGGTTGACTGAAAATACAACTAATGGATGTAAATGAGTATTGAGGTGAGCCAGACATGTTGGTCAAATTCTGTACCTGAATTCAGGACATAGCACCTTGTTACACAAAGCTTTGTGTGATCACTAAATTACAACACTTTTCCCTATATGTTCTCCATCAAGAGAGATAACTCATTTGATAAAAAAAAACTCATGAAATTACATTTCTGCTCCCATCCTCTACTTTACATCTCTTTATACTTACAATTATACTTCCACAAGTAACAACCCGCAATGAACTGGTCAGTCTTTATGGACTGCTGGTAAAAATATCATTGGTTATGAGGTGCTTGACCAGTCAATGATGAGTCATATTACCTACATACTCATATCAATTATTTGAAAAGATTGGGAAAATATAAAAACCAGCAGAATTTAAACTGACTGGGAACTTCTTCTCAACTATCCATTACTCGCAGGTGGAAATTCTTTACCTCCATGTGACGCTCCAGCTCTTTAAGCAATGTTGGGTATTTGTCCAGCCTCATAAATGGTTTGCTGAGGCTGGTAGTTAGCATAAGAATCCCTGGGCTGGTTGCTCCTTTCATTTCCATAAATTCTCCCAACTCCTCACTGAAGAAACATAAACATAGTCAAGAGACGAAAAAAGAACAATACTGGATCCATTACATGGAAACTGTAAACTGTTTGACTCAGTGTTGTGTTCTATCAAAAAGGGAGATTTACAGAGGCTAAGGTGCGTGTTATGGATTGAGACCTGTTTGCTCAGCGTATTTAGAAAAATAGAAGGATTAAGCAAGGCAATAAAAAACTTCTGTTTGTAGAGAAATCAAAAGTAAGAGGCCATGTGAGAAGCAGCCAATACACATTAAAAAAGATTACAAGAAGTATCTTCATAAAGAACATGAGATGCTTTTGCTCAGTGAACAGAGGATTAATCAATTACAGCATCAATTACTCAAAATCTATAGGAACTGAACAGAGAACTGGGGCCATAAAATCCACCCTTGAGGGAGGTTTAAATTCATTAGTCAAGCCAAAAGTTTTGTGCTGTGCTCAACTTCAGTCTTGGTAAATCCACCAGTCTGACACTGCTGGTCAGGGTCCTGCAAATAAACACTGCTAAGTTGGCAATACATATCTATATTTATGTATTATGAGGAAAACATATTGAATTATTTGAACATCTACTAGATTTAAAAGGGTTTGAAGGGAACCCTGAGTGATTTCTTGGAAATTTGTTCAGCTCTTTAACATAGGCTGTGATCTATTTGCAGATTATAGGAAGTCATACTGACTCCAGCAAATAGCCAAACAAATTGTTTAGGGAGACAAAAGATGGGCATAATTGCCTGGTTTTGGAAGAAACTATGAAGCTTCAATGCTGATGACTGCCTAGAAATTCTTTCTGGACTCACAAACCGACAGAATCAAAAGGAAAGAAACCTCCAAAGCTGCAATAAGGCAGCAGGTCTCCCTCCCTTTCTTCAGTGAAGTAGATGGGAACCCAAAGAAATTTCTAAACCTCAGTACTTTGACTATCTTGTAAAGCCAGAGAAGCTAAGCTGTGACCTTTATCTAAAGACTTGGATCTAGCTTGATTTTTATCCAAACTGAAGACTTGTTTCTAAGATCATCCACTGGTCACAACTATCAACAATTTGATTTTATCAACAAGACGCCCTATGGACTGTAATAATTCATCAAATGTTATCCTTTGTTTTGAGGTCCATTCATCAATAAAATATCATCGCTATAGAATCTTTTGTCTCTACAGCTGTCTTGTGTTGTGTCAGTATATCTGACGGGGATATAGTTTCAATTCTGGATTGTAGCTTATATGACAAACAATCTTTGGCACTTGTTTTTAGGATTGCCTTTTGTTTTACGATGTCCAGATTATTTTAAATTAATTGAAGTAATCTGGTGAAAGTTTCTTTGTTTTTGGATAGCAGTAACAAAGGGAAACTATTGGCAATTTTGGTGATTGGATGAAAACATTTATACTAGTGTTGCAACTCGTGGTGTCAAGGGGGCTTGATTATCAGCACATTCTGCTCATGACAGTGGTAACGGCACACACACCCCATAAGCAGCATGCATTTCACAACAGGGCATATGTATTACCCACCGGCTATACCTTGGGATAATTGGAGTGTGAAATTGGAACAGTTATCCCCAATGTTGCCAAGTCTTATGTGCATTTTGGTGCCTCTGTTCTATGCAGTGTCTATTACCCTGGGTACTGGAACTTGTCATATACCTGTACTCCGTGAGGACATGCACAGCCCAAGGGTGATTGGCACAGTATGCGAGATAAAGGCTTTTCATTTGGGACATTAAGTTCCCAAAGCATCCTCCAACCTTCTGCTGGGACTCCGGTAACCTGTGCACACAAAGAAACAGAGGCACAGAGCAGGCATACAATTATTTTACAAGTATTCCCAATAAACTTTTGATGAACAAACAATTGTTTGAAATTTGCAGGAATCACAACAGGTCACCATTTCAAACCAATTTGAGGAAATCATCATTCCGACATCAAAGAGACTTTGATTACTTTGAGAGCAACTAGGGATTGGCAATAAATGCTGGCCAACCAGCGGCACCACACCCTACAAATGAATAAATAAAATAATTTTAAATCTGCACATTACTGACAGTGTCAGCATTTATTATTATGCTTGTGATGGTAATGGTGCAGTCCAGAGAGGACTCCATGATTTGGATCCAGCAATAGTGAAGTAAAGTTAATAGATTTGCAAGTTCAGATGATGTGCAAATTGGAGGCAGCTGCTAACTTACATGTTGCACTGTGATCACGTCACAATGATTGTCCTCAGTACCATCCCTAGGAAACTAAATTAAACACATATCAACCTCACACTCAAGTTACATTCTGCTTACTCACTTAACACAATTATTTATTCAGAAAGAAACTTCAATGTCAACATTGAACACCTCAACCAGAGGAAAGAGGAAGGATCAGGGCCAAGAGAGTACTGCACAATTGGAGAGAGTGTCAATTGGTTAGAGGGTCAGAACCGAGAGAGTGCCTCTCGGTCTGAGGGTCAGCACCATAATAATACCACCTGGTTAGAGGAACAGGACCGAGAGAGTACCGTATTGTCAGAGGGGCAGTACTGAGGGAGTGTTGCAGTATCTGGGAGAATGCTGCAATGAGGGTCAGTACTGAGGGAGTGTCACAGTGTCAGAGGCTTATCAATGAGAGTGTTTTTGTGTCATAGAGTGACAACTGAGGCAGTGATGCACAATTGGAGGATCAGAATTGAATCAGTAGAAGGTCAGTACTTAGGGAGCACCCACTGTTGGAGAGTCAGTACTGAATCAGTAGAAGGTCAGTACTTAGGGAGCACTCAATGTTGGAGGCTAAGTGCTGAGACAATGCTGAATTTTCATAACAGCTACTGTTTAGTGTCCCATCAATTTGGAGGCCACTTCTTTGCTCTCAGGTTAACATAAATGATGTCATGGCACTTTCCATGGAGAAACAATGGGATTCTCCATTTTATCCTGGCCAATATTTATCCCTCAAACAAAGGTGTAAGAGCAAAGTAGAAACACGTACAGCTGGAGAAATTCCACAGGTCTGACAACTTCTGTGGTGTGAAAACAGAGAACATGTTTCAGATCCATTGACCCTTCTTCAGAACTGGGTCCGTTCTGACGAAGGCTCATTGGACTGAAACATTAACTCTATTTTCTCACCACAGATGCTGCCAAACCTGCTGAGTTTCTCCAGCTATTTCTCTTTTTGTTTCAGATTTCCAGCATCTGCAGCTCTTTGCCTTTTTTGCTTACAAGATCAAAGTATTTGTCTGTTAATTTCATTCCTGATTATGGAAACTTGCTACACTCAGTGTCAGTTTTAACAGACTGCAACAGTGATTACATTTCAAAAGTACTTCATTCATTGTGAAGCACTTTGGATATCTAGAGGTCATGAGTGAGGCTATGGAAATGCAAATTTGAGGTAGAAAAGCAAATGCTTGCTGAAACTGTTTTTTTCTGCATTTCATATACATTGAAATAATAGCAATCAGAGTCCTCCAATAGTTCTTTCAGAATTACTCACTTGGTGCATTCTTCTAAAGACTGAACAAGGTTTTGTTGGAAAGAGCAAATATCCTCCAGGTTGCCCATCAAATATCCCGTGTCAGTAGAACTTAACCTGCAAGCAGACAAAAACTTGATTTTAAATCAGCATATCCGACACATTATCACCTGCCTGCATTTTGTTCAATTTGTTCTCATAAGGTGGGTGCCACTGACAAGGTATCCATTTAATACCTATCCTCAACTAGCCCGAGTACTAGTTTGTAACGGTTAAATGACTCGCTACACATCTTCAGAGTGAAAAACACGGGTATGGTACTGGAGTCACATATAGGCCTGGACTGGGTAAGTGAGTCAAGATTCTAACCATGAAGGATATTTGTGAACCTACTGGGTTTTTGCTCTAATTCTCTCGCTTTGCCTTGCTTGTCAGACATGAATCTCAGATGAACCGCAACTTTTCTAGCACTGGGAAAACTGAAGACATCGTCTCCATTCCTTATCACAAAGATGGACCTTTTCCACAAAGACAGTCTACTCCACCTTCTTAATATCACCCTTCTCCAAATCTACTTTAGCTAATCTGTTGAAACTATGCTTTTGTTACCTCTATACTCATCTCTTCTGGCTGGCTTCAAACCTTACATTTAAATTATCATTCATCCAAAACTCTACAGTCCATATCCTAAGTTGCACCAAGTTCTACTCAGCCAACACCCTGTGCCTACACTCTGTCCCCTGTAGACTTCCAAGCCCCAGATACACTGTCTGTAAAAAATGCTATGGAAACATAGTTAAGATACAAGTGAGCATCCTACAGAAAACAATGTGCTTAAATTTAGCATAAAAAAACATTGAAAGCAAAGTCACAGAAATTGGTCTCACTTATCACTGGCTTGCAGAGGTCGCAAGAAGGTTGAGAGAAGTATCGTTAGCTCCTCTGCATAATCGCATTCTATTTCGAGAATATTCTGCAGCACCTGCAGAAAAATAAAGTTTCAGGACACAAACGCAATAAAAACTGAGAAGCAGTAAAAAAAAAGTTGCCATGACGAAATACTGAGAGTAAAGGAGGGCAGAATGGTGAACAGGAACTGTTGCCCTTCCACAGCTCACACTGATGCACTCTCAATTAAAGAGTCCAATGGGATGGGCCCAGCAGATCAATTCCATGTTTGGGGCCAGGAAAATCAGGATTGATGGGTCAGAGTGACTCAGTCACTGTACCGCAATGGTGAGATGGCAGCTCAAACTCATTCCAGGTTCCCAACTCTTTCTCTTTGGCATTCCTTTTCAATTTATATTTCAATTTGTTAGTAGCCAGTAAAACTTCTTGATCATTAGGGAGCTCCAATTCCCTGACCAACTCTATGGTACTTGATTTTTGTTATATTATAACTTCCACATTGCCTCCTATCTCCCTCTGGACAACTTCTATAATATCATCCCCACTCCTATGATCCGAGTTCCTTTCACCAGTCTGTGATCTTTTCCTAGGACCACAGTCAATTCCAGAATTGATATTGCATGTTCTGCTCTCAACATGTTTAATTAATTTTGCCAATCCGTTGATCTTAGTTTCTGATCATCATCCTGTACATTTTTCTCTGTTGTCCCTGTTATGGCAACATTCCCCCATTCACTGGCTCCTTCTGGTGTATATGTGTTACTAATGCCAATGTTTGGTAGCTCTCCTTTGGGACAAATTGTCTTACTCCATTCTCAATATCAGTGTGTCCATATTTAGTCAGTCTTTTGTCTGCTGTAACCTGCTCCTTGTAGTGTAGGTATGAGGAGTGCATGGTGCCTCATTATTTTCTACTACTTGTTCAGACTCTTTATATGTATACGAAGTGTCAATTAACGTCAAGTTATGCAGGCTAACTATTCTCTTGCCATGTTGCAAATTGCTGCCTTTCCATCACTACCTTGACTTTACCTGGCATTTCTCTTTTGTAATGTACCAAGTCTCTGAGTTAAAATTTATTTCCAAAGCCCCCATACGACAATATAAGGCTCACCGAACTCTCTCTGAAACATCAGCCTCAGGTGCTCAGAAAGAAATTGAGCTAATTGTGGTGCCTTCCCAAGCCAGGGGTGATCATTCATTACCTATAAGAATTTTTGGATTTTCCTAAACTAATTGACATGGTCTGCAGCTCTCATGCATTTGCAGTGAATTATTTGCAGGGACTGCCTACACAGAACAGATGTTAGTTAACAACTTCAATGGTCCACCAAGATTTTATGACAGAATCAGAATAGCTAAGATGCAGAAGATGGCAATTCGGTCCATTTATGGAACTTTCTACCTATTATTACATAATTTCTTCCACAAAGTTAACTACTTAGAGAGACTGTCGCTCTGCTGTGTTCATTACCATGGTGTTCATCTTCTGACTCATCATTAGCAAGTTTCACCTCACGCCAACTGCACACCCCCATTGTCAGTTAGGAATTTAGCAAGTGCGTGCTGTCCAGTCCTGATCCATTTCTCCAATATATCATGCACAATGACTTGGAGTCACAGAGTCATACAGCATAGAAAGAGGCACTTCAGTCTATGTTAACCAATAAACATCAAACTACACTAATCTCATATATCCGTCCTTTATCGATAGTCCATGCCCTGGCATTTTAAATACTTATCCAAGTGCTTCTTAAATATTGTGAAAGTACTTGCCTCAAACATCCTCTCAGACAGAACATTCCTTATATCTACCACCCTCTGGGTGAGTGAAGAGGATTTTGCTCAGATCTCCACTAAAACCCTTACTTCTCATCTTAAATTTATATCCTCTGATCTTAGACATGTCTGTCTATGCCTCTCATTATTTAGCATACCTCAATCAGATTCCCCCCCCCAACTCAGCCTCTTCTGCTCCAAGGAAAACATGATGTGGAGGTGCCAGTATTGGGCTGGGGTGGACAAAGTCAGAGGTCACATGACACCACCACTCCGATAGCTTACGATTTCAAATAAACCTGTTGGACCTTAACCTGGTGTTGCGTGACCTCTGACCAAGGAAAACAAATGCAGCCTATCCAGTCTCTCCTCATGATTGACATTTTTCATCCCACGTAACATCCTGGTGAATTTCCTTTGAAATTCTTTCCAATGTCATCACATGCTTCCAATAGGGAATGACTAGAACTGCACACAGTATTTCATCTGTAGCCTAAGCAATGTTTGATGAAGTTGTAACACAGCTTCCTAGCTGCTATATTCTATGTTCCAGCTAAAGAAGGCAAGCATTCCCTATACCTCCTTCACCACCCTATTTCCCTGTGCGGATTCCAACAGTGATCTATGCACTTACTTTTTGTTACTATATAATATTGCAAATTTCCTAGATCTAATTGCTATGTGTTCAAACAGGAAGTTTTTCCTTTCTTTTCTGGAAACTATTTTCTCCCAGAAATCTTTTTGAATATTTCTGACAACTGTTCCAAACATGTGTTTTAATGCCAGTTAATAGTGTAAATTAATCCTTTGCTCAATGCAACAATTTAAAAATATTGAATTAGGAACTTATAGGTAAATTTTTCCAATCTTGTGTACAAACTGTTAAATTTCATTGAATATTCTTGTACAGAAAATCCAGCTTGCTTTTTAATGTTTCCATGCATAAACTTCAGCAGAATTTCCCAAACCTTCTAAAGTGACCAATTGTTGAACCTTTCACGCAAAGAATACAACTTGTTTTACTTCACAAAATATGGCTGGGGAGCCTTTGACATTTCACACTTGGGTTCAGCCATTTTTCTCCAAAGTAATTCGAATTCCAATTTTCTGTCTGAAAGGAATCTTTGTTGCCAACCTCCAGCTTTAACCAACCATCCTCTACTATCACTGCTAGTAGAACAGATTCCAAGCCAGTCTGGCAGACTGTAATCAGGACATATGTATGCTTTCTTTGGGAAGAGAGTGCATTGACTTCCACAGTCTTACCCCTCTCATTCTACATAAACTGTCCTACATGTTCCATATCACACTCAGAAAATTAATTGTTGAAATATGTTCCTTTTTAACCTTAAATAAAAGCATTCACAAGCGCAACAATGGGATGAACCATTCGCACTCAATGGCTAAAGGGAGTAGGTCTCAGTCCTGCCAAGCCCTCAATGTTTGCAGCACCCTGCAAGTCATGGCACATCTTCTCATTCAGCTAGATTAGCTGCATTGCCTCAAATACTGAACCCTGCAGCTGAAGGCACAAAGACAATGGGGCACAGACCAGGCCAGGAATACTTGACTGCTAGATCCTGTCTCAACCAAAGGAGCCACTGAAATAAACAGCATCGTGAGAACATGCTGAAATCCAAAACTCAAAATGCATTTCTATAGCACTTTTTGCAACCTCAGAACATTGCAAAGAACCTTACAGCCAATGAGGTACATATGGAGAGTAGCTATTACAGTAATGTAAATGCAGCAGCTAATTTGCATACAGCAGAACCCCACAAAAAAATTGCAAAACTGAACAGATAATTTGTTTTAAAAGTTGTTGTTTGAGGGATAAATATTTGTCTCAGTGCACTGCCTCACATCCAGGAACTCTGTAGCACTTCATTCAGGCAGAGTGTGAATCTTAATTTTATTCTATGTGATAAACCCATCCATCCAAATTCGACACAAAACAATGAAAGTTGCTGTATAAGCAACAGATCACAGCCGGAGTGTTCACTTCACATTGCTACAGTTTTGTTCCATAACTTTAGCCCAGTCATTCAGAATGATGTGAATTGCTGAAGAAATAATAGATAGTGAACTCTTCAAATGCAAGAAGTGAAGTCTCCCTGGGCACAAATATTTCAAACTAATGCAGTTCAAGAAAGACTGCAATCATGGGACAAGCTGCTTTTTATTCATTTTGTCTACCGTTATAAATTGTAATCCTGATCTCAGCAACTGAAATATCTTCATTTGTGAAGCTGAAAAAAATATTAGTGCCAAGATTCAAAGTGAGGCCTGTTTGGCAGGGCTGATCCTGCACTTTCTTACTGGAAAAAATTCACATTGACTAACCCTCCCATCATTGAAAAGGTAAAAGTGGTGCAGCTCAGAGACCCCAGTCAGACTGTGAAACTCCTGCTAAACGTAATGGTAGACATATGTGGACAATCTGAACCATGATACGTTGGTGACATACTAAATAAAAGTACTTAATTAGCTTGAGTAACCTTTATAAAGGATTAAATTGGAGATGAATTTTGAGTTTTAATGCTGTTAGTTCAATCACTCCCTTCATATCTCCCCAAAAAAAGTGTCAGCATATATTCAGTTACTGTCCATGTTAACCCAGTGACTGAGGTTTCACTTACAGTTCACAAACAGGCTATTTAGCTGTTCAGTCTATGCTGCTTTATGCACCACATATGACTCCTCCTACCCTACTTCGACTCTTCTTATCACAATACCCTTCTATCCATTTCTCCCTAACGTATTTAACCAAATTCTCCAATATTAATTAGAATATTCCATCAACATTGTTTGACTTAACCATTCCCTGTCATAGTAAGTTTTGCATTCTCTGGATAAATAAGTTTCTTTCAAATCTTATACTGGACTCATAGTGACTATTTTATATTTAGTGCCTGGATTTGGTTTCACCTACTAGTGGAAATTTTTATTTTCATTTTTACCAGATTAACACCCTTTCTTAATCTCAAATCAGATCACCCCTCGTGACTTCAATTTTCCTTTTTTTATAGTTATCTTTATTAGAAATTTAACATTTTTACAAGTTTACAAAAATAAACAAGACTCTCAAATACAAACATTGATATACAATTAAATCAAATATACAATAGCCAAAATTTAACAAAAGAAAAAAAATGAAAAAGAAAAAAAAACAAAACTCAACTGTCTACTAATCTAACCTACAACTAACCAGAGTGTATATTTAAGTCTCTGCTTGGAATGTGTTAACATCAAATGTAATAAAACCTGTATTCGTGTGGGATTCCTCTCCTAAGGGGCCCCGGACCAGCCAGGTTTGTAATCTCAATCAAATAAAAGCCCTTGTTAGGATAGCCGAAATATCTGTATTCATGTAATTCAAGAAGGGCTGCCATATTTTATAAAATAATTCGGTCTTTCGGTGCACCATATTTGTAAGGAAGTCAAGGGGAATACATTCCATAATTAATCTGTGCCAATTTGAAAGTCCAGGGGGGCCCTCAGCCACCCAGTTCACCAAAATATTTTTCCTTGCACAGAAAGAGAGAATAGAAAATAGTCTCTTCCCGTACATGTCCAGGGAGGGAAAGTTCAAAAAACCCAAAAGGAGAGATACAGGGTCCACTTTAATTTCCATTCCTAAAATTTCTGTCAGGGTACTTGCTACTTTAGTCCAATATCTACAGATCTTATGACAGGTCCATAGGCAATGTACAAGAGTGCCCACCTCTATTTTACATTTGGGACACATTGGAGATGCTCCTGCCTTAAATTTTGCCAATCAATCCGCTGCTATATGGGCCCTATGAAGTATCTTCAGCTGGATAGCCTGGGTTCTGTTACAGATAATAATTCTTCTAGCATTTTCCCAAATATCATTCCATGTTTCTATAGAGATTTCTAGTCCCAAATCCTGATCCCATGTTTTAAGCAGATTATCCATGTCTCCCAATACTTCATCATGTGGTAAATGATAAATAGTACTGACGGAAGATACCCCCACTGGTCATAGGACACTACATTCTCTATCTGATTTATAAAGACTATCTAATAATGTAGTCTTCTTCTATATATAGTCTCAAATTTGGAAGTATCGAAAGAGGTCTCCATTAGGTAATCCGAATTTCTGACACAGCTGTTCAAAAGACATCAGGACCCCATCTTTAAATAGGTCCCCTAGACATGAGATACCCCTGGATCTCCAGAGTTTAAAAGTGGCATCTGTAAACCCCGGTTGGAATCCCCATGCTCCCACTATCGGTGCAAAGGGGGAAGTTTTATGTGAATTACCCTCATTTTGCCGCATTATATTCCAAGCCTTAATTGTGTTTAGTATTATAGGGTTTTTACAGTGATCTGTAATGATTTTCCTCTTGTCTGAAAATAAAAGGTTAATAAGTGGGTATTTTAGATGAGAGGCCTCGATATCCAACCAGATTGATTGTGGATCAGACAAGACCAAATCAGCTATGTAACTTAATAGGGAACTTAACTGATATTTCCTAAAATCTGGGAAGTCCAATCCCCCCTTGCCTGTGGAAGCTGTAGCTTCTTCAGTTTAATGAGGGGCCGTCTATGATTCCAGATAAAGGAACCCAGCCAGCCATATAATTTACGTAGAGCCATCCTCAGCAGCATCACCGGAAGACTTCAATTTTCTAAAGAAAAAGTTTCCACCCTACTGCGTTTTTGCTGATAAAGATATTATAAAACTGATGAATTTTTAAAATATTTTTCCCATTAGTAAACAACAAACAAGTGGCTCACTATAACCAGTATGGACCAGATGCATATCAAGCTTGTTTCTTCATTCAGTATGATCATGTTGGATCTTAGCTTCAATGCCACTTTCACACTAACTCCCCATGTTCCTTTGAATCCAAGACGCCAAATTAAGCTTATTTAGTCTTAGGTATAGGTAACTATACAGAGTCCACGACCTTCTGGGGTACACAATTCCAAAGATTAAGTGGGTGGCGATGGCCTAGTGGTATAATCGCTGGACTGTTAATCCAGAGATCTAGGTACCTGGGTTCGAAACCTGCAACAGTTGATGATGGAATTTAAATTCAATAAAACAAAAATCTGCAATTAAAAGGAATTCATAACCCTTTGAGGAAGACATTTCTCCTCATTATCCTGGGATAATTGTAAATTCCTCTGCCAGGAGAAACACCCTCAGGTCCTTCGAGAACCTTCTGTGTTTCAGTGAGATCACCTCTTACCTTTCTAAACCCCGGAGGTGATGGGTACAATTTACTCAGCTTCTCACCACAAGGAAACCTCCTTATGCTAAGGATCAAACTGGTGAGCCTTCACTGTACTGCATCCAATGCACATGCTTTGCTACCTATCTCAGGAATCAACAGCTTGCAATGTGTGCGCGTGTATTGCTTCTGGATTGAACATTGCTTGTTGTGGCCATAGAGGGAGCTTCATGATTGATGGTGCACACTACAGCTGATAAATATTGCTTGCCCAATGTTGACTGATTTTCTTTTTCCCTTTCTGTGGGCCTTTTTCTGCCATCTGGTCATTCCTTTCATCCTTTACTTTTCCCATGCCCTTCCTGACTGCACATCTCCAGAAGCCTTTCATTATTCCGAACCCCAGAGAATTTAGATCCAATTTAGTCCATGTCTCATAAAAAAGCAATCTTTCATTCTAGGGATAAATCTGTTGAACGTTCATTATACTGCCCCCAACAAATCATAAAAGTTTAGAAAGCGTAAGGTCACAGAAAAGCTAAAGAGTTAGCATTTCAGACACCTTTAAAGATGATAGCACAAATTAATAAAGCTACATAAAAGAAGCAGCTGCAACTTTTGGCATTATAAATAAAGACATTAGGTCAAAACGAACCTTTGCGGAAAAGCAGCTGAGCAACAAGGCAGGCAAATTGTGACCAGTATCAGCAGATCTGCCAGCAATATAAAAACTAACAAGAACCTGTATCTCAGGAGAGACGGATTAACAATTCCAGATGACACAAAGAGAAAATGCATGACCAGCTGGGAAAAGAAGTGGCGGTGACTAGGACTCAGTGGACAAATTAATAGCTCAGACAAGTGGCTGTCAGGTTAAAGTTGAGGTGATATATTTCAAGAGGGAGTACAGAGGAAATGTAAAACAGGAACACAAGAAATACGAGGAGGTTTCTTCCTTAGAAGGAAGTTAAAGCTATGGGAAAGGTGCAGAAGAGAAGTGAGAGTTTACAGATATAAAGGAAAACTTCAAAAAAAAAACTGCATCCCCTCTTCGAAACAGCAAGTGTAGATCTAGCACACATGAAGGCCCAACTGGGTCTTTATGAGAGTTACAAAACACGTTAAGTATAAATCCACCCTGGGTACCAGTATAAAGCCTGCCACAGAGAACACACAGCAGATCTTACATCCCCCTCTGGTTTTGTTTTAATCATGATTCTCTTGGCAGTCACAGACCTGAAACAGTAACCCTGCCTCTCACTCTTGCCAAAACTCCTGAGTATTTCCAATATTTCCTGTTTATTATTTTGGATCCATGGAGTGGAAACCACTCTACTAATTCCACATCATCAAACACAACTATACATGCATAAGCCTTGGCATGAAGAGTTGTGAGGTATTTGATCATACACAACACCAGGGCTATATCCCTCACCCCTGCTCCCCACCTTCATCTGTTCCTCATGCTCTCTTGCTGCAGTGGGATCCCACCCTATCTTTCTCAATCACCTTTCCCAGCAGTGGGTTGCTCACAAACCATGTTACAGATACTGAACGACATAAGACTGGAGTTCATTAACTCCATCTCATACTATCCTGACAGTTGTATGCTGCAATAATAATGGACAAGTGGGTGAAACACAGACTAAATCTCCAACATTTCTACAGTTTAGGTGAGGACCCCGCCCACCCCACCACCACCACCATCAAGGAGAGCTTTGGGGATGGTCCAAAGTCACCTGTTCCTCTCAAACAGGCTGCACTCAGTATGTCATGTCTCAAATTACTCATAGACTATGTCCCAAAATACAGGTGATGCAATCTGACAGATTATTTGTATTAGAATGAATTAATTCTTACCGTTTCTATTCACAAGAAGCCTGTTTCAAAAACTTACCCTTCATTGAAATATAAAATCGCATTCACATTTGAAAGAATCAATACATTAGCTCTGTCCACTTTAACTGCTCATTGTGCAATGAGATTGACTCATCAGGTCCTCAACAACTCTCCCTAACTCTCACTCGGTTGCTATATAGAAAATGGCAAGTACAGCCTTTGAGCCCTACCTAAATGAACACTGGTCTCAACTAACTGAGCTTGGTACAATTCTTCGTTACTGACCCCTCTTCAGCATGCACTGCAGCTCAATGAGACAGTTGGAAATTAGTTCATTAGAAAAAGCTGGCTGTCTCTTGAGGCCAGTATTTATTTGCAACGGAATGAGTGAAATCTGCGGCAGCTGATTTGGCATGGGTTGACACTGGCTTTTACTGCGGTTCCTTGGCTCTTGC
Source organism: Chiloscyllium punctatum (assembly GCF_047496795.1). NCBI lineage: Eukaryota > Metazoa > Chordata > Chondrichthyes > Orectolobiformes > Hemiscylliidae > Chiloscyllium > Chiloscyllium punctatum. The sequence goes on along the minus strand of NC_092747.1, from coordinate 113,799,394 downwards.
ATGTTGTACTGGGCCAGTTGCCTAATGCCTTGCAGCTCCACTAGTTAGGCTGTGCTGAGAAACAGCACCTGCTCCTGCATAGACCCATCAAACCCAGGCCACAACCACATACTTGGAAGCACATCAGCTGACGGAATAAACCTTGCAGACAATCAGGTCGCTGGCTTATTTGAAAGAAAATTAAGAATTGCATTTACACAGAATCATTCTTGATCTCAGTATATCCCAAAACAACTTCCAGCCAATGCATTACTTTTCACTGTTTCAACACAGCATGCACAAATTATTCCACCAAGTGTTAAATAATCTGACTCGAGGACATTGATTAATGGGTAAATATTGGTCACAAAACTGGGGTGAATTTCCCAATTCTGTTTTAAAACAGTGTTGTGGGAATTTTTCTATTTCGAGAAGGTAGACAAGGACAAAGGGCACATCGAACAGTTCAGCACTCTCAGTGTTGACCCGCCACTACTGATTTGGACAGCATAGCCTCCCTCAGCACTGACCTTTCAATATTACTGCAATCCCTCAGCACTGACCCTATGACTGTGCAGCATTCCCTTATCATTAATCTACCAACAGCACAGCACTCCTTCAGTAATGACGTCGATTTTCCTGCTCCTCGGATGCTGCCTCACCTACTGTGCTTTTCCAGCACCACACTGTCAACTCTAATCTCCAGCATCTGCAGTCCTCACTTTCACCCCTAACAGTGCAGCACTGTCTCAACACTGACACACTGACAGTGCTCCCTCAGTACTGACCCTCTGACAATACAGCATTCCCTCAAAACTGATTCTCTGACAATGCAGCATTCTCTCTGTATTGCCCTTCCAAAAGTGCAGCATTCCACTCCCTCACTACTGACCCTCCAACACTGCATTAACGTACACCTTAGTACTATACTTGAGGTGCCAGCCTCTATTTTGTGCTCAGGTTTCATAAGTGGATGCAGAACCCCATCCTCCTGACTTAGAAAATGAGCTTCATGTCCCTGATACTGCAAGGCAAAAGTGAGGACTACAGATGCTGGAAATCAAAGTCTAGATTAGAGTGGGGCTGGAAAAGCACAGCAGATCAGGCAGCATCTGAGGAGTAGAAAAGTCGACGTTTTGGGCAAAAGCCCTTCATCAGGAATCTGATGAATGAGTGCTGATGAAAGGCTTTTTCCCGAAAAGTCGATTTTTCTGTTCCACGGATGCTTCCTGACCTGCTGTGTTTTTCCAGCACCACTCTAATCTAGTCCCTGAATCTACAGTTGACACCCAGTGTTCTGACTGAGATTCACTGCAACACCCCTCATTATCCAGAAATTAAACAAATTGGATGATGGGGGTAAAATGAGCTACAAAGTCACAAATGCTCCTCTCTCTTGAAAGGGAATTTGCTTTCCCGGGCCTTCCCGAAAAGGGAACAACTCCAACAGGTCACTGACTCCTGCAGTCCGCTTGTGCTTCGAGGCAGGAGTCCAATTCTGTAGATGTAACTGAACCCCTGGAATGAAAATATCTCCAGGCCAAAGCTCCTCGGTAACCCTGCAACAAGAACCCCACACCTCAAGTGCTAAACCCCAATATCTGATCCCAAACCCCCATTCATCATTCGCTCTGTAAAACCCAGAGTAAACATCGATTCAGCTGAGCTGTCTTCTCAAATATATGTTTTCAGATACATGCATTTCTAACAAAGACAGCAGACTTTCTACCTAATTACCCAAACAAACTCCCTCTTTCCCCATCTTAAAAAGTAATATTCGTCTGGGCTAAGCCTGCTATACATTAGATATTGAGACACCAGCAACATTCTCTGCCAGTGCTGTATAGCTATCACCTGATTTCCTCGCTCTTTCTGCCTCATGCTCAGGCTGCTACAGGAACCCATGAAACATCACTGGCCTCGATTCAAACGCCTCAACATCAGGGCTATTACAGCCACACTGTGTGCGTCAGTGATCCACATCAAGGACACAGCATCCCAAAATCTGCAGATTCCCACAAAACGTCCAGCAGCTCAGCACCCTGCGGTTCCCTCGATCACACAGTCAGTACATATCTCGTAAAACCACACCACACTGTCTCAGAAACAGGGCCCAAGGTACAAAAAAAACAGCCTCGAACAGAATGGAACTGAATGACCTACATAAGAGATGAACCGTCACTAGCTGGCAGGCACAGAGTCACAATACAACCGCTCCAAATGTCCTCAAATCAACCCATAGGATTTTTAAAAGAAAAGTCAGACTCCAGCCACTACAATTATTGGGTGGAAAATCAGGAGGTGAATGTTAACCTCCCAGTGTTTGTACTCAGCACCTGCTCCCCTCGCACAGATCTCAACATTATAAAGTGTAACACTGCGATTAAATCACCAATCTCATGCTGCCGACAGTAAGCCATGCTCACAGAACCACAGGCTGGAAGAGACCATTCATCCCACTCTCTCAGTAAGTTAGATCATGACTGACCTGTATCTGAACACTACACAGTGCGCTGGCTTTGTAACCCTTGGCTAGCTAAGATCCCAGTTTTTAAATTACTGAGTGACACCCAATGTCAGCAGCTATTACAGGGAGGGATCTGGAAATTTAGGGAACAAAAGCCTCAGATCTTTCTATGAGTGTTTCCTGACACCAACCAGTCTGGATTTATGTTTAAATTTCAGTCTCTGGATTCCCCCAGCTTAAAAGGTAAGATTTTCTCTTTTCTATTCTATAAAATGCTTTGGAACATCCTAAGTCTGTGAAATATGCAATAACTTTTTTCACTATTTTAAACATAAAAATTTCCAGTTTAGATTTCCATTTAACCTTCAATATTCAAAAGAACATCAGGTAAAGTTACACAGCCTTAGGGGATGGGATACAATTTACAGAAAGGCATAGGATGAGATACAATGGTCTATTTTTGCTTTGGGATTGGGGGGTAGGGGGAACTGGTTGTATTGAGAGTCATGCCAGACCACCTGAGAGTGGAGGACAGTGCCACTTCTGAGATCGCTGGACAGAAAGCCTGCTTGGGGAGTCTGGCACCATATTCAAAGTTTACAAATAAAGATGAAAACATAAAATTTTCACAATGCTCTCATCCTCTTATCATCCATGCTCCCATACACCCTGTCTTGCACACTCCTAGTGACCTAGATGAGCCCATGTGCAGGGAGTGTCACCAGGTGTACAAGCTTTAACTCTGGGTTTCAGAGCTTGAGCAGTGGCCAGAGTCACTGATGTGCATCTGTGAGGCAGCAAACCACAGGCGCAGCACATTCGTGGAGGTGGTTACACCACAGGTAGGCAGACTGGGAATGTGTGACCGCCAGGCTGTCCAAGCAAATAGTGCAGGAACCCCAGAGGTTCCATGCATGAACTGGCTCTCCGTTCTGAATATCGATGAGAGCGATTGATCCTTATGTAAGCCTGTGCCACAATGGGTGGCCCAGGTGTGCACTAGGGGAGGAAGCAAAGTGGAAGGACAGCACTGATAGAAGATTCTTCAGTTAGGGGAACAGATGGGTGGTTCTGCAGGTGTAAATATGTCTCCAGGATAGTTTGTTGCCTCCCTGGTGCGAGACAAGGATGTTGTAGACCTCTGAGGAAGAAGAAACAACCAAAGGTCATGGTCCATATTGGTACTACTTACATGGATGGAAAGGGGTATGTGGTCCTATGCACAGAATTTAGGGAGCTAGGTAGAAATTAGCAAGTAGGACCTCTAAAGTAGTAAAGATTACTCCCAGTGCCACATGCAAGTGAGTACAGAAATGGGAAAATAAGGTAGTTGAATGCATGGCTGGCAAGGTTGTACAGGAGGGAGGGCTTTAAATTTCTGGGACATCGGGTCTGGTTTTTGGGAGATGGCAGCTGCACAATCCTGATGGATTGCATCTGAACAGAGTCAAGAATAAGTTCCTTGAGAGCCATTTTTGCTTGTAGTGTCAAGGAGGGTTAAACTAACGCAGCAAGTTTGTGGAAACCAGAAGAGAATACCAGAAATAAATAAGAAGGTGCATGAAACGCAGCAAGTGGCAGACAATACTAAAATGGTCAATAAGAAGTTAACACTTGAACGAGGAGTGAAGGAGAAAGTAGCGAATTCTAAATCAGGGTCACACTGTGTGGAAGTGAATGCACAGAATATAATTAGTAAGGTTGGCGAGTTACAGATTGTTATATGAGATCATCATGCTGAGGTGATAGCAGATATCTGGCTAAAAGAATGACAGGTATGAGTGTCTTGTTGTTGGCTATTTGGTGTTCTGAAAAGATCGAAAGAAACAAGAGGTGAGGTTTTTGGTTATGGGCAGCATCCAATGAGAAAGGAGGCCTAGCAATGTGCAGCTTTTGAGACTGGGGGAGGCACAATGATGACTGTATCATAGGGTTTAGAATGATTGTGTAAATGGTCAATACAGTATATGAATAATCAACCAGCGCAGAATCAACTCTTTTTTTAATTCATTCATGGGAAGAGGGAATCTCTAGCTAGGCCAGCATTTATTGCCCATCTTTAATTGCCCAGAGGGCAGTTAAGATTCACCACATTCCTGTGGGTCTGGAGTCACATGTAGGTTAGACTAGGTGAGGATGACAGATTTCCTTCCTTAAAAGGGCATTAGTGAACCATATAAGTTTTTTTCAACAATCAACAATGGCTTCATTGTCATCATTAGACCCTCAATTCTAGATGCTTTATCAAATTCAAATTCCGTCATCTGCCATGATGGGATTCAAACCTGGGTCCCCAGATATTAGTTGAGTTTCTGGATTAATAGACGAGCAATAATACCACTGTCATTGCCCCTTTAATGGGGCAAGAACAAAACAGAGGGTAATAGCTTAGAACCAAATCTTGGTAGGAAAAGAATTAGCTAACAAATGGACATCAAACAGGAGATGACTCAGGTGTGGTCCAAGTACATTGAAGATAAAACAGGTGAGAACAAAGATGAGTGCAGAAGATTCAGAAGGGAGGTAAATATGATAAGGAAACAAATATGACGTGTGAAGAGAGATTGCTGAAAAAGACTGGCAGCTATCATAAAAAGAGATCTCAAATTCTTCAACAAGCCCATTAATAGTAAAAAGCATGGCAAAAGGAGGAGAAAAGTTGATTAGAAACTAAAAAGATGATTTTCAATTGGAGGCAAAAGCCATGGCTGTGGTGTTAAATGAATATTCTGTATCTGTTTTTATCCATGAGTCAGATCCTGCCCAATCCTGGTGACAGAGCAGGAAGGTCAGTCGCTATCTTTAAGGTTGATAAGAAGGAAAGGTTAGGTAAGATATTGATACGTAAAGTTGATATGGGCATGATAAGATGTATTCAAGGATGGTAAAGGAAGTGAGAGTGAAAGTTACAGAGGCAGTGGCAAATCTCCTGGATTATTCCCTGAATTTGGAGCATGGTGCCAGAGGATTATAGAATTGCAAACATGATTCAGAAAGATGGTAAAGACTGGCCCAGCAATTACAGACCAGCTATTTTAACCTCACTGGTGGAGAAACTTCTAGAAATAATTATTTGGGATAAAATTAACAGTCACATGGAATAATTCAATTTAGAAGAGGCAGCATGGATTTATTAAGGGAAAATTGTACCTAGTTAATTTGCTGGATTTTTTGAAGAGGTAACAAAGAGGATTGATGAATGGAAGTGTTGATGCGGTACACACGGACTTTCAAAACACGCTCGATACAGTGTCATACAACAGACGTGTGAGGAAAGGTATGAGTCATGGATTCTTTTCACAAAAACGTGATTGAGTTTAATTTCAGTACCAGCCATATAGACATTTAAAAAATACTGAATTCTATGGCCGAACACTATCCACTGAATGCAATGCTCCCATAATTTAGTCTGATGTAAATCCAATAAGTGATTTTTGTCTAGCTGTGGAAGCAGAAAGTAACTAGGTCAATCACACACAGCATGCTGTCACTCTGAAAGCTATTCAGGAGCATGGGTTCAGGATGTTGGGGACTGCTGGTTGGTGCAGGGGCATGGGGAATCACAACTCTCATTTGCCTGATGAGACAGCTGGTCATTTTTCTTGTCCATCTGATTCCATTGTCTGTGTGTCCACAGACACTAGCAATACTAAAACGCTGCTGAATACCCACTTGGGCAGTAAAGTGAACAGGGTAATTCAAATAGACTATGAAAGCAATCGCTAGACAAAACAAAAGTTGTTAATGCATGGTGCATATTGCACTCAAACATTAGATATTGAACTCAGTGAATGATGTTCTCTAATGAATCCAGCATATTGGTGCTGTAAGTGGTGATATATAAACTTTTTCCTGTACTCATTTGAGGACATGTGCCAATAAAGTTAATTCAATTCAATTTAACTCATACTTTCAATTTTTTTATGGCTGGGACTGACACATGGAGCATGGGAAAGTCACATCCCGTGGTCAATGATGTGAACACTGTACTGATATATAATTCAGTTCTCCCAAGGCCGGGACAGAACAGAATATCTACTGGCCAGAAAATCTCTCTGTTCATTGACATCTCCATTTAAATGTACAAGCGCCAACAGCAAACATTCCAATGTTGAACTGGAGGCAGGATCCTATGTGGAAAATCCTCTTTTCTCAGCAGTTGGGGAATCAGAATGCTAAAAGTTTATATCACTATAATGGCTGGGGTGAGAACAGCAATTAGGGCAGTTCCATCTCCTTCCACAGTCACAAGCAGGAGAGATTGCAATTTCATAAACCTAAAAAATTATCCAAGCAAACCTGATTTGTTTAGTTTCTGAATAGCAAAAGCAGAACACACTTGCTTGAAAGTAATTACCTCCTCCAACCTTTATGACCTTTCAGATATGATCTTCCATTTGTGGCATCAAACTCAATCCTGATGTAAATCCCTCCACTAATTCTATACCTCCAGCTGCCTGGGCCTAAAGCTTAATAAATATCCTCAGTTCTTTCTCCTCCTTTAGGATTATCCTCAAATCTACCCCTTAAGCTCTTTTGGCCATCTGTCTATTATTCTCTCATATGGTTTAGTGTCAAATTTTGTTTCTTAACACTTTTCTTATGCATCTCGGGATGTTTTGTCCCATTAAGGAGAACAGAAAAAATGCAATGTTTTTGTTGCATCTATTTCATTTCATTGGCAAGGGAAGTTTTCTGATTACATCTGGCTGAAGCCCATTTTAACTTTACAATATGTATTTAATGTACATAACCACTTCCATGAAAAGCATTTTAAAACCATAAACTCACACAGCGCATAAGAGGGCCTTTGGCCCATAGAGTCTGCACTAACAAAAACAACCAAATCTACACTAGTCCCACTTTCCAGCACTTGGCCCATAGCCTTGAATGTCATATCATTCAAGTGTTTTCTTTTAAAAGTTGTGAGATTTTCCACTTAACTACTCTCCCAGACAGTGCATTCTGGGTTCACACCACCCTTTGGGTGAAAAAGGTTTTCCTGAAATTCCCTTTAAACCTCCTATCTCTCACCTTAAAATCGTGCTCCCTTGTTAATAGTCCTTCAGCTAAGAGGAACAGCTGCTTTCTATTCACCTTCTCTGTGCCACTTATAACCTTAGTTTGGTCCCCCCTCAGCTCCAAAAGAAATAACCTGAGCTTATCCAATCACCCGTCATAGCTAAACTGCTCCATTCCAGACAATATCCTGGGGAACACCCTCAGTGGGCGGCACGGTGGCACAGTGGTTAGCACTGCTGTCTCATAGCGCCTGAGACCCGGGTTCAATTCCCGCCTCAGGCGACTGACTGTGTGGAGTTTGCACGTTCTCCCCATGTCTTTGTGGGTTTCCTCCGGGTGCTCCGGTTTCCTCCCACTGTCCAAAGATGTGCAGGTCAGGTGAATTGGCCATGCTCAATTGCCCGTAGTGTTAGGGGTAAATGTAGGGGTATGGGTGGTTGCGCTTCGGCGGGTCGGTGTGGACTTGTTGAGCTGAAGGGCCTGTTTCCACCCTGTAATGTAATCTAATCTAAAACATCTATTGCATATCCTCTAGTGCAAACACATCCTCCTTATAATGAGATGCCCAGAACTGTAAACAGTACTCCAGCTATGGACTAACCAAAGTTTTGTATGGTTCCAACATAACGTCCCCGCTCTTACAATCTATACCACAGCTGACAAAAGCAGATGTCCCATTTGCTGAACTATTTCATTAACCTGTCCTGCTGCCTTCAGGAATCTGTGAACAAGCACTTCAAAATTCCTCTGAGCTTCCTGGTGTCCTGCCAATTGTTGAATACTCCCTTGTTTTGTTATTTCTTTCAAAGTGCATTGCTTCGCACTTATTAGAATTAAACTCCATCGGCCTCTAATCTGCCCATTTGACCATTCAACCTATATTCTCCTGTAACCTAAAGACCTTCTTCCTCACTGTCAACCATCCAAGCCAATATCAGTGTCTTCTGCAAGGTTACTTATCCTTCCCCCATTTCTCTACATTGTTTTAGTGTATATCTATGTGCTCAAACTGTGCTTCCTTCATAGTCATGGATGTGAACATTGCTGTTGAGGCCAACATTTATGGTCCATGCTGAATTGCATCTGAGAAAATAATGGTGAGAATCATGTTGAACTGCTGCAGTCCCTTTGTTATAGGCTGCTAGGGAGCGGGTTCCAGGTCATTAACTCAGCCACATTCAGAGAATGGCGACACATTACCAACTTAGGATAATTTTTGGCTTGGAGAAGAATTTGCAAATGCTGCCCAGCCATTCGCTGCTCTTGACCTTGTGGGTGGTAAAGATTGCCACTTTGAAAGTTGCTGCTGAAGGAGCCTTGGCAAGTCACTGCAGTTCACCTTGTGGATTGTACACTCTGATGCCACTGTGCATCAGTGGTGGACAGAGTGAATGCTGATAGTTGTAAATGGAGTGCTGAACAAGTTCACTGGTTTGTCATGGACAGTGTTGAATTTCTGGAGCACTATTGGAGCAACTCTCATCTAAGTTTGGGGAAAGGTAAGCGATGGTTAAAGGAGATGTTGCTACAGCGTGACCTGTATTGAGGATGGAATATCAAAGATATTCATCATTTTAAAATGCTCAACGATAAGGAAATTGAGCTGGGGTGGCACTCTTCATAAAGGATGAAATCAGTAAATTAATGAGAGATGATCTTAAATCAAAGGATCAAGATGTAGAATCAGGTGGGGTGAAGTCAAGAAACAGTAAGGGCTAGTAAACATGAGTTGTTGCTTATTATTGACCACCAAACAATCTTCGTAATGTTGAGCACAGTACAAATCAGGAAATAAAATTGCATATCATACAGTAGCAATGGATGACTTTCATTTGTATACAGACTGGGTAAACCTAATTTGGTCTAATGCTGTGATGATACATTTCCAGAATGCTTGAAGGATGGGTTTTTGGAGCAATACATTTAAAAATCAACTCAGAATTGGGCCTTTAGATTTAGTGTAATGTAATGAGAAAGGGTTAATTAATAACCTTGTTGCAAAGGAGCATTTGTGAAATAGTGAACATAATATGACAAAATTTCACATTCAATTTGAATGTGGTATCACTCATTCTGGAACTGGAGTTTTAAATCAGATCAAAGGAAATTATGTAAGTATGGAAGGGTAAGTTGGCTATGGTGGATTGGGAAATATACTGAAGGATTTGATGGTGGATAGGCAAAGGCAAATATTTAAAGAAACATCACATAGTCTGCAACAAATGCATATTCCCCTAAGGCACACTTACCCAATGAAAAAGGTAGAATACATCTCTGGCCAAAGATACCAATATATACATTACATCAAAGGCGGTGGCTTAAAAGAATACCAAACAAAGCAGCAAGTCTGAAGGTTGGGAGCAATTTAGAATTCAGCAAAAGATAACCAAGAAACAAACAAAAAAAGAGAATATAAATTTTGTGACAAAAATATGAAAGGACTGTAAAATCACCTTTTGGTATATGAAAACGAAAAGATTAGCTAAAACAAGGGTAACCTCATTATAGACAGAATCAGGCAAATTTATAGTAGAGATGGGAAAATGGCAGAAAAACTAAACAAATTAATTTTATCTGACTTCATGGAGGAAATGTGAAAAATCTCCCAGAAGCACTTGCAACACAAGGAATTTGTGAAACTGAAGACTAAAAGAAATTAGAATTAGTAGAAGTAGCATTTGAAAAATTACTGGTTTGCAGATTGATAAATCCCCTGGATAAGATGAGAAACATCTCAGAGTGTTGAAATAGGTGGCCATAGGGATAGTGATTGCATTTGTTTATCTTTCAGAATTCTACAAAACTATTTAAGAAAGGAGGGAAAATGGAGAACTACAGAGGCATTAGTGCAACATCTGTAGCAAGAAAAATGTTAAAATTTATTATAAAGATGTGATAGTGGACATTTATAAAATCATGGCAGAATTGGACATTGTCAATATGGATTTATGAAAAGAAAGTCTTTTGTAATAAATCTGTTGGGAGTTTCTGAAGATGTAACTTGTAGTATTGGTAAAAAGGAACCAGTAGATGTGTTGTATTTCGATTTCCATACAACGTTTAATGAAGACCCACACAAGAGATTAGTGAACAGAATTGGAGAACATGGAATTGGGGGTAATGTACTATTACAGATTGCAAATAAGTTAAGAGAAAGCGGTGAGAAGGAATAAATGGGTCACTCTTAGGATGGCAGGCTGCTACTTGTGCAATACAGCAAGGATCAGTGTTAATTAGAAGTATTTTTTAATCAATCAATCTGTTCAGACATTTTATGATCTCTTTCCAGGCAGGTGGGACCTGGACCTTCTGGCCCAGAGGTAGGGACATTACAATTATGATGCGAGGATGAGCGCAAGGATCATAGCTGGTCACAATCTATACATATGATTTGGATGTGGACGAAATGTAATATTTCCAAATTTCATAATTACACAAAATTAGGTGAGAATGTCAGTTGTGAGGAAGAAGCAAGCAGATTTTAAGCAGACTTGCACTGGTTAAGTCAAGAGAGGAGGACATGACCTTCACTGTGAAGAGTTTGTGCAGAGAAATAAAGATGGCTTCTTGCAATTGTGACTGTATTGACTTTATTGACACTGTAACTATGGTATTGCATTCAGTTTTGGTCACCTTATGTGAAGAAGGATACATTTGTCAAAAAAGTGATGCAACAGAAGTTCATGCGACTAATCCCTGGATGGAAGAACTATCTTATGAGGAGAGAATGAAGAATGTGAGCCTGTACACACTAGAGTTTCAACACTGAGGGGGTGATCTCATTGAAATTTACAAAAGTCTTAAACGGCACAACGGAGTGGATATTTCCCCAGGTTGGTGAGTCTAAAACAAAGGGACACAGTCTCAAAATAAGGTCTAGGGTATTTTAGACTGAGAGGAGAAGGCATTTCTGCATCCAGAGGGTGCTGAATCTTTGGGATTCCCAACTAAATGAAAATTTAATCAATGATCATGCTCTAAACAGAAACTGATAAATGCCTGGATACCAGCAACATCAATTGGAGATGCCGGTGTTGGACTGGGGTGAACAAAGTTAAAAATCTGGTTAACCTGGTTTTGCGTGATTTTTAACCAATATCAATGTATATGGAGAAAGCACATGAAGTTGACGTTGAGGTAGGTGATTACCCATGATCTAACTTAATGGCAGCACAGACCTGGATGGGCAGAATGTTACTTTTCTGTTCCCATGTTGATCTGAGTATTCCCTCACACTTCTAACTTGTGGTTTGAGGCTGTGGACAGGTTTCAGGAAGTTAAGAGGCAAGTTAATCCCAGCAGAATTCCTCGCTACCAAATTGATATTGCAGGTTTTTTTTAAATGAAGTAGTTCATATTTTCCATAAACTGCATTCCTTAATAGACTTTGCCAACACTCATGAGTACAATTCTTCCCCATCAATAATCATCACAACTGCTCATGGTCTTTTTAAAACAATATCACAAAAAGAACATTGAGTAACTTTTATCAATGATTTCATGATGAGAGACTTTGTTTTGATGACTCTACTAATGGGTAGTCATATTTTCCCAGAGAAACTGATATTCAGGGATGCAAAATACACAGGAGCTTCAAAAATGGCCCTTCACTCTGGGAGTTTTGTTAAAATGTCTTCAAATTAATAGATTTCAGCAGCAAGTCCTTCATCAAATCTCACTGAAGACAAACAGGATGTGTCACTCACCACGTTGTAGTAGCTTTTGCTAATTGGAGGAGTTTCAAATCCTTTTGGAGAACTTTTCAGAGTTGCTGACTTTGGTGAGACTGGCTTCTCTGTGGAATGAATCAGTTGTCAAAGTTTTTAACCAACAAACATCATAATGTTTAGCTCACAGCACAAATTGTCATCTGAAACCCGGCCAATCCATGTCTCAATTAAACAGAAATGTCATTCATTTTCCTTAAAATTAAAACAAAAACACAGCAAGCTCCCACAAACAGAAGGGGAGGGTGCGGCAGAAGGACAAATGTGGGTTAGAATAGAAGAAGGATGGAGAGAATCTACAAGACCTCTCAAGGCAACTGTACCACTCACAACTCTAATAATGAAGATGCCCAAAGAGTCATGAGCGAGAAAATGGAGCCCCACTCAAGTTCTTGTTTTTCCTTTTTACAAGCAACCAACTTTACTGCTCACCTCTACACTGTCTCTTTAAAAACACCAGTGACCGGACCTAAAGTCAGCAACTTAGCTGGTTCCAGAGGACATGATATCTCCTAAGTGTTATCTCAACTGTGTGATTTGGTAACATAACACATTATATGTGCCTGGCTTATTTTTGCATCTATTGACAAACTGAACAGCCGCTCTTTGCTTTACACTTTTAGATCTGGATCAACCATCGAGTCATAGAGATGTATAGTATGGAAACAGTTCCTTTAGTCCAACTCTTCTATGTTGACCAGATATCCTAAATAAGTCTAAGACCCATTTGCTAGCATTTGGCCCGTATCCCTCTAAACCCTTCCTATTCATATACCAATCCAGATGCCTTTTAAATGTTGTAATTGTACCAGCCTCCATCACTTCCTCTGGCAGCTCATTCCATACATGCACCACCCTCTGAGATACTTGAAATCAAACAGCAGAGACAGTCCGTTGTGAAGATTTATTGCTGGATCAGACAGCAGTGCAGGTTTATTTTTCAATTTGATACACTTCCCATGTGGTCACTGCCTTTGACTCTCTTCCTTCTTTTTAAAGTGTCATTGTTTTAATTTTGTTTTTCTCCAAAGTTCCAAAACAATGCAATAGCTTATAAAATAGCAATTACTGCTTCTGGAATTCAAGGAAATCAGCTCCAACACTGAAAACACCTTTAAAAAAAGAGCAGCTCTTAGAGCCACAATATTTTCCCATCCTCCATCTTGAATTGCCCAGAATCCTTCACAAGTTTCATAATAGTGGATGTGGAGGTGCAGCTGATTCTGACTGACAGTATTTTCTGGTGAAAATCCTGTGGTAAGATCATCATTCAAGCCACCAGACTCAGAAGCCTATGAAATAGTAACCTGAAATTTAAGGTCAGACCTGTTCACAGGTCATCAGTGACAACATCTTTGTCCAGGCCAGACTGTACTGCTTTCTGAATGTATGAGGATTACTCTATGCAGCAGCTTCGCATTGATATTCATGACAGTGTCCAGTTAAATCCTTTTTTATAACAGAGGCACTACTGGCAATAAGTGATGGCTTGGCCCATTTCTAACTGCCCTGGTGAAGATGGTACTGATGTTCACCTGGTTCAGGTACCCCAGCAACAGTGCTGCTAAGAAGCAGGTTCTCAGATTTAGACTTCATAATTGAAAATGTCCAACATAGTAAACTGCAATTGTAATCTCAGTTTCAGTGCATTGAATTATGAGTTGCAAAGAACAGGGATTGCAAGGTTGCTGCACTGTCAGAGGTGCCATCTTTGACACTTGGAAAGATTAGGTGACTGGGCAAGAAGCTTGGTATGTGCAGTGCAACAGGTGGAAATGAAAGGCTGTGCACTTTGGACCTGATAATGAGAACTCAGTCATTGAGTCATAGAAATGTACAGCACAGAAAGAGACCTTTCAGTCCAACTCATCAATGCCTACCAGATATCCCAACCTAATCCAGCTCCTCTTGCCAGCACCTGGCCTATATCCCTCCAAACGCTTCCTATTCATATACCCATCCAGATGTCTTTTAAATGTTGTAATTGTACCAGCCTCCACCACTTCCTCTGGCACCTCATTCCTCCACCTTGAGAGTGGGTTTACAATCTATGGATGAGCAATCACTTAAAGCACAAAATATAATTTAAAATGCCTTTGAATGATCACAATGGGGCTAGAATACAAAAGAGTACAAGTTATATTAAGTTACCCAAACTTTAGGTAGGGAGGAACCCTATCTGGAGTAACGACATTCAGTTGTGGGAAACACATCTCAAGAAGGCCTTGCATTTGATATAGCAGTTTCACCATAATGACACTGAGGATCAAAGTGTTGAATTATGACACCAGAGGTATTCTGAAAGGCATCTGATGTGGCGCAACACAGAAAGTTATTGCACAAGGTAGGAGCTCACAGTATTGGCAGTGATGTATCAGCATAGGTTGAGTATGAGTTAACATGAAGAAAGAGAGTTAGGGGAGTAACAATCATGTGGTATTATCGCTATTAAGCCAGAATCCCAATTAATGTCTGGAGGTCTGGGTTCGAATCCTTCCACAGCAGATGGGAAAATTTGAATTTAATAAAAAGAATTGTCTGGAATTAAAAATCTACGGATAATCATGAAACCATTGTTGATAGTCGAAAAAAACCCAGAGTAAGTGAGGACTGCAGATGCTGGAGATCAAAGTCAAGAGTGTGTTGCTGGAAAAGCACAGCCGGTCAGGCAGCATCTGAGGAGCAGAAGAATCAACGTTTCGGGCATCAGCCCTTCATCAGGAATTGAAAAAAATCCACCTGGTGCACTAACGTCCTTCACTGAAGGAAATCTACTATCCTCAGCCACGCGGCTCCAGTCTCTCATCTGGCCTCTGAAATGGCCTAGCAAGCCACACAGCTACAGCATTATTATAAAGCTATAAAACAGGAATACATGTGTGCCAATCATCATAAGCAGCAAATGACAGACAGAGCTAAGTGATCCCACAACTAACAGATCAGATCTAAGCATCTGAATGATGATAGTCAATTAAACAACTCACTGGAGGATGGGGGTGTACAAACATCCCCATCCCCAATGATGAAAAAGCCCAGCACATCAGTGAAAAAGATAAGGCTGAAGCATTTGCAACAATCTTCAGCCAGAAGTGCTGAGTGGATGATCCATCACAGGTTCCTCCAGTGCTCCCCAGCATCACAGATAACAATCTTCAGCTAATTCAATACACTCCACATGATACCAAGAAATGGTTTCCAGCACTTGATATTGCAAAGGCTACGGGCTATGACAACATTCCAGCAATTGTACTGAAGACTTGTGCTCCATGACTGCTGCTCCCCTAGCCAAACTCTTCCAGTACAGCTACAACACTGGTATGTAAATGACAATGTAGAAAATTGCCCAGGTAAGACCTGTGCATAAACACAGGACAAATCCAAACTGGTCAGTTACTCCCCCATCCATGTACTCTCGATCATCAGTAAAGTGATGGAAGATGTCATCAACAGTGCTATCAAGCAGCACCTGCTTAGCAATAACCTGCTTAGTGACACCCAGTTTGGGTTCTGCCAGGGCCATTCAGCTCCTGATCTCATTACAACCTTGATGCAAGCATGCACAAAAGAGCTGAATCCCAGAGTTGAGGTACGAGAGACAGTGCTTGACATCGAGGCCACATTCAAATGAACATGGAATGAAGGAACCCTAGTAAATGGAATCAACTGGCGTTAGGACAACTCTCCACTGGTTAGAGTCATATCTAGTACATTAGATGAATGTGGTTGTTGGAGGTCAGTCATCTCAGCTCCAGAATGTCTCTGGAGTTCCTCAAGGTAGTGTCCTAGGCCCAACCACCTTCAGCTGCTTCATCAATGACCTACCTCCATCATATGGAAAGAAGTGAAGGTACTCGCCAATGATCGTAAAATGTTCACCACCATTTGCAACTCCTCAGTTATTGAAGAAGTCTACGTTCAAATTCAACAAGATCTGGACAATGTCCAGGCTTCAGCTGACAACCGGCAAGTAACAGTCACACCACACAAATGTGAGGCAATGATCATCTCCACTAAGAGACAATCTAACCAATACCCCTTGACATTCAATGGTGTTGCCATCACATCCTGGAGGTTACCATTGACCAGAAACTCAACTGGACTCGCCACATATACATGGTGGCTGCAAGAGCAGGTCAGAGGTTAGGATTACTGCACGAGTAACTCGCATCCTGACTCCCCAAAGCCTGCCCACATTCTACAAGCCACAAGTCAAGAGTGTGATAGAATACTCCCCACTTGCCTGGATGGGTGCAACTTCAACAACACTCAAGAAACTTCAACACTCAGGATAAAGTAACCCACTTGACTGGCACCACATCTGCAAGTATCCACATCCTCTACCACCAATGCTCAGTAG
Source organism: Chiloscyllium punctatum (assembly GCF_047496795.1). NCBI lineage: Eukaryota > Metazoa > Chordata > Chondrichthyes > Orectolobiformes > Hemiscylliidae > Chiloscyllium > Chiloscyllium punctatum. Next base: position 113,782,842 of record NC_092747.1, on the reverse strand, counting down.
CAGCAGTGCGTACTATCTACAAGATGTACTGCACAACTTCACCAAAGATCCTTAGACAGTACCTTCCAAACCCACACCACTTCCACCTAGAAGAACAGGGGGAACAGATACATGGAAACAACACCACCACCTGCAAGGTCCCCATTGTCACCTTTCCGTCACTGTTGCTGGGTCAAAATCCTGGCATTCCCTCCCTAACAACATTGTGGATCAACCTCAAGCATGTGGACTGCAACAGTTCAAGAAGGCAGCTCATCACCACCTTCTCAAGGGATGAGCAATTAACATTGGCCAGCTCACGATGCCCAACGCGTGATGTCATGTGAATAACAAGAAAGATTAATGAGTCATTTTCAGTTTGGAAAGACATAACAAGTGGAGTTCCACAAAACTCAGTCTTTAGGTCCTCGATTATGTACTATCTATATTAATAACTTGGAGGAGGATGCAGATAATCGTGTATACAAATTTGTTGACAATACAAAAAAAAGTGGTGGGGATGTTGTGATGAGAACAGAAGGAATCTGAAAAGGAATATTGATAGTTTGAGTAAGTGGGCAAAAATTTGGCAAATGGAGTTTAATTTAGGAAAGTGTGAGGTCATGCACTTTGGCAAGAAGAATCAAAAGGTAGACTATTATGTAAATGGATAAAGACTTCACAGAGTCTTTAATGTTTTTGTGCTTGAAACACTAACACTAGCTTGAAGGTGAAACAGGAAAACAAGAAGTTAATGGAATTTTCGTCTTTATTGCTAGGGCTTGGAATTTAAAAAACAGCATAGTCATGTTACACTGTACAGTGCGTTGGTGAGGCTGCACCCTGTACCCAGTTTTTGTAGTGATCATTACAAGGTTAGTCAGGTGGATCTCATAAAATGAGTTCCCTGATTGGGGCTGTTAACTTGGTCCAATCAGGGAACCCTGGCTGACAGATAAGATCAGGAGTGTCAGACATCCTGTTCAAATGGACCTGGCTCTGAGGAAGCTGCATCAGTGCCAAGGACTCTTGGCAAACAAAGGATGATTTAGTGACCAGATACTTCAGCTTTCCTCTTTATATTTAAGAATGAATACACTGTAATTTCAAGAGATTCACTTGGCTGATTCCTGGAATGTATTAAGAACAGCTAAACATGCAAGACCTCTAATTCATTCCAGTTTAGAGGAATTATATTGGAGCATACAAGATAATAAGGGGCTTGAGAGGGTAAATGTCGAGAAGATGTTTCTACTAGTGGGATAATCTTGAACAAGGGACCATGGTTACAGAATAGGGAGGCAAAATAAATTCTTCGCTCAGTAGGTAGTGAAATGTCTGGAATTTTCTACCTCAGAGAGTTGTGGAAGTTATATCACCGACAGGACGTAGACAGAATCTTTGAAATAGTGAGAAGTTAAGGCCTCAGGCAGATGGTGCAGAAGGGTGGGGCAGGCTTGAGGAGCTGAATGGCCTACTCCTGCTCTGATTTCATATGTTCTTTCAACAAGTTGCATCAATAAAGTTTGCATTCCCTTGAGTTTAGAAGATTAAGGTATGATCTAATTGGGCTATTTAAAATAATTAAAGGATTTGATAAAGTTGATGGGAATTCAAAGTGGAACAGTTTGTGTTGCTAACTTAATCCCCCAAAACTGAGTCAGAAGTACTTGTGATGGCACACAGAAGCAGTACAGTACAGAGGAGTAAGGTGATGCATTTCATGATCTGAGGAAGTCCCAAAATGTTTTATAGAATGAAGTACTTTTCGAAGTGCAATCAGTATTGTAAAGCAGGAAATGCAGCAGTCAATTTGTACTCAGAAAGCTCCCACAATGGAAAAGAAAAATAAATACTGGCTCAGGGTAATTTGCCCTGCACTCCTCAAATCGTGCTAAGGATCTTTTACGTCTACCTGAGACGACACATGGGACCTCAGTTTCTCAATTCATCCAAAGACAGCATCACAGAAGGTTTAAGTGCAAAACTCTACTAATAATAAATTGTTTCAATTCAATTGATTACAAAGTAGTCAATTACTGTTAAAAACCCAAAAGATTTGCTAATACTCTTTACAGAAAAGAAAGCTGCTATTCTAATCCTGTCTGGGTCTGTGCATTACGCCTCTGTAGTGACTGGAACATGAGCAGTTGGATCTCATTGACTATGAGTTCTCTGATTGGAGTTGTTAACCTGGGACAATCACAGAGCCCTGGCTGACAGATATAAACAGGAGATTTGTCACTGGCCACTCGGGTGTTTTCCTATCTTCCTGGTGGTGGAAACTGAATAAAGATTTGTGCACTTTGTGTCTCTCACTGTGTCTCACACCTGCACACACACACCATGGGTGCTGGGGAAAAAATAAGCACTGCCGCAGTTAGGCGGTAGTGTGGGGGTTAAGAAAAAAAAAACAGGAGTTGATCACACAGCATTGCAAAAAAAAACAGGTGTGAGCATTGCCCTTTGATGTGAAGGGCCACTGCTTGAAAATAAAACAAACAGGAGATTTGTCACTGGCCACTCGGGTGTTTTCCTATCTTCCTGGTGGTGGAAATTGAATAAAGATTCGTGTACCTTGTGTCTCTCACTTTGTCTCACACCTGCGCACACACACATACACAATGGGTGCTGGGGAAAAGAATAAGTACGACCGCAATTAGGCGGTAGTGTGGGGGTTAATATAAAAGAAAAGAAGAAAAAAAAAGACAGGAGATTGTTTGATCACACAGCATTGCCCTTTGATGTGAAGGGCACTGCTTGTCACTGGCCACTCGGGTGTTTTCCTATCTTCCTGGTGGTAGAAATTGAATAAAGATTTGTGCACTTTGTGTCTCTCACTGTGTCTCACACCTGCACACACACACACACACACACCATGGGTGCTGGGGAAAAAAATAAGTACTACCACAGTTAGGTGGTAGTGTGGGGGTTTTAGAAAAAAAACCAAAAAAAAAACAGAAGTGTCTCACGCAGCAAAAAAAACAGGAGATTGTCCTAGAGGTGGTCGAAAGGTGTGTCAGGGCGGACCGAGAACTGAAAGGGGTATGGGGTGGACCGAGAACCAGAAGGTGGGTGGGGGAGGGCTGCCTTAGAGTGGTCAGAAGGTGGGAGGGGCGGGGGCTTGCTGGGTCTGTATTGTCTGCATGTAACAGTATTGTCTAATGTATAAATGTCATTGTTGATGTCTCTTTATATCTTTATATGTGAAACTGGGATTTGAGGTTTGTCCTCATGTCCCTGTAAACTGTTTGAACGGTAGGGTTTGGGGCCTGGATTTGCTGCTCCTCTCCCTTGTAAAATTGCTGTCTCTTGTATGCAGCTGTAAATGTAACTGTTTGTTGTAAACTGTTTTTGTAATTTGTTTAATAAAATAAAAAAAAGGAGATTGCCCTTTGTGAAGGGCAGTGCTTGTCACTGGCCACTCGGGTGTTTTCCTATCTTCCTGGTGGTGGAAATTGAATAAAGATTCGTACACCTTGTGTCTGTCACTGTGTCTCACACCTACACACACACAACATGGGTGCTGGGGAAAAAATAAGCACTTAAGCGGTAGTGTGGGGGTTAAACAAAGAGAAAAAGGAAAAAAAACAAAAAAATTAACAGGAGATCTTCATTCCTGCACACACTCAAGAAGAAAAAAATAAATAAACAGGAGGGTCAGGGGTTCTGTAAAAAAAAGAACAGGTGTGTCCGACTTCCTGTTAAAGAAAAAAATAAACAGGAGATCCCTTTGATGTGAAGGGCACTGCTTGTCACAGGCCACTCGGATGTTTCTTTGCTTCCTGGTGGTGGAAACTGAATAAAGATTCATGCACCTTGTGTCTTTCACTGTGTCTCACACCTGCACACACACACCATGGGTGCTGGGGAAAATATAAGCACTACCGCAGTTAGGCAGTAGTGTGGGGGTAATAGAAAATAAAAAAAAGTGAAAAATAAAAAAAAGTAAACAGGAGATCCCTTTGATGTGAAAGGCACTGCTTGTCACTGGTCACTTGGGTGTTTCTTTTCTTCCCAAGTGGTGGAAACTGAATAAAGACTTGTTCACCTTGTGTCTTTGACTGCGTCTCACACCTACACACAGACCACATGGGTCAGGGGAAAAATAAGCACTACTGCAGTGAGGCGGTAGCGTGAGGGTAGAAAAAGAGAAAAAAAAGGAAAAAAGAAAAAATGAAGAAGAAGAAAAAAATTAACAGGAGATTGGGATTTGAGGTTTGGCTTCATTTCCATAAAAACTGGTTGAACGGTGGGTTTTGAGGCCTGGCTTTGCCGCTCCTCTCCCCTGTAAATTGCTGTTTCTCTGTATACAGCTGTTAATGTTAGTTGCTTATTTGTAAACTGTACTGTTTTATAAAATTTAAAAAAAACAGGAGATACAAAAAGGCTCCTCCAGTCTTGGGACTGGCTGGTCACAGCCCATGGAAATAATGGATGACTTGATGATGGGATACCAGCCTCTGTGCAGTGATTTCATCCTCCTTACATCAATGTAGTTGACAGTTAACTTTCCTCTAACGCAGACCAGAAATCCATCAGTTATGTTAAGCTACCACCAATGATTTAAGAAGGTCTAACACCATCCTCTCAGGGTAACTGAAGGTGGGATGCTTCTTTTGTAACCAACTACTGATGGTTTGTAAATTTTTACTGAAATTGAGCATCATTTAATCCTGCAATTTTGAAAAAGAATCTCCTCTGTGCACAAGCTTCATGTTTTCACTGTTAATATATACTTTCTTAGATCAAGATTTAATATTGAAACTGCTGATGTGAACACTTCCTCATAACAATTTAGTTGCAAGCTCAAGACTGCAGGGAGCACTGAAGACCAGGAAAACAAAACTGCTTCCTTTGGAGGTATTTGAATATTTCAGATCTACTTATTACTTAACTTGGTTACTTACCATTAGACTTTATTTCCCTGACGTAATTGCTGGGGAACCATCCATTTTTGCCATTTATTGTCCCCTCCCACCAGCCTCCTTCCTCAATTCTGGTCACATGGATAACATCGCCCTTGGTAAAGCAGAGTTCATCTTCATTGGTCTGATAAAAGTTGAATTTTGCTTTCACAATCATGTGATGGTTGCTGTTATCAGTCATGTCCTTAAAGAGAGAAAGGAATATTTAATGAAACGAGATTTGTAAAAAGAATTCATTTTGTATAAAAAGTCAACCTCTATAAACCACTGGTCATATGTCAGTTGGAGGACATGTGTTCAATTCTGAGTAGATCTTGGAGATGATACAGAGGAGATTTATTGGAATGAGAGCCTACAGAGCCACATAGGGAGAATAACAGGGATGTTCTCAGCTCAAACAAATCAGTAAGTCATCTTGAAGATTAAAGTCAAAGTGCAACAAACAGCTAAAAATACAAGGTGAGTAATTAAGAGCAAAACAAAGAATAAGATGTTAGAGCCCTGAGGATGCCTGAGCATTTCATTTTTCTAATACAGTCCTAGTTTGTTAGAGGCGTGCACTGCAGGGCATCTTTGGAAAGTTTATTCAACAGAACTCTCGGCTGAAAAACTTAGGATAATATGTGGGCCAATGGAGAGTATTTCACAAAGGTTCACCCATGAGGAGCTGACTCTTTTATTTTGGGTGCAATTCTTCCTGCAATGATCCCACCAATTACAAAAATCAACTTGAGAGTTTTCTCATTCTACTTTTCTCAGTTCCCCCTTTTGAAATTCTATTGCACCCTTTCCGGGGTTCAAAACTCACTCACCAAACTTCGATACTTCCCCGGAAGGTTTTTTGAAGTTCTTCCAAGCGATAAATGTGATCCAGCCAGGGAATCAACTGACTTGATATGATGGGATTGGTGGCGGGCACATACTGAGTCACTTCCAACACCAATGTCTGTAGAAAACAACAACGTAGTTAGTCATACAGAACAACAGTTTCCAAGTGACCGCAGTGGATGTTTTGTCTTTTTCCCAGCTCTGCAATCCAAGAAGAGAAAATAGTCGGATTAATCTTTGGATCTGATCCTGAACAGATGGCTTTGTGACAAGGACTCTCACTTATGACGCTTCTACTGAAAGTAATGTAGCCCCACCACGTAGATCATATTGATCTGTGCCCCTACAATGGAATTCAACATCTTGCCCCTCTCCACCAGTGCACCATGGGCTGCAACACATTGTCTAAAACTGCAACTTGTTATTTAGCACCTTCCCCGCATACTCCACTGCCAAAGGACAAAAGCAGCAATGTCAAGGGGCACCATTACCTCCACATTTTCCTCCCACTGGAACTAATATCACTATTTCATCATCATCAATGCCAATTCAAGATCCTGCAAGCTGCTACTTAACAACACCAGCCCAAAGGCTTCAGCAGTGCAGTAAGATTCAGACTGACCCCTGGGGATAGGCAATATCATAGCACCTTGAAAGTGAGGTCGCAGGTAGATAGGACAGTGAAGAAGGCATTTGGTATGCTTTCCTTTATTGGTCAGAGTATTGAGTACAGGAGTTGGGAGGTCACTTTGCAGCTGTACAGGACATTGGTTAGGCCACTGTTGGAATGTTGCGTGCAATTTTGGTCTCCTTCCTATCGGAATGATGTAGTGAAACTTGAAAGGAAAAGATTTACAAGGATGTTGCCAGGGTTGGAGGGTTTGAGCTATAGGGAGAGGCTGAGCAGGCTGGGGCTGTTTTCCCTGCTGCGTCGGAGGCTGAGGGGTGACCTTATAGAGGTTTACAAAATTATGAGGAGCATGGATAGGATAAATACACAAAGTCTTTTCCCTGGGGTCAGGGAGTCCAGAACTAGAGGGCATAGGTTTTGGGTGAGAGGGGAAAGATATAAAAGAGATCTAAGGGGCAATGCAGAGGGAGGTACATGTATGAAATGAGCTGCCAGAGGAAGTTGTGAAGGCTGGTTCAATTGCAACATTTAAAAGGCATCTGGATGGGTATATGAAAAGGACAGGTTTGGAGGGATATGGGCCAGGTGCTGGCAAGTGGGACTATGCTATCTGTTCGGCATGAACGGGTTGGACCGAAGGGTCTGTTTCTATGCTGTACATCTCTATGACTCTAAGTGAGGTTTTCCCAGAACCTCCCCTTTCCCTGGAAGGAATGCTAAAAATCTCCAAGCTACCTTTGATCGTCCATGAGATTCGGTCGAGCATAATGAATAATTCTATCTGGGAAGCGAGGACCGTGATAGCAAAGATTAATTTGCCATTGAGGAGAGTGTGTTGAGTAGGTGTGGAGATGGGGCTAAGTAGGACATTAAGTTCCTGTGAGATAGAATATGAGGTTGGGGACCACAGCAAAGTCAGGATTGGTTGGCTTGGGATGAAGACAGATTGAAATTAGAATTGGAGTAGCTGATAAATTGGTGTGAAGATGGGTTAGAAGTGAGATTGGGTTGGAATAGAGGTGGATTGGGATTAGTGTTGGAGGGATTGAGGGATTGAGTGGAGACAGGGTTGTCTCCTTGAAATGGTATGTGGAGACAGTGAAAGACTTATGAAGTTCGTAGGAGACCCCAACACAGAAAAAAACACTCTGCAGAATAAATTGATATAATGAGCAATGGGATCAAGCACAATGCCAACCGGAATTCCACAACCAGATTTCACATTACCATGGCTGCTAACTGGGCAACATTTATTTCTGCTATTTCACTGTCTCTATAAAAGTACAGGAACTGAAGTTTAGATCAGAGTAAGGTTCCATTGCACTCTAACTCCTGACTTGTGCATAGGACATAGAACATGGAAACGTACAGCACAGAACAGGCCCTTTGGCCCACGATGTTGTGCCGAGGTTTAATCCTAATGTAATCCTCACTGCTATCCATGTGCATGTGCAGCAGTCGCTTAAATGTCCCTAATGACTCTGCTTCCACCACCACAGCTGGCAACGCATTCCATGCATTCACAACTCTCTGCGTAAAGGACCTACCTTTGACATCTCCTTTATACTTTCCTCCTAATATCTTAAAACTATGACCCCACGTACCAGTCAATCCTGCCCTGGGGAAAAGTCTCTGGCTATTGACTCTATCCGTTCCTCTCATTATTGTGTACACCTCGATCAGGTCTCCTCTCTTCCTCCTTCTCTCCAGAGAGAAAAGTCTGAGCCTTTTCAACCTTTCTTCCTAAGGCAAGCCCTCCAGTCCAGGCAGCATCCTGATAAACCTTCTTTGCACCCTCTCCAAAGCCTCTGTATCTTTCCTATAGTAGGGCGACCAGAACTGGACACAATATTCCAAGTGTGGTCTCACCAGGGACTTGTAGAGCTGTAGCAAAACCTCGCGGCTCTGATACCCCTGTTAATGAAAGCCAAAATACCACACGTTTTCTTAATAACCTTATCCACTTGGGTGGCAACTTTGAAGGATCTATATACTTGCACACCCAGATCCCTCTGTTCCTCCACACTATCAAGAATCCGGTCTTTAATCCTATATTCAGCATTCAAATTTGATCTTCCAAAATGCATCACTTCGCATTTATCCAGTTGAACTCCATCTGCCATTTCTCAGCCCAGCTCTGCATCCTGACTATGTTGCGCTGCAGCCTGCAATAGCCCTCGATACTATCGGCAACACCTCCAACCTTTGTGTCATCTGCAAATTTACTAACCCACCCCTCAACCTCCTCATCCAAGTCACTTATAAAAGCTACAAAGAGCAGAGGCCCAAGAACAGAGCCCTGCGGGACCCCACTCAACACTGACCTCCAGAATACTTTCCATCTACAACCACTCTCTTCCTTCTGTCAGCCAACCAATTCTGAATGCAGATAGCCAAATCTCCCTGTATCCTATACCTCCTGACTTTATGAATGAGCCTACCATGAGGAATCTTATCAAATGCCTTGCTGAAGTTCATATACACCACATCCACTGCTCGACCTTCGTTGACCTGTCTTGTCACCTCCTCAAAGAACTCAATAAGATTTGTGAGGCATGACCTGCCCCTCACAAAGCCATGCTGACTGCCTTTAATCATGCTATGCTTTGCCAAATAGTCAGAGATCCTATCACTCAGAAGTTCCAAAACTTTGCTGACCACAGATGTAAGACTGACTGGTCTATAATTGCCAGGAATTTCCCTATTACCCTTCTTGAAAAGAGGAACAACATTCGCCTCCTTCCAATTCTCCGGTACGGCCCTGTGCAGAGTGAGGAGGCAATGATCTTCGCCAGCGGCTTAGCAACCTCCTTTCTCACTTCCCAGAGCAGCCTAAGATAAATCTGGTCTGGCCCTGGCGACTTATCAATCTTAATGTTTCCCAAAATTTCCAGCACATCAACTTCATCAATCTTGATCTGGTCAAGCCTGTACCCCAGCTCCTCAAAGTTCTTATTCACAACAAGGTCCCTTTCCTCAGAGAAAACTGAAGCAAAATACTCATTTATGGCTTCCCCTATCTGCTCAGACTCCACGCACAAGTTCCCTACGCTATCTTCTCCCTGATCATTCTCTTATTTCTCACGTATGAGTAAAACGCCTTTGGGTTCTCCCTAACCCTATTTGCCAAGCCTTTTTTATGCCCCCTCCTGGCTCACCTCAATCCATTTCTGAGCTCCTTTCTAGCAAGCCTGTAACCCTCTAAAGCTGTACTAGATCCTTGCTTCTTCCACCTTACGTAAGCTGCCTTCTTCCTTTTGACGAGAAGCTCCTCTGTTCTCGTCATCCAAGGTTCCTTAATCTTACCCCTTCTTACCTGTCTCAGAGGAATAAATGTGTGCATCATTTGCAACAACTGCTCCTTAAACAGTCTCCAAATGTCATAACGGCTATATTCAGGACCATATTTTTTTTGACAGTACTCCAATCTCACATCCTATCCATTGCTGAGAACATCAATCACCAAAAGCATTGACTTCTTGCACCAAAGGAGGTACTTCGATTCTGTAAATACTTTGGAAAAAGCCATCTCTGTCCCTGCCTCAAAACGCAACTGCAACCTAAACTCTTATTCAAGCTTTGGTTCCTTTAATGCATTTTTGGCCAGTCTCCCACATTGAAGCCTATGTAAACTTGAGCACATCCAAATCCCTGCTGCCCATTCCCTAGTTTACACCAACTCCTGTACATCTGGGTGCATGGTGGCTCAGTGATTAGCAGTGCCAAGAATCTAGTGCAATTCCAGCCTCAGGCAACTGTGTAGTTTGCAATATCTGCGTGGGTGCTCCGGCTTCCTCCTGATGTCCAACGATATACAGGTTAGTTGGACTGGCCATGCTAAATTGCCCATAGTGTCCAAGGATGTGCAGGCTAGGTAGAAATGCAGGGTTACATGGATAGGTTGGGGGAGTGGGTCTGGGTGGGATGCTCTTCAGAGGATCAGTGTAATATCAATGGGCCAAGTGGTCTGCTTCCACAATGTAGAGATTCTATCATCCCCGTGCTCACTCAGGTGCAATGGCCTCTGACCATTCAGCTCCCTTCTGCATGTGTTTAAATTCCCTCATGACCTCACTCACCTCTCCCTATTCACTATAACATGCTCCAGCCATACAATTTTCTGGGATCTTGACACACCTCCAATTTGGGATCCCCAGTCCATCCTCGATTTTTAACACTCCACTCATGATGGCCATGTCTGCAACTGTCTAGTCCCTAAACTCTGGAATTCCCTATGGATCTCTCTCACTCTCTCCCCCTACCCCACCTCACCCCACCTCCCTACCTTTGGGACACTCTTTAAAACTTTGGCAAAGTTGTTAGAAGTCTGCCCTCTTGTCTCACGTGGATGGGTGTTGAAGTTTGTTGCTAATTAACGCTGTGAAAGGTATTTTATAAATGATCAGTATTAGCTAATCTCCTAAATTGCATTGTACACACTCTACACCTACAAAACAAATGACTCAGAGCCAACGAGATTATACTGAGTGTCGGACATGAATCGAAAATCCCTTCCCCCCCCCCCCAACCCCCGAGTCACTGCAGGAGTTGGCTTTAACAGCTGGTCCTCACACACACTGATTTCAAACTGCCGAGTTTGTCAGCAAAACAAAATGTGTGATGCTGTGTTTCTTGTAAATCTTGATGTAGCTGTTTTGGTTTCAGGTTGCCATGGTGATAGGTAGTCAGACAAAATCTGCAATTTAACGGAGCCGGGTCCACATCTGAATGCCAGTCAGTCCCTAAAGGGTGAGGCTGAGTGAAAATTGAGGGTGGGGAGGGAGGAAATGAGAAAGCCTCATTTGCCTGCAACCTATCTGCAAGGAGCTCGTTCATTGACTTTGTCAAGCCCTTCTTACCCATACATGTCAAGACCAATATGCAACACCGTGCCCTGCATTTTTCCAATTCCAGCCTAAAACTGACCCAGCATGAAAATGCTCGTGAATGGTTTAATTCATCCGGTAACAAAACAAAAAATCTATGTATAGAGTCAGGGCACAGGAAAATGAGAAGGCCAGTTCAAACCTGTTCAGTCATTTAATTAGGTCACAATTGATTTACAGCTTTAACTCACATCTACCCACCAATGCCATATCTGTAGTCAACAATCCCATCTGTTAATCTTAATATTGACACCATACATTAATCAATTCCAATACCGAACAACCCAGATGGCCTCCTTCTTCAAAGACGGCAATTTCCCCTCAGACGTGGATGAAGATGCTCTCCACTGCATCTCCTCCACTTCCCGCTCCTCCGCCCTTGAACCCCGCCCCACCAATCGCCACCAGGACAGAACTCCACTGGTCCTCACCTACCACCCCACCAATCTCCAGATACATCGTATCATCCTTCGTCATTTCCGCCACCTCCAGACAGACCCCACCACCAAGGATATCTTTCTCTCCCCTCCCCTATCAGCGTTCCGGAAAGTCCACACCCCCCACCAACCCAACCTTCACTCCAGGTACCATCCCCTGCAACCGCAAGAAATACAAAACTTGCGCCCACACCTCCCCCCTCACTTCCCTCCAAGGCCCCAAGGGATCCTTCCATATCCATCACAAATTCACCTGCACCTCCACACACATCATTTACTGCATCTGCTGCACCCGATGTGGCCTCCTCTACATTAGGGAGACAGGCCGCCTACTTGCGGAACATTTCAGAGAACACCCCTGGGACATCCGCACCAACCAACCCAACCGCCCCGTGGCAGAACACTTTAACACTCCCTCCCACTCCGCCAAGGACATGCAGGTCCTTGGCCTCCTCCATTGTCAGACCATGGCAACACGACACCTGGAGGAAGAGCGCCTCATCTTCCACCTAGGAACCCTCCAACCACAAGGAATGAATGCAGATTTCTCCAGCTTCCTCATTTCCCCTCCCCCCACCTTATCTCAGTCCCAACCCTCAGACACAGCACCGCCTTCTTGACCTGCAATCTTCATCCCGACCTCTCCGGCCTATCACCCCCTCTCCAGCATATTACTCTCACCTTAACCTCCTTCCACCTATCGCATTCCCAACGCCCCTCCCCCAAGTCCCTCCTCCCTACCTTTTATCTTAGCCTGCTTGGCACACCTTCCTCATTCCTGAAGAAGGGCTTATGCCTGAAACATCGATTCTCCTGCTCCTTGGATGCTGCCTGACCTGCAGCGCTTTTCCAGCAACACATTTTTCAGCACCATACATTAATCCACATCCTCATCAGCTATTTAGGGAAGAGAGTTTCAAAGTTCCATTACCCTTTTTGTGAAGAAGTGCTTCCTGTCATCACCCTATCTCTAAGTTTAAGGTTAAGCTCCCTTGTCCTAGACTTTCTCAGTAAAGGCAATCATTCCAGAATGGGCCTTCTTGTTCCTTCTTGCCCCCATTTTATTCATGAAAAAACTTGCTTCATCGGAACAATGTTCATTCATTTTAACTTAACAAAGTTAAGTATTTTTTCTTAGTTATATAAGAATTAGGAGGAGTTGGTAATTCAGCCCCTTGAGCCTGTTCTGCCATTTGATACGATCATGGCTGATTTCATCTTGGCCTCAACTCCATTCTCCTGCCTGTTCCCCGAATTGGTGATTATTTTCTCACTCCAATTTCCATCCTCTCAAAAAGACAGTGCCCACATGGTGGATACCTAGCCATTGAATGCCAAAAGTGAGGAGGTCACAAACAAAAATCGCTAGAAAATCTCAGCCGGTCTGGCAGCATCTGTGGAGAGAAACCAAAGTGAACTTTTCAGGCCCAGTGACCTTTCCTCTGAACGGCGGTGTGATTTTCCAGCAATTTCTGTTCTTTATTACTGTTTCAGATTTCCAGCATCTGCAGTTTTTTTTTGTTTCTTAAGGAGGTCATGATGGGGATGGACATAACACCAGTTAGGATACAGCTGGAGTACTGTGTGTGGTTCTTGTCTCCACAATTCTCCACTGAGGAAGGATATAATTGCACTGTAGACAAAGCAGTGAAGATTCACTGGGTTTGGAGCATTTCATCTATAAAGAGAAGCTAGGGTTGGCTGGGGTTGTTTCCCTTAGAGCAGGGAAGCCTGAGTGAGGTTTGGATTGAGGTCTACAAAATTATGAGGGATGCCGACAGGGTAGATAGGATGAAAATTTTCACTGAGTGGTCAAGGCATGAGAGGGGATTTAAGAGGGAAAGAAAGATTTCACCCAGAGGGTGGTGAAAATCTGAAACTCATTGTTTAAAGTGGTGGCAGGGGCAGGAATCATCACAACATTTGAAATACTTAAATGAATACCTGTAACACCACAGCATCAAAAGCTATGGGCCAAATGCTGGAAAATGGCATTCGAGTAGATTAGATTAGATTCCCGACAGTGTGGAAACAGGCCCTTCAGCCCAACAGGTCCACACTGACCCTCCAAAGAGTAACCCACCAGACCCATTCCCTTTGACTAATACAACCAACACTATGGGCGATTTAGCATGGCCACATCACCTGATCTGCACATCCTTGGACTGTGGGTCCCCAGAACATTACCTGGATCTCTGGATTACCAGTCCAGCAATAATACCATTAGGCCATCTCCTCCCCGTAGGTAGATGCCTGATTGCCAGCTCAGACACAAAGGGCTGAAAGCTCTCTTTCCATGCAGTAACATTCTATCACTCTCAAATGATGACATCTGTGAACCTGCTGCACACACATGGGTTGACGGAAAAATACTAAGATCCTTACTGCCCAGAGTGCTTGGTCATTCAACTTTAAAGACCATAGATGTTCCTGTACATAATAAGCACAATGGAAGAAGCGGACTTGCATTACAGAGTTGCTCCTCACATTCTCAGGGTGATATAAAGTGTTAAGTGGCCAATGAAACAGTTTGTACATCTTCACAGTTACAAAAGTAAACAATCTATTTATAGCATGATTCCAAACGACTGGCCAACTAGACTCTGTTTGGACAAGTTGCTGAAGAGATAAATAACTAAGGAGCAAACTATTCCTTTTTTGAGTACTATGTCACTACTCCAGTGTGCTGGAAATCAAGTTCCACTATGAAAAATCACCTCAGATGTTAATATTTAAAAAAACTTACCAAAACTCCCAATTTGTCTCTGATTGATTGCTGATGAGGTTAAAAGCAAACCTTACCAGAGTCTTCAATAACAATAATAAAAAGTCAATTTATTGTAACATTTAATGTTACCAAACACAGTAAAAGAACAAGATTCCTAATTTATGTTTCTTAAACTTTACCCCTTTTAAAATTCCCGCATGCACACAGACACACAAGAAAAATGAACAGACAAAACAAATCTCATGAGAAGAGAGAGAAAAAAGAGTCAGGGAACTTAACTCTGTATGAGCACCCCAAACCAAAAAACTAGATGGGGTGCTTACACAATCTTTTCGATTCCTTGATGAAGCCTCGATGTCACCTCTATCATGATGATCAGTTCACGGATTTCTTGGTTCGACCTGGGTTCTTTCTGGTTGCCTTTGGGTTTTACAATTATTTCTTTCGTATCTATGAATTGAATGTTTTTGCCGTTTCAACAGAAATTTGGTGAGAGCAAATTTACAGAGAAAGGCAAGACAGAAAGATTGATACAGCCAGCCTCTGTATGTCTTCTTGCTTCTCCGTTTCACTCCCCTCATAGATTCTATGTTAAACTGCAACCTGACCACTCAGAAGGTTTTTGCTATGTTGAACTTTCCAAATGTTATTGCCCATTAAATAAAATTTCTGAACAGATCAGATATGGAGTTGACTCGTAGTGAATATTAAATAGAAACAGCAGGATGAGAATCTCTGCAGTAGAGGGAGTACAGTTCCCTTCGTTGTAATTTCTGCTTCATTTTTATTTAATTAGAATCAGCCACAAAACTACAAAACTCAAGATCAAGCGTGCAGCCACCTTGGTTCAACTGCAGATGAGGAGTCAGTGAGACAAATTCATTGTGATTCTGATTTGTTACTGATTTATCTTCTTGGTACCTCTATGAATCAGCAATGTCACAACTGGAGAAGCGTCACAAAACATTCTAGTTATTTCTCATACCCCACTCCAACTAGTTCGATTAGATTAGATTACTTACAGTGTGGAAACAGGCCCGTCGGCCCAACAAATCCTCACCAACCCTCCGAAGAGCAACCCACCCAGACCCATTCCACTACATTTACCCCTTCGCCCAACACCACGGGCAATTTAGCATGGCCAATTCACCTAACCTGCACATCTTTGGGCCGTGGGAGGAAACCGGAGCACCCGGAGGAAACTCACGGAGACATGGGGAGAATGTGCAAACTCCACACAGACAGTTGCCCGAGGCGGGAATTGAACCCAGGTCTCTGGCGCTGTGAGGCAGCAGTACTAACCACTGTGCCACCGTGTCGCCCCATATTGTATTGAAACAGTAAGACACCGTAAGACCAGGGACCATCCCATTCAGGAAAATACACAGTGGTAGAGCTCTTGAAACAATAGGTCCAATATCACACCCAAGCATGCTCATGTCTCAAATTACTCATGCACTGGAGCCTTAAGTATTATCTTCTGGGAGAAATCTCTCTAATTTGCATTTAAATTAATCAACTCGAACTGTTTCCACTGTCTCCTGTGTGAATCTGACTACAGATTCTCCCATGTGCTAAAATAATGTTTCCACGTATTAATATTGAAATAACTCCTTCAAGGGTAAAATGGATCACCTGTTCTGCCTCCTGGACACAGAAAAGGTGGTGCAAATCCAGAACTCTTTCCCCCAAAAATGCTGCTAAAGCTGCGCATGAAATGAAAACTTTCTAAATTGAAACTGATAGATGTTTATTCAGCAAACATACGAAAGGTTCACAATCCAAGGTGGATAGGTGGAATCAAGCATGATCCAAATGAATATCAGAACAGACTGGAGACGCTCAATGGCTTTTTCCTCTTCCTATGTTGCCAGCAATGTTGGTATTAGATAGAGTCATAGAGATGTACAGCATGGAAACAGACCCTTCAGTCCAACCCGTCCATGCCGACCAGATATCCCAACCCAATCTAGTCCCACCTGCCAGCACCCAGCCCATATCCCTCCAAACCCTTCCTATTCATATACCCATCCAAGTGTCTCTTAAATGTTGCAATTGTACTTGCCTCCACCACTTCCTCTGGTTGCTCATTCCATGCACGTACCACATACTGCGTGAAAAAGTTGCCCCTTAGGTCTCTTTTATATCTTTCCCCTCTCACCCTAAACCTATGCCCTCTAGTTCTGGACTCCCCCACCCCAGGGAAGAGAGTTTGCAAATTTACCCTATCCATGCCCCTCATAATTTTGTAAACCTCTATAAGGTCACCCATAAGCCTCTGACGCTCCAGGGAAAACAGCCCCAGTCTGTTCAGCCTCTCCCTCTAGCTCAAATCCTCCAACCTTGGCAACATCCTTGTAAATCTTTTCTGAATCCTTTCAAGTTTCACAATATCTTTCCGATAGGAAGGAGACCAGAATTGCACGCAATATTCCTTCAGTGGCCTAACCAATGTCCTGTACAGCCACAACATGACCTCCCAACTCCAGTACTCAATATTCTGACCAATAAAGGAAAGCATACCAAACGCCTTCTTCACTATCCTATCTACCTGCGATTCCACTTTCAAGGAGCTATGAACCTGCACTCCAAGGTCTCTTTGCTCAGCAACACTCCCTAAAACCTTACCATTAAGTGTATAAGCCCTGCGAATTTTTGCTTTCCCAAAATGCAGCACCTCACATTTATCTGAATTAAACTCCATCTACCACTTCTCTGCCCATTGGCCCATCTGATCAAGATCCTGTTGTAATCTTAGGTAACCCTCTTCGCTGTCCACTACATCTCCAATTTTGGCGTCATCTGCAAACTTACTAACTGCACCTCTTGTGCTCGCATCCAAATCATTTATGTCAATGACAAAAAGTAGAGGACCCAGTACCGATCCTTGTGGCACTCCACTGGTCACAGGCCTCCAGTCTGAAAAACAACCCTCCACCACCACCCTTTGAGCCAGTTCTGTATCCAAATGGCTAGTTCTCCCTGTATTCCATGAGATCTAACCTTGCTAATCAGTCTCCCATGGGGAAACGTGTCGAACGCCTTACTGAAGTCCATGTAGATCACATCTACTGCTCTGCCCTCATCAATCTTCTTTGTTACTTCTTCAAAAAACTCAATCAAGTTTGTGAGACATGACTTCCCATGCACAAAGCCATGTTGACTATCGCTAATCAGTCCTTGCCTTTTCAAATACATGTACATCCTGTCCCTCAGAATTCCCACCAATATCTTACCCACCACCAACGTCAGACTCACTGGTCTATAGTTCCCTGGTTTGTCCTTACCGCCCCTCTTAAACAGGGGTACCACATTAGCCAACCTCCAGTCTTCCGGCACCTCACCTGTGACTAACGATGATACAAATATCTCAGCAAGAGGCCCAGCATTCACCTCTCTAGTTTCCCACAGAGTTCTCAAGTACAGCTGATCAGGTCCTCAGGATTTATCCACCTTTACCCGTTTCAAGACATCCAGCACTTCCCCCTCTGTAATCTGGACATTTTGCAAGATATCACCATCTATTTTCCTACAGTCTATATCTTCCATATCCTTTTCCACAGTAAATACTGATGCAAAATATTCATTCGGTATCTCCCCCATCTCCTGCGGCTCCACACAAAGGGCGCCTTGCTGAGCTTTGAGGGGCCCTATTCTCTCCCTAGTTGCTCATTTGTCCTTAATGTATTTGTAAATACCGTTTGGATTCTCCTTAATTCTACTTGCCAAAGCTATCTCATATCCACTTTTTGCCCGCCTGATTTCCTTCTTAAGTAAATTCCTACTGCCTTTATACTCTTCCAAGGATTCACTCGATCTATCCTGTCTATACCTGATATATGCTTCCTTCTTTTTCTTAACCAAATCCTCAATTTCTTTAGTCATCCAGTATTTCCTACACCTACCAGTCTCATTTCTGAAGACTTCTCATTTTCCAGCCGTCCCTTTACCTGTGAACATTTGCCCCCAATCAGCTTTTGAAAGTTCTTGCCTGATACTGTCAAAATTGCCCTTCCTCTAAGTTGGAACTTCAACTTTTAGATCTGGTCTATCCTTTTCCATCACTGGCCCCGAAATGCTCCCCCAATGACACCTCAGTCACTTACCCTCCCTTATGTCCCAAGATTTGCACTTTCTCAAGTAGGTACATCCACATGGCACGGTAGTACATTGGTTAGCATTGCTGCCTCACAGTGCCAGAGACCTGGTTGAATTCCCGCCTCAGGCAACTGTCTGCGTGGAGTTTGCACATTCTCCCTGTGTCTGTGTGGGTTTCCTCCGGGCGCTCTGGTTTCCTCCCACAGTCCAAAGATGTGCAGGTTAGGTGAATTGGCCATGCTAAAATTGCCCATAGTGTTAGGTGAAGGGGTTAATGTAGGGGAATGGATCTGGGCGGGTTGCTCTTCGGAGGGTCAGTGTGGACTTGTTGGGCCGACGGGCCTGTTTCCACACTGTAAGTAATCTAATCTAATATTGAATCAGAAAATTTTCTTGTATACACTTAAATAATTCCTCTCCACCTAAACCCTTAACACTATGGTAGTCACAGTCTATATTTGGAAAGTTAAAATCCCCTATCATAACCACCCTATTATTCTTACAGATAATTGAAATCCCCTTACAAATTTGGTTTTCAATTTCCCGCTGATTATTCGGGGTCTATAATACAATCCCAATAAGGTGATCATCCCTTTCTTATTTCTCAGTTCCACACAAATAACTTCCCCGGATGCATTTCCGGGAATATCCCCCTCTCAGTCCAGCTGTAATGCTACCTCTTATCAAAAACGCCACTCCCCCTCCTCTCTCGCCTCCCTTTCTGTCCTTCCTGTCGCATTTGTATCCTGGAATATTAAGCTGCTAGTCCTGTCCATCCCTGAGCCATGTTTCTGTAATTGCTATGATAACCCAGTCCCATGTTCCTAACCATGCCCTGAGATCATCTGCGTTCCCTGTTAGGCCTCTTGTGTTGAAATAAATGCAGTTTAATTTATCAGTCCTTCGTTGTTCTCTGTTTTGTCCCTGCCTGCCCTGACTGTTTGACTCGCTTCTTTTCTCAACGGTACCAGACTCAGATTGATTTCTTTCCTCACTATCTCCCTGGGTCGTATTCCCCCACCTTACTAGTTTAAAGCCTCCCCAACATATCTAGCAAATCTCCCTGCCAGTATATTAGTCCCCTTCCAATTCAGGTATAATCCGTCCTTCTTGTACAGGTCACGTCTAGCCCAAAAGAGATTTCAATGATCCAAAATGTGAATCCTTCTCCCATATACCAACTCCTCAGCCATGCACTCACCTGCTCCAACCTCCTATTCTTACCCTCACTCTTGAGGACCTCCTTTTTAAATTCCTGCCTATTTCTATATTCTCCCTTCAGAATCTCATCCATTTTCCTTCTGAAGTCGTTGGCTCCAATGCGTACAATAACCCCCCTGCTGGGCCCATTCCCCCTTGAGAACGTTCTGCACCTCCTGAGGATCCATCACCCCCTACATTTTCCAAAACAGCATACTTGTTTGAAATGGGGATAGCCACAGAAGACTCCTGCACTACCTGCCTATCTCTCTTACCTTTCCTGGTGTTAACCCTTCTCTGTGACTATATCTGCAACTTTTTTCCCTTCCTGTATCCTTTAGGGAAGGAGACTGCCATCCTTACCTGGTCAGATTTACATGTAACTCCAAGCCCACAGCGATGTGGCTTACTCTTAACTGCTCTCTGGGCAATTAAGGATGGGCAATAGATGCTGGTCTTGCCAGTGACACCCTCGTCCATGAATGAATCAAAATCAGAATCAGAGTAAGCTTTCCCTCCAGGTACCTCGAATGAGAGCTTTTAGTTAAAAGAAACTCTTCGGGGAATAAGCTACCTGAAAGTGCAAAGGAAGTAAATTTCAAAAGGAAAAGGGTAAATATCAGAAAGGGAATAATTTGTAAGGCTATGGGGAAATATTATTCTTGAGTAGAGTGGTGCTGGAAAAGCACAGCAGTTCAGACAGCACCACTCTACTCCAGAATCTGGTTTCCAGCATCTGCAGTCATTGTTTTTACCTATAGGGAAATATTATGAAGGCAGAATTAATTGTGACAACACTAAGATAGAACTGTACTTCATGTTTGAAATTGAGGCAGTTAAATCTGAAACAAGGTTGTTACACATGAATAACACGATTTAAGAAGGTATGTGGTACAAAGAAGCTCTTGTAGAGAGCCAGCAAAGACACAACTGGTCAAATTGTCTCCATCTATGCTGAACGTGTCTTGGACAAAAGCTATAAAACTGAGATCTGTTTCTTGATCTAAACAGGAAAAAATAATTTGCTGTCATTTGTTCAGAATTGACTTACAAAGTACGATCGCCACAAATTCCTGTACTAAAAAAAAATGTGCACATAAAGACAATTGAAGATGGACAGATACCAGAGAAAGGATCAGGTGTTCATTCTACACTCATATTTCATACAGCATTTCGCACTCAATAAGGTGATGTCATTTCAGGGACAAGAGACAAGAGGTAATTAGAAGCTGGAACTTCCTTCCCAAAATGTAGATGGGCAATAGCTAAAATTTGAAAAGCATAGATCAACGGATTTTTATAGTAAGGGTATTAAGGGAATGAAGGTGCTGCTTATCCCTGATTTTGATGGCTATGTTTTTAGCTCCCTCGGCCCTAAGGTCTAAAATTCCCTCCTTAAATTCTTCTGATGCTTTACTCTCATCCCTCCTTTCAGCTGCTCTTTAACCAACCTTTAGATCAGCTGTTCTATTATCATCTGATTTGGCTCAGTATCAAAACTTTGTTTGGTAATCCTCCTCTGAAGCACCTTATGATATTTCATTATGTTAAAGAGCAAGTTGTTGTTGTTGGGAAGGTATATTAGTCCTGATCTGATTGAACAGGCTCAAGACTCTGAGTGGCCTTAGCCTGGCCATTCCACTTGCATATTCTCAAAATCATCATCAATGTCAAGGTTGAAATCCCAGAGATCAAATGTGACAGGATACAGCCCACATACTCAAGTGTCAGATCTGTGTCTTAGACCCACCTTCAATATAGCACATCCCAATTTAAATCGTTTCAACTTCACATTAGCCAGACCAGCAACTTTACCAAATCACAGACTTAAGTTAATAGCTATTGTAAATGCAATTGAACAGAAGTTTTAAACCCAGGGTTAAGAAACAGACTCTGCACTGAAACCGTTTTCAACATGGCTCTTAATGAAGACATCAATGCAGAATCTCCAAATTACAAATTTATCAACTAAACTACACAATTTCCCCTTAACCAATCCACAATTGGAAACAATCCAAAAATGTAAATCAATTCCAAAGTGGATTAAGTTTTACTGGGAGCTGAAACCTGAGAGCCTCTCTGCAAGGAAAAAAATACAGGAGGACAAGTCACCTTATGGTGCACTATTATAGTGCTGGCCCGCTTATCCATCTCATTAACTGCTGGACATGGCAATGCAAACACTGCTAATTTGTCCAGAGTCATTGCCAATGGAGATCTGATCCACCAGGAATGCTTATTAGAAAATATAAACACAAAATACAATTGAAAACACATCAACAATTTCCAAGTGTGAGCTCTTGGAGATGCGATGTACTGCTGAGACCAATTATTGAGTTGGTCCTTTCATGTCCTTTCTACTGCGTTATTGTTTAATGAAAACAAGATCAGGGGGCCGTTCAGCTCATCCAGCCTGTTTCATCATACAATAAATGATGGCAGATCAGAATCGTAATTTACTCACCTTGGCATCTTAATCATTCATATCCTTGCTTAAACATTACTCAGCAACATCAATACTGATACTTTCACTTGGTTCACAACCATTTCATCCTTCTACTGTCCTCGACAGATTTTTCAGAAAGAGTTTTAGATTTCCACTCCCACTAGTGTGAAGAATCATTTCCTGATATCATTCCTGAACAGCCTCACCCTAATTTGAAGGTTATGCCCTTGCTATGGACTCTCTAAAAATAGTTTATTTCAACCTCACCTGTCAACTCCTCCCCTCACATTAAGCACCTCCTCTAAATCACACCTTAATCTTCTCCTCAAAAGAATACAAACCTGATCTATGAAAGTTGTCCTCATAATTTCAAATTCTCAGTGGTAAATCTGCACTCACTTCATTGGCACTTGCCTGACAGCAATGGTGGATTGCTGTATTGCTGCACTATCAAAGGGTCAGTACTGTGGGAGCTCTGTTCTGTCATAGGGTCAGTACTGAGGAAGAGTCACACTTGTCTGAGGGTCAGCGCCAAGGGTGTTGCACCATTGTACCACTGATGGTGGCCATGTTCCAATCAGAAGTTAACCAAAGCCCCGACAACCCTATCAGCTGGATGTAAAAACTGTCAGTATTCAGAAAACAGCAAAGGAGTTGTCCCCAATGCTTCAGCCAATAGTTATTCTTCAATTAACATCAGAACAGATTATCACTTTGCTGTACACAGAACCCTGTGTGCAAACTGGTTGCTGTGCTTCCAACGTTACACAGTGATTACACTTCGAAAGTGCTTCATTGCCTTAAAAGGTGCATTAGAACATCCTTAGGTTATGAAAAAGGTGCCATAGAAATGTAAGTCTTTCATTCTATCCTAATTATTTATTTGTTATGGAGAGTTGCTGTGAAGTTTCATTGTAACCATGAAGGTCATCAAATAGAATGCTGGGTTATCTATTTAACCATACAACCCCATTATACTTACATTGTTGCCTATAAGTGATATATTTTGAACAACATCCGAAACATTTCAATCAGGCTTTTGTTCATCACTGTTACCAAGCTTTTAGCCTGTTTAATACTGAATAGCAATAGATTGCATTTATATAACCCTATTAACATTGCAAAACATGCCAAGCAGGTTTAATAAAGGCAAGAGGAAAAGCAGAATAGGTAAAGGGCAATAAAAACTTGGTCTTGAAATGGAGTTTAATAAAGATAGTCAATATACCAAAAGGCACTCGCAACATAAAATGCAAGGGGTAGGTGCAGTTCAGCTTGAACTGTGGACTAACTCAGAGATTACGAGTATGAGTTAACCTTGAGCAAGAACAAAGATGCTGTAATGTACCAAACAGACTCTAACCAAAGGTACTTTGTGCTGCTTTTGAGGATGAAACCCTTTCTCAAACCTCCTCTAACATTAAAGGCCCTCGGAACTCACTCTCTCTCTCTCTCACACTAGCAGCTTCCTCGTGTTCACTTGCCCCTCTCAGCTCACCACTGAATGATCAGGCTTCCCAAAAGGAGAGGAAAATAAAGAGGAGCAAGGGTTAGTGAGGGAATGTCACTGACTTATATCCAAGGGGCTAAAAGCACAACCATCAACGAGAGTTGATGAACTAAATGCCCTCACAACAGAGATCAAGGATGTGTGGAGACTTCGACATTTGGAATGAAAGAGGTCTGGCAATTATTATATACATTGCAGGAATAATTTAATGAAAACGTGGTCCCAAGTCAGAGTTTCACCACAGGCAGCACTTATCAGGAACCTGGTGCACACAGGTACAAGGCTCCATCAGGAGTGCAGGTCTACAAAATTAATCAATCGTTTCCACATTATCTATTACAATTGAACGATGGAGGTCGAAAGGTCAAAAATTCCAAATATAGAAAACTCCACATACAGCTCTGAATCTAATGTTGCTGACTGCGAGTTTCAAACTGCGAGCCTGATTCAGTGAGAGATCAACCCCTCCCGAAGGAGCCTCTTACCTGCAGTTACTTTGTTCAAAGCCACCAGTGAACTAAGAATCTTGTTGAAGTTTTGTCCTTGATAAAGGTCATTGGCATCAAAAGTCTGCAGGAAACCAAAGGAGTAGACAGTTTCAATATTTTTATTGTTAACACATTACTTCAGTCTTCAGAAATTGGAGCTTCCAGAGGAGGGGCTGCTTGATGAATGAAAGCCAAGATTACAAGTCCCAGACATTCACAGCCAACAAGCCTTTCAATATTCAAAAAGTTCCAATGTATTTTTGAATGCACCTATATCTGTGAAGACTTGCCTTCATTCCTGACAGCAGGAGAGAGCACGCACACACCCACCTTCAGTTTATCAATTAAATCAGGATCCTGTCTTTTTCACAAAAATAAGCTGCTGCCTATTTTACAGACTCAAACCATCCAAAACAAAAACCTAGACGTGGAATCACGGGATTTGTACTCCTAATCTCTAAAAGCAAGTGAGCTTTTCTTGCAAGGTTTTCAATCAAAGCATTTGATTTGGGTGTTGACAGGAATCTCAGTTTTAACTGAGCATGCTCCACAATTTCAGCTGCTTGGAAGATTAATTCCATTCATTGCTGCAGTTTTAAAATTCTAAATCATAAAATAAATCAATCTGCTCTACTTTATAACACATTGGGGAAAATAAACTGCAAGCAGCTTAGAAATTGAGCTTAATTCAATTATGACCCACTGCTATTATTCTCACTAACCACATCATACTGCAACAAGAACGTACTGGTTTTAAAACAAAATAATCGTCTTTACCATACTCCACACAGTCGGGCTGTCCACATTTCATATCAAACCCAGTAGTGCACAAGTAAAACCTCCATTCTCTCCATAAACTTCATGATGTCAGTGCGAAGCATGGGCAGGAGGTGTCCTTCATCAAGTTGGAACTTTGAGTACTTGATGTTACATCATGTCTATCACCTGCTCACAATGTGAGATGGCACTGACACACAGTAGTTTCATACAAGAAAGAAGCCTCAGTGCAGTGTTTTAATCAAGATCTTCTGAACCTCATTTCAAAACTGGAGCATTCTCCCTGGTAACCAATTTATACTTTGAATGAAGGATAAGTCCCAAAGTGAGCCAGTGATAAAGAGGTTAGGCCAGGCCAGGCCTGTGACCACTGAACTCCTTCAATGTGTGGAACCCATGCAATAGCTATAATTATCATAAAACCTCAAAATCGGTCAATGAGAATTTGAGGCTTCAAAGGCTCAGCCAACAGAGTTTCAAACTATAATGAAGTTATGACACTGTTATGGCACAGAAACATTACACAAAATACTTCTAAAAGGGCGAAAGGATTAATTAAAACATCGTCCAGTGTGAAACTGTGACACAATCAAACAAGGAAGTTATTCTTTATTAACAACAAATTTTCCATCCAGCAATTCTGATAGCTGGAGAGCCATTGGTCACATAATTTTCTGAATCTCATTCTCAGGCAGATAAGGTTCTGGCACCAAGAGATTGCAGGTGGAAAATATCACCTTTCATGAACTATCCCTACAATAGGTGTTATTCTTATCAGCAGCTTTTAAAAAAAAACAAAGATTTAAAAATGGAGAATAGGAAATGGGTTGCCTGGGAAACCAAGCCAATTTGACTGATTTCTAAAAGCACTGAGATACAGAGGTAAGCACATACTGAACTATGTATAGTGCTGATATTAACAGATACTTGAATTCCTGGCCCACATTATAACTTGCTCACTAGATTAGGGAAGCTTATATCAGTGTGCTTATATCTAGACATCATAAAGCCAAGAAACACAACAAGATCCCACAGACAGAAAACCGATAATTTTTAGTGGCGCTATTGTTTATTGGCCGAGACATCAGGCAGTATTCCTTTGCACTTATCTGAATAGAGGACAAAGGAGGCTCAGAAAAATTCTGAAAGAGGGCACAACTGGCAATGCAGCACTCCCTTGTTACTGCGTGAGAGGATAAACGTGGATTATACGCTAACATCTCTGGAATGGGACTTGAATGCCAACATCCTGACTTAGAGGTAAGTGTGCTATCCACTGGAACATAGCTGCTACCCTTTATACCCAGAGAATAGTGAGAATACAAATTCACCAATACATGAAAGGTGAAGGGGCCTAGCCATTGAGACATTTATGGGGAGGCAGGATAAAGGACTAGAAGGATACAGTAACTAAAGGGGTTGTATGAAGCATAACCAATAGCATAACCAGTCATGCCAAAGAGCCTGTTGCCATGACGTCAATATTATCTAACACTACATATCACAAGATGATTGAAAGATCTCAGTTCAAATATCATCAACTTGAATTCTAAGGATTGCACTCACAATCTTTAATTCTAATGACAATTCTAATCATTGTCAAAATAGTTTTCCACCCGAAAAGTTGACCTGTCATTTGAAAATCAATACACTCAGCTGGTTCTACATAGAACAGTATAAAATAGTATTTTTTACATTGTGGACTGATTATAAATTCAGCGATGTTACATATTTGCTTTGATTCAGTATCCTTTTTTTTAATCTTCCATTCCTTTGCTGGTAAATACAGAGAATAATTTTAGCCTGTCTGCACTGGGAGATGGTCGAAGCAGACATGATTGTAAAGTTTAAGAGGCATTTGACAAGCACATTAAAGAGCAGAGAATATAGGGAATCAGATCATATGCCGACAGATGGGATTAGGTTAGAGTAGCATCACGGTCAGCACAGACATGATGGGCTGAAGTGCCTGTGCCTGTGCTGTTCTATGTTCTACAGCATGGATATTTCTATCATTTAGTGCCTCTTAGGGGATTATGGTGCAGAGTGTGTGGTCAAGGGATCACAGCCATTCAATCTTGCCCCTCAAAAAACTGACCCTAGATTGAGAGACGAGCAGGTAGGCCACTGTGGCTTCACTGTCAATAAATCAGCCACTCTTCATACCTGCCAGGAAAATTGTTAAATCAGGCCAGTTATCTGCTAACACGCTTAAGGGAGATTATTCATGGACCTTTTAAGGGCACTTTTTTTGTTGGCAAATCAGGCAACTTGCCCATGGGTCTTCCCACCCAGAACCTAAGTGCTGAGGTAGTCGGAAGGGGGCAGCGTCAACCACCCATTTATTTGCCCTTCCCAACTTTGGTCCGGGCAGTTATAGGAAGGGAAGTATTGTATCCATAGGGATAGGGTAAATAGACAAGGTCTTTTCCCTGGAGTGGGGGAGTCCAAAACTAGAGGGCATAGGTTTAGGGTGAGAGGGAAAAGATATAAAAGAGACTTAAGGGGCAACTTTTTCATGCAGAGGGTGGCACGTGTGTGGAATGAGCTGCCAGAGGAAGTGGTGCAAGCTAGTAGAATTGCAATATTTAAAAGGCATCTGTATGGGTTTATGAATGGGAAAGGATTGGAGGGTTATGGGTCGGGTGCTGGCAGGTGGGACTAGATTGGGTTGGGATCTCTGGTTGGCATGGATAAGTTGGACCCTCTATGAATCTATGAGAATCAAACATTTTACACATACTGGGACATTATTTCATCCTATGCTAGCTCTTTGAAAAAATTACCCTATTAATTCCATTCTCCCCTATTCTTTCCACATGGTCCTTAACAAGTATTTAACCAAGTCTCTTCAGAATGGTTTGATTGAATCTGCTCCCACCACCCATCAGAAAGTGCTTTACAGATTATCAGAACTTGCTGTATTAAAATTTCCGCCTAACTCTGGTTCTTTTATAATTATTGCAAATCTGTGTCAAAGTTATTCATAATTTTGACCATCATGTCTGCTCAATGACTTTGTTCTCAGGAAAATAATCATAGCCTCTCTACTCTCTCCACAGAACTGAAGTTCCTTGTTCCTGGTATCATTTCAGTAAATCCCCTCTGTAACTGCTCCAGTTACTTGACACCCTTTCTGAAGTGTGGTGCCAAGAATTAAGACCAAACTTGGTGGTGTATAATAGTGCAACTTAAGCTCCTTGGAGCAGTTGTCTCAAAGTAATCATATCAGAAGCATTAAAATATTGAAGGAGGTACATGAGGACCTTGGCAGAATTAGACAAATATATAAAAACATTTGTTCTTGGGAGTCTTTAAAACATCAACTCAGTTTTCTCAATATTTTACTCATTGTTCTGTGGATGCTCAGCAGGATCCACTTTTCCAGTGGGGGACAGGATTGGGAATCTTTCCAGATCTCAAGCAACCATGATCTTAGCTTTCATGATAAATCAGAGAGAAAACCCTGGCTGACTCACCTACGTTGTTGCCAAGCTACAGAACTTGCAGCACATGAAATAACACATCCTCCTAAAATTAGAAGGAAATGCTGAATGGAATTATAACTTGTCAACCAGGCGCAATGTGCACAGCCTGAAACCAATTATGTTAAAGAAAAGGTGTACTTTGTATTGCATTGCTGACAAACAATTTTGCGTGACTTTGAGGTATAAATGTATTTATTTCAAAAGTTATATGCATAGAATTAAAAATTAGAGAATATTGTTGGTCAATTTGTTTGAGCTCCTTTATTGTGTACAATCAAACTAAGTTACAGACCTTGTTGTTACATATTACATAATTGAGAACTCAGGCTCCTGGCATATAGCCAACATTTACACAATGTTTAATAATTAAAAGAGTAATGGGTTTAACCATTTGTTGTATAGATAAACATGATGATGTAAATCAGGGAAGACCACGTATTGGGAAGTTTTCATGTTGCAAGTGATGCAAGACTCTTCTCACACATGCAAAACTTTACATAGAGTCTAACTCATCCATGCCGATCAGATAAACTAAATTAAACTCGTCCCATTGGCCAGCATTTGGCCCATTTCCTTCGAAACCCTTCCTATTCATATACCCATCCAGATGCCTTTTAAATGTTGTAATTCTACCAGCCTCCACCACTTCCTCTGTCAGCTCATTCTGTACAAGCACCACCCTCTGTGTGAAAAAGTTGCCCTTTCGGTCCCTTTTAAATCTTTCCCTTCTCACTTTAAACCTATGCCCTCTAGTTTTAGACTCTACTTCCCTGGAGAAAAAAAAAAGACCTTGGCTAATCATCCCAATCCATGGCTCCCTTATATAAACCTTTATAAGGTCACTCCTCAGTCTCTGACGCTCCAGGGAAAATAGCCCCAGTCTATTCAGCCTCTCCCTACAGCTCACTGCCTCCAAACCCAGCAACATCCTTGTAAATCTACCCTTAACCCTTTCAAGTTTAACAACATTCTTCCTATAGCAGGGACACCAGAACTAAACACATTATTCCAAACGTAGCCTAACCAATGTCCGGTAGAGCCGTAACATGACCTCCCAACTCTTATACTCAATACACTGGCTAATAAAGGCAAGCATACCAAACACCCTCTCCACTATCCTGTCTGCCTGTGAGTTCTCCTTCAAGAAAATATGACCCTGCACTCTAAGGATCACTCCCTAGGAGCCTACCATTAGCAAAAAAGTCCTGCCCTGTTTTGCCTTAACATAATGCAACACCTCACATGTATCTAAATTAAATTCCACCTGCCACTCCTTGGCTCATATGATCAATGTCCCATTGTCCTCTGAGATCCCACCTTCTTCACTTGTCTACTGGACCACCAATTTTGCTGTCATCTGCAATCTTACTGACCATTACATCCTTTTAAACATCCAAATCATTTACAGATATGACAAAAAGCAAGGGACCCAGCAGCTGATAACACAGACCAGTACTTGATGCTGCAATATTTCATGCTGAGAAGCACAGAAGTTTATCTTCAATCACCTCTACACCTCTGATTTCCAAACTGCCTTAACGTTTTGGACCTGAACTAGGCCCATCATCTACAAGCAAATTATTGTTGACACTCTCACTGCATTTTATGTAAAGATCATATGATCGAGCACACCTCCTCCATTTCCTTGTGCAACAATGCAAGGGATTAATTCATAATTAGATATGCAAACATTGAAATCCAAAATAAGTATCAGCCAATAAATAAACTCTAGTTCCTTTGTAAAAGAATGGAAATACTGTAGAGGCCTGCTGAGCCTGGCTGCTTATTCTTCTCAATCTGGTCAATGGCAACTTCCTGGAACAGTGAAGGTAAAAAAAATTGCAAGCCAAGACCATTCAATTAGTGTAATAAGTGATTTTGTTACAATTCTCACCACTCTCTTTGCTAACTTGTTCCTGATGCTGACCTTTTGTTTTTCCATTTAATTGGGGTTCTGATGGTTAATTTTAGCAAGAAGCATAATTATTTATTCATTCATGGAACAAGGGCATACTGGCTAGGCAAGCATTTATTGTCCATCCATAAATGCCCAGAAGGCAGTTATAAGTCAGCCACATTGTAGTAGATTCTAGATTAGAGTGGTGCTGGAAAAGCACAGCAGGTCAGGTAACATCCGAGGAGCAGGAAAATCGACGTTTCGGGCAAAAGCCCTTCATCAGAAATCAAGTAGATCTGGAATCACGTGTAGGCCAAATCATGTGAGGACGGCAGTTTCCTTCCCTAAAGGTCATTAGTGAAGCACATGGGTTTTTAACAATTATTTGCAATGGATTCATGATCACCACTAAACCCTTCATACCAGATTTTCTTTTGCATTTAATTGAAATTCTATCATCTGCCATGGTGGGATTCAAACTCAGGTCCCCAGAACACTGCCTGGGTCTCTGGATTAACAGTCCAACGTTAATACCAGTAGGCCATCACCTTCCCAGTGGGGAAAGTATAGAAAGGAGCACTAGGAATGGAAGTTTGGAAATCCCGTATGAAAAGAAGCACTAGACCATCAAATCAATCTTTCTTGAATCGTGCCCATTTTATCTGATAGCTTGTTTTTGTTCCAAGAGTTCAATGTTGGAAGCCTAAAAATACACAGAAGATGATTTTTAAGCTAATTATTCATGTACCAGATCTTTGAACAAGCTAGTCAATTCACTGTAACGTCCAATCCTTGCCCATTGTCTGCAGCTTCTTCCTTTTCAAGTTTTCGTCAAAGTACCTTTAGGACATGATAATTGAATCTACTTCCTTTCAATCAGTATGCTGCTACCTATCCTTGCAATCTCCTCTGGCAATCGCCTGTTCAGTAGAATTCACTTGTTTCCCCTCTCAAGCTACAAAGTTTTAGGCAAGACTTTAAATCAGGTGGACATAAAAGGGCGGCCCAGTGGCTAGCACTGCTGCCTCACAGCACCAGAGACCCGGGTTTGATTCCAGCCTCAGGCGACTGTCTGTGTAGAGTTTGCACATTTTCCCCGTGTCTGCGTGGGTTTCCTCTGGGTGTTCAGGTTTCCTCCCACAATCCAAAGACGTGCAGGTTAGGTGAACTGTGAATGCTAAACTGCCCATAGTGTCTAGGGATGTGTAAATTAGGTGCATTAGTCAGGGGTAAATGCAGAGTAATAGGGTAGGGGAATGGGTCTGGGTGGGTTACTCTTTGGAGGGTCAGCGTGGACTTGTTGGGTCAAATGGCCTGTTTCCACACTGTAGGGATTCTATGATTCCAAAGTACCTCTGGAAGAAAGCTTGAAGACCTAGTTCAGAAATTGACTGAGCTACAGGAGACAGTACAGAGATACTAGGCAGTTACTTTAAATTGGCAGAATGTAACTAGTGGTGCCCTATACTTCCTGACTACTTAGATGATGGGAGAGAAAACCACAAGTTGCCATGACTCAAAGGCAGGTGGCCTATTGAGCACTGCAGAAATCAGCATTAACCAGCAAAGAGATATTGGAGATAAAGCAAAATTACCAAAACTGTAGCAAATGGATTCCAACATAGGCACGTGTGATATGACAGAACTAGTTCTTTCTAAATGGTAAAAAGCTAGAAACAATCATGATCCAAAGACAGTAAAATGCCAAGGATGCAAGCAGAAAATAACAAGACAGGTAACTGAAACGCTACAATATAAGGCACAAGAAGTCATGCTACAGCAGTACAAAGCTGTGATCAGACCACATCTTTGTGTGGCTGTGCACAGTTCTGAACACCACACCATATAGACCTTAGAGTGGGTGCACCACAGGTTTACCAAACTGACACCTCGACTCTGAGGGTTAAATCATGAGTAAAGATTATGCAAACCTTGCAATGTATACCAGGGGGTGATTTTATCATAGTTCTCAGCTATTAAAGGGAACAGACAGAATAGATAGAGAAAATCTATTTTTGCTGTTCAATGCAACTAGGGCTGGACAAACCAGTCAAAATGTTACAGCCAAATATTTCAGGTAGAAACTGAGGAAATACCTCTGCACACAATGGGGGAATAGAGATTTGATCGTGAGATAAAGAAGCAGGAGTAGGCCATTGTTGGTCCCTTGAGCTCCACCATTTAATTCGATGATATGATTGTGGTCTCAACTCTACTTCCCTGTTGGCCCCCTTAACACTTGACTCCCTTGTCTATCCAAAATCTACCTCAGGCTTGATGAGAACTGCCACAGATCTCTGGGGATGAGAACTCAAGCAGCCTACTCAAGGTCATAAGAAATAACAGCTAAAGGTGAAACACTCAGAAAAAGAACTCCTCTGCATCTGTCTTAAAAGGGAGACTCTTAATTTTTAAACCATCTCCCAGTTCCAGATTCCCCAAACGGGAAACTCGTTCTCAGCATCTCGCCTGTCAAACCTCCTCCCAATCTTATATATTACAAGTTCAGCTCATTTTTCTAAATTTGAACAATTATAGGCCCAAGCTGCTCAACCTTTCCTCCTAAGACAATCCCTTCATTACAAACCCAACGTAGGGAAACTTCCTTGAACTCTTTTCAGTGCTGGTATAGGTTTTCAAAAATGCACACAGTAATTCAAGTGTGCTAAGTCTCACTAATGCCCAGTATTTTAGAATTTTTTTCTGGAAATGGCAATTGATGCTGGATCCCTAATTAATCTTAAAGATAATATTGGTAGATCTTTGTTAACTGAAAATAAAAAGATATGGGACAAAGACAGATATATATCACTGGGTTGCACATCAACCAGGATGTTACTGAGCAGTATCACAGGCTCAAGGGGCTGTGCAGTCAACCCCTATTCCCAACTTCCCTTGTGCCACACTCAACTGATGAGGCTTGCAGATCTACTCTTAAAGAAACTGTCCTTACATCCAGCTGTTGCTTAAGAGAACTCCTGCCCCCAACTTGCTTCTCTAACTCATGTTGCTGTTTATGTTAAGCTCTAAATTAAATGGCGCTAAGTTAACTGGATCAGCTACTTACTTCCCTTGGTTGTCACCACACCCCACGAAGGATATACTGGCTGTCGCTAAAATGATAACGGGACTTAGAGGGTTCATTTTTAAAGACAGGTTGGATAGTTAATCTTGGATTCTCTATTCAGTAGGAGAGTAACAGCTTATCTAATAAGGTGTTTGTTTTTTTTAGATTTAGATTTCCTACAATGTGGAAACAGGCCCTTCGAAGAGTACTCCACCCAGACTCTTTTCCCTCTGACTAATGCACCTAATACTACAGACAATTTAGCATGGCAAATCCACCTGACCTGCACATCTTTAGACTGTGGGAGGAAACCAGAGCACCTGGAGGAAACCCACGCAGACACGGGGAGAATGTGCAAACTCCACACAGACAGTCACCCAAGGCTCGAAGCGAACTTGGGACCCTGGTGCTGTGAGGCAGCAGTGCTAACCACTGAGCCACCGTGCCGCCCACAATATTTGATATATTTAACAGGGTGGGGTTCCAAGTGTATTTCAGGAGGATTGATTTCCTCCGATGGGGGAATGGGGGGAATCCAGAACAAGGGGTATAACCTTAAAATTCAAGCCAGACCATTAAAGGATGCTGTCTGGAAACAATTCTTTATACAAAGGTATTTGAAATGGTGCACCTTTGTCTACAATATAGATTTTGTTTTTGTGTAAGGGTCCCAAGGGCTTTGTAGCAAAGCAAGTAAATGGGGTGGAGGTACATTTCAGCCACTATCTACTTAAATGGGGGAACAAGGCATAAGGAGCTGAATGGTCTCCTCCTGTTTCAAAAGTTGCCACATGTCTGTAATGCTACAATTTTGAATGAAAATACTAAGCTGATCATTTTGTCCATTCAAATAGAACTGTGCCTACCAAAGGGCAGAAGTAGGAGATGCTAT
This sequence comes from Chiloscyllium punctatum, assembly GCF_047496795.1. Classification (NCBI taxonomy): domain Eukaryota; kingdom Metazoa; phylum Chordata; class Chondrichthyes; order Orectolobiformes; family Hemiscylliidae; genus Chiloscyllium; species Chiloscyllium punctatum. Next base: position 113,748,562 of record NC_092747.1, on the reverse strand, counting down.
TTGTTCCACATAACATTTCATTTACTTTTTCATGGTCTTTATTGCAACAGAGATTTACATCTGGATATTTAAATGTGGTAATCTTTTACAACAAATACCAACAGAAGAAAGGATTGTTGTTCCCATTCGCCTCATATCAATGGCAATTAGTCAGCTAATCTCTGAGCACATTGAATTTACAAATTTCCTTCCAGCTGAAGGCACCATTGTATACAGCACATTCACCACTGTGTAAATAACCCCAGGCCAGGAAAGATTAAATGGATTGAATGACTTATACACTACCTTTAAAGCCGAATGTTTCACCTGCACTTTATCAGACTGAAACAAAGCAGGAGTTATCAGAATAAGGGACTGTAAATGTGGTCAAAGAGGGAGCCATAGAGTCATAGAGATGTACAGCACGGAAACAGACCCTTCAGTCCAATCCGTCCATGCCGACCAGATATCCCAACCCAATCTAGTCCAACCTGCCAGCACCTGGCCCATATCCCTCCAAACCTTTCATATTCATATATCCAAATGCCTCTTAAATGTTGCAATTGTACCAGCCTCAACCACTTCCTCTGGCAGCTCATTCCATACATGCACCACCCTCTGCGTAAAAAAGTTGCCCCTTAGGTCTCTGTTATAAAACTTTCCCCTCTCACCCTAAACCTCTAGTTCTGGACTCCCTGACCCAGGGAAAAGACTTTACCTATTTATCCTATCCATGCCCCTCATAATTTTGTAAATGTCTATAAGGTCACCCCTCAACCTCCGACGCTTCAGGGAAAACAACCCCAACCTATTCAGCCTCTCCCTATAGCTCAGATCCTCCAACCCTGGCAACATCCTTGTAAATCTTGCTGAATCCTTTCAAGTTTCACAACATCTTTCTGGTAGGAAGATCAGAATTGCACGCAATATTCCAACAGTGGCCTAACCAATGTCCTGGACAGCCACAACATGACCTCACAACTCTTACACTCAATACTCTGACCAGTAAAGGAAAGCATACCAAACGCCTTCTTCACTATCCTGTCAACCTGCGACTCCACTTTCAAGGAGATATGAACCTGCACTCCAAGGTCTCTTTGTTCAGCAACACTCCCTAGGACTTTACCATTAAGTGTATAAGTCCTGCTAAGATTTGCTTTCCCAAAATGCAGCCAGCACCTCGCATTTATCTGAATTAAGCTCCATCTGCCACTCCTCAGCCCATTGGCCCATCTGGTCAAGATCCTGTTATAATCTGAGGTAACCCTCTTCGTTGTCCACTACACCTCCAATTTACTAACTGTAAACTTACGAACTGTACCTCTGATAGAGTCATAGAGTCATAGAGATGTACAGCATGGAAACAGACCCTTCGGTCCAACCCGTCCATGCTGACCAGATATCCCAACACAATCTAGTCCCACCTGCCAGCACCCGGCCCATATCCCTCCAAACTCTTCTTATTCATATACCCATCCAAATGCCTCTTAAATGTTGCAATTGTACCGTAGAAGGAAGTGGAAAGATTTAGGGGGAGAATTTCAAAACACAAGTTCAAGACATTCAGGAAGGTAAACAGGTTTCAGAGTTTTAAGGCTTGGTAGTACTGCAACCCTATTTGATTCCAAAAAGTTATACAGGAGCTTGGTTTATTTGTTGTGGTTCTGCTCGCCGAACTGGGAATTTGTGTTGCAGACGTTTCGTCCCCTGTCTAGGTGACATCCTCAGTGCTTGGGAGCCTCCTGTGAAGCGCTTCTGTGATCTTTCCTCCGGCATTTATAGTGATTTGTATCTGCCACTTCCGGTTGTCAGTTCCAGCTGTCCGCTGCAGTGGCCGATATATTGGGTGCAGGTCGATGTGCTTATTGATTGAATCCGTGGATGAATGCCATGCCCCTAGGAATTCCCTGGCTGTTCTCTGTTTGGCTTGTCCTATAATAGTAGTGTTGTCCGAGTCGAACTCATGTTGCTTGTCATCCGCGTGTGTGGCTACTAAGGATAGCTGGTCATGTCGTTTCGGGGCTAGTTGGTGTTCATGGATACGGATCATTAGCTGTCTTCCTGTTTGTCCTATGTAGTGTTTTGTGCAGTCCTTGCATGGGATTTTGTACACTACATTGGTTTTGCTCATGCTGGGTATTGGGTCCTTCGTCCTGGTGAGTTGTTGTCTGAGAGTGGCTGTTGGTTTGTGTGCTGTTATGAGTCCGAGTGGTCGCAGTAATCTGGCTGTCAGTTCGGAAATGCTCTTGATGTATGGTAGTGTGGCTAGTCTTTTGGGTTGCGGCATGTCCTCGTTCCATTGTCTTTCCCTTAGGCATCTGTTGATGAAATTGCTCGGGTATCCGTTTAGGGAACACCTAACGGAGAATTCACCACAAAGGTATACAGGAAAGCCACACACACAAACCAAGTCCTGAACTACGAAAGCAACCACCCCAACACACACAAAAGAAGTTGCATCAAGACACTATTCAAAAGAGCCACAACACACTGCAGTACACCAGAACTGCAAAAAGAGGAAGAACACCACCTATACAATGCATTCGCCAAAAACGGATACCAGCGCAATTTCATCAACAGATGCCTAAGGGAAAGACAACGGAACGAGGACATGCCGCAACCCAAAGGACTAGCCACACTACCATACATCAGGAGCATTTCTGAACTGATAACCAAACTACTGCGACCACTGGGACCCATAACAGCACACAAACCAACAGCCACTCTCAGACAACAACTCACCAGAACAAAGGACCTGATACCCAACGTGAGCAAAACCAATGGAGTGTACAAAATCCCATGCAAGGACTGCACAAAACACTACATGGGACAAACAGGAAGACAGCTAATGATCCGCATCCATGAACACCAACTAACCACAAAACGACACGACCAGGTATCCTTAGTAGCCACACACTCAGATGACAAGCAACATGAGTTCGACCTGGACAACACTACTATTATAGGACAAGCCAAACAGAGAACAGCCAGGGAATTCCTAGAGGTATGGCACTCATCCACAGATTCAATCAATAAGCACATCGACCTGGACCTAATATACCGACCACTGCAGCGGACAGCTGGAACTGACAACCGGAAGTGACAGATACAAATTACTATAAATGTCGGAGGAAACATCACCCAAGCGTTTCACAGGAGGCTCCCAAGCACTGAAGAAGTCACCTAGACAGGGGACGAAACGTCTGCAACACAAATTCCCAGCTCGGCGAACAGAACCACAACAACAAGCACCCGAGCTACAAATCTTCTCACAAACCTTGGTTTATTTCATCCAAAGGATGCCACCTCTCAGTATGATACTGGACTATCAACCTTGAATAAGTACACAGCTCTGTAGGAGGTGTTCTGAGGTTAAAATGAACTAGGTGAAAGTGAGGACTGCAAATGCTGGAGATTAGAGTCGAGAGTGTGGTGCTGGAAAAGCACAGCAGGTCAGGCAGCATCTGAGGAGCAGGAGAATTGACGTTTTGGGCAAAAGCCCTTCATCAGGAATAAGGCGTTCTGAATCCATTACTTTCTGATTTGGAGTAGGGTGCTACTAACTAAGCCAAATGTGAAAACACAGTTAATTTCTTGTGATTTGCTTCTTTTGTTCTGTTTGTGCTACAAGTTAATTAACTCATCAAAAAAAAAGCCCTTTAACACCCCATGAATGTAAACTGAAACAATAATTATGTGAAATGGATATGTATTACTGCCTTGTGTGTAGCAAACTGCAGCTTGATGCACCTATCGTACATTGCTTTGCAGATTATGGGTTCCTCAAACCCTGGTATGTTGCTTTAGTTCAACACCAGCAATGGCAGGCTCCAGAGATTTCAAAACTGCACTTTTAAGATATGGAGATCGGCACTAAGGCCTCCATTTATTCTTAAAAAACCTCAGCCAGCCTAGCAGCATCTGTGGAGGGAAGAACAGAGTTAATGCTTTGAGTGCAATGTGATCCTTCAGGATTGGTGAGAGATAGAAACATGATGGATATTTTGCTGTTTAAAAATGCATGTTAGGGAGAACAAAAGGGAAGGTCAGAGATAGATTGAAGGGCAGGACAATGTCATAGTACCTAAAGGAAAAGGATATAATGGTTACAAGTAAAGCAACAAAGTATTGGTCCAAAGAGATAGAAAGATAAAACTTTGTCTCTGTGTGAGTGCATGTGTGGGTAGATGTTATCAGTAGTCAGCATAGAATCATAGAATCCTGAGTGTGTGGAAGGAGGCCATTCAGCCCATTGAATCTACATCAACCCTCTGAAGAGTAACCCATAACCTATCTCTGTAACTCTGCACTTCCCATGGTTAACCCACCTAGCCTGCACATCCCCAGACACTATGAGCAATTTAATATGGTCAGCGTACCTAACCTGCACATCTTCAGACTGTGGGAGGAAATCGGTGCAGGAAGTAATGCTGTCCTGGATGGCCCTGGGACAGTAAGCATGGATTTTGTACTTGACAGGATACTTCACAGAGAGTCTCAAAAATAAACATTTGTTGGACAAAGACAACTAGTTACATAATGGAGAGATATGAAGGGCACTGAGAACAAGAAGCCACAAGTGCACTTAATGGAAAATTATTTAACCATCTGGTAGATAAATCTGCGAGCAGGCTTCACAGTCGCAACGTCGAAAACAACCTGGTATCAAATCACACGCCACTAAATCGATAACAACGACGAGCAAGGAGGAAGCAGTATGATCTGATCATCCACATTTATTCTAAATATTCCAGCATTGAATACTGTCAAATTCAAACAGGAGCAAACAGTTAAAATGTTCGCAACATTCTTAATCAATCCCACCCAGTGGTGAGTACACTGCGCTACAGTGATCTCGACATTTGCTTCCATTTAACTCTTTGTAAGTCTGTGAGCCTTCTGTATGATATGGAGGAGCTGGTGTTCCTCTGGGGAGGACAAAGTTAAAAATCACACAACACCAGGTTATAGTCCAACAGGTTTATTTGGAAGCACTAGCTTTCGGAGTGCTGCTCCATCATCAGCTACCTGATGAAAGCTAGTGCTTCCAAATAAACCTGTTGTTGTGATTTTTAACCTTTTCTTCTGTATACTGTCATTTTATCATATGTATCCCTGATACCCCAGAAAAACCAAAGTGTTTCTCAACAGCTCACACAAGCTGCAAAAATTAAACTAGTAAAAGCAGCAGTTGAAAACAGTAATCTTAAAAACCTGCACCACACAGACCGAGATTACCATGAAACAAGGGATTTGGTTTGTGGGGGGAGGGGGGGAAGGGAAAGTGAAAGCGACAGGGAGTATGGAGTTGAATGGAAAGATAAGCAGCAGGATAGCATGTGTGCAGGCGGATTTAAGCTTGAGGCAGACTAGGAATGCAGCAGAAAGGAAGGATAACTTAGAACATCTTATGACTTCCAATATCTCGAATGATAAGAAAGTTAGCATTAAGGCTTTATCTACCTGAATGCCCATAGCATTCGTAACAAAGTAGATGATCTCACGGCACAGATCATCGTGAATGATTATGATGTGGTAGGCATCACAGAGACGTGGTTGCAGGGGGTTCAAGACTGGCAATTAAACATCCAAGGATTTACAACTTATCGAAAAGACAGGGAGGGGGACAGAGGGGGCGGGGTTGCCTTGTTATTTAAGAACAAAATAAAATCTATGGCACTGAATGACATAGGGTCAGATGACTGTGGGTCTGTGGGTGGAATTGAGGAACCACAAAGGCAAAAAAATCATAATGGGAATTATGTACAGACCTCCTAACAGTGGTCAGGACCAGGGGTGCAACATGTACCGGGAAATAGAGAAGGCATGTCAGAAAGGCAAGGTCACGGTGATCATGGGGGACTTCAATATGCAGGTGGACTGGGGAAATAATATTGCCAGTGGATCCAAAGAAAGGGAATTCATGGAATGCTTACAGGATGGCTTTTTGAAACAGCTTGTCATGGAGCCCGCAAGGGAGCAGGCTATTCTGGACCTAGTGCTATGTAATGAACCAGACTTTATAAAAAATCTTAAAGTAAGGGAACACTTAGGAAGCAGCAATCATAATATGGTAGAGTTCAGTTTGCAGTTTGAAAGAGAGAAGGCAAAATTGGATGTAATGGTGTTACAGTTAAATAAAGATAATTATGAAGGCATGAGAGAGGAACTGACAAAAATCGACTGGAAGCAGAGCCTAGTGGGGAAGACAGTGGAGCAAAAATGGCAGGAGTTTGTGGGTATGATTGAGGACGCAGTACAGAGGTTCATCCCCAAGAAAAGAAAGATTATCTGGGGAGGGATTAGACAGACATGGCTGACAAAGGAAGTCAGGAAATGTATCAAAGAAAAAGAGAGGTCCTATAAAGTGGCCAAGAGCACTGGGAAATCAGAAGATTGGGAAGGCTACAAAAACAAACAGAGGATAACAAAGAGAGAAATAAGGAAGGAGAGGATCAAATATGAAGGTAGGCTAGCCAGTAATATTAGAAATGATAGTAAAAGTTTCTTTCAATACATAAGAAACAAAGGACAGGCAGAAGTAGACATTGGACCACTTCAAACTGATGCTGGAAGGCTAGTGATGGGAGATAAGGAAATAGCTGGAGAACTTAATAAGTACTTTGCGTCAGTCTTCACAGTGGAAGACATGAGTAATATACCAACAATTAAAGGGAGTCAAGGGGCTAAGTTGAGTATGGTTGCCATTACAAAAGAGAAAGTGCTAGAAAAGCTAAAAGGTCTTAAAATGGGCGACATCCTAGAGTTCTGAGGGAGGTGGCTGAGGAAATAGCGGAGGCGGTTGGTTGAGATCTTTCAAAAGTCACTGGAGTCAGGGAAAGTCCCGGATGATTGGAAGATCACTGTTGTAACCCCCTTGTTCAAGAAAGGATCAAGACAAAAGATGGAAAATTATAGGCTAATTAGCCTAACCTCGGTTATTGGTAAAATTCTAGAATCCATCGTTAAGGATGAGGTTTCTAAATTCTTGGAAGAGCAGGGTCGGATTAGAACAAGTCAACATGGATTTAGTAAGGGGAGGTCATGCCTGACAAACCTGTTAGAATTCTTTGAAGAGGTAACAAGTAGGTTAGACCAGGGAAACCCAGTGGATGTAGTCTATCTAGACTTCCAAAAGGCCTTTGATAAGGTGCCACACGGGAGGCTGCTGAGTAAGGTGAAGGCCCATGGTGTTCGAGGTGAGCTACTGGCATGGATTGAGGATTGGCTGTCTGACTGAAGGCAGAGAGTTGGGATAAAAGATTCTTTTTCGGAATGGCAGCCGGTGACAAGCGGTGTCCCACAGGGTTCAGTGTTGGGGCCGCAGCTGTTCACGTTATATATTAATGATCTAGATGAAAGGACTGGGGGAATTCTAGTGAAGTTTGCTGAAGATACGAAGTTAGGTGGACTGACGAAGTGAGGAGGCTGCAGAAGGATCTAGACAGTTTGGGAGAGTGGTCCAGGAAATGGCTGATGAAATTCAACGTGAGCAAATGTGAGGTCTTGCACTTTGGAAAAAAGAATACAGGCATGGACTACTTTCTAAACGGTGAGAAAATTCATAAAGCCAAAGTACAAAGGGATCTGGGAGTGCTAGTCGAGGATTCTCTAAAGGTAAACATGCAAGTTGAATCCGTGATTAAGAAAGCGAATGCAATGTTGTCATTTATTTCAAAAGGAGAAAGTGAGGACTGCAGATGCTGGAGATCAGAGCTGAAAATGTGTTGCTGGAAATACACCTGCTGTGCTTTTCTGGCAACACATGCTCAGCATTTATTTCAGGAGGGTTGGAATATAAAAGCAGCGATGTGCTACTGAGCCTTTATAAAGCTCTGGTTAGGCCCCATTTGGAGTACTGTGTCCAGTTTTGGGCCCCACACCTCAGGAAGGACATACTGGCACTGGAGCGTGTCCAGCGGAGATTCACACGGATGATCCCTGGAATGGCAGGTCTCACATATGAGGAACAGCTGAGGATCCTGGGATTGTATTCATTGGAGTTTAGAAGGTTAAGGGGAGATCTAATAGAAACTTACAAGATAATACATGGCTTGGAAAGGGTGGACGCTAGGAAATTGTTTCCGTTAGGCGAGGAGACTAGGATCCGTGGGCACAGCCTTAGAATTAGAGGGGGTCAATTCAGGACAGAAATGCGGAGACATTTCTTCAGCCAGAGAGTGGTGGGCCTGTGGAATTCATTGCCACGGAGCGCAGAGGAGGCCGGGACGCTAAATGTCTTCAAGGCAGAGATTGATAGATTCTTGATGTCACAAGGAATTAAGGGCTACAGGGAGAATGCAGGTAAGTGGAGTTGAAATGCCCATCAGCCATGATTGAATGGCGCAGTGGACTCAATGGGCCGAATGGCCTTACTTCCACTCCTACGTCTTATGGTCTTATGGTTTTCCAGAGTTTTGCTGTTGGTCAGTGACCAAACAACACCATGTGAATGAGAAAAAGAAAGAGGCCAAGGATAGATGTTTTGAGGACACACAGAAATACCAGTGTGAGAGAAGGAAGAGAAACCATTGCAGGGGATTTCTGGGCACTAAATGATACATATGAAAAAAATAGGAGAGTAGAGGTTTTGGAGGAAGATATTGTGGTTAACCTTATGAAGGATTGCAGATGGATCATTAAGAAGAATGAGGGGGGAAGATATTTTGGGACTCAAGCAAATCCATTTAAGCACCAGAGCTGCAGAGCCGCTCAGTGCATCCATAGTCTCTGCCAGAAGTCATTGCCATGCACTCAGACTCCCATGCAGCAGCAGTAAAAAGGAATGGGAATGTAGGTAGTAAGGATGCAAACCAGATTTTAGAGGTTCATACAGAGAGTTCTGGTAAAGACAGGTACAGGTTTGAGAAGAGACCGCTCATTCGAGAACTCTGGGTAGCACAGTGGCTCAATGGTTAGCAGTGCTGCCTCACAGAGCCAGGGACCCGGATTCAATTCCACCCTTTGGCAACTGTCTGTGTGGAGAGTCTGCACATATTCCATGCGTCTGCATGTGTTTCCGCCAGGTGCTCTGGTTTCCTCCCAGAGTCCAAGGATATGCTGGTTAGGGTGGACAGGCCATGCTAAATTGCCCATAGAGTCCAAGGATGTGCAGGCTATGTGATTTTGCAGAGGGCAGTGGAGGCCCAGTCTCTGGATTCATTTAAGAAAGAGTTGGATAGAGCTCTCAAGGATAGTGGAACCAAGGGTTATGGAGATAAGGCAGGAACAGGATACTGATTAAGGATGATCAGCCATGATCATATTGAATGGTGGTGCAGGCTCGAAGGGCAGAATGGCCTACTCCTGCACCTATTGTCTAATGTCTATTGATTAGACATAGGAAATACAGGGTTACAGAGATTGGGTGGGTGGGTGGGAATCTGGATAGGATGCTCCTTGAAGGGTCAGTGTGACTTGATAGGCTGAGTGGCCTGCTTCTACACTGTAGGGATTCTATGAATGACAGCTTGGAGATGGATGGTAGTTTGCAAGGATAGCCAAGTCAAAAGTGAGACGGTGTGTATGGGTGACTGCGGGGCAGGGTGTGCAATTTATCACAGACTTGAAAGGAGCTCACAGAATCACAAAATGCAATACAGGAGACCATTAAAGTAACCATACAGTGCAAGTTCATAACTAACATTAGAATCTGCAAATGAGATGTCCATCTCTCTGGGTAAAATTGTCAGGTGCTGAAATTGCCCAGTAGAATCCAAAGAAAGGGCTGCTAATAGAGTTCAACTTAAACAACCATCAGGTGAGGCTGAAATGACAGAGAAGATTTTTCTGCTGGTGGAGGAATTAAAACATAACAGCCAAAAATTAAACAGACACATTAGGGAATTTAAGAGAAACCTCCTTACGCAGAGACTACTGAGAATGTGGAACACTACCACATGAAGAAGTATAGCAAAGATGCATTTAAAGTGACACAGAGAAAAGTAATAAAAAATAAAGTTCAAGACTCATTATCTGAATGCCTAAAGCTGAACTCATGGCACAAATAGAAATAAAAATGGTTTAGATTTTAAATGCTGTATGTGATATCATTACAAGGTGACTGCATTTGGAATATTCCAGAATAGATAGCATTTCAAAAGCACAATCAGAATGGAAAGGGAGCAGGGGTGGCCCTAATAGTAAAGGATAATGTAAGAATACTGTCGTGATTGGAACAAGGTCAGCCAGAATACAAATTCCCTGACTAGGGCTGTTAATCTGATCCAATTAGGGACACCTGGCTAATAGAAATAAACAGGAGTGTGAGGGGATTTGCTCACTCTGGGACCAGCTCTGTGCTAGCTGGGTTACTATCATGTACAATGCATGCGTAAATAAAGTGTGACTTGGTGACAGGATACAGGCCTTCATGGAGTTATTTCAAACATTAGTAGGAAATGGCATTGGTTATTGAAGATCAAATAGTATAATCGGTACGGATGGAGATTAACATAAGCAAGAGTGGGAGGTATTTACATTTCACCAATCAGAAATCATATCATCAGACAGTCACTTAAGCGGGCAATAGAAGCGTGCAACAAATGCAATGTAATAATTGTGCTGATTTTAATTTTCATTTAGACTGCACTGCACCAATTAAATTGGCAAAAGTCGTATTGGAAGGTAAATTGGTAGAATGTTTGCAACAATGTCCTGGTGCAATATTTTCTGGAGCCAAATAGAGATCAAGCTACTTTAGATCTCCTATTAGATAATGAGGCAGAGTTAATTTATAATCTCATAGTAAAAGATCCACTGGGGATTAGCGATCATAATACAATTGAATTACGCATTAAGTTTGAAACTGATACACTGCATTATCAAGCAAGACTTCAATAAAGATAATTACATAATTACATGGGGAGGAGGGTAGAACTGAATCACATTGGTTTAGTGCACAGATGAAAAGGTATGATAGTAAAGAAACAGAAATAATTTGTGGAAAAGAACGTTCAACAAAAATATATTCCACTGACAAATAGAAACTCAGTAAGAAAGATCCATACTGTAGGGATTCTGTAATGGTTTGCCACCAGTGTTGGGAGTGATACTAGCAATGACATCCAAGTACTGTGAGAGAAACAGTACTTGGAACATTCAATTCCATTTTTTCCATTTTCCAAAGAATTTACTTGTTTCCTACTTTAGTTGCCCTTTGTGTAAACTTCACTGTCTGAATAGCCTAGTGTGAGAAACCATTTCTTCAACTTTCCACCTGAAATTTTCTCCCAACCAAACTGTTTCTGCCCAATCTTTAACCCATAGTAGCTCTGGTACAAATTACAACAGAGAGATGTCATCTATCCATGACATATTTTACAACGAATTGTATTTCGCCCGTATCTACAATCCACAGGCACCTTTCTCCTTGTTGTCAGCAGCTTTTTACTTTTCGTACTTCCAACAAATACAACAGTTTCTACATCAATGGATGAAGGCAGCAATATTTCCAAAATAAACTGGAAATGATTAACCAACGACAGTTCATAGCACAGCCCAACTAAGGCGGTAAACATTCAATAACTAACCAACCATTAGATATAATAAATGACAGATAACATGTTCATAACACCACATCTTCAAAATACACCACTCAAACAGATTTCAGCTACCTGTATTTCACACCAAAGCCATCTGGTTCTGCTCTAAAAAACTCTCTTTTACTCCAAAACAGTTAGAAGCCCCTCCTCAAATGCTCTTCTTTAGTTTACTATCTATTATAGCCCAATCACCAAGGGAAATCACGGTCTCTAAATAAAAGGTGCTACACAAATGTAAGGTGTTGGTTTAGAGTATATATATCCACTTAAATCACATAGCATATTGCAGTGATTGAACAAAAATGTTTTCCTTGAAGACAGCAGCACCATTTCAATAAAAAAAAGCGTGAATGCTGGAACTCCAAAACAAAAGCTGAAAATGCCGGAGAAACTCATCAGGTCTGGCAGCATTTGGAGAGAGAAATATAGTTAACATTTCAAGTCCTGAGATCCTGTCAGAACTTGCAACAGCTGGAAAAGTGTGGTATGTGGCATCTGCTAGAGGTGGCAGAAAGGGTGACTTGTGATCCTATGAATATGAAGATTGATGGGGTTGAAAAGTCGGGCACCCCACCCTTGGTGAGGGAAGAGAAGGCGTGAGGGCAGACATGTAGAAAAGGTGTTGGACATAGCTGAGAGCTCTGTCAACCATGACAGCAGGGAACACTTGATTGAGGACATTTCTGAGGCCCATTTGTAGAAGGTGACATCATTTCAACAATTTAAAGTCTGTGAAAGCGAGGTGATAGATTAAATGATTAGGAATGCTGAGATTCACTGACATTCACAAACAAAAGGACAGCATGAATCTCTCAGCTCCTGCTTCACACAACCAAGCATAATTGGAGTCCGAAAACAATCCATATATTCACCACTTCAGAAGAACAAACTACATTTATAAGACTCCTTGAAAACAGTTTAAAAAATTGCTTCACAATAACTTAGCAAAGTATGACTCTGAACCATTTAGGGAGATCTAAGCATGAAAAACACAATGAAATGGATAGTTTTTACACTTCGATGTAAAAGTTCCTTCCCACTCGCCTGGCTCTCTCTCCTCTCTGCACTCTATTCCTGCCTAAACCCACCCAACTTTTGCCATCTCTGTCCCCTCTCTATGTCCACCTGTTCCAGATTAGACCACAGTTAGTACTCTGTTGTCCCTTTTTAGTTGCCAATTAAATGTGGAGAGTAACCACATTGTTCCTTTAGCAGTCTGGCACACCTGGTGAACAATTGACATACTCACCTCCACCCGAAGTGCCCCACAACCTTTCAAAAACTCTTTGATGTTGCTCAGGCATTCTGCTTCTGATTTGGGGTCTTGGTGTATCTGTGGAATGAACACCAGGGTAGAATTAAAGCACAGAACATGAGCACCCAACACTAGCTTAATATCACTTAACAGCACAAAATGTAAATCTCTGACAAACCACACTCCACACCCAGCGGACACATGGTGCAAAGGAACAGGACGCGGGCAGCAAAGAATCCCATACCCAAAAAGAGATTGTAGAATACGGGCTTGTAAAGCCTCAATAATATAATGCTTCTTGTTTTTCAACTCATCATTGCTAATCTCAAGATTCTCTCTTCTTTTTGGGTTCTTCTATGAGTCACGGAAGCCCAGTGAAATCTTTGATTATTTGCCCCTTGACCAGGACTGTTTTTTTCCAAAGCCAATTGTTAGATTTCATGATTATGAATACAGTATCTACCATCTTAGATGCTTTGTATTGCAGAGTTACTTGCAGTAAACCTTTAATCTTGAAAACTGTTCCAGGTGGATATTGAAAATATCTCTGCAAGCTGTAACTATTGTTCCTTTACCAACGGTATATAATTTGACACTCATCTCATCAGGTTGAAAAGTAAGATGTCCTTTGATATAAACAGGTTCTGCCAAACACAAGTTGACTGGATCACCAATTTGCCCTGCATTGACTATCCTTTCCAACTCCAGTGGCTCTCCGACATGAATATCTTTGAATATGTAGCCACTTGAGTTTTGGCTGCCTTGTAACTGTGTCTTACTTTTCCACATCTTCCAGAAGTCAGCTGTAGCCTTTTCAGATATAGAATCATCTTTTAATAGCTGTCCAGTGCTTGTGCCTATGAGGTTTCTTGTCCCAGTGGGCTTATGCTGACTCTTAGTATCTGTTGTCTTCCTTACTCTTTGTGTTGATCTGTCAAGTGTATCCTTATGGTTATAATACCTCAATAGATTCTGTTGCACTCCAGTGATAACATCATCTTTCTCCTCTTAAAATATTTGTTATTCTTTCTGCTTCTAGCACAATCTGAGTAGGTTCTCCAACATCAAATCTTCTCTGGACTCTATTAAAGCTGACAGACCCATCAGGAATTCCAACTATAATTTTGCCACCTATTAGTACTGATTTCAAAATTCCATACTCTCAGCTGCCCACTAATCCAAAGATATCTTAATTCAGTTATTGATAAATTCAAATGAAGTCGATCTCTTCTGTTAAATCTTATCTTTTCAAGAACTTCATTTCTGCTAAGATTAAAGTCTAAAGCTGTGGAACTTCAACAAAAGTGGCAGTGTCTTCGTTTATGCCTTGGTGAGCTGTGATATGATTAATTTAGGTCCTTTCTAACACAATTATGCACCTAATTGTTCAGCTTGTGATTTACTCTCCAGCTTGATTGTTATTCCGTATCTTAAGAATGATTTTCTCCAAGATGTCCACTCCTGTGTTTTACTTGGCCCATCTCCAATATTAAAATCTGCCAGATAGCATTATTTTTCCTGCTTTTTTTTGTAGTTATTTATACTTTTTACTTAAAATGTTTTTTTTAATTCTGTAGTGTCACAATACTGTTTCTATTCCTGGCTTTAAAGTTCTTTAATTTTGCAGTATATAGATGCTGCTTTAATTAATTATCAAGTAAATTTGAATTCTTCGATATAGCAATACAGTTTTATTTTCCTTGCCTTAAAGGATTTTAAACTCTGAAATGTAGCTCATTCATATCTCTGCACTATTTACAGGAGATTTAGTGTAGTCTTGTGGTCAAAATGGAGCTTTCCTACATTCTTCAGCCAAAATCAAGGTGTGCTGATTTTTGGTGGGCAAAATGGATGATGTACCACCACCAAACAATGCCAGTGCTTTTCCAAAAATTTCCCAAATAAAGTCTCATACCTATAGTCTTATTAAATTATTTCCTCCTTGGTTTAAATTACGGATCTCCAACTTTTTTCACTACTTCAACAATGTACTTAGAATCTTCCATTAGATATTTGTCATTCAGACTTTTAAACTGTACATTTGCCATCCTAATTCTGGCCATGCCATGTTACTGCTGCTACAAACTCAGTTTCAATTAGTTCTGTATCCTCAATTTTCCCACAATGGCCAAGTCTTGTGATATTCGCTTGCCACAGCGACAATGCTCATTGAGAGCAGTAGGCACTCCTTTTCAAACTTATAGCAGCCTCAGCCCATTCTGTGCCATTAATTTAAAGTTTTCCTGTTTGGCCACAGATCTCTGATGCTTGTTCAATTCCTAGCTAAACCTCTAATCAGAACTGCTGCCACAGATTCTTACATCCTGAAGGAATATATCATCACCAGGTGCAACTAGCTTCCACCTCACATTCACTTTGCTTATCAAATCTGAAGTAAAAGGCTTTACCACTACACGCTGTTTTTCCCTTGTTGATCTATTGATGATTTTAATCTGTAAGCCAGCTGACCACCCAGCTGTTACATCAGCTGACTGGTTGTATGAGTAGAGTATTTAACACAGTAAATATCTAATACTGCTCCTAAGCACCTAGGAATTCTCTGCCATTGGGTGCACTGGAATTCTCAACATAGCTACCTTGTGCTATTAAGCATCAATGCCCACTATTATGACCATGTTATGTGTGCCATTATGCCAACCACCATTAACATTTGGTTTGGATCGTTTACAGTCACTATCTTTTACCAGTTCTCTGGGACTATTTGGTTTACAGTGGGAAACAAAAGCCTCAAGTAAGCCTTACTGAAAAGAGGCTCTTGTCCTAAACAAAATACAGTTCACTGTATAATACCAATCATGTTCAAATTATATTAGACGGGTCAATATTGCTCTTAAACTATTGGGAGATCTGTGGACAGGCTCCCTACCCTACAAGCTCCCAAGAAGTTCTGCCTTTTTTCCACCAAAGACCTCATGACATCATCCGATGGGGCGGAGCTTAACTCAAACTCCAATCATAACATTCAGTTCAAGTACTTTATACAAGAGTCACAGAAGTACAGCCTAAGAAGTGTCTTAAAGTAGAAAGGTCTAGGGAAGGAATTCCAGAGGTAGGGCCAAGTAACTAAAGGTACAGCTGCCAATGGTTGGTCATGAAAGCTGGGAGTGCGTAGAAGGCTAGAATTGTGCAATTGCAGAGATCCGACACTCATGGGGCATTCTGAAGAATACATCTTTCATCAAAACCCAAAATCAGATGCAGACTGACCTGCCATTTATTTACAGAATTTCCTGTTCAATTCTAACACTTCAGAGAATGGCTTATTATAATGTAACCCCCCTGTAGTTCAAGGAACTTTTACTCCATTAGTTAGGCAGTGATATTTTGAATGGATCATGCTTTTTCACTTTTTGACAGACTTTTGGCGGAAAGTCAAGAACCTGAGATTAAATAGTCAGCACTGAGCAACCAAAAAGCTGGCTGCACAACAATCAGAGGGGGGTAGTGGGAGCTGAGGCTTTCCTGGAACTTCACATCTGCCACGTAAGATTCTAGAAACAACATACTTATCTGAAGTGTCATTCAAGTAGGTACAAAAACTGTAAAAATCCTGGTTTTTAAAGCACCGTATACACCTATTTTCTGTCAAAATTCCTTCCCTTTAGAGATAGTGCACCTTTATACTGGAACAATAGGAGGCCACTCAGCCCCTCCAGCTTCTTGCACACTGTATTGTCCATTTAGTTTGTTTACTCTGAGGATTTACGTTTTTTTCACTTTGATTCTTACACAAATGAACTAACAATTGCAGCTGTAAAAATCAAGAAAACACAAAATATATCCTGAAAATATGCAAATGGAAACAAAGGAAATGTAAAAAGTTATTTTTAAAAATACGAAACAGAAAGACAGGTTAGCATGCAAAATGAATTCTGTTGCAAACTACTATGGAGAAAAATCCACAGATTATTTTTAAAATTTGAATTAGTAGGATGTTTAAAAGAAAACTAATATTAAAATGTATGAAGGTCAGAGGATCAGGAAGAGACTGGACAAGACCTTATTAGTTACATTACTGAGCTAGTAATTAAAAGGGCTTGGCCTATTGACCCAGGTCATTGGTCACCCAAACTACCCAACGTGGGTAATTTGAAATCAATGCAAAAATCTGAAAATAAAAAGCTGACATTCATAATGAAACTTGTGGACTGTCATAAAAAAGACTCACTAATGGCCAATTGAGAAGGAAAGCTGTCATCTTTACCCATTCTGACTTATACATGACTCAAGTCCCCCACGGCAATATGATTAACTGTTAACTGCCCTCTGATGCAGCCTACCAAAACACTCAGTTGTATCAAATTCAAAGTGGTCTCTTAGTAACTAGGGATGGGTAAATAATGCCAGCCTTACCAGAGACACCAGCAGGAAGTAAAATCCTCCACCTCGGGTAGAGGCAGGAGCACAGACTGTAAGCACATTGCGTAGCATGATGATCTCTGCACAGTCATATGCGTCAAAACTACAGCCCCATGAATAGAAAAGCTCAGTTCATCAGTAATCTTAACAACTTACACAGCGATTAGTCAGCAATGAACAGACAGGAATAGTTTAGGAGAAATGTTCTTCTGAGTCACAAACAGAAGGTAACAATGTGGTAAAACTGAGATATTCCAAATGATTTAAGGATTTGATGGGGTAAATCAAGACAAACCATTTGGTGTGGCGGTAGAGGAATGGATGTCAAAGAACAAACAAAGAACAATACAGCACAGGAACAGTCCCTTCGGCCTTCCAAACCTGCGCCAACGGATTTTGCTCTTCCATATTAAAACTGTCTTCACCTCCAGGATCCATACCCCTCTATTCCCTTCCTATTCATGTATTTGTCCAGGTGCTTCTCGAATGCTGCTATTGTGTCTGCTTCCACCACCTCCTCTGGCAGCATGTTCCAGACACACACTACCCTTTGTGTGAAAAACTTGCCTCGCATATCTCTTTTATACTTCTCCCTTCGCACCTTGAACCCGTGTCTCTTAGTAATTGACCCCTCCACCCCTTAAAAAAAGCCTCATGCTTTCCACTCTATCCATGCCAGTCATAATGTTATGAACTTCTGTTGGGTCACCCCTCAACCTCCTGCAGTCCAATGAAAACAAACTCAGTCTATCCAATGTTTCTTCATAGCTAAAATCCCCCATATCAGGCAACATCCTGGTAAACCTTTTCTGTACCCTCTCGAAAGCATCCACATCCTTCTGGCAGTGTGGTGACCAGAACTGTATGAAATATTCCAAGTGTATCCTAATTAAAATTATATAAAATTGCAGCATAACTTCTTTATCACTAGACTCAGTGCCCCTTCCAATGAAGACAAGCAGGCCATGAGCCTTTTATTTTTATATCTTATCTACCTGTGCTACCACCTTCAGTGATCTGTGGACCTGCACATTCAGATCTCTCTGCATATCAGTACTCCGAAAAGCACTGTATAATTTCCGCCTGTACTTGACCTTCCAAAATCTATCACCTCAAATTTGTCCGGATTGAACTCAATCTGCCATTTTTCTGCCCATGCCTCCAATTGATCTATATCCTGCTGTATCCTCTGACAATCCTCTTCACTACCCACAACTTCACAACCTTGTATCGTCAGCAAACTTACTAATTAGGCCAGCTACATTTTCCTCCATATCATTTATATAGATCACAAACAGCAGAGGTGCCAGCACTGATCCATGTGGAACACTACTAGTCACAGCTCTCCATTCCAAAAACCATCCTTCCACTGCTACACTTTTGTCTCCTATAACTAAGCCAGTTCTGTATCCATATTGCCAGCTCTCCACTTATAGCATCTGACTTCACCTTTTGTTCCAGTCTGCCATGAGGGATCTTGTCAAATTCTTGACTGAAGTCCACGTAGCCAACAACATTCTGAGAAGTGGGGCATAAACTTAAAATTTGAGACAGACCTTCAGGAGTCATGTCAGGAAGCATATCTGCAAATGAAGGTAAGTAGAAATCTGGCATTTCTCTCCTCCAAAATGCTGTTGAGGATAAAAATCCACAGAAAATTTCAAAACTGATGGGGACACAAATTTTTTATTAAACATCCAAGAACCACCAAGGCCGGTGGATGGGATTAAGATACTAAAGATGTCAAAGATATAGATGTGATTATCATTTGGGAATTTTGCTTTTTAATAGCAGATGCAGAGGGATTCTGTAATCAGCTCTGTGAAGATAACTTTTTGTAAAACAAGACGTCAGGAAATCATTTGGAACAGTAACCTAAGTACATAATTTCCAAGAAAGCATGTGGTTCAGTTAAGTGTCTCATAGGATACTGTGATGTTAATTGATTAAATGTTTATACTGTTGTCTTTCAGAAAGGCAGATAAAGCAGATTAGGTGCCACCAGTTTTATTTGACTTCAGTTCAGAATAATCACGACTTTAGTTCAGGAGAAAGTTTTCACCCAAGCAGGAAGGTACAGGTTGTGAAGTCTCTAAGATCTGAGAGTTTGTGTTGAAGTTTACAAGTTGTCCGAGCTGAAAGGAGGTTCAGGCCAGCAGAACTGGAAAGTAGTCATTAAATTATTTCAGCTGCAGCAAGAGAAGAGCAGGCAGAGAACTGGAAAGAATTAAGAACTAAATTAGGAGGTTGAAGTGATATTGCCTTAGGTTTGAGT
The DNA here is from genome assembly GCF_047496795.1 of Chiloscyllium punctatum. Lineage (NCBI taxonomy): Eukaryota > Metazoa > Chordata > Chondrichthyes > Orectolobiformes > Hemiscylliidae > Chiloscyllium > Chiloscyllium punctatum. The sequence goes on along the minus strand of NC_092747.1, from coordinate 113,729,130 downwards.
AACTGTAAAGGATTTTGCTGGGAAACCGGATGAAACAGAATGAGGTTTTGTTGGTTATTCTAAGATTTTTCTCAATTCTCATAAAAAATATAGTTTTTTTGATTAATAAACTTGCATTTTATGTTGATGAATATTGACAGCCTTACGTGAATTTGTTTAATGACTAAACAATTTGATAACCAACTTCAAAAATTAAATTTAATGACCCATCAAACCAGGTTTCACTCTGGGATCTGATTTGTCCAGTATTAACATCAGGTGCGATCACAACAATACAGATCAGGCATTATTGAAAGACAGAATAGGCTCCTGCCATTCCCATATATGAGTATCCACAAAATAGATCATGACCACAGAACTTTGATGTTAAAGGACATTACAAGCAAGAAAAAAGCACTAACAATACAATTGCCAATATCTTCAGCCCGACCCTTCATCCTCACAGCTGAACAATTACAGCCACAGTATCTCATCTTGCAAATGCTGAATCCTGCCATGCGTCAAAAATATTAGACTGAAGAATCAATTTCAAAGACCAAAAGAGCATTACAGTCAATGAAAAGGTGTAGTCACTGCCTTAATATACAAAATATTGCAGCCAATTAAGTACAACTTATCCTACAAGCAGTAACAATATGCATGACCGGCTTTTTTTTTCTTTAATTTTGCTCCCTAGATCCTTGCAAGATCAATCAAGCATTTTAATGGAATAAAACAAGAATTGACAGCCAATGATATTTTAGTGAGACAGTGGTTTAGCCAACATGGTTCAGTACACAATTCCATCATCCAAGCTAACTTGTCTGACGTCCAACATCATTTTCCCCAAAGGAAATAAATTGTCTTTTGTTTAACAGAATCCACGACTGCTCATTTTAGCGAAGCACTGGGACAAGTGCAGTCCAATAAATCAATGACTAAACTAACTGGGGTTATGGCAACACCAGATTAGCTACAGGTACTACTTTTTGTCTTGAACATCTTACACTGAACAGAAGAGTATACTTCACGTGTGCACATCTACTGAAACATCTCTCACTTTGCAATCTTCAGGTACAATCAAAATTCAACTACACACCCTGCTTTTTATTTTTATGAATAAGTGCACAGAAATGGCTGAGGTTCACATGCATGCACCTTGCAGATATGAATACTGAGATCACAAGATCAACAACAGCATCTGCAACTCATTGTTTCATGATTTATTAGAAACAAAATTAGCCTCATCAGGACTCCCAATGACTTCATGCGATACACTAGACAATGCTTCCTAAAGAGAATGAACCCATTGACTGGATGACTGCTTTAAGACAAATAGAATCCCTATCCCATCCATTGGCAAAACAGCCTTCAGGAAATATGATTCCATCTTGCCAAACCCTTATTTCCTCCACCATTCCTGCAACTCCATGAATCTCAAGTGAGTTCAAAGTTTGAATCTTCCTCCCTTTTCCAGGAGGTTCTTGACTTCTTGCCTTCCTGTACAGAATCCAAGGAAAAGTCATCTTGTGTCATCTGGCTCATCCATGATGTCAAATCTGTCTGTATCATCACATTTCTTGCTGGTTCATCAGTGCTCAGATGTTTGAAACATCTTTCAGTTTTCTGTTCCAGTTCTTCAGCCGCATGGCGTACCATACAAGCTCCTCTTTCCTATGTCACAAATCAACATTCAGCTCCTCGAGGTCTGCAGCATATGTGCAGGGAGAAAAACAGAGTTAACACCCATTTCAAGTCTGCTATGACAGTTTTTCTAGCATTGGAGCTTCTAATTTGGTGTGGCACTTTGGCTCAGTGGTTAGCACTGCTGCCTCACAGCACCAGGGTTCAATTCCAGCCTCAGGTGACTGTCTGTGTGGAGTTTGCACATTGTCCCCATGTCTGGATGGGTTTCTTCCAGGTGCTCTGGTTTCCTCCCAGAATCCAAATATGTGCAGGTTAGATGAATTCGACATGCTATATTTCCCATAGTGTTCAGGGATGTGTAGGTTAGGTGCATTAGACAGGGGTAAATATAGGATAATAGGGAGGGGAATGCATCTGGGTGGGTTACTCTTCAGAGGGTCGGTGAGGCCTCGTTGGGCCGAAGGGCCTGTTTCCATACTGCAGGGATTCTATGGTTTCCTCAGATCCTGCCAGATCTGCTGAGTTTCTCCAGTAGTCTCTGTGTTTATTTCAGATTTCCAGTATCTGCAGTATTTTGCCTTTATTCAGCTCCTCTAACTTTCGCTTCAAATTATGGAGCTCTTCACCTTCGTAAATCCTTCCTTCTGCTGTCACTCTCAAACTTTTAAATTACAGTCTCTCCAGTCATCATCTTGCCAACTTGTGACTGACCTCTTCTCTTTAACTCCACAGCTTTGCTATGTTGCACTGTATCTCACAGTGAAGGTAATAAAATAACTCACTGGAACATTGGTTTACCACCATGTCAGCTCTGTAGCTGATATTATACTTCTCTTGTTGTAACCACTAATAGCCATAGTGCAGCTTCAGACACTTCGTAAGACTATCGTTCTGTAAGCTAACATGATGAGTTTTGTAAAATAGGAAATTTAACGCCAACAATTCATTACCCAACTTTCCATCTATTCAAATGAATTAGCGGAAACTATACTAATCACCAACCATGAAACTGACCTTCACCCTGAATACCTGCAGCCATCATGTAGACATCTGCACAGAAACATGAAAATGACAATTTACCCTAGTCCTCTACTGTTTGACCAAACCAATTGTTTGACTGTTGTACACACACCAACAGAAAACAGTATCAGATGTAGCTTAATGACAACATCTCGTCTATGTCAAGTGCAGGTCAACACTAATTTGAGCTTATTCTTTTCTTACTTTGTCGTCTTAATTGAGTTTTAATGCAATATTTTACACAGAGAACAGTACAGCACAGTATAGGCCCTTCAGCCCTCGATGTTGTGCTGGTCTTTTATTCTACTCTAAGATCAGACTAACCAGATATCCTTCATTGTACTAACTTCCATGTACCTATCCAAGAGTCACTTAAATGACCCTAATGTATCTGACTCTCCGACCACTGTGGCAGTAAAGAACCTACCTCTGACAGCTCCCCAAACCTTCCTCCAAATACCTTATAATTACATCCCCACATGATAGACATTTGTCATCTTAGAACCCCTACAAAATCCTAAAGCCCTTACAGTGTGAAAACAGGCCACACCAACCCATTCCCCACCCTATTACTCTACATTTACCCCTGACTATTGCACCTAACCTCCACATCCCTGAACACAATGGGCAATTTAGCATGATCAATTCACCTAAACTGCACATCTTTGGATTGTGGAAGGAAACCCGGAGGAAACCCACGCAGACACAGGGAAAATGTGCAAATTCCATTCGTGAGATTGAAATCAAACCTGGGTCCCCTGGCGCTGTGAGGCAGCAGTGCTAACCACTGAGCTGCCGTGGGAAAAAGTCTCTGGCTATCCACTCTATCGATGCCTCTCAATATCTGGTACACCTTTATCGAGTCCCTCTAATCCTTCTTTGCTCCAATGAGAAATGCCCTAGCTCCCTCAGCCTTTCTTCATACACATGCCCTCCAATCCAGGCAGCATCCTGGGAAAGCTCCTCTGCATCGTCTCTAAAGCTTCCACATCTTTCCTATTGTTGATCTTGTGAGGTGACCAGAACTGAACACAATATTCCAAGTATGGTATAACCAAGGCTCTACAGAGCTGCAGCATAACCTCACAGCCCTTAAACTCAACCCCCCGTTAACAAAAGCCAACACCATATACCCTCTTAACAACCCTATCAACCTGGACGACAACTTTAAGGGGTCTATTGACATGAACCCCAAGATCCCTTTGTTCCTCCACATTGCCAAGACTCCTGCCTTTCACCCTGTCTTCTGCATTCAAATTTGACTTTCCAAAGTGAATGACTTCACTCTTTTCCAGGTTGAACTCCATCTGCCACTAATCAGCCCAGTTCTGTACCCTGTCAATATCTCATTGCAACTTACAATAGCCGTCCACACTATGCACAACTCCACCGACCTTTGTGTCAAGATTAGACTGGTGCTGGAAAAGCACAGCAGGTCAGGCAGCATCCGAGGAACAGGAAAGTCGATGTTCTGGGCTGGAGCCCCTTCATCAACATTCCTGATGAAGGGCTCCAGCCCTAAATGTTGATTTTCCTGCTTCTCAGATGCTGCCTGACCTAATGTGCTTTGCCAGCACCACTCTAATCTTGACTCTAATCTCCAGCATCTGCAGTGCTCACTTTCGCCTCTACCAACCTTTGTGTCATTTACTTACCCACCCTTTCACTTCCTCATTTTGTATTAGTGCGATTACTAACTTGGAAAGTCTGAGCAGGTAAATCTATATGTAAAGTTTGATGCTGAAAGCTCCCAATCAACTGTCAGACAATACTCACAGCTCTTACTAGAGTGCTATGGGTTCAAGCTGTACTACAGAGACTTTCAGTACAGCACTGAGGAGATGCTGTACTGTCAAAGGTGACACTAAACTGAAACCTCATTTACGCTATCAGGAGCAATTAAAAGATCCCACAGTGCTATTTTGAAATGATGTCAGTAGCCAACAGGAAACAGAGTAGACATAAGCAGATCATTTTTAGATGGCAAGCTGTGACTACTGGGAACATCAAAAGGATCTATGTGCATGACTTGGATATAGGGACCAAATGCTTGGCTTCTGAATTTGCCGATGACACCAAGATAGAGAGAAAGCGTACAGTGTGCAAAGGGAGAGAGACAGGTTAAGTGAGTGGGCAAAAATCTGGCAGATGGAGCATAATGTGAAAAAAGGTGAATTTGCCCAATTCGTCATGAAAAACAGAGAAGTCGTATGCAATTTAAATTGATAATTTGCAGAACTCTGCGATACAAAAGCATCTAGATGTCCTGGCATACTAATCACAAAATGCTAGTCTTCAAATACAGCAAATTATTAAGAAAGCGAATGAAATGATATTCTTTATTGCAAGGGAATACAGAATTAAGGAAGCAATACCATAGCTGTACAAGGCCTTGATCAAATCACATCTAGAGCATTTGCCAGTTTTGGTAACCTTATTTGATAAAATTATTTTTAGGTCATTACATGTGAAGCAATTCAGAGAAGATTCAGTCGACTCATTCCTGGCATGAAAGGTTTAACTTATGAATTAAAGTTAGATGCTTTGGGCCTTACCTCTGAAATTTAAAAGAATGAGACAACCACCTGATGAAGGAGCAGCGCTCTGAAAGCCAGTGCTTCCAATTAAACCTGTTGGACTATAATTTGGTGTTGTATGATTTTTAACTTAAAAGAATGAGACGTTGTCTAATTGAAGCTAATAAGATCCTGAAGGATCTTGATAAGATGGATAAAGGAGAATGTTTCCACTTGTCCCCTTTAGGGGACACTGCTTAAAAACAGGAAGCCTCCATATTTAGATGGATAGGAGGAATAAAGTCAGAGAATTGTTAGTTTGTAATGTACTCTTCCTTAGAAAACAGTGGATGTTGGGTCATCAAACTTAATCAAGACTGAGTTAGATTAATTTTTAATAGTCAAGGGAGTCACTCAGATCACCCATGACTCTTTTGAATGGTGGATTGGGTTCTGAATGACCTACTCTTGCTGCTACGTCCAATGTTCAGAAGAGATAGATTCTACACTCCATTAGCCAAGTTAATGCTTAGCTCTCAATCAAGTATAAAGAAAAAAACTATAAGAACATAAGAACTAGGAGCAGGACTAGGCCGTCTGGCCCATCGATCCTGCTCCGCCATTCAATAAGATCATGGCTGACCTTTTCATGGCCTCAGCTCCACTTACCCACCCTCTCACCATAACCCTTGATTCCTTTATTGTTCAAAAAAAACAACTATCTTAACTTTAAAACATTTACTGAAATAGCATCAACTACTTCACTGGGCAAGGAATTCCATAGATTCACAACCCTCTGAGTGAAGGTGTTCCTTCTCAAATCAGTCCTAAATCTGCTGCCTCTATTTTTGAGGTTATACCCTCTTGTCCTAATTTCACCTGCCAGTGGAAACATTCTCTCTACTTCTATCTTATCTATTCCCTTCATAATTTTATACATTTCTATAAGATGCCCCCTCAATCTTCTAAAATTGCAAATTGGCTTCCATGTTCCCTACGTTACAAGTGTGGCCACACTTGAAACATTCTTCATTGGTTGAAATGTCCTGTTGTGATTGTGAAAGTGAAGGTTATGAAAGGTAGTACAGAAGTACAATAAAGTCTTTCTTCCTCAGGACAGGTCAATGAAATGGTAAATAATCATTTTTATATCTTGTACTAAAAGATATAGGCCATTTAATAGAACAATATGATTAAAATAATTTGGTTTCACTTGGTCATTAGGCAACAAGTGTTCTCCTCCAAGTTCATCAGTGGGCACTGATGCTCAGTACCACAGTTGAATGGATTCCAAGCTCTCTTATTAGATAGCTATCCAACTCAACAAGTCAGAAATCTCAAACATTTCATTTGACAGATAAGCAAAATCTATTCATTAAAAATACCTTGAGACTACGCAATTTTGTGGTCATGTAACATAGACCCAAATGTTATGGATTATTGGCAGTCAGGTGATACAGGGACAAAAAGAGATCAGTCAGCCTCTAAATTCAATTTTAGCTAATCTGAATCTCACACCATCTACCTATTTTTCTCAATATCCTTATCCAACAAAAATCAAATCAAAAGAGAGAAAATCAAAGGTTAGATTTTAGATTAATGATCTTCCATCAGCGTAGATGATGCCAGACCACTGTCTACTTGAAATACTTTCTGTTTTTGTTTCATATTTCCAGCATCTGCAGTATTTCACTCTTGAAAAAAATATTCCATCCCAGCCTTGAAATTTAATACTGACCTCCATGCACAACATCTTTTTGGAGAGAGTTCTAGCTTTTGTGTGAAATGCTGCTGGTCATCACCCCTGAATGGCCCAGTTCTGATCCTAGGGTTACGCCCCCTTGTTCTGAACTTCTCCAGAAGAAATAGTTTATCTCATCCTGCTCACAGTGAGACACCCAAAGGGTGTGAAAACTTTGTATAAATGTAGGTTAGTATATTTTCAGTTCTTTAATTGCCTTAAATATATCTATATTACATCACTCTCATAATCACAATCATAAAACCCTGTAAACTTAATCTCTTATATTCAATGGAGCAGAAGCCAAAGTTGCAAAGCTCCAGGAGCAGAAGATGCAATGTTACAGACAGCTCCCTCTCCATCCTCTACCTTCTAGGTAGGGACAGTGTTCATGAGTCCCAGCGAGGGAACCAAGAGAAAACTGGTACAACGTTACACGCCCCAGGGGAGGAGAGAACCCTCATAGAATGACATCCCCAATGGTGGTTGGGAGCTTTACAGAGTCTGAGGAGGGTGGTAGGGTGATGGGGGATTCACTTTGTCGCCAGATTTTGGGTGTTTGGCGGGAGGGAGGTATACAGTGCAGGGTTAGAGATATGGAAAGGGTGATGAGTACAGAACCTCAGTGTTAATGATAATGAACTTGTGGGGTACAGGCTCCTAGTATAGGATGTACTTGGGGTAAGGGAAGGGGTTAAGGACTGCAGGAGGGGAATCAGATGTCCTTCCATACATTGACAGCATTGACCCCATGACACGCCATCATGAGAAGGTAGGATATAGGCTCCCAGATTGGGGGTATGGGTGCATGGTGCTAAGGGTGGACAAGGGAATCGGGGGATAGAGATCCCAGAGGTGGGAAAGGAAAGGGGATGATGCTGGAAGTAGAATTGCCATTCTTGATTGGGAGTGGGATGTGGATGGCAGAGTCCAGATCCCCTGGGATGAGGGTGGGAGTGGAGTGGACTGAACGGATACAGATCCCTGGGGAGTGGAGTGTAAGGTTCAAGGTCTCATGGGATGGGGGGTGGGGTGGACTGGACTGAACAGGTACAGATCCCTGGGGAATGGAGTGGGAGGGTCAAGGTCTCATGGGATAGGGGCGGGAGTGGAGTGGAGTGGACTGAACAGGCACAGATCGCTGGGGAGTGGGGTGAAAGGGTCAAACTCATGGGATGGGGATGGGGATGGGGGTGGGGATGGGGGTGGGGGTGGGGGTGAGGGTGGACTGGACTGAACAGGTACAGATCCCTGGGGAGTGGGATGTAAGGGTCAATCTCATGGGGTGGGGGTGGGTGGACTGAACAGGTACAGATCCCTGGGGAGTGGAGTGGGAGGGTCAAGATCTCAGGGGATAGGGGTGCCAATGGCAAGGAGTAGAGGGATATTTCGCTCGAGTGGGGTAGGGGTATACACGGACACCCTGGGACTGGGGTAGAGGATGGAGACACAACCCCCTGGAGTGGGGATTTTTTTTGGGGGGGGCGGAATCACCTCGGCAGGTTTACTTACCCTATCGATGGATCCGGGCACTAGCCGCTCCAGGAGGCGGCACAAGACCACCCCGTCCCTCAGGGAGCTCTGCAGGAAAGCCTCGGGGTCCGACACGGTTTTCTTGGGGGAGTCTAGGACCCCGAGGGTAATCAGCCAAGTCACCGTCTGCTCAGCGGAGCTCATCGCCACCGATCCCCATTCACCGAGAGCGCGGCGATCCGAGCCTTGGGCCCCGGGACAACAGTCCCCTGCCTGCTACCCCGGGCCCCGGGACGATCCCGGTCCGGGTCCCGGTCCCCGCGGTTCACTGCTTCCCGAGGTGCCGGCTCCGAGCCCGCAAGCCCGGCATCACTCGGTACCGACAGAGCGGTGTGTCCGGGGGGTGGGAGGGTGGTAATGCCCGGTCCCGGGGCTGGGGCTGGGGCTGGGGCTGGGGCTCTGCCTGCCGCACCCCCTCCCTCTCCGCTCTCCGTCCTCCGTCCCCCGTCCCCCGGGCGGGTCTCTTTGTTTCTCCGGGACGATCGCGGCTCCGAACCTGCCGCCCACCGCCGCCGCTCAGACTGAGCCCGGAGCCGGCTCCTGCCGCCCTCTAGTGCCGCCCGGGACCCAGCAACAGAGGAGGGCCCGGACACCCCGACAATTACCCCCAACCCCGACAATTACCCCCTTCCCTGACAATTACCCCCAACCCCGACAATTACCCCAAACCCCGACAATTACCCCCTTCCCTGACAATTACCCCCTTCCCTGACAATTACCCCCGACCCCGACAATTACCCCCTTCCCTGACAATTACCCCCTACCCCGACAATTACCCCCGACCCCGACAATTACTCCCTTCCCTGACAATTACCCCCAACCCCGACAATTACCCCAAACCCCGACAATTATCCCTTCCCCACAATTACCCCCTTCCCGCCAATTACCCCCTTCCCTGACAATTACCCCCTTCCCCGACAATTACCCCCTTCCCAAACAATACACCTTCCCCGATAATTGCCCCCTTCCCCGACCATTACCCGCCCACCCCAACCCCGACAATGCACCCCTACCCTGGCAATTACCCACATCCCCGACAATACCCCCTTCCCCGACAAGTGCCCCTTCTCCTACAGTACCTCCTACCCTGACAATTACCCCATACCCCCACAATTAGTCACTAACCCCCACAATTACCCCCACCCTCCACTACCCCAACAATATCCGTGATCTTGACAATACCCCCCACCCCAACAATACACCCCCTACCCCAGCAATACCCCTTCCCTGACAATTACCCCTAATCCCAACAATATGCCTTTTCCCCGACAACACCCCCTACCCCCACAATTATCCCCACTCTCCACAATGACCACCACCCCCACAATTATTGCCTCCCACCCCCCCACAATTACTCCCCCACCCCGACAATTACACTCACTCCAACAAATATCCCAACCTCAACAAGTATGCCCCCACCCAACAACCACTATCCCCAACGGGGCAATTACCCACCCACCCCCACTGCAACACCCAAACATTATCCACACCCCTACAGTTACCACCCAACCTGACAATTACCCCCTCCCCACCTGACATCTACCCAACTTTCCTCATCTTCACCCTGACAATTATCCCCACCCAGACATCAACCTCACCCAATAATTATCCATTCCAACACCAAGATGATCACTCCACCCCAAAATGAACACAAACCCCCAACCAGACAACTACCCGCTTGGAAAAAAAAATCCCATCTTGGACAAATACCCCCATGCAGACAACTACCCCCAAAAGAACTAAATCCCTCAATCCATTAATTAAACCTCCCAAATTCCACCCCAAACAACTACCCATATCTGGATATCTCATTCCATACTTGCCCTCACCCAAACATCTAACACACCCCACATCCCACTCACACAAACCCTTAGTAGTCTCAATGGGCTGAATGACTTACTGCTAATCCTATGCTTTATGGACAACTCTCCACACTACCTTTCGAACTCAGTTAAACATCTCCCTTCACCATCTCCACAACAAAAACCCTGATCATCTTTCTCCTCACCTTCCCCAAACTCCTCCCAGTCATCACTCTCACCCTTGACCCTCCAAACCCCTGAACAATTGCGCTCCCCTCCCAAACCCCCATATATCTCTCTCTTCCCCTTCCCAATCCCCACCACCATGCCTGCTCTGCAACCCAAACCCCCAGACAGGTTCATCAGTTAGATCTGAGACAAGTGCTAGTTCTTTTCCTGATCTCATTAAGAAGCGTTGTTTGTGCAGTTGTGAGTTTAAAGTTACCAATATAAAGGGTAGAAAGAACAATTCAATAAACTTGATACTTTTAGGTTGGCATCAAACTTCTGGATTGCTGTAAATACTCAACTGGCTCAATGTCATGGAGTTTGTCCTTGGGGCAATTATGAACAAGGAATGAGTGCAATTTGCCACAATGGAATAAGGTTGTAGATGAGTGTGTAGAATTAGAATCAGGAGCTGTATGAGATAACTTTGGTCTTCCCAATGCCTGGTTGGAGTAGGCTAGAGAACAATTGTGTTACGCATGTTATGTTTGAAGGAGTTTTCATTTTTAAAGAACATCCTTCATTACACTTGAGAAGTTGGTGGTGAGCTGTCTTCTTGAGCTGCTAAAGTCCATGGTGGTAGGTACACCTACAGTGCTATCAGACATTGAGTTCCAGGACTTTGACTCAGGAACACTGAAGAAATGGCAATAAAGTTCCAGATCAAGATCGCGTGTGGCTTCTAGTGATTTGCAAGCATGTTGCTCTTGTGCATCCGCTGCCCTTATTCTTCCACATATTGCAGGTTTGAAAGGTGCTGTGAAAGGAGTCTGAGAATATTATGTAGATGGTACACTCTGATGTCACAGTACATTGGTGGTGAAAAGAATGATGGTAGATGGGGTGCCAAGCAGGCAGCTGCTTTGTCAAACTTCTTGATTGTTGTTGGAGTTGCACATATCCAGTCAAATGGAGAGCATTCCATTAGACTTCTAACTTGTGCTATGTAGAACAGCTAAAGGAAGTCAGGAGATGAGTTACTATCCAGGGAATTCCTAGCCTATCGAGGAGAAAGTGAGGACTGCGGATGCTGGAGATCATAGCTGAAAATGTGTTGCTGAAGAAGGGCTTATGCCCGAAACGTCGATTCTCCTGCTCCTTGGATGCTGCCTGACCTGCTGCGCTTTTCCAGCAACACATTTTCAATTCCTAGCCTATGACCTGCTCATGTTGACACTATTTATATGGCTTGTCCAGTTAAGCTTCAGATCAATGGTAACTCATAGGTTGTTGATTTTGCAGGACTCAGCAATGGTAATGTCATTGAACATCAAAGATTAATGGTCAGATTCTTTCTTGTTAGAGACAGCCATTGCCTAAGACTTTTGTGGTGTAAATGTTTATCCACCCAAGCCTGAAGTGGTGGACATGTCTTTCCACATATTTATGTGGGCTGCTTCAGCAAATTGTGAATGATGCTGAACATTGTGCAATCATAGCAAACATCCCCACTTCTGACCTTTGATGGAGGGAAGCAGCTGATGTATTTATATTATTGTGGGGTTTTTTTTTGATTTTCAGGTGTTCCTTTTTCAGTCTCACAAACTCTTTCATTAGGTGATGCAGTGACTTAATAACAATACCTTCTATATTTATGTTGATATACAGAGGATTTAGATTCACACACAAACAGAATTTGAATTTTTAGGAGTATCCCGAATATCACCATTCCATTAAAGTTTAAGGACACTTAAAGAAGATATTACTTTCTTAGACACCACAGTTTTTAAATTGGCACAAGATGTAAATTAGCAATAAATATTCTTTCAAAATAAAACTGATCCACATCTATCCAGAAAAAGCCACCAACTGAAACATGCTTTCTCCGGATTGATGGTATGGTGGCTCAGGGGTTAGCACTGCTGCCTCACAGCGCCAGGGATTCAGGTTTGATTCCAGCCTTGGGTGACTGTGTGAAGTTTACATGTTCTCCCCATGCCTGCATGGGTTTCCTCCCATGGTCCAAAGATGTGCAGGTTAGGTGGATTGGCCATGGTAAATGCAGAGTTACAAGGATAGGGTAGAGACTGGGGCTGGGTGAGATGCTCTTCAGAGGGTGATGTGGACTCAATGGGCCAGATGACCTCCTTCTGCACTGTAGGGAATGTATGGTGAGGTCACAGGTAAACAATTGCATGTCTCTAACAGGACCATTGCACCTCAAGTAATTCTTATTAAGTAAAACACTTGGGGATGTGATGGAAAAAGTGAGGACTGCAGATGCTGGAGTACCAGAGTTGAAAAATGTGGTGCTGGAAAGACAGAGCAGGCCAGGCAGCATCCGAGGAGCAGGAGAATCGACATTTCGGGCATAAGCCCTTCTTCAGGACTGAGGCTGGTGTGCCAAGCGAGCTGAACCCACAGCTACCTAGATTACACCTCCTCCCACCCTGCCCCCTGTAAACCCACAGCTACCTAGATTACACCTCCTCCCACCCCGCCCCCTGTAAAAATGCCATCCCATATTCCCAATTCCTCCGCCTCCACCGCATCTGCTCCCAGGAGGACCAATCCCACTACTGAACAACTCAAATGGCCTCCTTCTTCAAAGACTGCAATTTCCCCTCCAACGTGGTTGACAACGCTCTCCACCGCATCTCCTCCACTTCCTGCTCCTCCGCCCTTGAACCCCGCCTCACCAATCGCCACCAGGACAGAACCCCATTGGTCCTCACCTACCATCCCACCAACCTCTGGATACATCATATCATCCTTCGTCATTTCCGCCACCTCCAGACAGACCCCACCACCAGGGATATATTTCCCTCTCCACCCCTATCAGCATTCAGGAAAGACCACTCCCTCCGCGACTCCCTTGTCAGGTCCACATCCCCCACCAACCCAACCTCCACTCCCGGCACCTTCCCCTGCAACCACAAGAAGTGCAAAACTTGCGTCCACACCTCCCCCTTCACCTCCCTCCAAGGCCCCAATGGATCCTTCTCTATCCATCACAAATTCACCTGCACCTCCACACACATCATTTACTGTATCCACTGCACCCGATGTCGTCTCCTCTACATTGGGGAGACAGACCGCCTACTTGCGGAACGTTTCAGGGACCACCTCTGGGACACCCGCACCAACCAACCCAACTGCCCCGTGGCTGAACACTTTAACTCCCCATCCCACTCCACCAATGACGTGCAGATCCTTGGCCTCCTCCATCGCCAGACCCTGGCCACATGACGCCTGGAGGAAGAGCGCCTCATCTTCCACTGAGGAACCCTCAACCACACGGGATGAATGTAGATTTCTCCAGCTTCCTCATTTTCCCTCCCCCCACCTTATCTCAGTCCCAACCCTCAGATTCAGCACCGCCCTCTTGACCTGCAATCTTCTTCCCGACCTCTCCGCCCCACCCCCTCTCTAGCCTATCACCCTCACCCTCACCTCCTTCCACCTATCGTATTCCCAGCACCCCTCCCCGAAATTCCCTTCCCCCTACCTTTTATCTCAACCTACTTGGCACACCAGCCTCATTTCTGAAGAAGGGCTTGTGCCCGAAACGTCGATTCTCCTACTCCTCGGATGCTGCCTGGCCTGCTGTGTTTTTCCAGCACCACATGTTTCAACTTGGGGATGTGATAACATGCAAATGTAAATCTTTGTGAAATTAAACAATTTACTCAATGTTTATTCCAATCACTTTGTTATGAAGTTGAAGGTGTGTACTGTACCTTTATGAGGGTGAAAGCTGTTTTGCACTGAGATGTGACTGACTAGCAGTCTCAGAATGTTCTAGAAAATTGAAAAATATATAATATTTGGCTGTGAAACAAATACTTGACATTTTGTTGCTATGTTGACAACCATTCAAATTTAACCAATCAGTTTAAATTATGCCCTAGAATACTAAAACCAATCAATTTTGAATGTACTGTTTTGATAACATCAAACCAATGAGAAAATCCGATGTTTGGGGTATAAAGAAGCCAACATTTTGAGAGTTAGCCAGAATGAGACAACTGCCATCGCTAGAGCAACTGTCAGCAACATACTCTCTATCTAAGGTACCATTTTCATAGGAAACATCTTTGCAACAAAAGATTGAAGACGACCCTGTGTGGTTTTGAACTTAAGTTGATATAATTTTAACATAGGTTTTTTTAATCAGAACAGTATATTGTTAGAGAGATGAAGGTAGATAATAAGCAGTTAAGAGAAAGTGGCATAGAGTTGTAAATACTGGTTGTTTAATGTTCACTTTTAGAGTTTGCATTAACAGATTATGAGGTGTGGGGAGCTTTTCTGGGTGTTTGGTTTAATTAGCAGAAGGGTTTACTGCCATGTCTTAACAATCTCCATTCCATGTAGTAGCTACTGACCTTCTGCAACCTTAAAGTTTCCAAAATATTGCAAGGAATTTGTCATTTGATAAATGTCAAGTAACATTTCTACCATACAAGTCCTAGGCTATGGCTATCTCTAACAAGACAGAAGCTGAACATTCATCCTTGATGTTCAATGGTATTACCACCACTGAATCTTTCAAAATCAACAATCCTGAAGATTAGCATTGTCAGGAAAACAGTGTCTACATAGAGTGATACAGCATAGATACAGATCCTTCGGTCCAACCAGTCCATGCTGAATATAATCCCAAACTAAACCAGTCCCACCTGCCTGCTCCTGGCCTATATCTTAGATTAGATTACTTACAGTGTGGAAACAGGCCCTTCGGCCTGACAAGTCCACACCGCCCCGCCGAAGCGCAACCACCCATACCCCTACATTTACCCCTTACCTAACACTACGGGCAATTTAGCATGGCCAATTCGCCTGACCTGCACATCTTTGGACTGTGGGAGGAAACCAGAGCACCCGGAGGAAACCCACACAGACACAGGGAGAATGTGCAAACTCCACACAGTCAGTCGCCTGAGGCGGGAATTGAACCCAGGTCTCTGGCGCTGTGAGGCAGCAGTGCTAACCACTGTGCCACCGTGCCACCCTCTCCAAACATTTCCTATTAATGTATCTGTCCAAATATCTTTTAAACATTAGATTCGTATCGACTTCCACCATTTTCTCAGGAAGTTCATTCCACGCACAAACCACCCTGTGTGTAAAAAAAAAATTGACTTTCATTTTTTTTAAAATCTCTCTCCTTTCAACTTAAAAATGTGCTCCTCACTCTTGAAATCTCCCATCCTAGGGAAAAACATTTACATAATCAAACCTCTCATCATTTCATAAACTTCTATCAGATTGCTTTTCAACCTTCTACACTCTGGTAAAAAAAGACCCAGCCTTTCTTTATAACTTATACCTTCCATTGGCAGCAACATCCTGGTAAATCTCAAACAGGTCAGACACAAGGAATTCCCCGAGTAATTTGTTTTGTTTTGATATTCCCATTGAGGAGAGTATTTCTTTATTCAAATGTTTAAAAAAAATGTTTGTCCCCTTAGCATTTCACATCTTTTCCAACCTTTGGAAACTCATCCCCACAACGCATGCGCACACACCCCACTACTGAGAAACATCTCCCATAGGCACACTGGCTTTTCTCACTGAGCTCAGTCTGGCTACCATACTTTCTATCCTGTCCATTTGCTCTCTCCTTATTGACTGCTGCCACTGACCTCATTCATTCAATTGCTTGCAGATTAGATTAGATTCCCTACACTGTGAAAACAGGCCCTTTGGCCCAACAAGTCTACACCGACCCTCCTAAGAGTAACCCACCCAGACCCATTTCCGTCTGACTAGTGCACCTAACACTATGGGTAATTTAGCATGGCAAATTCACCTGATCTGCGCATCTTTGGATTGTGGGAGGAAACTGGAGCACCCGGAGGAAACCCTCACAGACACGGGGAAACTGCAAATTCCGAGGCTGGAATGGAACCTGGGTCCCTGGTGCTGTGAGGCAGCAGAGCTAACCACTGAGCTACCATGCTTCCCCAAATTCTCCCCAACATTTGCTGCTGTTAGGCTCACTTTGAACTTATCAGCACAAGCATTGGAGAGAAGCAACCTGTGATTGAAGGAACAGTTCCCAACTATTTCCTTCCATTCTATCTACAGGGGTATTCTTTCTCTGACTGATCAAGCCCATGAAGGCTTTCCTAAGCATTTTGGGATATCCAGACCAGATTCACGCACCACCCCGATGTATTTGATTGCTGCCTCCAATGTCCACAACCAACTTCCTTTATGTTATGGAGCTCTCCAATCTGAATTGTCCTGTTTCCTATTACAAACTTACAAGTTAGAGCAAGAGAAGCCATTCATCCTTTCAAACCTGCTGTGGCAGTCAATAAGATCATGAACGATCTGTTTCTGTTCTGAATTCCAAATTCCCATCCATCCCCAATGACCTATGATTCCCCTGCCTGTCAATATTCTTTGCCTTAAAATCCTCCATTGTTTTCTGTGACACAAAATTCCAAAGCTACACAAAATTCCAAAGCTGCACACACATTTCTATCCTAAAAGGCCAAAAATTGTGACCTCAATCTTTATAAGTGCCCCATCCTCCCAATCTGAAAAAGACCTGATTTTTTATGCAATTTCTTTTCTGCTGGTTTGACTCCAATTTTGTTAGCACTTCTCAACACCATATTCAGTTAAATGCTGCCTTGATGGCAATCATAGCCCAGACCATCACAGGAGCCAACCTTCCATCCATGGACTCCATTTACATAGCTAGCTGCTGTAGAAAGGCTGCCAACATCATCAAGGACCCATTGCACCCTGGTGACGCTCTCCTACAACCTCTTCCATCAGGCACAAGATACAGAAGTAGGAACACTTGCACCAGCGGGTTTAGGAACAACTTCTGCCCGGCTGTTATTAGTCTAATGAGTGGACTCTCTAGCCTCAAATAATGCTGATCTTGCTAACACTGATCTCACCTAGCAGATGCCTTGTGCAATGTAACCTGTCTACTTCTGTCTAAGTCTTTTTAATCTGTACTTCCTTGCTTACTATGATCTGATTGGACTGCTCGTAAACAAAGCGTTTCACTGTACTTGATATATGACAATAAATCAATCAATCAATCTCTCCACACCCCTTGAGTTCAGGTCTTTTATCTATTTTTGGACAAAGGCTGTAATGAGATCAAGGGCTCAACGTTCCTGGCAAAATTCAAACTGAACATCAATGATCAGGTTATTGCTGAGTAAGGTAAAAACAAGGACTGCGGATGCTGGAAACCAGATTCCACATTAGAGTGGTGCTGGAAAAGCACAGCAGTTCAGGCAGCATCCTATTGCTGAGTAAATGCTACTTGAAAGCATTTTTGCTGTTCCCGTTCAACTATACTGGAACAGCTTGGTGAAGAATGTGGCTAATTCTGGAGGATGGCCTTCAGTACTGTTAACAGAATGTTGTCAGGACTGGTATCCTTTTTAGCATTCAGCTCCTCCAACTATTTCTTGGTGTCATGTGGAGTGAATCAACTTGGCCGAAGACTGACATCTGTGATGCTGGGGACCTCAGGAGATGGAACCTCCACTCAGCATGTATGGCTGAAGACTGTTGCAAATGCTTCAGCCTAATCTTTCTCTCAGTACCAACACCACATGACAACAAAGTACATTTCAATTAACCTATACGTCAATTGGTGTTTGTTTGGTCTTGCTGTGTGGGGCTTGGTTGTCACATTTCCAGACGTTATGATCGTAATTTTATTCTAAAAGCACCTCATTGGCTGTAAAGAACATTGTGATATATCCTGAGTGGGTGAAAGGCAATATATAAATGTAAATTCTTCCTTGGAGGTGCAGTCGGATTCATGAAAATTGTGAAAGACTCCATTCAGGGTAATGTTAATAGACTGTTTCATTTAGATGCTACATTATAAAATAATACAAGCACACATAAATTGTGACATATTCTCCTTGGGTTTCGTGAATAGATGAAGTTCAATTTTCAAAGTTTTCATTGTTACATCTTGATATTTTGAAACCCAGACTGTTCTGAGGGAAAGGAGAGACAACAGTCAGTCATTTAAGCAGAGAACATAAAGCGTATTATGTGAGTGCAACTCAATGGCCTTCACAGCTGAAACACAACAGCCCCTCAGATTCAACTATGCAATGATTTAAACCACTTATTTTAAGTAATAATTCTTGGATATTGGGGTGTTCAAAATCATTTATGTGTAACTTGCTTAGTGAAAAAGAAAACTGTTGCTCCAAAAAAATCTCAAATTTAATCATTTGTTACTATGTAAATATTTGTTGTTTTATTTGATTTGGGAGCTTCTCACACATATTTGAGTGTCCCACATTCATAAGATAGTTACTATTGCCCAAAGTAAAGCTTTAGTTTGAAATCCAGAAGAAGAGACTGTTTATTTTCCCACTGAACTGCTGAATTGATTGAACAAATAAGTTATTTATAAATCTGCTATACATACTAGCAATCTTGATTTCAATACATGCGTATGTTATCCCAACTTATGGCTATTTCTGACCCATAAAAGGTGATATACAAATACTTTACATGCATCAGAGCATTATATCAAGATTCAGTATAATTATTTTAGAAAACTTACATGACTTTGTGCTTCTTTCATTACAAATAAAATGAGTAATGAAAACTGTTTATAGAAACTTGTCAACTTGCAATTGCACCTTCCAACCATTGATCTTTCTGTTGTTTTGGGACATTTTATTCAAGAAACAAAGCAATGTTCCAAATTAGTTTACAGCTCCAGGTTTCAAATTGGTATAAGACTTGTTATTTAACTATGAATAGTTATCTAAAATCCAAACAAAAGATGGAAAACATGGCTTTAAAATAAAGAAAGGATCATATACGTGTGCTCTGACCCAATCCTCTTCTTCCTCTTGTTTCACTTGAGGTTTACATTTGTCTAAGCTTGTGTAAATTTCAGAGGTTTAACATTAACAGCTACCTTCGGCTCTTACACATTAAGTTGAAGAATCTGGTAGTTCTCTTCTCTGTCTGAGTCATTGTTTGTTGAACTCTACAATGCATTTAGAAAACCATAGTGTAATCAAAGTCAACATAGTTTACAGGAAATTGTGCTTGAGAAATATATTGGAGTTCTTTTTAGATGTCGTATGCATGGATTTCCAAAAGGCAAAAAGGTTAACCGGCAATGTCTCTTGGAATTGAAGGTATTATAGTCGCAGTTATAGAAGACTGGGCCACAGACAGGAAGCAAAAAAAGCGTATTAAATATGACATTTTTCAGTTTGTCAGGCTATGTGTGGTGGAGTGCTATAAGGATCAACACTGAATCATCAGCTGTTTACAATTTATATTAATGGCTTAGACAATGAGAAAGACAAAAATGTATCTAAATTTGCTGACAATACAAAGCCAAGTGGAAATGTACAGTGAAGAGGACATTGAGAGACTGCAAAAATATATAGACACGTTAAGTGTGGAGGCAATAAGATGGCAGATAGAGTCATAAAGTCAAAGAGATGTACAGCACAGAAACAGACCCTTCGGTCCAACCTATCTACGCTGGCCAGACATCCCAACTTTATCTATTCTCATTTACCAGTATTTGGCCCATATCCCTCTAAACCCTTCCTATTCGTATACCCTTCCTTTTATATATCTTTTAAATGCTGCAATGTACCAGCCTCAACCACTTCTTCTGGCAGCTCATTCCATACACACATGAAAACATTGCCTCTTAGGTCACTTTTATATCTTTCCCCTCTCACCCGAAACCTATGCCCTCTAGTTCTGGACTCCCCCATTCCAGAGAAAAGACTTTCTCTATTTATCCTATCCATGCCCCTCATGATTTTATAAACCACTATAAGGGTTACCCCTCAGCCTCCGATGCTCCAGTGAAAGCAGCCCCAGCCTATTTAGCCTCTCCCTCTAGCTCAAATCCTCCAACCCTGGCAACATCCTTGTAAATCTTTTATGAACCCCTTCAATTTTCACAAAATCCTGCCGATAGGAAGGAGACCAGAATTGCATGCAATTCCAAAAGTGGATGTACAGCCGCAACATGACCTCCCAACTGCTAGGCTCAATACTCTGAGTACATTATGGGAAAGTGTGAGGTTACTCACTTAGATCACAAGAATAGAAAAGCAGAATAGAATCAATGTCTCTGCCATTTCTTTTTTCCCATCATAATTTATTCTATCTCAGCCTACAAGCGATCATTGTTTACTTGGTTATTTCCTTTTTATGTACTTATTTACTTGCTTTTATATTGAGGATGAGTAAGTTGGGCTTGTACTCATTGAAGTGCAGAAGAATGAGAGGAGATCATATTCTTACCCCACTAATGTATTTTCTTTCATTCTCTTATTTACCTGCAAGGCCAACATTTGTTATCCATTCTTATTACCCTTGAGAAGGTAGTGGTGAGCTGTTTTCTTGAACTTCTAAAGAACATCCATTATAGGTTCATGTATAGTGCTGTTCAGGAGACAGTTCCAGGATTTTCATTCAATGACAGTGAAGGAACAGCAATATAGTTCCAAGTGGGAATTGTGTGGGACTTGAGGGGAGCTTACAGGCAGTGGTGTTCCCATCCACCTGTTGACTCTGTCCTTCTAAGTGTTTGGACAGTGCTGTTGAAGGAGTCTTGGTAAGTTGCTGCAATGCATCTTGTAGATGGTACATGTTACTGTCACTGTGTATTGATGGTAAAGGGAAAGAATGTCAAAGGTGATGAGAACGTGTCAATTAAATGGGCTGCTGGATGGCAATAATATTCTTAAGTGTTGATGGAGCTGTATTCAGCTAGGCAAGTGGAGAAATAATCAGTCCCTTTCCTGACTTATGCTTGGTAGATGGCAGACAGTCTTTGGGATTCAGGAGGTAAGTCGCTCAATGCAAAATTCCCAGTTTCCACCCTGCTATTTTACCCGCAGTATTAATATGCCTGGACTAGTTAAGTTTCTGCTCAATGGTAATCCCTGGATGTTGATATTGGGAGGTACCGTTATGTTGCAAATGGTACTGAACTTTCTGTAATCATCAACATATTAGCCCACATCTGATATCATGATGGAGGGATAGACATTGATGACACAACTGATGGGTGGGCCTCGGACACTATATTGAGAAACTCTTTGGCAATGTTGAGAAACTCAGATGTTTGGCTTCCAACAAGCATATTCATCTTCTCTTTTTGCTCAGGATGAATCCAACCAATAGAGAGTTTCCCCTAATTTCATCAACTACAGTTGCTAGGGCATCTTGACATCACACTTTATCAAATGTTGTCTTGACAACATTTGGCAATCACTCTCTTCACTATTTAATTTCAGTGTATTTTTCCACATTTGGGCAAAGACTCAAACAACATTTGGAACCAAGTGGCCCCTGATGGAATTCAAGTGTCATTGAGCAAGGTTATTGCTGTGTAAGTGCTGTAAAATAGCATAAAACAACTCTGTGACTTTGTTGATTATTGAAAGGATGCTATTGGATCTGATTGGATTTGTCCTGCTTTTTGTCGAAAGGACATATATGGAAAGTTCTCCACTGTTGGATAGATGCCATTGCATTGGCTGTACAAGCTTGATTTGGCTAGGGCATGAGTTTCAGAGCACAAGTACCATTGTCAGAATGTTGCCAGGGCCTGTAGCTTTTACAGAATCCTGTGCCTTTGAATGTTCATCGACATCACATGGAGGCAATCATTTATTTGAAGACTGGCATCTGTAGTGATGGGGACCTCAGGAGGTGACTAAGTTGGATTATCCACTTGGCGCTTCTGGCTGAAGATGATTTGAAATACCTTGTCTCTGTCACTGGTGTGCTGGGCTGCCTCATCATCAGGAATGGGGATATTTGTGGAACTTTCCCTCCTTTTGGATGCCCACTTCCATTCATTACTGGATGTGGCAGTACTGCAGACTCTGATCACAACTGTTTGCTGTGGTATCCCTTAGTCTTATATACATCATGCCACTTCTACTATTTGGAATGCAGGTAGTTCTGTTTTATGCCTTCACCAAGTTGACACCTAATTTTTAGGTATGCCTGTGTTGCTCTGGGCACACCTACCTCTAATTATCATTGAATCAAAGTTGATATTTTGGCTTGATAACAATGTAATGTGAGGGATCTTTTAAAATAACATTTTCATGGGATTTGGGGATTTGTTGACTAAAAGCATTGATTATCCATCCATAATTGCCCTGGAAAAAGTGAGGATGAGCTGTCTTCTTAAACTGCTAAAGTTGTTGCTGTGTGGGGAACATCCACAGTACTTTTACGAAGGGAAATCCTGAATTTTGACCAGTGACATTAAAGGAATGATGGTGTGGTTCCAAGTCAGAATGGGGTGTGGCTTGGTGGGGAGGGGGGGGGAGGTGGGGAGGGTAGGGGAGGTGGGGAGGGTGGGTGGTGGAATTGATAACTGATGGTTTTCCTAAGCATCTGCTGCCCCTGTCCTTCTAGAGAGTAGAACAGCTGTGGGAGGTGCTATGAAAGGAGGCTTGGTAAGTTCCTGCTGTACAACTTAAAAACAGGACCCCTTGTCGCCACTATGCATTAGTGATAAAGGGAGTGAATACTGAAGGTGATAATGGTATACCAATCAAGCAGGATATTTTGTCCTGCATGGTGCTGAACTTCTTAAGTGTTTTTGGAGCTGCTGCTATTCAGGCAAGTGGACAGTATTTCATAACATTGCTGACTTGTGCTTGATAGATGTTGGACAGGTATTGAATGGACTGGAGGTGAGTTACTCGCAACAGAATTCCTGGCCTCTGAACTGCTCTTTAACCATTGTATTTATATGGCCAATTCAGTATTGTTTCTGGTTAATGGTATCACACAAGATGTTGATAGTAGGGGAGTCAGTGATGGTAGGGATATTACTGACAGGAATACATGCAGTAATGTCCTTAGATTGAGATAATTGATCTCCAACAACCACACCATTCTTCCTTTATGCAAGCTATGACTCCCAACCAGCAATGTATTCCCACTGATTCCAGTTTTGCTGGAGCTCCTTAATACCATGACATGCTGAGCTTTGAACTGATACATTGATTGTGAGCAAATTTACCTCTGTCCATTGCATGCTGTTTCCACTGTTTAACATGCAAGCAGTCCTGTGTTGTAGCTTCAAAGGTTGGCACATCACTTCTAGATATGTCAGGTGCTACTCCTGGTATGCCTTCCGCACTCTTCCTTTAACCCAAGTAGATGTCCTGGCTGAATGATAATGTTAGAGTGGGAGATATGCCATGTAATGAGGTTACAGATTGTGATTGCATATAATTCTATTGTTGCTAATGGCCCACAACCTCTCTTGGATGCCCAGTTTTGCATTGTTAAGTCTACTCAAAGCCTGCCCCATTTAGCACAGTAGCAGTGCCACACAACACAATGGAGAGTTCCTCAATGTGAAGATGGGACTTCATCTCTTCAAGGACTATGTGGTGGTCACTATGTGGTGGACACTGCCACAGCCTGGTGCATCTGGAATAGGTAGATTGATAATGATAAGATCTGTCAAGGAATGAGGTTACAGATTGCCGTTGAATACAATTCTATGGGATGCTGCTAGAACTATTGTGAATTTAACACTGTGGTACAGGCATACATTGCATCCATAATATGACCAAACAGATTATGTCAATCTGCATGTTCCTCCAACATAAATCAATGATAGACAATAAAAGCAGAGAGATCCCTGGTCAGCCATGTAGTGGAAAGAAAATTGAAGCCTCTACCATCTCTATTTGTCAGTGCAGATAGCAACTTACAGGTGAATGTACATGTTGCCACAGCAACTCAGACTTGGAGGGGTTGAATGGAGAGATAGACTCAATTGGCAGCATGGTCAGTGCAGATTAGATTGATGCTGCCAGCAGGTGTTCAATCCCCATTCCACTTGACATGAATTTAGGACCTCTTTCTTTGCTCTACCCAAGGTAGAGATTATAGCACAAGAGATTGAACCTGCCTTCGAGCAAAGAACTCAAGAACAATCAGAGTTCACACAGATAAGCAAAGCACTCATCACCTATGAAGAGCTGAAAAAGGGTCAAAATGTCAGAACCTGTTTTTTCCTTTCTCACTGATTCCTCCCACATGTATGGCATTCCCAAATGAGTACTCATTCCTTGTCACAATAAGTCCCTGTCTTACTTTGTGTCCTAACTGTTTGCAGAAGCAAAGTCTAACTGCTTTTGCAGAGGGCTGAGAGGGCTGATGACTTTCAGGTTACAACTTCCTGCTACAATAATTAATCTAATGAAGTGTGTGAATGTTAGCAATCTTACTTTTATGCCAAAGTGAGCTTTCAACCACATATCCACACCAGGGGTCAATTTTTTTCAAAGCGCTCCTGTTGAGATTTTCCAGTTGATATTCAAGGTTAATTTTTCATTCTCACTGCTCATTTCTTTGATGTTGTAGTTACCTAGTAACAATATATCCAATATTTGTGTTTACATTCTGGGTATTTGGACTCAGACAGAGAAAAGATTGGAAGAGTGCATCAATATCCTCAATAATGATCAAATGCCCATTAAACTTAAAAGCAGCAACACACAAGAGCAGCATTAATGCTTTAAGTATCATAGTATTTACATTGCCAGAAGACAACAAGCAAAGGTTAGCAACAAGATTTTTACAAATTGGCTGATATATATTTTGACAAAAAAAAAGAAATGATCACCCAAGACACAACTTCCACAGACAGTGAATTGATGTATTTCCATTGCATGTGCACAAAGCTCTAACATTTTAACCAGACAGTTACTGTCCTTTTTACTCAGACCTTAGTCTCAATTTTAATTTAACAGTGAACACTGTGATCATTACAGGCAGATCCATTTTATTTTTCAAAATGTAGTAGTTTATGCAGCCTCAAACTAGAGATTCCACATTCATTTGCAAGAAATTTATAACCTCAATAATATAAAGTACTGTTGGATCTCAAATGACTAAATCTTCCTTTGGTGGCAGATTTGAAAGTATTCTCCCTACTTTTTACAAACCAGTTCCTCCCTTAAAGCATCTTTCTCCACCCACATTCCCTATTTCTTCTCCCATTCTCTCCCCACAGACCTCTTGCTGCCTCCTTCTCTCTCACACCCGTTTTGCAGCTTCCTTCTCCCCAACACAATCCTCAGGCAGCTGTCTTCTCACAACCTGTCTGCAACCACAACCCTCTTTTAGATGCCTGCTCCTTACTGCCCTACATGTAACCACTTAAATGTATCCAATATTGGCCTTGGCAAAAGTACAGTTCTCGATCCCAGCCTTGGCAAAACGTTGCCTGTGGTGACTCCCTCACTGTTATCATTTACATTCTGAATTATGTATGAGCAGAAAGCAAAGGCACAGCAATACATCACCAATTCCTTCCATTGTATTTCAGGTGTGCCTTGTCTCTGGTTGGTCACTCCTTGAGTGGATTCTCCTGAGATATACAGGGATTGTTAGGGATGTGTTCATCCCTAGGGTGCTGATCTGCACTATCCATGTCCGCTCCCAAAACATCAACAAACTCATGCCTTGGCTTATTTACTGTTCAAAACGTCAGACGTGTCTTTGAAACAAGAATTAGGAGCGGCGGTAGTCTTCTAGATTAGATTCCCTACAGTGTGGAAACAGACCCTTCGGCCCAACAAGACCACACCGATGCTGTGAAGAGCAACCTACCCAGAACCATTCCCCTACACCTAACACTGCAGGAAATTTAGCATGGCCAATTCACGTAACCTGCACATCTTTGGATTGTGGGAGCAAACCAGAGCACCTGGAGGAAACCCACGCAGACATGGGGAGAATGTGCAAACTCCACACACAGACAGTCGCCTGAGGCGGGAATTGAACGTCAGTACCTTCAGGCTGCTCTGCCAAGTTTGATCTGACCTTAGGATCAACTTCACTTTCTTGTCCAGCCCCTGTAACCCTTAAATCCCTTGTCAATCAAAAATCGACTGAAGTCAGTCTTTATTACCTTTACCACATTGCGGTTTGATGACTTGACAATTTCAACACACTTCTGACTAGCCTTCCAAGTTCCTGCCTGTGTAAACGTGAGGTCATGGAAATTCCGCTGACTTCGTACTACTTGAAGTCCTATCCACCCCTGTGCTTTTTGACCTACTCTGGCTCCCAGTTAAGTAGTTCCTATCCTGAATCTAACTTCCTTCATCTCTCCATGGCCTCTTTCCCATTTCTGTAATTTGGCCCAGCCACAGAATCTTCCAAGATTTTTGTGCTTCTCTAATTTTAGCTTTGTGAGCATCGCCATTTTTAATCGATCCACATTTGATGGTTGTGTCTTCAACTTCTTGGGCGTAATTTTGGGAATTCCTTCCCAAAGCCTCTCTATCCCTGTGGCTAACATTTTGCCAATAAGATGATCCTTAAAACTTATTTCTTTGACCAAACTTTTGGGGAGGTAGTGAGGAAAACGATCAGTCTGAGACTGTACAGTTGGGAAAAGGAGCAAGTCAAACAGGGTCAGGGCAGACAGTCAAAGCAGAGAATGAGGTAGGAGTGATAAGTTAAATTAAATGCAGGAGGCCTAATAGGTAAGTCAAATTAACTCAGAGCATGGATGGAAACATGGGACTGGGATATCATTGCAATTACAAAGATATGCCTCAGGGATGGACAGCTTAATGTTCCAGGGTATAGATGCTACAGGAAGGACAGAAAGGCGGGCAAGAGAGGAAGGTGAGTGGTGTTTTTGATTAGGGATAACATTATAACTGTACTTAGGGAGGATATTCCTGGGAATACAGCCAGGGAAGTTATTTGAGTGGAACTGAGAAATAAGAAAGGGATGATCACCTTCTGTGGGATCGCATTATGGAGTCCTCAAAGGTCAGCAGGAAATTGAAAAACAAATTTGTAAGGAGATCTCAGTTTTGTATAAAATAATAGGGTAGTTATGGTAGGAGAGTTTAACTTTCCAAACATATACTGTTAATGGCATGCACGGAGAGGAATTTGTTAGGTGTGTACAAGAAAATTTTCTGATTCAGTATATGTATGTACCCACTAAAGAAGGTGCAAAACTTGACCGATTCTTGGGAAATAAGGCAGGGCAGGTGACTGAGATATATGGAGGAGCACTTTGGGGCCAGTGACCATAATTCTATTTGCTTTAAAATAGTGATGGAAAAGGATAGACCAGATCTAAAAGTAAAAGTTCTAAATTGGTGGAAGGCCAATTTTGACCCTCAAAAGTTGATTGAGGTCGGATGTTCACAGTATTTGGATTAGAGTGGGGCTGGAAAAGCACAGCAGGTCAGGCAGCATCCGAGGAGCAGGAAAGTCAACCTTTCGGACAAAAGCTCTTCATCAGGAATCGATTTTCCTGTTCCTCAGATGTTGCCTGACCTGCTGTGCTTTTCCAGCACCACTCTAATCTAAACTCTGGTTCCCAGCATCTGCAGTCCTCACTTTTGCCTCAGATGTTTGCAGGTAAAGTGATGGCTGGAAAATGGGAAGCATTGAAAAATTAGATATTGAGAGTCCGGAGATAGTATATTCATGCTTGGGTGAAAGGCAAAGTAGGTAGGTGTGAGGAATGCTGAAAGACTAGAGATATTTGAGGTTTTGGTCAAAAAAAAAGAAGGAAGCATATGTCAGGTATAGACAACAGAGATTGAATGAATCCCTAGAAAGTTATAAAGGCAGTTGGGGTATACTTAAGGGGGAAATCAGGAGGGCAAAAAGGGGACATGAGATACCTTTGGCAAATAGATTTAAGGAGAATCCAAAAAGATCCTTCAAATATATTAAGGACAAAAGGGTAACTAGGGACAGAATAGTGTATGGAATGGGCTACCAGAGGAAATGGTGGAGGCTGGTACAATACCAACATTTAAAAGGCATCTGGATGAGATCCAAGATGGTGGCAGTCTGCGTGGTCTGCTGTGCTGGGCTCTGTGCCATATCCCCAGGCAAGATGGTCCTTCACCCTCCCCCAATTCCTCCTCCCCGCCCCTCCCCCCACCCACCCACCCCCCATCAACCATCCCCAGGAGATAAAAGTATTCATTTAAACTTGCTGAATATTTGGAGTTGCTGAATTCATCCTGGACAGCTTTAAGGCCAGAATGAAGTCCGGTAAAGGAAAGCAGCGTAAAGGAGAACAGCAGAACTGCATCAGGGATGCCTGCAGCCAGTGTTCAAACTTCCGGCATGGCCCCTTTGGATCTAGCAGGACAGCAGCATTTACTCTTGGAGTTTGGCAAAGTTTGGCAAACTCCGAGAGTGGATTCAAACAGCAGTTGAGCCACTGTCTGCCATGCTAAAAAAGCATGAGTAAGAAATCCAGCTGCTGGAACGAAGACGGGAGGCAGTGGAGGAGAGGACCGTGGCATCGGAGTCCAAAGTGGAGGTCTCAGGAGGAAGAATGCGAACACTGGAAGACCAGGTTCAGATCCTTCAGGATCAAGTCGATGACCTAGAAAACAAAAATATAAGGAAATAGTTATGGATCGTGGGTCTCTCAGAATGCAAGGAAGGTGAGGACCTTGTTGGCTTTCTACAGGGATGGCTCCCGAAGTTCCGGGGGTTGGAGTTGGAATCGGGCCTGGCAAGTGTGGAGCAAGCCCACTGGATCGCAATGCACAGGTCCACACCGCCCAGCATCCTCGCATGGTCTAGTGCAGCTCCGGTATTATAGAGAAAAACAGTTAGTAGTGGAAACAGCAAGAAGATTGGGAAGGAATTCACAACCTTTAATGTATAAAGGCTCAAAGATAATGTTCTTTCAGGACTTTTCAGGAGCCCTGATTAAGAAGAGAAGGACATTTGATGATGTCTAAAAAGAATTAAGGGACCTGAACATTCAATACTCCTTGAGGTACCTGGCTGTGTTGTGTTTCGCCCATAGGGGGACGGTATATAACTTTGACTCCGCAGAAAAGGCAAAGGACTTTGTAAAATCTTTGAAATGAAGGACTTGAGCCCAGGGTGGGAGGGTAGGGGGCATCACTGTGGACAATGGTTTGGGTTTTTTTTATTACTCTTTTTTCTACTTCACTCTCCCCTTTCTTTTCTTTTTTTGTGGTTATTGCTTTTATATGTATAGTTTAGTTGTAAAATTGGAATTATTTTATATATCGGTTGGTTGGGTATTATCTAGGGTTTCTTTTTTAACTGCTGTCCTCTTGATTTTGTATTGGGGTGGCTATATATGTGTGGCTAAGATGAGTGGGGGGGATGGGTATTCATTGTTAACTTGCAGAATGTAAATAACAGGTTTTCTTCATTTGTGAATTGCCTGGGGCTAGGACATGGCCTCAGCTAGAGGGAGTTAAGATGGTAGGAAGGATTGGGAGGGGTGCCCCATATGGGCAAGGGGGAAGATCTCGAGCGAATTGGGGGTTATTTGCGTATCTGTTCAGTTAAATGTAATGTTTTTTTTAGTTGTAGTTGTAGCTGTTTTCATAGGAAAAGTTTTTAGATCTCATAGAATCAATATTTCTGTAACTCATCGCGCCTCAGATAAGTTCCCTCCTCCTGTGAAACCACAGGCTGTCCTGGACAACCGTAGCTAGTAATTTGTTCAGGTGGTGCACCTGGAATATAAAAGGGAGCCACTTTCCTATTAAAAGAAAGAAGGTCTTGTCAAGCCTCAGGAAGGAAAGGGTGGACATTGCCCTACTACAGGAGACTCACCTAACTGATAAGGAACATCTGAAACTGCAGCAGAGGGGTTATGACAGGGTATTCTTCTCATCCTTCAGCTCTAAGAGTAGAGGAGTGGCTATACCGATGAGAAGAAACCTCCCTTTCCAGGTAACTGAGCAGATTAAGGATGAACATGGATGGTTTATCATTCTTAAAGCCCTAATACATGGAGAAGAATACGGTGTTTTGAATGTATATTGTCCCCCGGCGCACCCTCTTAAATTTGTAATTGATGCAATGGCTAAATTAATTAATCTTGGGGCTCACTGTATGATTATAGGAGGGGACTTTAATTGCCTCATAGATCCAGAGACTGACAGGGTGCCAAAAGGCCTGGCAGGTACGCACATGCAGTCTAAGCAGTTGGTGGACATGTGCAATGAGTTGGGACCAGTGGATGTGTAGAGGTACCTCCACTCTAATGGAAGAGACTTTAAGTACTAGTCCAACCCACACAAGTGCCATATGCAAATTGACATGTTTTTTATGCCACCTGAGGGTTTGGACAGAACACCGGCATGCAAAATTGGGAATATAGCTGTTTTGAGTCATGCGCCAGTGCATTTAGAAGTTCAAATCAAGGATCGTGGAATGGATGCATGTCACTGGCGCATGGATCCATTATTGTTTGGGGATAGTAAATTTATTGAATATATTACAAGAGAGCTCAGTGCCTGTTGGGATATTAATTCAGATACAGCTGGTAATGCTTTGGGAGGCCACTAAGGCATATTTATGATGTCTAATCAGTTCATATTCAATGACTAGAAAGAGGCAGAGGGAAGAGCAGCAACGGATGCTGGAGGCCCGGCTGAAGGTAGCCGAGAAAACATATTATCATAGGCCATCATTGGTTAAGCTGCAGTGGGTTACAGCTCTCTGGGCTGCTCTCAACTCAATGCACCACAAGTGGCTAAAAAAGAGGTCTTCTTTGCCAAACAAAGACTATTTGAATTCGGAGATAAGCTTGGTAGATATCTGGCTTATATGACTACGAGGAAAAAAGCTTCCAAATCTATCATCTCTGTTAGGGAGAAGGCTGGTACGATTACCTGCGAAGTAAAAAAGATTACTGTTATGTTTAGGGAATACTTTGAAGAGCTACATCGGTTGGGGGGTGGGGAAAACATGATACAATGGGAATGCAGTCCTTTTTTGAATATCTGGACCTCCCCAAAATAAATACAGAACAGGCTTCCCTTTTGAATGTGCCTATAACTGTACAGGAAGTGCAGGAAGCAATAAGGCATCTCCAGGCTGGCAAAACACCGAGGCCAGACGGATTCCCAACTGAATTCTATAAGGAATTCATAAATGTGTTAGTGGACCAACTTCCGGAGATGTACAAATACTCTTATACACAGGATTGTCTGCCACCTACTCTTAGGCTAATATCTCCCTTATTTTAAAGAAAGGAAAGGACCCCAAAGGATGTACTTCATATAGACCAATTTCGCTGTTGAACATAGATTTCAAACTTTTACCTAAGTTGCTGGCTCTGAGGTTGGAGAAGGTCCTGCCCCATATCATAAAAGAAGATCAGACGGGTTTTGTTAAGGGCTGTAGCTCCTCCAACAATATTAGGGCAGTACTGAACACAGTGCAGGTATGCCAGCAAAGATTGATTCCGGGTTTGGTGGTCTCCCTAGACGCAGAAAAGGCATTTGATCGGAAAGAATGGGTGAATCTGTTTGAGGTTCGAGAGTGTTTTGGTTTCGGAGGATCCTTTGCCAGATGGGTAGCAGTCCTGTATAATGATCTTAAGGCGGCAGTCATTACAAATGGTATTAAGTCAAATAACTTTAATACTGAAAGTGGTAGTTGACAGGGTGTCCTTATCACCGTAGTTATTTATCTTGGCAATTGAACCATTAGCCGAAACCATCAGGAGGGATCCTGAAATAGTAGCACCAAAGGTGGGAATGGAGGAGCATACTATCACCCGATTTGCTGATGATGTCCTTTTACTTTGGCCAATCCAGAAAAGTATGTTCCTCGACTGATCCCTCCTCCACCATTCCAAAGTCACTCAACCCTTTGAGAGAAAAAAATCCTCCTCATTTCTGGGTTGAAAAAGCGACCCCAAATTTTATAACAGTGCCCCTCGTTCTGGACTCAACCACGTGGGGAAACATCCTTTCCACTTCCACCTTAGTAAGGCCATTCAGGATCTTAACAATAAAATCACCTCTCACCCTTCAAAACTTCCTGAAGAAGGGCTTATGCCCGAAACGTTGATTCTCCTGCTCCTCGGATGCTGCCTGGCCTGCTGTGTTTTTCCAGCACCACATTTTTCAACTAAGCACTCTTACACACTGCTACTGGTCCTCTTGTAAGATCCAGAGATACTGGAGTGCTATAGTAAGGGAATTAAAGGTTCCCCTGGGGATTGAAATTAACTTGGATCTAGTATTTCTTCTTTTGGGGTTGCCAAATTTGCCCTCCCTGGGGGATCACGGGAAGAGATTGTGTAATATTCTTACTTACTGTGCAAGGAAGACCATTTTGGTGAACTGGACGTCAGAAAAACCACCAGGTCTTATGGGGTGGCGTAGGCTGGTGATGGAGCATCTCCCCCAAGACGACCTCACAAATATGGTGCACCACAAAACGGAGCAGTTTTACAAGACATGGCGGCCCTTTTTAAATTATATTGATGCTGACTTATCAGCAATATTAATCAGGGCCGTGGTGTAACCATGGGAATCAATATGGGTGCCTGTCGGGCCTTGTGAGGAGGAGACTGGGGGAAAGAGAATACAGGTACTGCAGATGGTGGTCCCAGGGATGAGAGCCTCAGTGGAGGTGTGATGACTGAGATGGAATAAAGTAATGATATTATTTAATTTAAGTTATTTGAATTTAGTTTAAGTTAGTATTTATTTAATATGTTTGTAGTTTAAGTAGATATGTTTGTTGTGGTAGAATAGTAGATCGTTTCTTAACAATGGTACTATATTATGGCCTTTTTTGTACTGCCTTTTTTCAGTTTTGATAGTGTTATTCTTTTACTTTGTATATAAATGTTTTGTAAAAGATTTTAAAAGGTTTTCAATAAAAAATATTTATTTAAAAGAAGGCATCTGGATGGATATATGAATAGGAAGAATTTAGAGGGATATGGGCCAAATGGATAATTTAGGATATCTGATTGGCATGGACAAGTTGGACTGAAGAGTCTGTTTGCATGCTGGACATCTCTATGACTCTATAACAGATTGTGGTGAAGTTAATAAATTATTAAAAAGACAATATAAATAGATGCAAGACAGTATTAAGTAATTAAAATTAATTTTAAAATGCAGTTCAGATCAAGGCTGGAAGCTCATGGATTCCATCATGATCTATGGTAAACACATGTACAGTAAGTGTTTGAACGAGTTGACTTGGAGTTTATGAGGCCAAGATCTGAACCACAGAAACAGTTATACATCAGGGAGGAGAAAATTTAACCTGGATTCTTTGTACCAAGTTGCAGTCACACTACTTGGGATAGGATCTTCTGATCTGATTAATGGTTGAGGACAGGAAGGTTTGACTATGAGTGAGGCTAGAGAGGGAAGCCGGGGGAAGAGTGCAGGAATGTCAGCCTTGATAATTGACCAGTGGGTTTGAGGTCTCTCGTCTGTTTGGACGAGAGTTGGTGTTGCACAGTTCATGTGCAAACTGACCGTGTCACTGTGGTACAGAAAGCCATTTTAGGGGGATGAGCAACAAGGAACGTAATAGTAGTTATACATGATAGTATAAGTCAGGGTTACTGTTCTTTGCAGCAAAGAATGGAAGTTCAGCTGGCTGTGATGCCTGTCTGTTGCCAGGGTTCACGATATCTACTCATGGCTGGAAATAACTTGCAGTGGGAGAGGGAGGAGCAAATGGTCATGTTCCATGGAGGTACCAACAACATAGCTAGAACTAGGAAAGAGGTCTGCATGGAGTAAGAGGAGCTAGGGATTAAATTGAAAAGCAAAACCTCAAATGATTATGATCTCTGGATTATTACCTGAAATGTGTGTAAATTGGCATAGAGTACATAAAATTGGAGAGATGGATATATGGCTCAAAGACTGGAGTGGGGGTGAGTTCCAGTTTTTAAGTCACTGGCACCAGTACATGGAAAGTGGGGGCAGTACTGTTGGGATGGTCTACACCTGAGCCTTGCTGGAACCTGAGTTCTTGCAAACTGCATAACTTGGGAAGCGGTGAAGGTTTTAAACTACACATTATGGAGAAGCAATCAAATGTGATAAGATACGATATATCAAAGAGCAGATACAAGGTAAAAGGGGAAAGTAGTAATATAGAAAATAATAAGAAGAGTCAGAGGGAAAAGAAACAAAAAACCACCAACAATCAAGCATAGATGTAATGAAGATAATAAAAAGACAAACTAAATTAAATTGAAAGTGCTGATCCTGAATATGCACTGCATTCATAACAAAAGAACCGAACTGATAGCTTACATTGAAGTAAATAGAGGGATAGATCAATACAGACACCAGTGGCAGTGAGTTCAAGGAATATTCTATGTACCCCATGAAGAGACAAGCATAACTCAGTCCCATGTGGGTATCATGGCCACCCCTCTGACGTGAAGAAAATAAGAGGAGTTAAAAGAGAAGTTGTTGAGGCTGAGGATGAGCAGAGGAGGCTGGTGATGGGTGGGAACAGTTCAGGCCTTTGCTTCTGGAAGAAGCACTGTGGCGGTCTTTCAGTTATGTTAGTATCCTCAGAATAAGTATATTCCGACTATAAAGAAAATTTCTAATGAGAGGACCCACATCTGTGGTTTACTGCCATAAATTAAACCTAGCACATGAGAAATTGGAAGATTGAGATGGTAATGCCATTGAATGTTATTGGAAATTAATTAGATTCTCTATTGTTGAAGATGATCTTTGCCTGGCACTTATGTGGCACAAATGTTACCAGTAACGTAAACTTGAATCTTTTCCAGGATGGGCTGTAAGTCGACACATACTGCTTCAAAACTTCAAGAGCTGTAAATGGTGTTGAGCATTGTGTAATCATCAGTGAACATCCTCACTTGTGATCTTACAATGGAGGGAAGGCCATTATGAAACTGCTGAAGATGGTTGAACTTAAGGCATTGCCTGAGGATCTCCTGTTCTTGATATCACACAAATCAAACTGGCTGAACACTGGCATCTGTGGTGCTGACTCTCTTAGGAAAAAGCCAAAATCAATCGTCCACTTTATACTTCTTGCTAATTGAGTTGTAAATGCTTCAACTCATCTTTAGTCTTGTATTTGTATTGATGGGCTTTTCCATGATGGAGGATGGGTATTTTTGTGGAAGTCTCTGTTAGTTATTTAATTGTCCTCCTCCATTCACAGCTGGATGTGCCAGTCATTAAAAGTTAGAATGCAGGAATAGCACATCTTCAAGAAAGCGAATGCATTGCTCTT
This sequence comes from Chiloscyllium punctatum, assembly GCF_047496795.1. Lineage (NCBI taxonomy): Eukaryota > Metazoa > Chordata > Chondrichthyes > Orectolobiformes > Hemiscylliidae > Chiloscyllium > Chiloscyllium punctatum. Next base: position 113,693,641 of record NC_092747.1, on the reverse strand, counting down.
TATTATGAAAGGAGTTGAACAGAAAAGTAAGGATGTTATGCTTCAGTTACACAGAACAACACATCTTGAATATTGTGTGCCCTTTAATTTCCATATTTAAGGAGGAAAGTAAATGCATTGGAGGCAGTACAGAGGAAGCTTCCTAGACTGATACCTGAAGTAATCAGGTTGTCTTACGAGGATTGTTTGGAAAAACTGAATTTATTTTCACTGGAGTTTTGAAGGGTGAGAGGTGATTTTATTGTTAAGATCCTGAATGGCCTTACTAAGGTGGAAGTGGAAAGGATGTTTCCCAGCGTGGTTGAGTCCAGAATTAGGGGCACTGTTATAAAATTTGGGGTCGCTTTTTCAACCCAGAAATGAGGAGGATTTTTTTCTCTCAAAGGGTTGAGTGACTTTGGAATGGTGGAGGAGGGATTATTGAATATTTTTAAGAAGAGTTGAATAGATTCTTGTTAAGCAAGAGAATCATGGGGTACCAGGAGTACTTGGGAACATGGAATTCAAAACATAATCAGACCAGCCATGATCTTATTGAATGGTGAAGTAGGCTCAATCATCGACTTCTGTTCCTATCTTGTATGTTTGCATAGCATGGTCCTGCCACTCACTACTCCTCTGGACACATCTTTTGTCTCCTTATTTGTGCTTCAGCACTCCTTTTGGCTCTGCACATTTCATTTCATTTGTGCTGCCTCTCCACCAGTTCTGAGGAAGGGTCACTTGACCCGAAATGTTAACTCTGATTTCTCTCCACAGATGCTGCCAGACCTGCTGAGCTTTTCCAGCAAGTCCTAATTTTGTTTCCATTGCAGAATTTTCCTTTTATTTTCTTTCCAACTTCTTCCCATGCCTTTCATTTGCTTCCCACCCAGTACATTCCTAACTTTTCTCAGTTCTGCTGAAAAGTCATATACTTGACATGTAAAAGTTAGTTCCCACTCCACAGGTGCTGCCAAACTTGAGTGTTTCCAAAATTTTCTGATTTTGGGTAAATGATTTATTTTCTAGTTTATTTCATTCTCTGGACAAGCCTTGCCCTTTATTACTGGAGTAGATATTTTCTAAATAACCTGTTCAGGGGCACTATTAGACATCTCTGGAGCAGGCAAGACTTGAACCTGGGTTTCCTGGCTGAGAGGTAGGGACACCACTACTGCACCAGATATTTTCTAATCAACCACAAGAGCCCTAAATACTTGAAACATGTGATAGATTTGATTGTGGTAAATATTTTCTAATACTCATTTATTACAGCTCTCTGGAGCAGGTAAGACTTGACCTCGGCCCTCCAGGATCAGAAGAAGGGATCTTACCACAAGAGACCAGAGTGTGCTCAGGTTAAGGAACTCTCACTCTCTAAAGCAAACTGATTGCTATGTACAGAGGCAGTAATTCAATGGAAAGGGGAGCATCAGCACCATCTACTGGCTAAAGTATTACCACTGGTCAAACGTTGAAATTTTTTATTCATTCGTGGATGTGGATGTCCCTGTCCCTAGATCCCCTTGAGAAGGTGATGGTGAGCTGCCTTCTTGAACCGCTGAAGTCCACCTACTGTGAGTTGATCCACAATGCCATTAGGGAGGGAATTCCATGATTTTGACACAGCAGCCCTGAAGGAATGGTGATACATTTCCAAGTCAGGATAGTGAGTGGCTTGGAGGGAAACTTACAGGTGGTTGGTGCTTATCTGCTGCCCTTGTTCCTTTTAGATAGAAGTGGCTATGGGTTTGGAAGGTGCTGTTGAGGATCTTGGGTGAATTTGTGCAGTGCATCTTGTAGACTGAAGCAGCAGTGTTTACTAGGTATCAGTGGTGAACAGAGTGGATGCTTGTGAGTGTAATGCCAATCATTGGGCGACTTTGACCTGAATGATGTCAAGTTTCATGAGTATTGTTGGAGCTGCATCTATCCAGGCAAGTGGAGAGTATTCTATCACACCCCTGAGCTGTGCCTTGTAGATGGTGGACAGGCTTTGGGGAATCAAGAGGGGAGTTACTTGCTGCAGTATTCTTCACTCTTGGCCTGCTCCTGTAGCCACTATATTAATTTGGAGAGTCTCGTTCAGTTTTTGGTCAAAGGTAACCCCAGAAAGTGGAGTATTTAGTGATGGTAAGATCTTTGAATGTCAAGAGATAATGGCTAGATTCTCATTTCTTTGAGGTGGTCATTGCATGGCAAATGTAACTTGCCATTTCTCAGTTTAGGCATGGATATTGGCCAGGTCTTACTGAATTTGGACATGGACTGCTTCCATATTTCCAAGGAGTTGTGAATGGTGCTGACCATTGTGCAAATGTGAACGAACATCCCCATTTCTGCCCAAATGATGAAGGGAAGGTTGCAGCTGAAGATGGTTGAGCCTTCGACATTGCCCTTAAGAACTCCTGCAGAGATGGTCTGAATGGCCTAATTCTGCTCTTATACCTTATGAACTTACGAAGGTGTCCTGGAACCAAGATGACTGATCTCTATAAACCACAACCATCTTCCTTTGTGCCAGGTACAAGTCCAATCAATGGACAGTTTTCCCCCTCAATCCCAATGACTCCAGTTTTTCCAGGAGTCCTTGATGCCACACTCTTTCAAATGCAGCTTTGATGTCAAGGCAATCATTCTCACCTCATCTCTAGAATTCAGCACTTTTGTCCATGTTTGAACCAAGGATTTAATGAGGTCAGGAGCTGAGGGGCCATGGTGGCATTTGTTGCTGTAAAGGTACTATTTTGTAGCACTGTTGGTGACAGCTTCCATCACTAAGGCTTGAAACAAAACCTACTTATAAGATTAAAAGCTAGGAAGGTAACATCATAAAATGGCAGGTTGGTTTACTTAACTAAATAACTGTGGGCATGACATTTGCAATTATTCCATGAAAAAAGATTAGTTCTTCAAGTGATTTCCAGAATTAAGGAAAGCATTTGTTAAAATGTAACTAATTTACATTTTTGTTTTATCTGGGAATAGTCTATACATGGCACATTGACATGAAGGTGAATGTAGTGTAGTGAGATCCTTTCTTTTGAATTTTCCTGAGAATTCAGTCAGGGTACAGCCAGCAAGCAAGACTGGATGATGTTTGGAAAAGAAGCTTTGGGTTTTAGGTGGCTTGTTGCTCCATGGAATTAAGAGATAAAGCCAGAAGGAAATGCTTGATCTATCACTGACAGCAAAGCCTAGGATTAGGAGCTGAAATACAGTAAAAGACAAAGTTGGAAAGATTAAAAACAATTGGAAGGTTTGTTTAGCTTAAAGAAATAACTTTTTAAAATGCAATGAAAAATATTTAACCTATTTGCCATTGGAGTTCTGGAAGTAATCAGATACGGTTTCAACCTGCAACTTCACAGTGGGCTATACGAAACCAAGGGTGTTTTCTGATGTTTGAAGCTACTGCACAGGAGTCACACAGCTGTGAAATTCAGAATTGCAAGACCAGCAAAGATGTCAAAGGGTCATTAGCCAAAAGCTAATGGAAAGGTTACTGATTACTTTCTAGATGTCCCCATTTTATATGATTAAAACTTTAATTCCTAAAACTAAAAGGTACATTTGAAAACACAAGAAATCTTATACCAAGGTATTCACAACAAGGGAAGTTGGATGGTGTACAAAGTGTGTGAAATATGAGGGGTTTCATGTGTTATCCAGTTCCTCCTTAAAAAGTTAGACAACTCCGACCAGAATTTTATGAATGTATTTGCACAGGTGCCCCATGATACTGTCAAATCAATATGAACACAAGCCAGTGGCAATTCAAAACAGTCCCTTATCTATTAGGAACAAAGTTACAATAACTTCTAATATTAAGCATATACTCTCTAAATCTATTTGGCTCCTTCAGGTTACAATATTTACTGAATCTCTTGTCGAGTTATGCAGTTGCTCTCCCTCTGGCTCTGACTCTGGGTGTGCAATGCTTCTGTCTTCCATACTCTCTCTCTCTCTCTCTCTGTATGGGCAAATGGTCTCTGCCTCTTGCCATGCTGGTCTCCTCAGAAAGCCTCAGGATTCCAAGAGAGAGGTCTGCAGGTGAACACTGTTTTTATACCTTTTAGATGTTTTTTCTAGAACTGTCTAGAGTTCTGACCAATCAGGGAGATCCACTTAATAATTTGAAACAGAGTCAATCATTTGGATGGCATATTATTGTTGGGGGTATGTCTGTGTAGGATAACTGTTGTCTTTTACATTATCATTAGCACCTGGCTGCTGTGTTTCCACTAAGCTTGGTGTATGGGTTTTGTGATTTCAGAGTTTTATTGGCCAATGTGCCCAGCATCCCTTGCTCTTTGGCCAAGTTAGCAATCTGTGTTTTAGCAGCCAGGAGGCTGCTACACATGAGATATAGTGGAACCAGCATGCAATATGTAGAAATAAAAACAGAATTTGCTGGAAAAGCGCAGCAGGTGTGGCAGCATCTGTGAAGAAAAATCAGAGTTAATGTTTTAGGTCTGGGTACCTTTCCTCAGAACTGATGATAGCTTGGAAAATGTCAGTTTATATGTAGAAGATAAGGTGGGGGAAGGAGGTAAGGAATAAATGACTGGTGGGGATGGAGCCCAAAGAGAGAGAAGACAGTTGGAATGACAAAAGAGTGGATAATGATCTGGACAGGAAGGTGAATAACTATTAATGGAGACTGTTAGTGACTAACAATAGGTAATGTGTAATGGCAAGGTAAAACCCACCGACTCCCATAGCTACCTGGATTACACCTCTTCCCACCCTATCTCTTGCAAAAATGCCATCCGGTATTCCCAATTCCTCCGCCTCCGCCGGATCTGCTCCCAGGAGGACCAGTTCCACCACACAACACACCAGATGGCCTCCTTCTTTAGAGACCGCAATTTCCCTTCCCACGTGGTTAAAGATGCCCTCCAACACATCTCGTCCACATCCCGCACCTCCGCCCTCAGACCCCACCCCTCCAACCGTAACAAGGACAGAACGCCCCTGGTGCTCACCTTCCACCCTACAAACCTTCGCATAAACCAAATCATCCACCGACATTTCCGCCACCTCCAAAAAGACCCCACCACCAGGGATATATTTCCCTCCCCACCCCTTTCCGCCTTCCGCAAAGACCGTTCCCTCCGTGACTACCTGGTCAGGTCCACACCCCCCTACAACCCACCCTCCCATTCTGGCACTTTCCCCTGCCACCGCAGGAACTGTAAAACCTGTGCCCACACCTCCTCCCTCACCTCTATCCAAGGCCCTAAAGTTTTACCTGCACATCCACTAATATTATTTATTGTATCCGTTGCTCCCGATGTGGTCTCCTCTACATTGGAGAGACTGGGCGCCTCCGAGCAGAGCACTTTAGGGAACATCTCCGAGACACCCGCACCAATCAACCAAACCGCCCCGTGGCCCAACATTTCAACTCCCCCTCTCACTCTGCTAAGGACATGGAGGTCCTGGGCCTCCTTCACCGCCACTCCCTCACCACCAGAAGCCTGGAGGAAGAACGCCTCATCTTCCGCCTCGGAACACTTCAACCCCAGGGCATCAATGTGGACTTCAACAGCTTCCTCATTTCCCCTTCCCCCATCTCATCCTAGTTTCAAACTTCCAGCTCAGCACTGTCTCCTTGACTTGTCCGGACTTGTCCGATCTGCCTATCTTCTTTTCCACCTATCCACTCCACCCTCTCCTCCTTGACCTATCACCTTCATCTCCTCCCCCACTCACCCATTGTACTCTATGCTACTCTTTCCCCACCCCCACCCTCCTCTAGCTTATCTCTCCACGCTTCAGGCTCACTGCCTTTATTCCTGATGAAGGGCTTTTGCCCGAAACGTCGATTTTGCTGCTCGTTGGATGCTGCCTGAACTGCTGTGCTCTTCCAGCACCACTAATCCAGTAATGTGTAATGGCAGACTATGTGATAACAAGGCCTGGTGTGTGTGTTGGGGGCTCAGACATAGGAGAGCTCAAGCCCTAAAATTAGTGAACTTGATATTGAGTCCATAGGGTTGCAGGGTCCCCGAGCAGAAAATGAGATGTTGTTCTTATAGCTTGCACTGAGCTTCGCTGCAGTACTGCAATATGTAGAGTTAAGTGATAACAATGGCAAAGGATCAGATCAAAGCTCAGTCGTCCTGACAATCTAGTTTTGAATGATTGTGGACAACTGACAATGAACAAAATGAGGAGGTTCTTCAGATGTTCCCATCTGCAATGAGGTTGAGAGTCCTTCTCCTGTTCCAATACAGCTGCAACACTGGCAAGTACCAAAGTTGAAAATTGCCTCGCTATGTCCTGTCCATAAAAAGCAGGACAAATTCAGCCCAAACAATTGTCGCCCCATGAGTCCATTCTAATGATTAGTTTTAGAAGATGCAATTCAGTGCTATCAAGCAGAAAAAAGAATAACCATGCCACTGATATCTGGTTTGGAATACTCAATTGCTGAACTAATTTTAGCTTTGATCCAAACATGAACAAAAGACCTGAACTCAAGAGGGATGATGAGGATGAATGACATTGACATCAAGGCAGCAATGGAGTGAATGTGGCATCAGGGAAAACTAAGAAAATCAAAGTTAATGAGAATCGGGCAAAACAGCACATTGGTTAGTCAACCCTAACACAAAGAAAGATGATGATTGGAGGTCAGTTATTTCAGTGCCAGGATGTTGCTGTTAATGTTCTTCAGAACAGTGCCAAAGCATATATTATGATCTGGATGAAGAGACTGGGGGCATTCTAGTGAACTTTGCCGATGATACGAAGTTAGGTGGACAGGCAGGTAGTACTGAGGAAGTGGGGAGGCTACAGAAGGATCCAGACAGTTTGGGAGAGTGGTCCAGGAAATGGCTGATGGAATTCAATGTGAGCAAATGTGAGGTCTTGCACTTTGGAAAGAAGAGTACAAGCATGGACTACTTTCTAAACGGTGAGAAAATTCATAAAGCCAAGGTACACAGGGATCTGGGAGTGCTAGTCAAGGATTCTCTAAAGGTAAACATGCAGGTTGAGTCCGTGATTAAGAAGGCGAATGCAATGTTGTCATTTATCTCAAGAGGATTGGAATATAAAAGCACCGTTGTGCTACTGAGACTTTATAAAGCTCTGGTTAGTCCCCATTTGGAGTACTGTGTCCAGTTTTGGTCCCCACACCTCAGGAAGGACATATTGGCACTGGAACGTGTCCAGCGGAGATTCACACAGATGATCCCTGGAATGGTAGGCCTAACATACGAGGAACGGCTGAGGATCCTGGGATTGTATTCATTGGAGTTTAGAAGATTAAGGGGAGATCTAATAGAAACTTACAAGATAATACATGGCTTGGAAAGGGTGGACGCTAGGAAATTGTTTCCGTTAGGTGAGGAGACTAGGACCCGTGGACACAGTCTTAGAATTAGAGGGGGTAAATTCAGAACAGAAATGCGGAGACATTTCTTCAGCCAGGGAGTGGTGGGCCTGTGGAATTCATTGCCGCTGAGTGCAGTGGAGGCCGAGACACTAAACGTCTTCAAGGCAGAGACTGACAAATTCTTGATGTCACAAGGAATTAAGGGCTACGGGGAGAATGCGGATAAGTGGAGTTGAAATGCCCATCAGCCATGATTGAATGGCGGAGTGGACTCGATGGGCCGAATGGCCTTACTTCCACTCCTATGTCTTATGGTCTTATGGTCATAACTATCATCAATTGTTCCATCAGTGGCCTTCCCTCCATCATAATGCCATCTGGGTTGGGCCAAATTCCTGAAATTCCCTCCCTCATGGCAGGTGACTCTATCTACAGTATATGGACTGCAGTAGTTCAAGAAGGCAGCTCACCACCACCTTCACAAAGGTAACTAGGGGTGGGCACGAAATGCTGGTCCAGCCAACAATGCCCCCATCCCACGAGTGAATGAAAAAATGTGGGGATGTTTGCCACTGATTATTTCTGCATCTGAGGAATTGTGTGATCTGTGTCCATACGCAGAAAAACCTGGACATCATCTAGGTTGGGCTTGTAACACTTGTACCACAACAAGTTAAGATAAAAGGTAGGAAGGAGGGACTTGGGGGGGGGGGGGGGGCGTTGGGAATGCGATCGGTGGAAGGAGGTTAAGGTGAGGGTGATAGGCTGGTGAGGGGGTGGGGCGGAGAGGTCAGGAAGAAGATTGCAGGTCAAGAAGGCAGTGCTGAGTCCGAGGGTTGGAACTGAGATAAGGTGGGGGGAGGGGAAATGAGGAAGGTGGAGAAATCTGCATTCATCCCTTGTAGTTGGAGGGTTCCTAGGCGGAAGATGAAGCGGTCTTCCTCCAGGCGTCGTGTTGCCATGGTCTGGCGATGGAGGAGGCCAAGGACCCCCAAGTCCCTCCTCCCTACCTTTTATCTTAGCCTGCTTGGCACACCCTCCTCATTCCTGAAGAAGGGCTTATGCCCGAAACGTCGATTCTCCTGCTCCTTGGATGCTGCCTGACCTGCTGCGCTTTTCCAGCAACACATTTTTCAGCTCTGATCTCCAGCATCTGCAGTTCTCACTTTGCCCTACCACAACAAGTGCCAAGTAATGATCTTCTCTAGTAAGCATGAATCTAACCAACTCCATTTGGCATCCAATGACATGACCACTGCGGAACTCCCACAATCAAAATCACGGCGAGAACATTGACCAGAAACTGAACTGGATCATCCAAATAAACACTGTGGCTACTACAGCAGGACAGAAACTCGGAATTGTATTGTTACTCCCTAAAGCCGATCCACCATCTACAAGGCACTAGTCAGGATTGTGAGGGAATAATTCCACTTCCCTGCATGGGTGCAGTTCCAACAATGCTCAAGAATTTCACCCTCATTCGGGACAATCTACTTGATTGGCAACTCATCTACCAATTTACACATTCACTAACTTCATGCACACTGGCAATTTGCACTGAAACAAGTCACCAAGACTACTTTGACAGCAGCTTCAAAACTACAATCTCCACAAACTGGAAAAACAAGTGTAGCAGACACACGGGATGCCAAAATCTACAAGCTCCCTTCCAAACCACGCACCATCCTGACTTGGAACTAACTATATTGTTAGTTCTTCACCGCTGGCTTAAGACCTGGAACACCAAATAAACTGCTGACTATCTTTTCAAATGTAGTTAGCCTTGTGCCGCACATGTAGCATTTGCCAGCAAAACCCACATCCCATTAAAGAATAAATAAAATGATTAAGTTCACCACAAAAATGATCAACCAACCTCTAAACCTCATCCAAAGTATGGTGACTCTCAGGTTAACCACCACCAGTTGTCCATCTAATGAGAAGTAGTCCTATCATCCTCTGGACTACACTTTACCCATTAATAAAAAATATGAGAGGATGAGAAGTTGGATATGCCTGTCCCTTTGAAGTTGCTGCAGATCACTGAGGCTGCAATTCAGGACTTTCCAGTGGAACCAGTCTGGGACTTTGTTTTTCTTGAGTTTTATAGCAACTCTTCTGTTTATATGTCTCTTAACAAAGCACCGATGCTCTGCTCCGGGTTTTAATGACCCAGTCCATGCAATGGAGATCCAGTCCAGGTTGTAACAACCCAGTCTGTGTTGTATGGAATAACACCTTCTGGGTTTTAACAAGCCAGTCCATTCTACGGGGATCCAGTCCAAGTATTAACTACATAGTCCAGGTATCTGGATCTTGCCAGCCCAGTCTGTCAGTCTGTTCTATTGTGATCCAGTCTGGGTTTTAACAGCGCAGACCATATTATTGATTCAGTCTGGGTTTTCCAGCCACGTTCCTTGCTGTGGGGCACTGGTCCGTGTTATTGATCCAGTGTCGAGAGTGTGGTGTTGGAAAAGCACAGCAGGTCAGGCAGCATCCGAGGAGCAAGAGAGTCGACGTTTCGGGAATATGCCCTTCATCAGGAATGATGGATATCAATATAAATATGAATGAAAATTCTCCAGCATTTGCAGTCCTTACTCTCTCCGTGTTATTGATCCAGCCCGGTTATTAACAACCCAATCTATGTTATTAAGCCACTCTGTGTTTTTGATCCAGTCTGTGTTATTGATCCTGTCTGTGTTATTGATCCAATTCAAATTTTAACAGCCCAGTCCGTGTTATTAATCCAGTGGGTGTCTTTGATCCGGCCTGTGTTATTGATCCAGTCTGGGATTTAATAATCCAGTCCAGGTTTGAAGAATCCAGCCCGTGTTTTTGATCCGGTCCGTGTTCGTGATCCAGTCCAGGTTGTATCAACCCAGTCCGTGTTATTGATCCAGTCCAGGTTTTAACAACCCAGTCCGTGTTATTGATCCAGTCCAGGCTTTAACAACCCAGTTCGTGTTATTGATCCAGTCCAGGTTGTATCAACCGAGTCCGTGTTATTGATCCAGTCCAGGTTTTAACAACCCAGTTCGTGTTATTGATCCAGTCCAGGTTGTATCAACCCAGTCCGTGTTATTGATCCAGTCCAGGTTTTAACAACCCAGTCCGTGTTATTGATCCAGTCCAGGTTTTAACAACCCAGTCCGTGTTATTGATCCAGTCCAGGCTTTAACAACCCAGTCCGTGTTATCGATCCGTTCCGGGTTTTCCCCAGCCGGGCTCCTTTGCCGAGATTCGCGGCTCCGGGTTTTACGTCTCTCCCTTTGTCTTGGCGCCTGTTGAGCGGGGAACGGAGCGGCGGGCGAGCGCGAGCCCGAGCCCGAGCTGAGAGCACCGCGCCCGGAAGCAGGGGGCCGCCTTGAGCCGGTGGGGAGGGTTTGGGGAAGGTGGTGGTGGTGGTGAGGAGGAGGGTTGAGGCAGCGAGAGTGGAGCCGGGGCCGATTGCTGCTATGGCGGCCTGGGAGAGGGAGCGGGAGCGCGGCTTCTCCAGCGAGGAGCTGCTGTCGTTGCGCTTCCCGCTGCACCGGGCCTGCAGGGACGGCGACTCCGGGGCTCTCCGCGCCTTGTTGGCCGCCTCCTCCCCCACCGACATCGGCGTCGAGGACAACTTCTACGGGTGGACCCCCCTCCACTGGGCTGCTCACTTCGGCAAGGTAAGGCCGGCCTAAGGGCCGCCGAGGGGAATGTGAAGGCGCGGCTGCGCATCGTGTAGGAAGCCGCTGTGAGGGCCTGGCATAGAGGGGATTATTGTTATTATTATAATAATAAGGTAGAGAATGTGTGAGGTAAGGATGGGAGGTTAGGTATTAATGACCGCATCCAGCATTTAAATAGGTGTAAATCTCACAACGTAAGCCCACCAAAATATTAAAAGTCTGCACACTTGTTCAACTTGCCCTCGCCTTCCTCGCCCACACCGCGCTTATTTTCCCTATGTAAACATGTCACGCTGCAGTTACATTGTTCTGCCTGCAGGGGCACCATGCTATGTATCCATTGTAAACATGAGACTCCGGTTAAATATTGGGAAAATGTAATGCAAAGGAGGTGGACTTGTTGGGCTGAAGTGCCAGTTTCCGCACTGTAGGGAATCTAAAATATGGCTTTGAAACCAGCTCTGAGCCACATTCCACACACACACACACACATTGGTTCAATTATTTGCCATCTTCCTACCTTGCTTCGCCCAAATACAAGCATTGACTGTTTTATTGCATCTTATCTCAGCAATAAGGCTTGTAAAATACACTTGCGACTTTTATGAATCCAGTGACGGGGCATTACAGCTTTGCAGTGTGACAAGTTTACACAGGCAGCTTCTATTAAAAATCTGAGGAAATGAATTTTACATGGGTGAGTTGACAAGTGTTTACAGATGCAAGTCATTAACTGCAATAATTGGATATTGTCAGATTCCCCCGATGTAAAATGTTTTATGTATAGACTAATGCAAACTGCATAATATGGAAGAAGTAAAACATTAGGCAGTGAATGTCAATAAACCTTGTGTTAAGGCAGTCTGTACAACTGTAGGTCACATTGATATAACATAAAATTGCAAGTAAAATATTTTTAATATATGAATTAAATGGGTAGTTAGATATGTAAACTTAAGTTAAATTAAATATTTTAAAATCTTCCATCCACTTTCATTTTATGTCAACTTTTCTATTAATTCCTGTATCCACATTTTCAATTGAAACTTCTTGATGTAAACATGTCGTATTGCAATGATATCTTCCTGTTGGTGGTAATGCTGCAGTGCATCACTGGCAGTGGGCTAACCAGTGTGACAGGTTTGCTCAGGTAGTTTCCATTATAAATGTGGAACAGCAGTTTCTGATTCAAATAAAGAAACAAGGACATAATCTCTGACTTTAAAACAGGAAACAGCAATATGCTTCATTTCTGCTACAACTACAGACTTGCATAAAATCCTCAACCCCCCCCAAATTCACATTAATCGCCCATATGATCATCATGTGTAAAAAGCACATGATATTGACTTGCCTAACTTAAACTGGACCTATAAATACAAATATGAAAATATGAATTTCACATTTAAATGTAATATATGAAGAAATAGTTCACTGCCTAAAATAACCTGACTGACCAAATTATCTCTCATTTTACTTAACACTCTGACTTTAAACCAAAGTCCTTATACATTGCAGAATAATGTTTTTCTAAACAAATGAATTAACTTCATTTTATTTGAAGAATTTAATTCCCCACATCAGGAAACTCAGGGTCGTAGGGTTTCTCATTCCATGGTATGAATTCCAGCTTTTCACCTCCTCCCAGCACAGCATTTGGCTCTTGTATTTTGGATACCTGATCTCATAGGCAGTGCTGAATCATCTCCAATGATGTGTTAATTTTGTGTTCTGTGTGTCTTACTTTACAAACGAAAGCATGTGAAGCCATTGCCCAAGAAAGAAATAGTGATATGCACCCACCCTCCAAAATCACAAACACACTCACAGGAACCTCCAGGGACACTGAGCACCACTTCCCTTTTCAAGCCTTCAAGATCAGCACATGATCAAGGATTAGCAGATAGCAGTCTCCAGGGATTTAGGCACTGAGCAAACTGTAGTTGCCAGTCATCCAAGATTAAGTATATTCCACTCAGAAGAAATTTTATCACCATGTTAAGTTTAATAGAGAGATTTATGTTTAGTACTTATCACAATGGCAGCAGAGAAAACTGCATGCATTTAGAAGTGGCAAAAGGAAACTAGAGTTGAGGGATGATGGAAATCAGCAAACAGACTGTCCACAACCTGCAAAATGCGAATTTCATGGAATCCTCCCCTTATGATCACCTGGGAACCATACAGTTAGAAAACCATGTTTGCCAGGGTGCCAGGCACTGAGCAGACTGCAGTTCCCCTGGTTCCACAATGATAGATATTTTATACCAGACTGTTTAATATTAAGGAATGGATTCATGTTAGTACTAGCCATGAAACATACAGCCAACTGCACAAGGACTGAGATAATAGGAATAGGCACAAGAGCAAACATTGTTTCTCCATATAGAACACAGGCATCTTGCACAAATATGCCAGAGTTATGTAATCTGGCAAATTTCCATGTGGTTCCTTGCCCTTGAGCCTCTCACCCTATGTAGGAAATGTTAAGATGTTACATGTTGACAAGAACTCCCATGCTGTGGTGGATGGAGCACTCAGTGCAAAAGTTCATCTCACTTTCTTCCCTCTTGGGGGGAAAAAAACAGAGCTGATTACATTTGTTGTAAATTCTCAAAAGGACACATCCAGCAAGTGAAGAGCATATTCAAATTTAGTCCCTTTTTAAAGAAAAGAACAAGATCTTTTTTTGTACAAAAAGCAAAATGCTGTAAATAGTAAATTTGAAATAAGAACATACAAAAGGCTGGAAAGACACAGCCAACCAGACAGCGTCTATGGAGTGAAACATTTTGGGTCCGCTATATTTTGAGACCTGAGTTGTGTTGAAAGATCATTGATTTAACACATTAAGGTTTGTGCTGTTTCATTTCCACTTCCCCCAGGCCTCAGTGCAATCAGATGCAATCTGGAGTTTACTGAGAAGAATGTGCCAAAAATTCTAACTAAAATCACACATTAAACACATTCCTACCTAATCTACACGTAACTTTTATTGAGGTTAGGAGGAATACCTCCAAACTGACAAGACTCTGTATTAAGTGCTGCCCTTCCTAATTCACTTTGTTCCTGTATATTGTTTTAGGTACGCTCTAACCTTTTCTTTGTACAAATTGTTGTGAAGATTATTAGGTACTGGATCGCAGTGCTTGAAAGTACAGGTTGATTGGTTGATTACAGCTTTGAAATTTGATTGATACGCTGCGAGGCGGGCCATCAGAAGCACTGGAGCATTCATTCTCTGCTGCTGGCCAGCTCCAAGACAACCGTTTGTACAGAGGTAACATCAATTTAAAGCTAGAAACTGCAAGGAAAGGAAGGAACAATGTTTTCTCCCAGTACGTTCAAAACAAAAAACCTTGTATTTTACACTGAGCATAAGATGTTGCTAAGTTAATACTGTGGTATTTCGTACAAGCATATGATACATTTCTCGGTACCCCACAAGACAGGAGGGATGTGAATATGATGGGAAAGTTGCATTCCATATTCACTTGGACCTTCCACAAGGATGAGAGGGTCTGAATGTTAATTGGCTCCAATTTAAACTTTTCTTTGAGCCAGTTGAGATGTTTAACAATCAACTTGAGGGTGGTTTTCAAGAATACAGAAAAGCAAATACTGATTCATTCTTGGTGAAACACTAATAATGAAGCACAAATGAAATTAATCCTTGTGAGAACTTTTTAGATGTGTTTGAAGCAGTATGTTTGCATGTAGCACATAGTATTCTCTACCTTTTGATTATTTCAAAGGGGACTTGGAGTCACATGGAGATATCTTGGATGTGTAGTGAGTATGCTGGACAGTTGAACAGAAAAATAGCAGAAGGGAAACAATGTGGCAGGCTTGATAAGCCAAGTGGCCTGCAGATCATTGAAACAATCTGATTTTACTCTGGACGTTTTCCTGCTAAGTATAAAATTTAATTCAGTTTGTGCAGTGATTCATACCTTCCAGAAAAGCTTCTTTTCTCCCTAACTCTGATGAATTAATATTGCACGATAACCTATCCTGTAGCCCATCAACTACAGAGAAACTGGAAGTATGAGAGGTGTTGGCCAGTATCATAGCATCTGCTGTGTTTCTGATTGGCATTCACATGTTCCTTTCTAGTCTGCAGATTTCAATAATTAAGCAAGAATCAAAACGTTGATTATGTTGAAGTATTTGCACAAGGGGAGAGTTCTGACATTTCCCCAGTTATTCTTAAATTTGCTGTTTAAAACTGGATGCAAATAATATATCACTTTCCCTGTTGCCTCTCCCCACAGTGACTGCAAAGGTTTGGATAGGCAAAATGTTATATGCATTTGGGAGTCAATGTTAACTGTTGACATGGGAAGGGGAAATCCTGAAGCCTTCCTCCCCCACCAAAAAGAGGATTTTCCAAATTGAGTCCAGAGGCTGTTTTGTAGTGTAAGGATAAATCAAATCAAATTTTGAATATATGGAAGAACAGGTTTGAGTGGCTGAATTGTTTCCTTGTTGCTGTTTGCTTAGTTGGCAGGAGGATGGTGAACAGAATGGAATTTAGACAGTTGAAAGCATTTGCAAACATTGACTATGAATAGGCACTGGCTTGTTTCATGGTGCGTATGTAAGCAGCTGGTTTGTTTCACTGTGCATGTATCCAGTCTGTTTTTGAGAGCTAAGAGTTAAGTTGTCCAAATTCATCCACCACAAAGCGGTACCTTCTGTCAGTGCGATTAGATTGTAAGTCAGCAGACAGTTGTTAAAAGTCTGGAAGCTACTGTGTAAGGGGATAGTACTTTATTTGGTTGAGTTGGGTTTTTGAATGTAAACTTCTTATTGTGTTATTTAAACAGTTGTGTAAATGTCCAGTGAATTAGAGACGGGTGCAGTTTACTTCTGATTAGGAATGGTTCCTAGTTTGGGGAGATAGTCATCTCTGAATTCTTTAATTATGCCTGTTGTCAAATCATTTCACTACCTTTTGACTGTTCATTTTCTGATTATGATAATTATTTCGGATCTCTGATAAGTGCATAACCAGAAAGGTTGTTATAGCTGCATCCTGAAGTTAATGCACCTCCATCAACTAGTCCTGCTGTGTAAAATTTGTCTGAGCTGGCACCCTCCCAACCTCCATTGGTTACTTGCATTATGTTTGATAAATAACTGAATTGCAAATGGCTTTGTATTTTCTCTCTCCTAAGTTTGCTCATGTCCTGGGTCTCAATTAAGGCGAGATCTGAATTCAGTTTATCTACTCAAGAACTTTGAATTCATTAATGGCTTCTGCCCTGATCCATTTCCTGTCTCAATCTTAGGTCCTTCACTTACTCCTCGCAATTCAGATGTAGGTTAATTTTTCTCTGCAAAGTCAAATATCTGGACATTTTTCTTAGATAACGAGCAGAGTTGAACACAGGTGTACAATAGGTGATTACAGCAGTTTCTATACCTGTTTTGTCTCTGTTCATCCGGCTGCACATCTGAGCTGTGATGGACCTTCTGCACTGTTGTCATGTACAATTTGGTCCTTGCCACTGAGCTGAGATGTTAAGCTGAGGTCCCATCCATGTCTTATACTTGCAGAAATATTTAAAATCCAAAGACACTATTTATTGTTCTCATCAAGTGATCAAGATTTTTCATTTAACAGGCATTGCCAAAAATATATTCACTGCTCATTTATTTCACTTGACAGTATGGGATCTTGTTTGATATAAAATTGGTTGTCACTGCACCTGGAGAAATCATAATGCATAAATGAAGAAATCACATGAATGGCATCTTTTTATTTTCAGTTAACCTGTCTCAGCTAGCTACTTCAAACTGAATTACCACTAATTGATTTAGTAAACAGTTTGCAGGAGCAAGGAGGATAGTTTGTTAGCTATTTGCTACTACTGTTAGGGTGAGTTTTTGTTTCAGGTTACTGTAGCAGTTGCTTTCAGCTGAAGATGCCAGAGGCTCAGGAAATGTGGTTCTGGTGCCAAGAGCAGTCAGCAGAATTATTTTTAAGTAATAAGAATATGTACTTATGAATGCCAGATTTTACAAAGCAGCTGTGGTAACCCTGTCCAAATTGAACTTTTAAAAAGCATTAGGCGCACATACACTGTGAAAATACACTGGGTGTTATTCATGGTAAGCACAGATAGTTAAAAGGGTTGTTGTTTAAACACATTTGTGAATTTACTTTTGTCATTTGTTTCTTCATGACCGTGGCAAGATTAATGATATCCTTTTAAGGATTCGGACAGTTGAAGCAAATCCTGTGCTTTCTGTTTATAAGTAAGGATATTAGGATAGCAGCAGATATTATAATGGACAAATGAATCACCAATTCATTTAAAGTAACTGCATTACTTCATAGAACGCCATAATCCAAACCATCTATTTAGCGATTTAACTGTCAATACCTCTTTGTAGCATAAATTAAGTTGCTTCATGTATTGTGGAGTGGTTTCTGATGCCTGTGAGATTAGCAAATAGATTCAGTCAGAATATGGCCCACTTTTCTTTTCATTTACAAGGCCCAGAGTTTGATGGTATGTCTACTCAGGTGTATAAAGGATCCACTTAATTCAAATGTAAACATTTGTGTGATTTATTGTTGTTGGACATGGATGACCCATGTAAGACTGTGCCTTTTTTTTGATAGTTTGTTGACTTGTTGGTTAACTTGACTGGATGCTGTTCTTATGTTGATATGGTTGAATTTGGGAATTACTGGATAATAACACAGGTGAAGAAGGAATGTAAAGCACAGTGGCCATTTGGCCCATATGTCATCCTGTTCTCTTCCCTACCCCCCAGTCGAAGCAAAACGCTCAGACATAGTTTTACCTCCTTCACTTTATTCCGGGCCCTGGAGGGAGCGAGAATAATTGCCTGTGTGCACAGAGACATGAGTTCATGATCTTCTCTGGAATAGCAGTTTCTTAATGAATTATGTAGTCATTTTACAGGGAGGAGCATCCAGATAAGGCAACGTACGCATTGATTGGGTGATCATTGCAATCAGCGAGCATCAACATTAAAGATTAAGCCATCTGCTGCTACAGTGAATGTTCTTAACCTTAACTGGCTTCACATAATGAATACTTTTCACCTTGTTAAATTGACCTTACATACTGAACACTTCTGATATTGGTAAATGGCTCTATGTAATGAATGCTTTTCCACCTTGTTAACCCTTTACCCTTGCCTCTAGCACCCCATTGTTAACTGCAAGGTCTTATCTGATCTAAGTCATAGTCAGTTGAGCCTCTTGTTTCCCAAAACTCAAACTTGTATCTTTCCCTGCCTGCTTATACCTTATACACATTCTCACATATACCTCAGATCAAAATGCTTTACTTGTAGGGGGGAACTTGCAAGTTGTTTCACAAGATTGGTGTACTTGTCTTTATTGGTTAGAAAGGTTGTCGTGTCTTAGCTTATGCCCCCAGCAGCCCTCATTCGCCCTTTGTCAAGAGTGTGCTTAGCAAATGCAGTAATAGGGATTTGAACTGAGTTATATCAACTAGGATGGCAGTTGGAGATTCTGTTCCTTTGCTGATTTGACTGATCAGATAGTGAAATACTAGTTGCTGGGAAATCAGCGTCTGATCTCCTCTTGTATTATGTTTGATTGGCAGCTAAATGTCCTTGTGTTGTGACGTTTGAAAATTGTTTTTCAGCAAATTAGATGGTCCCATTAGAGATCAGAGTCAAAACGTGTGGGGCTGGAAAAACACAAGTCAGGCAGCATCTGAGGAGCAGGAGAATCGACGTTTCTGCCATAAACCCTTCATCAGGAATGCCAGAAACGATAATTCTCCTGTTCCTCAGTTGCTGCCTGGCCTACTGTGCGTCTCCAACGCCACACTTTTCGACTCTGATCTCCAGCATTTGCAGTCCTCACTTTCTCCCAGGAGAGACCAAATAAACTCTCAATGAAAACAAAATGGGTTATACCAAGATTAATATTGAGCAACCCTGTATTTGATTTGTGCTTATTACAGCTTAGGACAACAGCCATGACAACTCTTTCCTACTTTGCAAAGTGAAATAGTTAAACTTATCTTTGTTGTAAAATGTGTAGTGAGTCATAGCTATCACTTATTACTAAATAAATGTATTTTCTCATTGCCATGCTACAGGTTTAGTGTTCATCCTACTGCTGAAGCTCAGGTAGGAAGTGCACTTGATATAATCTATAGCTGATTCAAAGATAGCTAGAGATTTGTGAAGTTAAAGTATCAGTCTGGTTCTATAACGTTCACTTAATTATCTGAACAGATAAATATGATGAAAAAAAAACTCATTGAACAATCCCTCCCCATAAACATTTGGTCAAACTAACTATGCTTTTAAATACAGCACCTATGGGACAAGGAGTTTGCCAGCATCAAATATTCTAGATAATTGAGAGGTCCACCGAATGCAAAAGCGGCACGGCGGCTCAGTGATTAGCACTGCTGCCTCACAGCACCAGGGTCCTAGGTTTGATTCCGGCCTCGGCCGACTGTCTGTGTGGAGTTTGCACATTCCCCCTGTATCTGTGTAGGTTTCCTCCGGGTACTCTGGTTTCCTCCCACAGTCCAAAGATGTGCGGGTCAGGTGAATTGGCCATGCTAAATTGCCCATCGTGTTAGGTGCATTAGTCAGAGGGAAATGGGTCTGGGTGGGTTACTCATCGGAGGGGCGGTGTGGACTGGTTGGGCCGAAGGGCCTGTTTCCACACTCTAAGGAATCTAATCTATTCTTTTAAAAAAAGCACACAAAGTAATAGAAACAGAATAGAAGTATGCAGGGGATAGATATGTCAGTTATATTTTATTTGCAGCATAAATCACTTGAATAATAATGCAACTTTGCCTTAAATAAAACTTATAAGCAGAGAGCCTTCTCATCCACGCACTTAACTGACTACTCAGACGTCATGGTAGATCTTGTATTTGAGGAGAAATTGACTCAAAATTGAATCGACTGTTGATATTTTGTGTGGCCATGCAATTGAGGTAAATAAATTAAGAAAACTTTAATAATTGGTCAGAACAATAATAATAACTTGGAAATATTTAAAATGCATAATCTTTGCTAGTTTATCAAGGGTGCTGGTTAAAATAAAGTTTGCTGTCATTAAGACTTTTAACTTCGAGGCAATCTGATTTTTGGGAGCTCATTTAGGTTCAATTCCCTGACAGTATTGCAATTCCCTTCAGATAACCAGAAATGTGAATCTCAGTCTTTCTTCTCCTGATCATAAACAAAATAGATAAATAATATGTGGCCCATTGAGCCTCCTATTCCATTCAGTCAGATCTTGCTGATCAGATTGTGGGCTTAGCTTCGCTTTGTTTCCTTTTCCCATAAGCCTTCGCACCTTTGTACATTAAAAAAGACTGTTGATCACTATCTTGAATACATACAGCGTCGCAGCTTCACTGCATTCTGAGGAAGAGAATTCTTAAGATTAATATTCCTTTGGGCGAACAAATTTCTCCTCATCTCCATCTGAAATGGAAGACCTTATTTTTAAACTGTGGTCCTTAGCTCTCCATTCCCCTTTGAAAAGAAATATCCACTCAGCATCATATCAAACTCAGTCAAGATTTTATGTTTCATTAAGATCACGTCTAAAGCTTCTAAACTCCATTCTGTGTAGGCTCAACCTGTGAAACACTTCCTCATGAGGCAAACTGCCCCATCCTAAGAATCAGCCTCATGAACCTTCTCTTAACCCCTTCCAGTGTAAGTAAGTCAGGTGGCCAAAACTCCGTACGTGACTCGAATTATGGTCTCACTAATGCCAGGTGTGGTCGTAGAGTATATGAGTAAGTCATGCTATCTGCCTTGCTACTAAAGGCCAGCATTCCATTTGTCTTAACTACTTGCTGTACTTGGATGTTGACCTTTTGTACTTTATGTATGATGATCCTCAATTTCCCCCAGCACTCTAGGCTTTTTGAAGTTAAATTTAAGTAATTCTCTACTTTTATATTCTTTCTGTCACTGTGGGCAACCTCCTGTTTTCTTACATTGCACTCTATCTGCCAATTTTTTGCTCACTCGTTTAACTTATCGATATCCATTTGCAGGTTCCTTTTATCCTCACAACTTGCTTTCCTACTTACCTTTGTAGTGTCAGCAAATCTGGCTACAATACTCATTCCCCTTGTCCAAGTCATTAATAAATTGCTGAGACGCATTTAATTGAAACTTTTCACCTTGCACTGGTCTGGTCAGTTCACAAGAAATACCAAGGTAAAAAGATGAAACAATTTTATACTGTTTGAGAGAGGAGTACTGATTGACTCATAAGCAGATTCTGATCAGTAGAGATGTTGCAATGGAGAATATGCCAGTTAATGACACTTGACCGTTAATTGCCCAGTTTTGCTTAAATTTTAACAAGTCAGGTTGACTTTGACAGGCCAAGATAGTGGCACAAGTGAGAACTGCAGATGCTGGAGATCAGAGTCAAGAGCGTGGTGCTGGAAAAGTACAGCAGGCCAGGCAGCATCCGAGGAGCAGGCAAATTGACATTTCGGGAGAAATGAACCAGAGAGAGTCTGTTAGCTATTCTGTTGAGTTGAAATAGGTGAAGTTTGTACATTTTCTCTCCCTGAAAAGGACAAGGCCCTATGAATTAATGTCATTGCCATTAACAGGATGCTGCTGTCAAGCCACAAACACATTCTGTCAATGTTGCAAATGAGTACGGTAGGGTAGGAATTTCGGTGCCAGTGTGATGTTTGATAAGTCTCAGAGAGGTGGATTGTAACAATCAGCGCATCCTGTCAACAATTTGCAACAAGCAAGGTACTGACTGCACCCAACCAGTCCTTGCTTGTAAAGCTACTGTCCAACATTAAATGGCATTTTGCAATTAGACAACATTTGCTTAACAGTCCTGACTGTGAGAAGAATTATGCTAACAACCACATTAAGATCCAGTCAGGCTTGTGGTGTGTTTGCATTTACTGGTGATCACATGTATTAATTCAAAGGTCCTTGTTCCATGTAGGAACAGAATGTATTCAAACACTATTTACTTTATAAAACTGAATGGTTTTAAGATTAGACAGTCAGAATCTAGACAAATCTAGCTTCATAGACCATTAGTTTTATATTTGCAATTTGGTTACTGTAGTGGTCAGTCACTGAATATGCTCACTTGAGGCTGTCCATGTACCTTCAGCAAAAGAACATAAAATTATTACAGAATAGGAAAAAAAGACGCAACTTGCAAATATCTCTTCATAGTCATGATTCATCCTTTTTTCTCCAGTGATATCCTTTACATTGATGTACTCAATGAAGTATCACTCCCATCTTCACTTTAAAAGTTTTCAGTGAACTGATGAGAACATAAGCATTTCCTTTTGGCTTTCTGCATATCACCAAAAGTGATTCTCTCCCTCTCTCGCTGGGGCGTACAAGCCAACTCTTATTGTACTTTGATTACTTTGAGGCTGCGAATACAGCCTAACACTTTTCAGCTTTGATGGCCAGAAGACTTCTACAAAATAAAAGCTATCCTTTCCAACTGGAATGATTTTTTTCTACTTATAGCCCTGGCTCTCTGTCTTTTCTGTGGCTTATAAAAGTTACATTGTTAATACCCCAGCACTTACGTCACTAGGTGGCCGACTTTATCATTTTAACTTAAGTCACGTGATTTCTTGGAGATGCAGTCTTTAACTCATTGTTCCAAATGTTACGTCTGTTATGCTTAGACTTGAGAAGGACGTAGTACCTGTATAGTTCTGGAACTTTTGTGAGTAGAGACTTACATACCAATTTTTCATATTCATGGTTTTCTGCCAGTAAAAACAAAAACTTGATGTCCCAAATTTAGATGTAAACTGAGAATTTCAGGCATGTGGGTTGTTCCATGGTTTGTGTTTATAATGTCAGTATCTAACCATGATATCTTGTGTCTTAACATGTGTTGATCCTTCCAAATAATTTTTGTAAAGCACATGTGCCAGTGTTAAATTCAACAGTGACATATAGTAATATAACCGATTTAGATAATTGGAGAGGATTTGTATTGGAAGAGCATAGCTACTGAGTCTTCGTGTGTAGCAGGTGCAAATATATCATACAAAATTGAAAAGCAAATCCTGAAGTATTGACCAGATGTACAACATGGGATCATTCAATTGCAAACAGTTGACTCTGAATAAAGAAAATATTGTCTATTTAATAAATGACAGATATTACAGCTATCCAGTAAAAAAAAAGGTGTTTAATGCCAGATCATGGGATCATTCTTGTCCTCTCTTCTTCATAAAGGGGAGATGTATGAGCAGTTGCATTGTCTGAGTAATGTGGACATGTTTATCTCCTTGTATTTTTGGTCACTTTAGTCCTGCTGGTTAGGAGCAGTTGGAGATAAAATTGTGTTTGCTTGATGTGAAAGAAGGAAGTGATTGTCGACATTATTTCTGTTCACTATCTCATCACAGGGCAGTGTTTTTTTTTACAAATGATAGAGGAATTTTCAGTTATTACATGTAAAGAAAATGAAGGCTGCAGTCATTTTCTAATTAGTCCCATTCTCCTACTCTTCAAGGATTTATCCAGCTCCCTTTTGATGTTTACTATTGAATCTGCTTTCACCTTCCTTTCAGCTCAATGACATGCTGTATTTGGAAATATTCTTCTTATTTTGACTCTGATTCTCTTGCTAATTACATGAAATTTCTGTCCCTCTTGTCAACCTTCTTTGTCAATGGAAGTTGTCAATCTTCTCTGTTGCAAAGTTTCAAAGGTAACAGTCTAAGTTAAACATTAATGGAATTCTGTATTTACAAAATTGAAATTTAGTCAAGGAAACTAGAACAATCAAGAGGAAGTTTATGCTTAGTTCAAAAGGAGTGAACTGACACGTGCAGCTGTAAACTACAGGAATGCATATTTTTGTTTCTACCTGACAAAATGTTCATTAAAATATGAAAGTTGCTTCAGGAAACCATTTCTTTGGTGCTCTTTTCTTTACACAAGTAAGAGAACGAAAACTTAAGCGCTGCTAAGTGAAATAATCTGAATCCCCCCGATTTTGCAGTGCTGGGATTAGATTGCATGTGGACTGCAAAGTCTTCCCAGGATAGATTGCTTCTGCATTATATGAATCTTCCATGTTACCAGCTATTGCAGTCGAGCTGATTTCCAGGTTACGTGGCTCATGAAGGATGGGTGATTTAATCTCTTACAAGAGATGTTTATCCAAGGATTTTCTCCCTGCTTAAGTGGTTGCCACGTGTCGCTGTGCAGTTTTGAGCAGAGATTGTTCCCCGTTATTTTGACTAGCATTCCACTGTCAACAAGTATTGACACCAGTATGGAGTATGTTGATGTTTGATACACAACCGCTGGGTGTTGAGCTCGAATGAATTTTGTTGAAGAAACCTCTATGTAATGTGACCTATATATATTCCACATAATCTTGCTAAGAAAGCTTTCGAGTACTGAAGACCTGAGGTGCCAGTTTGAAAATTGTGATTTTATTAAAGACTTTACAGGTTGAGTCTATCTTTTCTGCCTTGGTCTTTAATGGCAGGTTCATCTCTCCTGTATGATGTACAAGAATATTTGCAAGAAAGTGTGTGGCCAAAGTGTGATTCACTAATTACTTATCTCTCCTTTTAATCTTGACCCATTCAATGTATACATAGTGTAAATTTTGTGCAGATGCATTGAGATAACTTTGAAATTTCGTAGCACAGACAAGACCTGAGCAAGTCTATATTACAGTTTATGTTGCACAGGAGCCACCTTCCTCTGAACCTTAGCGACCCCGCTTCTGTTTCTTTTTCCCATTTTGTCCAGCTTCTCCTTAAGTCTATCTGTGTTACTCTCCAAACTGTTCATTGTGGTAATAAGGTAGATAATACTGTGTTAAATTGTTTTGTGTTTGTGGTCTTCCTGATTTTAGATATGCCATATGGACTTGGAATAGTCTTGCTGTCAGTTTTGGGGAGGTCTTGACAACTGCAAAATCTTGTGGACTGGAACTTTAGATGATCAGACCACACCAGTGGTACTGCGATCTTCCTATTTGCTGCACATTTCAAATTTCAGTTTACTTACAGCAACAGTGCATCAGTTATGCCGAACTTGAAGGGACTGAAAGGTGAAGTGATATTGAAAACAGAGAACACACAATGTGAACTAAGATTACTTTTGACAATTTTCTCGAAAGGCTGCCATTTTCTTCGCTTTGATTTGTAGAGCATGCTCCAGGGGCTGATTAGCCTACTCCTGCTGCTGCTGCTGCTTTGTATGTTTGAATGGTGAATGTTGACTCACCTGATTTCTGATGTTCTGATAAGCACAAAGAACTATATCGTATGAGACTGAGAGTGCTTGAGCAAAGAGTCAGTACAAACATGATGGATAGACCAGCTGTCTTCAGTGCTGTCTGATTCTGTTGTTTATGGAATACAGCATTATAAATGTATTTACCAGCAAGAGTTTAAACCTGTATAATGCCTTTAATATACATAAACTTGTCCCAATGTTTTGTATAGTTGATGGGGATATAGGAGGGGTTGGGGATGGGGATTGGCAGGTACCAAACCAGCCAAATCTGTGGTTCTCTGTACAGGATTGCATGAGTGGTAAACTAATTTATCATTTCAAAGAGCATTCCAATTTTTGTTACATCGTTAATTTTAAAAGTTATTCAGAGTCCTGCAGTCTTACAGTTTTTTAAATGATTGTTAGGTAGTTGGAATGTTGGAAGTGCTCTTTGTCTATACCAGAAATCTTTATCACAATCCTACCAATTTTGTCTATATCTGCTTGGCGTCATCTGTGGAATAGGGTTTGGGATGGATAAGCGTGCAATACAACCTTTCTTTGTTTCTTCCAATTTAAAATGGATTGATTTTTTACACAACATGTTGCTCAAAGAGTATTTCAGTCTTCGGACTTCAAATCATCACATTGTGAATCTTGGGACCTTTAGAGGAGAAAATCTGCCATCCTTATCTGTCTGGTGTAGATATAACTCAAGCTGCCCAAGAGATGTGGTTGACATTTTACACCCCTTGGAAACGGCAGAACAAGGCATTCAGCTCAAGAGCGGTTGGATTTGGATAACAAAATATTGACTTGACCAGCGATGTCCACATTCTGCAAAAGATTAAAGGATTTGTGACATTTTGGAGCTTCTGCTTCAGACTATCTCTTTGTCAAGTTACTGCTGTTCTGCAAAACACAGACTTTGATTCTGTCCTTTTGCGCTGTTTAACGCATTGGCAGCTGGGCTACATTGACTAATCTGTGCTTTGAACTTCACTGGAGAAAACTTGTGTCAATTGCTGCTCTAACTTGTTTCATACTGAACCAAGTAAGAATTGAACACATAAGTTAAAGCCCTGTGTCTTTATTTTCAGAATGACCCTTGGTCATTCCTCAGGAGCATAACTGGAAAAGGCCTTGGGTTGTCTCTAGGTGATTTGACTTCTAAATCCACCATGGGCTATATATCCATAATCAAGTGTGCTAGTCATTGGATGACCGTTTAAGTGACTTATTTTTTGTGTCCAATTGGGGCATCTAACTCCTGGAGTTACCAGAAGTTTGTCTTTCTTTAAAGGTTCCAAGTTATAATTTTCTTCTTTATCATTTGCTGATAAAGCAATAGCTTTTCTTATCAATAAAAGGATATTTTACTTTTATTTTTAATTATGGGTGTCTTGATTTGACATTTGGCCTCACTTTTCTGGAACTTTGTCAGATGTGAGCTCTGCACTAAATAGACTGTGTCTGCTGTCAATGGAGCCTGTAGTATCATGTTGATTGGAAAAAAAATTTGAAAATGCATATTTATGCGTACTCTGTTTGAGAACACACAAGGTTAAAAATCTCGCTGTTTGTGACCCTGTTAGATTTTCAGGGATTGCTGTTAATGCATTGAATGGGTAACAGTTTAACATGGTAAACTGGTCATTCACTTTCTTCTCTTCTGTTTTGTAGCTGGAGTGTGTAATGCAGTTGGTGCAGGCAGGAGTTGGAGTCAACATCGCAACATCACGATTTGCGCAGACTCCAGCCCATATTGCAGCTTTTGGAGGGCATCCTCAAGGCTTGTTGTGGCTGATCCAAGCAGGGGCAGATTATAACATACAGGTAAGTTAAAAGAACAGGAGAGTTTGTGTATTCATCAGGTCTGTATTCACCATTATATGATCTTTATTGCTCAGAGACCCCAGTCCAAAATAGTTTCCATCAGTTCAGACAATAACATGATAGTTTTGGTTTAAACAAGAGGCTTCCGGCAACTTCCCTATAGTTGCCATAAAGCTGTCCTATTGCTGGTAGCCATAGACAGCATTCACAATGCCTAGTTCCTGTTAAAACAACTGAATAAAATGTAAAAAGCCTCTCAGACCAGTATTTCAGATTGTGGAAATGTGAGTCACTGTTTTGGATAAACTTTACAGATTTATTGCAGGAAACATGTGATGCATGTCATGTATCTCTCTCCCTGCATTTCTACACTTTGTGTGTCACTGTATGTTCCCTCAGTGTGTCCATCTTCCTTTTTTAGTTCTACTCTGTGTATGTCTGTCTCAATTTACTTTATGTGGGTTTTTGTTGTCATTTGGACACACTAGAATATTAATAGACTCATTTTGTTTTTGGAAGTAAGTGTAATTTAGATTTGGCAGCAAATGACTTGACTAGTTTCAAAATCCTTACCCATTAAGAATATACTCAGTTGAATTTATGGACTTAATTTCATACGTCATTTACAATAATTAGGACAGTTTTTTTTAAAATGGATTCCTGACTGCAGAGATAATGTTCAGAGTTTGGCCTAACCTACTTCAAAGCACGTGGCACAATTCTTTATTTAGTAAGTGTTTGAAATCCTTGCTGTGAAGGATTGTATTTACTCATGTGCTCTGGTATTTTGGTTGGAATTTTTTCCATCATTTTTTTACAGTGAGACTTCTGCAAAATATAAGAAACAATATACGAACGAGGAGGAGAAGGCCATTTAACCACGTGAATCTGCTTTCCCACTCGATAAGACCATGGCTGATCTGATTATGGTGTCAAATCTACTTTCCTGTCTACCCAGATGTCTTTTGACTCCTTGTTAGTCACAAAGATCTCAACCTTTGCCTTAGTATTCATTAACCCTGTCTCTCCTGCTTTCTGGGAAGTGAGTTCACAGAATCTAGTCCCTCTGAGAGAAAAGAAATTCTCCTCACCTCTGCCTTAAACAGGGAACCCCTTTCTTTCATGACTCTGCCTCCTATCTCAAGTCTCTCACAAGGAAACTCACCCTGTCCAATCCTTTTAGGATCTTGTATTCCAGTAAGATCACCTCTCATTCTTCTAAATTCCAAAAGATACAGACCCAGTCCAATATTTCATCATCGAATAGCACCCTCATCCCGGGAATCAAATCCAGTGAAACTTATTTCACCTGCTTTTGTTGCAGTTATGCCCTCGTAATGAAACCAGAACTGTGCACAGTAGTCTAGATGTGATCTCATCAATGCCCCTTATAACTATCTAAACTTCCCCATTTTTATATTCCACTCCCCTTTCATTAAATATTCACATTCCATTTGCCTTCCTACCTGTTGCTGTGCATGGTATTAACTTTGTGAGTCCTGTATTAGGACACCTAGATCCTTCTGTACCTTGGGTTCTGCAGCCTCTCCATTTAATAAATTTCTGCTTTTCTGTTCTTCCTGCCAAAGTGGACAAGTTCATTTTTGTTGCACTGCCAAGATTAGATTTAAATTGCCTGTAACAGTAACCAATAAAATTAATAAGAAATGAAATGTATCCAGTCCCATCCGTGCCTGCCTGCCTGCCTCAGTGTACCAAAGTGTTTTGCAGTTGATCTAAATCACTGTTGTTCTGTAGATAAATGCATCAGTCGGTTTCTGTACAATACAATATCACACAGCAACAAAACAAATGGAGATAAATTTTAGTCAGGACAGTAGGAAAACCTCTTTTAAATAGTTTGTGTGTTATGTGAACACTCAGGCAAGGCCTTTGTTTATGTGTCATTTCAAAAAGTGGGCAGTGAGTTTCCTCAATATTGATTCTGGCATTGCAGCACACTCCACCACTGATCCTTCAGCATTGTGGCAGTCCTACGTCACTAACCTGAAATGACAAACTGGATTATGTGGCTAAGTCCTAGAGCAGAGCTTAATTCTTTGGGCCTACCTGACTATGAGGCTGGAGTCAGATCCCTGAGTCATAGTTGGCATTAATGTTCACAATTAATAAAGTTTACACTGATTGAAATACTGGATACATTTTCTTGAATTAGATTGCTTGCAGCTGATATATTTAATACCTCACTGTCACTGTTAGGAAAAAAAATGGTATTCCCTTTAGGCAGCAGAATATCGTATTTCTCATTTTCAATGTCAGAGCTATGCTAATGCAACATCTTCCAGATTCAAGCTATCTCAGCTATGTACCAGGATTCCATTCTGATCATAAGCATGATCTACCTTTTCCCTCATCAGTTTGTTTGATACTTGGATCCTTCTGAATGGATCAACAGGATTGGACTTCCTCATTACATGATTACCTTATGAGGCACTGGCAGGCCAGGTTGGTGAGGATGTCAGGATTACAGTAGTCCCCCGCTATCCCCAGGGAAAACATTCTGAGACTTAGCGCTGACAGCAGTGACCCCTGTATATAACTTGTTTTTGTTTGCACACATCAATGATAATATCTAAATGAGAAATTACATACTATCAGACATTACTGATGTGAAATAATAATAAAATACATTGTACAGTACATTTATTATACCTGTGCGCGCTCTCTGGAATGATGAGTTTGTGACATTTGAGTTACCATGGAGCAATGAAATATATCTTGTGTACACAGTTTAAATACTGGACATTTTTACATTACACTGAAGGGTAAACGAAAAATATATTTCTTAAAAAGAACTTAGCATTACATTCTTACAAAGTTAAAAATCTCACAACACCAGGTTATAGTCCAACTAGTTTATTTGGAAGCATTAGCTTTGGAAGTGCTGTTTCTTCATCAGGTGGCTGTGAAGCAGGACATTAAGACCCAGAATTATATCCACATAAGTCCACCAGTTGTTTAGATTGCGGGGAGGTGCCTGGGAGACCCTTGGGCATCATGTCCACTGTGGGATCCATGAGATGATTAAAATACCCTCCTATAATCGTATGGTATGCTCCAAGGGGCACGAACTTGGAAAGTGCATTCAATAAAAACTTAAGGGGGTGTGCTGGGGGCAGTAACCAATCAGAATATTGTACTCCTCACCATGTATTAAAGCTTTGAGAATCACAAACTGTCCATATTCATCCTTAATTTGATCTAACAACTGAGATGGGCGATTTTTCGGAACGAGTGTAGCTGCTCCCCTACTTTTAAAGTTAAAAGGTGAAAAGAACACCCGGTCGAACCCTCCCTGCTGCAACTTTAGATGCTCCTTATCATCAAGATGGGTTTCTTGCAATAGAGTGACATTAACCCTCTCCTTTCTAAGACTCAAAAGTACTTTGTTTCTCTTAATTGATAAGTGACTCACCTTAATATTTCATGTGCGCCATTTAAACAATGAACTAGCCATAACCATCTGAAACAGCTCATGAACCCCCGAGAGAAAGAATCTACTCACAATGCGCCAAGTGGAAACAATGAAAGATTCATAGAGTCTAAGAAACACAACTACAGAAACTACCGAAACAAAACTTCTAAAAACTACACCTATAATAAACCATTGCAAAAAAACAGATAATAGGTTCCCCCTTGCCCATACGGGACACTCTCACTCGCCACAAATACCGTCATGGCTCCTTCTTGCTGAAGCCGCACCCCAAACCCAGGCAACAAAAAAGTAAAGAATACATAAGTCTTTCAAACAAATTAAAAGTGGGCATTTCACCCATTCCACCCATACATCGATCCCTGTTATTATTGGTAAAATTCAAACCAAAAAGATTACGACAACGCTTCCCAAACCCCAGAAAAGTAAGAAGGGAAGAGAAAAAGAAACATATTAAAGGGACAAAACCAGACGAATGAAGCAAACAACAGAAAGAAAAGGAACCACTTTTGTCCATATTGCTTGAATAATCCAGTCTATTTTAAAGTGTCCAAAAGTCCTTTATCTTTTACAATGAGTCAAAGACGTGCATGGACCCTCCGTGGCTGAAACATAACACTGCCAAGTATCTTAGAGTACTGAGTATCCAGATCCCTCAGCCTCTTCTTTACTTCATCAAAGGTTTTCCTCTTATGGATCACAGCTGCAGAAAAGTCCAGAAAAAACATAATCTTCGATCCCTAATAAATCAGGGCCTGCAGATCTTTCCCGAGTGTTCTGGAAGCTTCCAGTACCTTTTGCTTGCCTCTGTAGGACTGGAATCACACTAGAACTGGGCAGGGGTGCTGGTCCGACCAGTGAACAAGTTTGGTCTGTACCCAGCCCTCCTTCGTTTCCCATCTCAAGAACTGTGGCAGCCATTGCTCAAGAAAGCTGACTGGCTGGCCCCTTCTTCCTGCTCCAGCAACCCAGTAACATGGATATTCTTCCTCTGACCTCAGTGTTTGAGGTTGTTGACCTGCTCTACTAAGGCCCTTACCTGCTTCTCCAAGGCCTGGATCTGTGCTGCCCAGGATTCAGCTGCAGTCTCCAATGCCACAGTCAGCCACTTGACCTCCTCTCCACACTCCCCGAGGCACTACATCTCCTGCTCACGCTTTTGCAGCATGGCTGAGATTGATTCCAATCTGGTCCAGGTCTCCTCCATCGCTGACGTGATCTTTTCTCGGCGAGTTTGATGAACTCCGAAGCCCGACTCTCCTGAGCAGGTAAGCCCAGTGGGGCTTCCACCCAGGTTGACGCTGCAGCCACAGGTGAGTCTGTTGCTGCGGGGGGTGCCCTGCTTGTTGCGATCCACACAGTCCTTTACTGTTAGTCATCTTCTCTAATTGCTAACAAGAATATATGAAGATTCTAGGAACTTAAAACTACCAATTTTTTTACCAAAGCAGTGAGTAAGGGGATGGTAAAAGCACCAATTTGCCTGAGTTGTGGTGCAGAGTTCAGTAAAGCAGACCTGTTGGATCGCCGCTATCTTGAAGTTTTTTTTAACTTCGGGGATGAAGCATTGGTGAAACCATTCGGTACAAAGCATGGCTGCCACCCACACTTTGTTATTGTGTTGCCAGAAAATGGGCAAATAGAACATTACAATCCATTCTCGTCCATATGCCTATCCAATGACCATTTAAATGTCCAGAAAGTTGTCAAATCCAGAGCTGGTGCAGGCAGTGTGTTCCACACCCCTGTGATGCTGAGTAAAGAAACTACCTCTGACATCTGTCCTATATCTATTACCAGTCAATTTGAAGTTGTGCCCCCTCGTGCTATCCATCACTGTCCTCTGACAAAATCTCTCACTGTCCACCCAATCTAACCCTCTGATTATCTTAATCATCTCAATTAAGTCACCTCTCAACCTTCGTTCTAATGAAACCAGCCTCAAGTCCCTCAGCCTTTTCTCGTAAGACCTTCCCTTCATACCAGGCAACATTCTGGTAAATCTTTTCTGAACCCTTTCCAATGCTTCCACATCCTTTCTACAATGCGGTGACCAGAACTGCATGCAATACGCCAAGTGCAGCAGCACCAGAGTTTTGTAAGCTGCAGCTTGACCTCATGGTTTCAAAACTCGATCCCTCTACCAATAAAAGCTAACACACTATATATCGTCTTAACAGCACTATCAACTCGGGTGGCAACTTTGAGAGATCTATATACATGGACACCGAGATCTCTCTGCTCATCCACATACCAACAATCTTGGCATTAGCCCAGTGCTCTTCATTCCTGTTGCTCCTTCCAAAGTGAACGACCTCCCACTTTTCTGCATTAAACTCTGTTTGCCACCTGTCAGTCCAACTCTGCAGCTTATCTATGTCACTATCCACAACTGTACTGACGTTAGTGTCAGCCACAAATTTACTAACCCATCCTTCTACGCCCTCATCCAGGTAGTTTATAAAAACAACAAACATCAGTGATTCCAAAACAGATCCTTGTGGTACCTCACTAGTAACTGAACTCCGGGATGATGATCATTTCCTATCAATCACTACCCTCTGTCTTCTTTCAGCTAGTCAATTTCTGATCCAAACCGCTAAATTGCCCTCAGTGCCATGCCTCCATGTATTGTGCAGTTACCTATGGGGGGAGCTTTTCAAACTCCTTACTGAAATCCATATACACCATCAATGACTTTACCCTCAAGCAAAGCCTGTTTGGTCACCTTCTTAAAGAACTCAAAGGTTTGTGAGGCATGATCTACCCTTCGCAAACCATTCTGACTATCTGATCAACTTATTTCTGTCAATTTGATTGTAAATCCTATCACTTATAACCTTTTCCAACACTTGCCCCACAACCGAAGTGAGGCTCACTGATCTGTAATTACCAGAGTTGTCTCTACTCCCCTTCTTGAAGAAGTTTTTGTTTTTGTTCTTGAGGGCGTGAGGATTCTTCACTCCGTACACCACCCTGCTTGATCATATACCCTGCTGTATTGCCACGTGGTACCAGAGTTCATCTGTCCTTCTACGCTTTGAACCCTGGTCCCTGCTTTGCACTTTTGTGAATGTATGTTCTATCTTTTTCCAAAACAAGCCAGTTTCATCACAATTGAGGACTTGTTTTGATGGTAGTTTTCCTTCTCGATCAACTTCTTAAAAATTTTTGGAAACGTGGCACAGCTTCTTCATTGGCAGACCCACTCTTTCCAGTTATTCTTATGTTTTTCAAATTATGCCTATTCCTGTATCTGTGCAACCATCCCTTACTTGCTGTAAATGGTTTGGTATCCTTCTCTTCAGTGGATTCTTTCTTAAAGTCTTTGTATAGACTTAACCCTTTGCCGTAACATGTTACTGTCAATAGGCGCACACATCCTGTTCATATCTTCACCCCACAAATTTATTACCTCTTACATCTTCACTAACACCTTATCACGCACTGTACAGGTTACTTTTGATGTTTGAGGTGTCACAACGAAAGTGGAACGAATTTTTATTTCGTTCTTCACCACCTCACGAATGGAAGATTCATTCTTCTCATAAATCTTAGCAACCTCAGCATACGTTTTTTTTTTCTTGTTGTATCAAGTTGAGAATTTACATTTTTTTTTAACTAATGGGAAGCACTTCACGGCTTCTCTTAGGTTTTGAAGCACTGCCAGCATCGCTACTTTTATGTTTTGGGGCAATTTTTTAGCAAAGTTAAGGGTTACGCTGGCCAGCGTTGATACAGAAACAAAGAGTCATGTACTAATGTCAGAGGGGCAGGAAGCTTGTACCATGTTACTTGGCATGGCGCAAAATTTGCTGCAGCCTGGCGTGGTAAACCATGATAACAGTTCTTTACAGATTTGTTTAAATGTCAATTCAAAGATAAGACCCGGTGTAGGGGATGCCAAGAAGGAAAATTAAAGATAGGTCTCTGCTGGTGACTAAAGAGGAAATAATGCCTTTGTAGCTTATACAGACCTTGAAATGGTTAGGACTGATCTCTCTGGAAATTTGTGAAAAACCTCCACTCAATATATTCTTAAAGTTAGTTGCCATACTCAAAAGAGGGTTTGGCTAAGTGCTCATCAAGGCCATGAAGAACCATAATCAGTCATATTGTATGGTGGGTGAAGCCTAAGAGATGACCTAACCGTGTGAAGTTTTGATTTTAAAAAAAAGTAGGAAAGTGGGTCAATAACCATAGATGATAGATATATAATCATTAGCAAAAGATCTAGTGAAGATGAAATCAAAGTCACTGGAATCTTAAGTCGCTCTGTACCTCAGAAAGGTGATAGAAAGCTGATTCCGTAAGTAATTTAAAGGGAATTTATCATTTGAAAATGAGGAGAGTGCATGTTTCCAGACACAGTTGGGGTGTGGCATTGCATACCACTGTTCTTTCAAAGTTAGCCTAGCCATGATGAACTGAATGGCTGCATTTCTATGGACTTGGAGGACAGAACTGGGATGCTAAAACATGGATCCTGAAAGTGTCTGTTAGTGTGTGGTGATACTATAGCACTGAGAACCTTTCTCATATTACCAAATTCAAAAAGTTAACCGAGATTTCGAATTTCTTGCCCCCTGAGTAAATGTTTGTTAAAGCACCTTAAAAGGGTATTTGTCACATTCCTGGGAGAAGAGTTCATCAGTTGAGGTAGGTTTGAAGTCAAATATGAAAAATGATGAGTTCTTTGAAACTGCAGTCTGCTGACAACTTAGTTGGGGGGGGGGGGGTTGTTTTTGAAAATTGAAGTGGAGTTTTCCAGTTTTCCCCAGAGTCTGCACAATTTTTCTCCCAGGGGATAATATTTTGTGTGTGTGGTTACATGTTTGGCTGAGTGAGGCAGATTTAATTGCCTCAGAGGCCCTGCCTTTTTCACCCTTTCAACAGGTACAAATGCCTTTTTTAAACATGCGTTCTTCCATGGCTATTTTATAAAGGATTTAAATCTGAAATTAACTGGAATAATACTAATAATGAAAATTATCTTGTGAAATCCCTATGTTTGTTCTACTTTTGAAACAATGGCACGTTCTCTCGTTAGTTCTGAGTTTAGATTAGTGAACACTTTACAGACCTGGTTTGAAACACCTAGTTATTGCTGAAGAGATATTTCATGTATTTGATTGACCAGCTGTTGTATTCCAGTTTCAATATGAGATCTAGAGACTATACAGTGATGTTCCTCTCTTTTCACTGCAGGATGTTGTGGGTGAAACCCCTGTCCATAAAGCAGCACGATCAGGAAGTTTGGATTGTCTAAATGTCCTTGTATCTCATGGGGCTAAAACAGAGTAAGTGAACATTTCAGCACCTCTTGAGTAATCAGCAGAGTAATTCAAATGCTTGAGAGGCAATGGATTTAAGGCACATTTAAAGGAGCTGGATGCTTACGTTTTGGCTCATGGATTTTTAGACTAAAATAATCCCCTAAAATATTCGTCTATAGTATTTTCAATGAGTCTTTTCTAGTAACTTTACATTTTCATTCCAGTGAATGTTGTAGTAAGTACTTTCAAGCCTTTCAGATTACAAATTGATCCTGGTAACTATCACTGGATCCTGTAAGCTTGTTGTTTGTGGAAAAGAATTGCATTGTGGGTATTCTTAATCTTCACCTGAAGTGTTAAGGTTGTATTTAGCCAGTGTATTCTTCAGGTTAGAACCTACCCACACTAAAGTAAATTGGTAGGCTAACTCTGTTGTGTCCTAATCATACTTCATGGAGGAAGAGATTGGGAGAGGGGGGTCACCTGTAATTTCCCAAGGCAATGAATGAGGCTGTGTATATTCAGGAAACCAGCCCTTGACTGGTTTGATCATAGCATTAAGCTCCTTTAAAACCTATAGTCCAGCTTGTTTCACTGTTAACTTGTTAAACCTCTCCATAAATTAATGTTTAATAAAGTTTCTGCGCTTCCATTACTTATACTTAAAATGGAATAAGATTGTTTTTGTATCCATGCTTCTGTGCAACTAATAAATCAAAATCTACATTTTAAAGAACGCCATTGAGTAACCAACATGTCATTGAGCAGTTACATTATCAAATGCTGTACTAATTGGTTTCTAAACACCATTTTTAAATTTATACTAACGTTCTTAAATAGGCTGATTTTACAAAAAGGCAATAGAGAATAGAGTTAGATTGATGTCTAACTTTCTTATTTTTCCTCTAGTTTTTGAAACTTGGAATTCGCTCTAAGTTGTTTAACAAACCAAGGTATTCTCATTCAATGGAGAGTTATCCACTCCACAATATTTAGCTTATAACCACTTAAACTCCTGCAACCCAATAAGTACATTTGCTCCTTTATAAAGTTGAGAAGCTCACCTTCTTCTGTTTTGTTAAAGTTGAAATTTTAAGGTGTGCTGTCGGTGGAGTGCTGATCTCAGCATGCACATTTACTGGGTCCTTTGGTTTACTTTGGTCCGTTCCGTTAGAAAGTTGAAATGTACAAACCCTTTGAAAGTTTAGTAATGTGCCAAGAATGCAGGATTTATTCCATGTATTAATGTGTCCATACTTCAGCTTCATAATTGCTTCCATTAATTTAACCACTAATGTACTGTTTTCTTTTAGTATCATCTTAATTTCCTATTCTGTAACAATGCCTTAACCTTTTCACCCATAAAGAACAGGGAGTTTGATGAACATTGACTAGATTGGGTAGAATTAGCAAGCCCCGTGCCCAGGAGTTTCACACAGCAAGAACATGGATTGGAATTTTGGATGCAGTCAGTGTATCCACGTCCAGCTTTTAATTTTAATTGTGAAGGCGAACTTCCTAAAAAGGGCTATTCCATTAATTTCCATTAATGGCCCAACTCCAGTAGGTGTCCCTACCTTTTACAATCACTTAATAATTTCACAATATGTGTAACCTCTTTAGCTGCATATTGTCCTGTTCTTGATTGGCATCATAACCCTTGTAAATGTAAACTTTAAAATAACCCCAAAAAATTGTTATGCACACTGTTTGTTCAAATGTGAAGGTTTTATTTCAAACGCGTTCTTTAGAAATAGTGGATTTTCACTAAATTTAATGAAAGTTCCTTTAAAGCCTTGTTCCCTTTCAACTGCAAGTGATGATTCTCACAGTAGTGTCTAGTGACCCTAGCCAACAGTCTTTTGGATTTTCACCAAGTTCCCAAGTGAGTTCCTCAATTATTTAAACAAAACTTGCGCGGTCTAATTGGTCGCATTTGCATTGCTCAGTTAAAGATTTAACTCCATAATCGGCACACTAAAATTGTGGCAGTTTTGCTTAATGTCTAGATGGTTTAATACTTGTGTCATTAACAATTTTTTTTTAAATGCACAAACAAAACTACTACATTTGCACTATGATTTGTTAACAGATAATTTTGCAGGTATTGCATTTGCATTCTATTTTTTAGTTGATTTCCACAACATTAGCATATTTCAATTGGGCAGGAAATGCTTTTATCGTGGTTTGTGTGCTTTTCAATTTTATTTGACTCACCTTAGTGCATAGTTCAAGATTCTGTAAGCCGGAAAGACAGTGTTCACTTGCTTTCTTTTTCTTCTGCTTCTCCGTTTCCAAGTTCTTTCCAAATTAATCTGTGCTACTAGCTATTTATCATGCAGTCTATTTTCTTCCTCCATTCGGGTATCATTAGAAGATTTGCATCACTCAGATATGCATTCACATTATTAGGAGCATCTTATTATCCATTCAGTGAATGCAGGCTAGGTACAAAAAAAATCTTTTACACTTCTTGCCAATGTTGCATGCATATTAATCGCCAAGCTGAAGGAATTTGCAAGTACTTTGCATCTCTGGCTAGCTGCGCATAAATACATACACACACTCACTCCGGCATTGTTCAAACATAATTGCAGCAGAGCCTGTGACAAGACATTTGATGAGTTCAAAAGTCCCAAGTTCTGTGAAAGACACTTGTTCTCTTTGGAAATGAGACAACTAGCAGAGTACAAGGGAGTTGAACGTATACCCACATATAAATTATGCAGTGATGCTGTAAGTAGTAACCCCTTATTTAATCCTAGTACTGTGGATAGGGAGTACACAGTAAAACTCTGGTGTGTTCCTTTATGTACTTTCACCATAGTCATTAGTATGTTGAGATAGGGTTTTCTTTTAAAATATCACATTTGTTTCATTTAGAGAAAAATGTGTGAGAAGAAGAACATTTACAAATGAAGGGATTTTTAAAATGAAATAGTTTTAGCTAGCTAGTATGGACTGGGAGAGTTAAACAAGGGCTGGCAATGAGATCCGATCCATTCATCTTGCCTTAATTTAGTAAGAAGAAGTAAACAAAGACACGTTATTCAGGAATTTTGGTTTCTAAGACCAAAGAATTAGTGCAGATTGGGCAGGTATCAGTTGATATTTGTACATTGTGTGTTGGTGTTGGCTTTGATTGTTGACTAAATATTGAAATTTAATGACAAAAAGAACAGCATGACTTGGAGGTAGTTTAGTGTAAGCTAAGGAAGTGATACTGTTGTATTATAAAATGTTGATCAGGTGAGGAGTGTGGGAATTGAGATGGAGTGGGCTCAGGAATGACCATTCATCAGGAATTAAAGTAGGATGAGGACACCACAATCTAAATGCATTACTTTTTAATAGGAAGGAAATACAGAAGGTGGGAGTGGTTAGTGGTGAAGCCAGTGGACTTGCAGCGAAGTGCAAACGAGATTCTGGGAAATGCAGGAACTTGATCCTCAAGTACAAACTACTACAAACCGAAGGAAAATTAGGATATATTACAAGCAAAGTAGACTCTTGAATGATCAGAGTAGATGCAGGTTTTACACTGCAGGCAGAGAGAAATGAAGCATTTATGTTCAATGATAAGGGATGGTGTTGTTGGCCGTTGATTTCTGCTGCCTTTGATTGAAGTGGATGCAATGATGTAGTTTCATTGGAAGCAATAGCAGAAGTTGTTGCAGAACAGTGAAGAAAACATCAAGTTTAGTTTTGGTTTTCTGTGACACTTCTTTCTGAAGCAGAATGCAAGTGTTTGCAACATTTGGGACTTTTTTTCAAAACTCTTCCACAATCAGCTTCCTACCCACAGACATTGAAAATAAATACATTTTGTTTTGAGTGCCACTTCTTAATTGAGCCCTTGTCCTTACTACCGATTTCTATTGGTTTCATCATCTGTTAACCCTTGTTAAATATCATCGAGGAAGAAACTAAGTATGGTAAGATTTTTGGAAACTCCATAATTATTATTGTCGGGTTACTGCTTTATTCAGTATACGTGTTGTTTACAACTGATGCCATGGTTGCCTGCACTGGTTTCCTAAATATAACATGGATCTAAAAATCTTTCATCTTGTTAAAAAAATTGATGGAGGTAGGTGGATCAGGAATGCCAAAGAAATTCTAATCTCTTTCCTATCTGTATCTGTTATTATCATGCTCAGTTGCAGAGGGTGTATTGATCAAGTTAAACAGTCAGTGTCTTTTTCTAGTTTGGTTACAAGCTGTGCTCCCAAATTGGATTGTTGCTGCTGCTGGAATT
Source organism: Chiloscyllium punctatum (assembly GCF_047496795.1). Classification (NCBI taxonomy): domain Eukaryota; kingdom Metazoa; phylum Chordata; class Chondrichthyes; order Orectolobiformes; family Hemiscylliidae; genus Chiloscyllium; species Chiloscyllium punctatum. The sequence goes on along the minus strand of NC_092747.1, from coordinate 113,653,551 downwards.
TGTGTTAATGAGGTCTTTGGTTTCAGGTTTTTTTTGTAGCAAATGCTGAAGAGCATTATTTAATCAGGAAACAGAATTTAATAGATTGTAGGGAGGCCTGTAGGCAATGTCACTGAGGTTAAGTCGGGAGCAATGGATTGCAATGGGGGGAGGTGAGGAAATGCAGTCTCTTGCTAGGAATAACCACAGCAAGTAGCATTCACTGAATTAAAGGGAAAGTATGTTCATCTTGGAATGAAGCAGCTGCTTAGGAATAGAGGACCCTGTGGAGTGGAGGGTAGTGTAAAGAAGGTGGCAATTCTTCTGAACAGAAACAGGAAACTAAAAGTGATACATCCATGGGCAAGAGATGAAAGTAAAGAGGAAAACCCGAGGCATCAGTTGAACCCTTCGACCTGTGCAGTTGTGTTTAGTGAATGTTTTATGTAGGTACCCGTGGCCTCTGTGTTCAGTGAGGTTAGCCTGAAGTCCCTAGACCTTCCAAGGTTTCTTAATAAGATTCCTTCCAAAGTGCAGTCATGCACAGAAAGAAGTAACCTTTTACCAGGACATTGATTTTACTACAACTTGTATCAAAACAAAGTCAAGTTCTAAAGGTATAAACGGGCCAGGTAGAAATAATGGTGGTAGATGAAATTAAATAAAACTGCTAATTTATTCTTGGAGCGTAAAATTCTAAATGGTCAGTTGTAGTTGGATTCGACATAATGACATCTACCAGACAGAGCCAAGTAAACTAACTGTAAAATATTTTTCAGAGGGAATATTGGATAGCTGAAGAATGAAGGCATCAAGTACAGTTAAAGTGAAACTGCCCACAGCATAACTAAATTAGAAGTTGGGATATCAGAAATTGCTCCAACTTGAGGGCTTGGGGCACTGTGGATACGAATTTATTAATATGTAATTTTTCACCCATTTCAGAGTAACCTAGAAGTAAAATGTTTCCATCTTTTGCAGGTAAATACTTGGAATAGAGAAATGATCCACAAATCATGCAGTTTAATTCTCTTTTCTTTTATAGCAGCATTGTAATTCTACAAACCTCATTCTGTATGGAGCCCACGTTAGTATATGCTGCTACAGAAATTAAAATACTCCATGAATGGATAGATGTATTCCATATATTTACGGCCAGTACAGGACTTGGAAATAACATGAAATGGGTTAAACGGCATTATTAATTCAAGATGTATTCATGTTCGTGTTTCATTGTTAAGATTACTTTCACCAGCACCCCTTAATCTGTTTTATTTGCCATTGCCCATGTAACTGTAACAGTGCAGAGAATTGAGTCTTTAAGAGATTGAAAAATGTCAAATGTTTTCCAGCTACGTAATTTGAATTTGACTTGATTTTGAAGTAATCCTAGAAAGGGGGATCATTCCCAATAGAAACGCTGAAACTGCCACAGGGGCTTCATGGAAACCTTACAGTTGTGGCATTGAGTGCGCAGTATCGCTTCCCCTCAGCACACAAGGCATACCGTTGAGGTATTTGTTGTGGTGATTGGTTTTAATGCTATGTAGGAACTGCGTTATAGATCTTTTAGTTGTGCATGCTTTGTTTACCCTAATTTAAAATTACTTCAGATATGTAAACTAATATAGTTAAGTTGAGAAATTTTTGTTTAAATGTAAGTTATACACAATTTTTCAAAAAGAAAAGTGGTTTACTTATTGTGCTTAATTGCCGCATGATTGTAACCAGGAACAATTTGATTGTTGAAAGCGATATGAAATTTGCAGCTTATATAGATTTAACTGCTTTACTGTAAAGAAAACTGCAGTAACAGTATTAACATTGAATTTAATAACGTAGCTTAGAAAGAAATAAAATTTCCCTTGCAGTTCTTTTAACACCGCACTTCTCATTCTCCCTACTCAATCCTATGTGCCACTGTAAAGCAAAAGGACCCCTATTAGTTGATCATTCTTACAAATGAAAATTAAAATATCATTTTAGTTATGGAGTCATACAGCATGGAAACAGACCCTTTGGTCCAAGTAGTCCAAGCCAACCATTTTCCCAAACTAAATTAGTCCTAGTTGCCTGTGTTTGACCTATATCCCTCCAAACCTTTCCTATTCCAGTACTTGTCCAAATGTCTGTTAAGCGTTATAACTGTACCTGCATCCATCACTTCCTCATAGTTCATTCTACACATGAACCCTTCCCTCTGCTTTTTAAAAAAAGGGTTGCCCCTAAATGTCCTTTTAAATTTTTCTCCTCCCACCTTAAAAATATGCCACATAGTTTTGAACTCCCCATCCTAGAGGAAAGACCTTTGCTATTCACTTTATCTCTGCCCCTCGTGGTTTTATAAACCTCGTAAAGTCAATCAGATTTGTAATTGGCTGTTTGTTTTCTTGGCTTCAGGATCCACATTTCCCTTGTCATGTATCTGTAAAACCACTAATCTACTCAGGAGATTGTTTGCTACATAGCCCAGTCAACAATAAATTCACAGTAGTTTTTGGAAAGTTATTTTCTGAAATTACATGTTTAAAAGCAAATTCAGAATTATTTTTTCTGAAATGCAATGATTTGTTTCTCATTTGTCATTTTCAAAAGCAGTCCAATTTGTTAGGTATTCAGATTGCCAAGCTAGTAACTTGATTGTGTGACTCAGTAACTCTGATTCATAACTTCATTCAAACGGTTCTTTCAGAATTGACCACAAAATGAGTTGTCTTTTGTTTCTGAATGCTAACTTGTTCTGCATTGCACACACAGGTAACAAAATAGTGACTGGCATCATTTTGCACACCTTTTTGTTTGGTAGATGCTCCTGTTTGTAGGCTGACTCATTTCCCAGTCTTAAAGCAAGAAATTATTTCGTGCGATTTTTACCTTTCTGTTAATGTAACCTCAAATTCAAGAGAAAGAGTTGGAACTGTGCCTCTGCGTGGACATGATGCAAGAATCCGCCAAGACCAAGATTTCACAGGAAAGCAACTGCAGTGATGATGCATAACAACTACATTGGGCTGCACTGGAGATGCACAGATTATTTATAAGCCACTGTGGCATCATAAACTTTATATATACAATTGGATCCCCATAGGTTATGTTACAGTCTTTTGATACCAATACCCTTATTGTAATCGTAATTGTAATATTGTCACAAGGGTATCAGTACCATGTAGTAGTCAGTCATGAGAGATGTTTCTTGTACAATGTTAACTAAACCTGTGGAATATCCTTCCAAATGATTCTGCATTCTGTCCTCCCATTCTTCGGACGCATGTTAATGTCTGGCCAGTCTGCTAATTCAGGTAGGTAGGAAGATCCCAGTACCTTCAAAGAAGAACAGACATTTTTAATTAGAGTATCAATCAATTTTAGTCCATCATATATCAACACCAAAAATTAGCTGGTATTCAATATTTATGGAATTTGGGGACAACCAGTTTGTGCACAATGTGGTGATTGTAGAAGGAAGTTACTCACCTATGTGAAACATTCAGAACATCTTGAAGCAATTATCTTGCATTGTCTAACTGCAGTTCTTGCTTTATTTCGTTCTTCCAATTTTGGGTTAGGTGAACAGGATTTCTTCCCCTGTGTTCTTTTTTCAGCATTATCGATTGGCTAAAGTAGATGATGTTTGGCAGGTCCCTTTTCTCTGTGTTCCAGTGATTAATAAAGCCATAAAAAAATCTTTCAGCATTACTGCTGTCAAACACATAGAGTACTTGCCTGGATGCTACTATTTTCATAATTTTGGCCTAAGTTTTACCTTATGATTTGAGCAATGCTATTACTAACTTCTGTGATGGAACATAGGGACAGTAGATGCCATTTCACCTTTCAAGTGTACTGAGCATTAATTGGACCATGCTTGATTTGTACCTTAACTCAATTTTTTGCTTTATCCCGTGATACCCATATTCAATAAAACATTATAAGTCTTGGTCTTCAGGGGTCCAATTGTCCAATGTCCATCAACCAAGGAGTTAAATGAACTTGGGGTGATCGCTTAGAAACTGATGATTTAGTTTGGAAAGAATTTGTTACATCTGCTAAGTTTAATAAAGTTATTTTTTCTTCTGGATGTCATGCAAAACAAAAAGCAAATGCAGTGATAGAATGGCGATGGAGTTTCCATGTTATTATGGGCACAATGGCTTCCGTTTTAAATTTATTGCTGAATGATACATTTTTGCTAGTAGGAATTATCAGGGGCCTTATTTTATTTACTTAATGGTAAAGTTTGAATAGCATCGGCTACTGAAAATGCAACAGTGTAACATTGGGAGGAATTCTAAACCATATGAAAGGAGCCAAAGTTGGGTTTCGAAGGCCTAAAGATAAGATAAAGAAAATTTTCTAAGAGATGAGTTCTGATTTCATCATTTTTTGGAAATTATTATTGAGACAGAAAGTGTGTGATGCATCTTAATTTCAAGTTTATTGAGGAAGAAGAAGAATGGCATATTTGGAGCTTGGAAGAAATAAAAAAAAAAGAAGTGGATGGGCACGCCTGTAAATAATAAATTTAAGAACCGAGAGAAATAACATTTTCAGTACACATTGCAAGGATCGAACAGATAAAAGTCTGCCAATTGGAGATTGTGAGCAGTCAGAACACGTCTGCAGAAGGTTGAAATGTCATCGGTGTGAGGAAGGAACAGTCACAGAAAAGAAAGCATCCTAATGAAAGGAAAATTGAAATATCAATTTTGGGACTGAAAGGGTAGTCTGAGGAAAGAAAGTAATTGATATTAATATGATTTGAGCAATATTTGCAACGGTACATGATTCAAAGCTTTTAGTTATGTTCAAGATGATGATTCACCAAGAATTTTGCATTGTTGCCACTAAAGGACTGCACATGAACAACAAAATATTGATGATTGTGGTTCACTTTGGAGTGTAAATTGAATTAATAATTCAAACTTTTTATTACGCTGGCAAGTAAAATACCAGCAAAAGTACTTGAGAGTTAACAGGGATAGGACGGACTCAAGAAATTTTGCTTCGCAATGGAGCAATAGACTGATGGAAAGAAATTGTGAAGATGGCAAAGGACAGGGAACGTGATTTAAGCATACTTCGGTGGCTGCCCCCACAGCCCAGGGGTCTTTTCCTCAGTACCAAATTCAACAAGCTGGCTGTCAAGATGGCAGAAATGGACAAAAAAATCAGCTGCAAACCTGGAGTTCAGCCAAAACATTAGTCCCAAAGTTATATGCACAAGATGGGCCTAATTGGTGACTTTTTATGTAGCCAATAATCTGATTTGTTGTGTGCTGAAAAAATTTCCATCTCGACTTAACTGAGGTGCATATTCTTACATTATTTTCAGAATTTGCTCCAATTATTGGAGTTTTGAATTTTCACTAGGTATAAAAACTGAGTAGTATTTGAGTTTGCACTGGCTCACATAAAACATTTTGTGAGTTTGTTCCACTGTTGATTTATATCAGACATCTTGAGCTGAGGTAGTGGACCTTCTGAGCAAAATTGAATTTCTATTTTTATTTAAATTAGTTACCAGAAAAAATACAGGAACTTGTCACTGTTCCAGACTGTATTGTGGTCTGGCAACCTCAAATTTGACACTAACAGAAAACAACTAAAGTTACAAAGCATATGTTTGATATCTTACATGCATAAGAAGGTCAGCATAAATTCTAAGTTTCAACCCATTTTTTTGCCCCTTTTCTGTGATGTCTCTTGAGTATTTTAAATAAATCTTGATCAAACATAAATGTGTTTCATTTATTTCACTGGTTTGCTTTTGAAAATGGGAATATTTAAAATCATTTTTAAATCATGATTTGGTGTTTGTCTATTTTTTAAAACCAAACTTTAAAATTATTCCATCTTCAATGCCCTTGCTTTTGAGTATAGCATTTATATCTCCAATCCACCCTTCTATCACTATGCCCATTCAATGAACTATCATCTGCAATCATAAACATTCATATCACTTAATCAGTGCCTTCCTAATTAGACTTGAACCTGAATGCTGTATACTTATTATAATTTAACCTAATGTTAACATTCCTCTAACGCTTAACAGAGTTGACCAGCAAAATTGGAGGGTAGACTGTTAAGGGAATCACTGGCTTTTGTTTCCATAGCATTACTCTTTGTTTTTAAAGTGATTTGACATTGCAGAGAAGCATGTCTACAGGCACCCCTATTGTGACAAGCTTCCCTATATTATGCTTGAAATGTTTATTTTGACATCAGACAATTGTTCTTGCTGTGAACAGGTAGTATACACCTCACTGAAGCAATCAGTCACATGATGTCAGACACAGGTCTGGGAAAATGGAGTTATTCCCATTTCCCCGTGACTCTTGGTAGTGTTAGTATGCTACGTATCACTTGTTTTCTTGCCACTTAACTTTCATAGACTGGTACTATACACTGAATCCTAGCTGCTTCATATGTTGGTGAAGAATCTCTATTTTTAAATCATGTAAAAATGAGGAAGCACGCTATCAAGTACAGAGATTTTTAAAATAACATTTGCTATTATGATTTTGAATTCAATGTAACATTGACCTTTTATAATCTATGTGTAACTTTGTATCTGTTTTAAGTTGGTCAATCAATATTAGGCCAGATGCTAATCAGCGTGATTGTGGATGTTACACAGTAACCAGTAATCAGATATTCACTAATGGTATGCTTTTTCTGACTGCATTCTGTCTTTGATCTGGTGGAACTGCATTTAGGATGTCCAGAATCACAGTCATCACTCCATTCAAGTCTGTTTTGACATTGCTGTGAGAAAGAAACCCATGGCTCGTGCACATCAAGTTTGTATATCTTGTGAAAGATTCATTGGTGTACCAATGAAGAATTAGTGTTCATCACTGTGCTATTGGCTGACCATTGTTAATGAACTTGTTGGGGTCAGCCAGACTTGCCACTTTCCAGAATCTTTGATTGCTGGCTTCCAGCTTGCAACAGTGAACACTAATGTTGTCTTTGGCTTTCTTGCATATGTTGGGTGAAGGGTTTTTGCCCATCGGTACCCTACAAAGTTGACCTAAAGTTGATTACATATCATCTTACTCCCCACAGTAGAGAGAAGAAAGATAATATTGTTAACAATTTTTTTGATCCTTTCGACCCTGACTGGGAATATATTTGAAGATTAAGCCATTACAATGAATGGCCTACATTTGTGACAAATCCTTGTTTCTGGATATTTTTAATCAGCCTGTTCTCACATGACAGGGCTAAATGGGACTAGAACCTGGCACAAATATGATCTTTGTGTTTCTGTCATGTACTGTCCAATATCAAGTGGATTAGTTGTAAGAGAAGTGCTGTAGTCACTACCGTGTTTGTGCATTACAACATGGGGCTTAATTGTTCTTTGCTGCAATTATTATTCGTCTTGAATTTCTCTTTTTTATGTTAAGTAGCTTCAGCAAGTGCAGAAGAGCAGCTGAGTGGAAACATTCCTTATTAAGTTGTTGAATGCCATTCACCGGTCAGATTGCATATTTTTTGCAGTTTGGACCACAACTTGGCAGAATACAGTTTTCATGTTTTTGTGATCTCATCGACTTAACAGCCTTTGTGCCATTCCAGGTGAATTTGGAGCTTACTTCAGCTCACTCTCTACTGTTGATTTCCATTTCACTCAAGACTAGTGACTGAGCAAAACAATTATTTCGGCATCAGGTTGGGTTTTATTTTATTCTAGCTGTTCGATCATTGAGTTCCATCTGTGTTCTACCATTCTCATATTTTGTAACATTAGCTGTGAGATAATGTCTTCGAGAAACCAGAACTTGAAGTTGTGAGGGTGAATTGTGCTATTGAATATTGCCATTGTTTCATTACGCAAAATGAAGAATTAGTGCCCTGGACCAGCTGTGTGTTTTTTTTAAAAAGACGCGATTATACCCTCCAGCCTCCACTTGACTTGGGACTTGGTTGCAGATGAGCGAATGTGCTTGTGTGGTGTTCACACTCGACTGGGATTGTCTTCTCATTGAGTGAAGTATTCTCTGTACCAGTGAATGGTTTGCTACTGGTCAGTGAAGCTACAATCATTTATCTACCTCATCCTTCATCTTTCTGTCCAAGCTGCAGATTCTTGTTTGAAGTGTTAGGTCTGTGTTTGACCTCTTTGCTGTCAACTCGTGGAGATTCTCTGCTAAATTTATCGGTGCTTCAACTGTAGTCCTGAGTTCATTTCTAAAATAGCTTTGGAGCCCTTGGAAATGTCTGTAATGTTTTACCTAGTGACAGATATTTACAACAGAACCTCCTGGGATAGATTATTAATCTTGTATTTTTCCAAAGTTGAAGAGGAGTGTAAATAATACACAACAAACCCCACTACACAAAAAGTGACTGATTAAGTATTTTTTTCCAATTACACATTGAATTAATAAATTTGAAGCAGCACTGATTTATGTCTGTTCAAGAAGAAGGACAAGGAGGTGGGTTAGTTTGGGCTTTTGGATGGTTTTTGTTATTGATCATGAACTGAAATGGAGACCAGTTCTTAGACTGTTTAAATGTGGTCTTGCCGAAACACTGCTGGATGCAGTTTTGCTGTGGATTTTATCAGAATCGGTTCTTGCATCAGAACACTTGTTTGCCAGATAGTGCTATTAGGGTGTGTCAGGTGTATTATCTAAAATAAATGTTATTTTTTAAAAAAAACTTGCATTGCACGCATCCTTTCCACAGATTTACTTCAAATAGACCTAGTTCTTCTATTGTCACCTTTAACCCCGTTGTAAATTGCTATGTCAATATAGCCTATTACTCTCTCAAGTGCCAACAGTGTCTTTGCAAGTTTTGGTCATCCACAAGTTGATCATATGCAATCTCGTGAACAGTTTAACTTCTTGAAGTATTTTCTTTAGTTTCTTGCCACTGCCTCCAACCCCTCACCCAGAAAACTGGGAGTTTGACCATACTCTAGTTATTAATCAAAATGAATCTCCGTCACTTAAATATCATTGGATGAAATTACTTTCTGAATATGCTAACCTGTTAGATTTTTTTTGTTGCTTGTTTGTGTATCTGAAACACTGAGTGTGTGACCACGAACAAAGTGTTCAGCCAGCTAACTTCAGTCAACTGCAGGATTTGCCCCTTTGATGACCAATTTAACCTTTTTGGTAATTGTGTAGTTTGGAACAGATTTAATAAAAATACTTTGCAAGTACAAATTGCATGATTTATTTTTCAAAAAAGCATCCTGAAAATCTGGCTTTTGTTTGCATGGATTCTTGATTTGTTGACATACAGGACAATGGATGAATCAATGGATGCTCAAAACTTTGAAACAGAGCTTAAGAACTCTTAAGTTTAGCAGCAGTGATGTTCTCGGATTCTGAAAATAAACCTAGCTCTTGAACATTGGCCTTACAGATGTGGAAACTACTCATAATATGCCCTAGTTCCAAACTTACTCCCAGCCAAGCCCACTGTCTACAGTTACACTTAAGATTTGATCATTCTCATTTTATAAGATATTGTTATTTATAGTTATAATAGCAGAACTTAGGCACAGTATTAGAAGGTGAGCAGAACTTAGTCATAACTTTGGATTCGTACAGTATAATTCTACTGGAAGTGCTGATGAAACGAAGAAGTTAAGAATTTCATGATGGAAGGTGTGGGTGAGCTTTACGTTGTCAGTGAGAGCAAGTTACAGGCAGGGATAGTCCGAGTGGTGGAACTGGATGTGTTGCTGTTAAATTTAGCTCTATTAAGAAGTAGAGAGATGGTGGGCTATCAGGCTTAGAGCCAGTACGTGGCCCAGAAGACGAATAGATGGAATGTGATTGTGTGGAGTTCCTAGCATGAAACAAACTGTAGAGCTTTAATTTTTGCCAGTGTTTATGTGGAGTTCTAGCAATTTCATGAGTAGATTGTAGTCATGTACAAAAACCATGCAGAATTGAGAAATAAAGCAGTATGTTATTAAGGTGGATGTGGGCTATGTGCCTCTATTTATAAATGATAATCTGAAAGGCAGCGATATTTGAAAAATCTTGATTGGGGATGTGTTTGGGTTCTGCTGAACGTGAAAGTGTAGCCTTTGAAAGCAGGACTTTGGCTAGTTACTCTGACATTTAGAATGAGGATACAAGATTTAATGTCACAGAGATAGTCAAAAGATTAGAGAGAATCAAGAAGGGCGGATTGACCAATTGTGTCCAGAGTCAAGAATGTGGAAATGCTAGAATAATGTAGAATGTCGTAGGTGACTGACCAAGTGCGATTGAATCAATTTTAACTGTCACCTTCTTGGACTAGTTACTTATGTAATGGCTGAGAGGAAAAAGGAAGTTAGAAATTGGGCTGTTACTGCAGTGGCAGTTGTTTGAGCTTATTGAGGAGCATAGTAGTGGGATAGGTAAAGGGGTTTGGCAGGGAGGCGGTATCCAATGCCTAATATTGGAGATTATTGTCAATGACTTTCAGGTATTGGCTAAGGGTGAAGTTGAGGGTCTGAGAAGTTGGTTTATTATATAGAAGAAAATAATTTAATGAGCTGTAAAATGCTTTTGGGTGAGGGGTAGCAAGTGATTGGTACTTTGGGATGGGGGTTTCAGTGGGACTGAGGATAGGTGGCATTTGTTTGAGGAAGTTGTTGCACAGGTATTGGTCTTGGTTTGAGGAATTATGGCAGTACTTATTGAAAACCAGGAAAATGTATTATTGTACCAGGTTAGAGAGGAGTTGGACGCACAGGTATTAGATCTGGGTAGAACTGAAGAGTTATGAGAAGTAAGGTGCAAGTTTGAGAAAGTCAGGTATGGATGAAGTGGATAGGAGGATATCAGGTGAGAGTGGTGTTGAATAGTAACCATATGAATAAATGTGTTTGTTAAGTGATAGCATGTGGAAAGAGTAGCTTTGAAAATATTTTCATTAGATTATCTATGGTGTAGAAACAGTTAATTCATGAATACATAGGTTCGATGTTGATGTTTTCCATTGCAATGTTTTTGATACAAGCTGGTACTGATGTGTCATTCTGCAATGTGGATGTATATGCACACTTCACATCTTTAAAGGGTTTGACGGGGTTAGTGCTCAGAGGCTGTTTCCTCTTAGCCGAAGAGTCCAGCATTGAGTCACAGTCTCAGGATAAGGGATTAGTCATTTTGAACAGAAATGAGGAGAAATGTCTTCATTTACATTATTATAAATCTTCAGAATTCTGTAGCTAGGAGGGATTTGAATGGTCTGTTGATTTTATTCAGAATTCAGACTTCTTTTGACTGTAGGGGATGAAGGCATGCATATGGGGAAAGGCAGGATTCTGGAGTTGAGGTAGAATATCATTTATGGTTTTATTGAGTGGTACGGCAGGGTTCATGGCCCAATTGCTGGCTCTTATATACTGATTAAGGCTCTAGCTAATATTCCAGAGTAGATGATGAATGTCAAAAATAACTTGCACAATTTGAACTTAGCTCTGAATGCTAACTGGTAAATGGAACTCATGGAAGTGGCACTTCCCTCACTGATACTTGCAGTTTCAAATGCAGTTATAATCTGTTGATTTTGACAATTCACAGAGCTAAACAGTAGTGGATGGTTGGACCAGATCCTGCAAAAAATAAGTTAGCTGCAGAGAAAACAAGGCATCAAAAATAGAGAACAGTTTAGAGGAGTAATTCGGTTTTTAAAATGTTTAATTCTCATGTTTGCCTATTTACACCTGAGAAAAGATTTGGTGTGAGCCATCATTTTGCAAAACAATTCCAGGGATATCTGATTTTCAGAAATATTTGTTAACAATAATCAGTTTAACAAACAATTGCAAGTATGTTGTATAAATGAGGGAATCTTTTTTGAAAAGTGTAGTTCTGTTTGGAACTCTTTTTAAATAAAAGATATCTCTGTTCGTGGTTTGCTATTTTCTGATAAAATTGTTTCAAGTAGCCAAGTCTGACTTATAATCAAGTGAAGCTAATTTAAATACTTAGTAAAATCAAATGTGTAAATGTTGCAATAATACTTGGATACTGTTATTAGCAGATTCCTTTACATTATTTACTGTAATGCAATTTTTCATATCGCCTTCTACAATGTGCCCTAACTAATCTTTCCCACATGTCCAGCTCTATCCTATGTGTGAAATGTTGTGATAAGTTAGAGTGTAATTGTTTTTATGTTCCTTTGTGCAGTTTAAGGAATGCAAATGGGTTGACAGCAGCTGAGCTTGCCCTGGCTCAGGGCTTCCAGGAATGTTCCCAGTTCCTGTGCAGTGTGCAGAACCATCAGCTAAATGGTTTCTATACCAATGGCATCGCCAGTGGTCTTTACCGCGATAACCTGATCACAGATGGCCTAAATGGCTACACAGGAACCAACCGGAAGAGAAGCCATGAGGAATCTGAACGCTGTGGAATCAAGAAGCCGAGAACAGATGGTAAGCACTTTGTGCCATTAGGCATTTTATTCCAGGACATAAGGATTCTAGCATCATTCTGTGAACATTGTAACAATCATGTGAATAACAAATATTGTCCAACTTTTTATATTTTAAAACTTTTTAAGCATAACAGGAAGCCGTTCAACCCATAGTGCCTGTCCTAGCTCTTCGAAAGAGTGATCTAAATTAGTTCCACTCACCTGCTCTTTCTCTGTGACAAAAGTTCCTGTGCAGGTATTTATGCAATTCCTTTTGTAAGTTATGGTTGAATTGGCTTCCAAAGACTTCCATGCATTCTGGATCACAAGCCTACTGATCCCATCAATTCTACATTGGAAAGATTAAACTATCAACTGAAATTGGAGGAAAATTTCAGTGAATGCTCAAATTAATTGACAATTTAATTCTTTACGTAAAACTTAACTCTGAAGTGACTCATTTGCCTTCATGCTTTGGTTGAATACAGGCCTGTCTTAAGACTGGTTACGCATTTGTCTCATTTTCTAGATTTTGTTTTCCCATGCTTTTTTGTATTTTTTGGGAAACTGTTTTCTAGCCTTCAGTGCTCCATCCCTGTCTCTCCTTGACCCCACCCCTGTCTGTACTGGTTTGATCAGTCCCTCTTCCACAACCTGTAAGACAGTAAGAAGTGCAAGCAAAAGTCAACCATTCCGCTCATCAAATCTGTTATGGCATTCAAGGAGATCACGTTGAAATTAAGAATCTCAGCACCATTTTCCTGCCTCTTCCCAATACCACTAAATTCACTCATTTCTTAAAACTCTGTCATTCTTGGCCTTAAGAATTCTTGACACACACCCCCTACAGCCCTCTTTGGTAAATGATTCCACAGATTCACAACCCTCTGAGAAAATAAATTCCTCCTCATCTCTTAATGGGGGATCTGTTATTTTAAGATTATACCCACTGTTATATTCTCTTACAAGGGGAAATATCCTCTCTGCAGTAAAAATCTTATGTTTCAATAAGGTAACCTCTCATTTTTCTGAACTTCAATAAATATAAACTCCACTTCCTCTACACCTCTTTTTATAAGAAAATCCCTTCATACCTGGGATCAATCTAGTGAACCTTCTGTGGACTGCTTCCAGTGCCAGGATATTTTTTCTTAGATAAAGAAACCAGAACTGTTCACAGTGTTTCAAATATGGTCTGACTACAGTAATGCCTTGTATAGTTAAAAGTTACTTATTTTTATATTCTTTTCCCTTTGAAATAAAGTCCAGCAGTTGATTTGCCTTCCCTCTAAACTACTGAACTTAGGTACGAGTTTTTTATGACTTGTGCACTAGAACCGCTAAATCCCTCTGTGCTGCAGCTCTCTGCAGTATTTCTCTGTTGTATAATATTCAGCTTCTCTGTTCTTCCTGCCACAGTGCATAACCTCATCTGGAAGGGTTCAGAGGAATATGGACCAAGTGCTGGCACATGGGCCTAGAATAATTTAGGATATCTGGTCGGCATGAATGAGTTTCCGTGCTGTACATCTCTATGACTCTAGACTCATATTATCCCACATTTTATTACATTAGCTAATCAATCCATATCCCACCACCTTCTACCATGCTCTCGCGTAAGCTTTTCATGGATTTGGAATCAGTCACCATTTGTGACCACATAATCCACAGTTTGAAGATATTTCGTCTAATTCGTATTTATCTTCTAGCCTTCAGTCTCCGTGTCTGCATTAGCAATTTTCCATCTGCTAATCTGTTCTATTCCATGTATTACTGGAATAATTCAAGCTCACAACAACATCAATCATATTTTCTCTATTCAGGAGAACACAGTCCAGTTTGCTGTAGCCATTCTTCCTCAGTTAGGCCCTCGATCCTGCATTGCATCTTGTCCAGAACAATTTGACTTTTCCTGTCCTGAAGAGCTCAAGCTGCATAAGATATGTCCATTGCTTTAATAGCAGCAACTCTGGCTTTGTTTTCTGTTCTTAATGACTTTTAACTTTAAGATCCAGTTTGAAGCTTTATTTTACCTACCTAATAGCCTGTTTGCTCGTCTGCATTGCTTAATTTATAACTTGTGTCATCTCTAGCCCTCGTCTCCCAACCAGCCCTCCTTTCTCCTGGTCAGCCCTCGTCCCCCAGTCAGTTTTGTACTTTATCCTTCACCTAGTATTAGCTGCTTAGGGTTTGTATAGAATCCAATTTTAATACTAGCAGACATTTCAGGAATCTCAGTGCTCATTACCATTCCTGATTTCATCTAACCTTTATTTTCCGGGCTCTTGGCAAAGTTATTCTAATAATGATCATACAGCTCATGGCTTTGTTCCTATGCTCATTATGTGCCATCATTAAGTTCATTGATTAGGGGTCCAGTGGGTTCACAATGGTCTTAGTTACAACCCTGTCACAGGGTTTGAGGTGGAGTGTGTTTCCAAGGTCTTGATTCCTGGTCCTCCAGTTAATCCGGTACTCGGCAATAAAATGAACAGGATCTTCATGTCTGAGATGATCACAAACAAGTTTTGATTTTTAAGCTACTTTAAGCACTCTGCTACTTTAAATCAATTGGGGATTACAATGCAAAAAGAATTTCTCTTAATTTTGTAGCACTGGGCAAAAATTTTATCCTTTTATACATGTCAGGAAGTGAAATCTTTCTTTGTTGTGTAGATTGGTGACAGGATATTTTTAATGAGGCTAAATTTAGGAGTGGGAAAGGGGAGGTTGCAGGGTTGCTCGTTAGAAATAGAGCCTGTCAAATAGGAAGTGACAGAGTAGCTTGAGGCTAGAGATAGAATGTTCCTAAAGATACTGAAAGAAAATACTTTTAGGAAAGCCTGTTCCATCAAGTTTGGAGTAAGCCATCTTCTGTCTTAAAACACAATAAAACACAATTCTGTTTTTGCAGAATTACTGTAAATTGTCAAGTGTTTTGTGGTGTAAGTTCGCAATATGCAGATCTGAGCCAATTGCAGGTCATACATTAAGTCTGACTGGGTTGAAGACCTGATGAAGAGCTGATTAATGGGTATTGTTGCCTTACTTATTGCTTGACCACAGCTAATATGTAGGCAGTGGCAGTTCAGCAAAATCGTCAATAGTTCAGTAGCAACCACTGTCAGAGAATAGGAATGAGAACCTTTTTGCACCTGAGATGTTTGGCATGTCCATGTGTACAGTGAATCTTCATTTACTCTTTTCTGCCTCTTCCTTCCCTCTCTGGAAATGATGCCCTGAACAAGCCTGACATTGCCCATGTAGGCACATGGCCTTGCTTCCAGACAAGTAGTAGCCCTTTACCAGATGTTTGTGTCTTCAGATTATGGCAAGACACTAGAAGGGTTATCCATTGTCAACTCCAGTGGTGGAGTCTTGCTGTCCACCGCCTCATTTTGTTCCAACTGTGATATGTTATAATGCTTTTGCTTGAGGTCTGTCCCCACCATCTGGCTTAAATACAGACATTTACAAATATTGTACTAAATTGTTTGTAATTACCACAGCAAACAATTTGAAAGATGCTACCTGCAACAACATTCTTTTAAAAAACTTGCTAATCTGGGCTGAACAATGCAATTGTGGTGATCTAGTATGATGCAGTTAGAGGCAAGATGTGGAAGCTTTATCCTGATAATGTTTACACATTGCCATCAGTTGCTGCTTTACCCTCAAGGATGTTTGCAACACCTGAATACTATATCATAATTTTTTCCATAATGAATAGCTCAGTTAATAGCAATGTGATTTAATTTGCCCTTTTAAATGCTTTTGAATTGATTGACTCAAAATATTTTTAAACAGGCCTCCTTACTCCATTATGTTTTTTCACTTGCCATACAACAGGCAAGTAAATGTTGACAAGATCACAATACGGGAACTGTCACCATTGAAAGCGTTGGGGTATTTTAGAAAATTCTGGCCGAGTGTGATTCAGTTTCATGGTTATCTTGTTAGTTGATTGTTTTCCATCTTTAAAAGTGATCCAATGGTTTAACACTGGGATAATTTAAAAGATGAACCCTTGGAGTGCTTGCAAGATGTTTTAAGTTTTATGTTTTGAGCAAAGGCATAATGAAAGGTTAGTTTAGTGCTAACACCACAAAACATTTGGAAAATGAATGGAATTCTGGGGTCTTTATGACTGTCAGGAAAGACCCCTAATAGAATCACAGACTCAACAAGGCAGCTTTTTTAACATTGAGCGCTTGTCTATTTTGTATGTATGTGTGGTTACAGATACCATCACATTTCAGCATAACCTTCCACTGGACCTAAAGTTAGTCCATGTATACAGACTGATGTCGTATACTTAAACATGCAAATATGCATGTGTGCTTATGGTAGATTCCCTCCTTCTCACAGCTCTGGGCTTTGATGGCTTCGGAACAGCAGCCGATGGCATCGCCATGGACAACGTTGAAAGCATTTACACAGAGATCAAGCCTTCAGCTATTTCCGGTAAGGCTGAAGGATTCGCAGCTGAGTGTGGCAGCAATCAGATCAAATTGGACCAAGCAGCTCAGGAGATTGTGTCTGTTAGAGGCCAGGATTTTGAAGTCTTCACCGTCTCTCCCATGCAGACACCATGTCGCTGTATAACTAAATATGCATATGACTTTTGATATTTTCAGTCTACATGTTACAAATTCCTTACCGTTTTTAAATGGGATTCGTGAACTAGGCAGATACTCTCTAATGATCCATACCTAATTCTGCTGAAAGTAGGAAATTAGTGGTTTTTGAGAAAAAGAATTTCTTAAGACTGGAGAAACACATTCTGAATAGATGTCACCTTGGCCCACCTGATGGCCTGTCTCATATACTTGCAGTCACACTCGCACACTGTTTTACTTGACTGTTTTATGCTGGACTGTTGTTACTACACTTCATTGATATTCAATAGTCTGTGAAGTGCTTAGAAATATCTTGAGGGTGTTAGAAGGTGCTCTTGGTATAAGTTCCTCCCGCATGACTTATGTTTGCACAGTATCTCAGTGGAGTCTATAATATCGTTTTTATTTCCATATAACATACTGTTATGTTGCAGCGGTTTGCATTTCAAAAAGGATGTTAAACCGAGGCCCCCTCTGGTGAGCATAAAATCCGATTACAATATTTCAAATAAGCTCGGGAGTTCTTCCTGATGTCCCAGCTAATATTTCCCATTCAATCAATATTGCCAAAATAGATTGTTTGGTCATCATCACATTATTGTTTGTGAGAGCTTGATTTGCATAAATTGGTTAGTGTTCCTTAAATTACAACAATAACTACACGTCAAAATAACTTCATCGGCTGAAGAATATTTTAGAGTGGCATGAGATCATGAAAGATGCTATGGAAATTCAATTTTTAAAAATTACTTCTGTGCTTTTGGATGGTGCATAATCCAAATGCATTGTTAGGTCAAATGTTATTTTAAATAAATACTTTTGATACATTAACTTTTGTTTCTGCTTTGGTTGGTTTTGTTCCCTTCACTTGCCAAGGCACTGGCTCTTGCTGAACGATAGTTCTGGAAAAATATAAGTCTTGTACCCGAGCCCGGGCAGTGCTAGAGACCTCTTTAACAGTGGTGGCATCATAGCTGAACTGTGTTTTGTTTTTTCTCCATGTCCATGAACAACACTGAACACTGTATAGTCAATGCCAGGGACCATGCCTGTTTGTTTGCTCCCCAACAAATTCAAGATATTGAGGGCCAATTAGAGTCTCTTTGCCATCACCCTGAAAAAAAATAGGAATTCTATAGTTCTTGGAATCTTGTCTGGCTCCCACATAGCCTGTTGGATTTGGTTTCTCTCTGAATAAACCCTTGGAGGAACACTTGTTGTTTTGAATATTCAATTATTCTGGGTGTGATTATTGGTTCAGAAAATTAAGAATGTTAAAGTTTTAAGTATTTGTAAGCATATATTTACTGTTGAGTAGTAATTTGATATGATCATTTTTCTTGTTAATGTCATATTGTGCCTCTGCATAGTTTTAATGTGCAAAATATCATAGTTTAATTGCTGTCCAGGTTTCTGTGCTCTACATGCTAACACTAAGAAACAATCTGCAGGACATTTCAGTCTGAATGAGCTTTCCGTGAAGGTTCAGTGTTTCAGTTTCATCACTAAATTTATCATTAAGGTTGAACCACATATAGTGTAACTAAAACCACGTGTGCCCACTCTTTCTTAGAGACCCAGTGATTCAACTAGTTTGATAGCTGATGTGGCAAAACACTGATCTTCTCCCACAGGATGTTTCTGTTAGTTGCCTTTAATTTTAACTATTGGATTCATCAAAAAGGAGCTTCGAAAACAGAGAGACTGATATTTCTATTTCCTGATTAGCATTGCAGGGTTTCTGTCCCAAACAAGTGAATTTTATAAAAATAACAAGAGGAGAGGGAAAACATCTTGGATCTTAAAAGTAAATAGTATATGGCTGCAATTGACCATGAAAAGCATTTTAAAGTACACAGTTTATAGAGTGTTGAATGATCAATAAAGGTAGTTGAGGTACTACTTGTAATGATATTTAGTTTAAACATCCAATTCTACATAATAGTGAAGGATGAAGGTGTGGAAAGCTTACTCTGATTGACTCCTGATTGTGGGAAACTAGGGATGGTGAATGTGCCTTTGAAAGGCTGATATTGTACTTCTGTGTTTCAATCTTTTTCTGGCAGGACAGGCAGGAAGTGTGGGGACATGAAATAGACAGGAAGTTGTTTAGAGAAGGAATTAGAACAGGTAGGTACCAGGGAATGTCAAATGAGTGGCAAAGTGCCAGCAGTTTTAAAATTAGTCGTTTAGTTTTCCATGCTATCAGTGCAAGCTGAGATGTGAAATAAAGTATTGACTGTAGGAGAAACCAAAGATGAAACCTTTTCACAGAGTCTGGAATGTGAGGCGAGTGCTAAGTCAATTGCAACTTTCAAAAATGTGCTGGATGGTTAGTGACATTTATGAAAAAACATCAGGTAAAAAAATAGGAAAATGAGGTTGTTTTGGACAAATGTGAGAAAAAGGGTTCAGAAATAAGAGTGTAATATCTGTCCTGAGAATGGCCTCACTTTCAATCAGAATACTCAATGTGCTTTAACATTCTTGTGTAAAACAGTTCAATTATAGTTTATTCCCCAAATGTCTTCTGATGATAAATCAATTCACAAAGGGAGAAACATTCGAGAAAGAGGCAAAGTCTTAGCTGAGTGGCTTAATTTGTATTTAGACTGATCAGTGAGATACAGTTGAGGCAGTTTCTACATTGTTCCCTGGGAAATTAGGGGAAGAACAGTTCCCTTTTAATGGAAGAATCAGCACTCAAGACTAAAGACTCTAGTAGTATGATGGTGGATGCATTTGACCGGAAATAAGAACAGTCTGGTCATGGTTTCTTTTTCAGTCATCCAGACATCTGCCTGTTAGTGGTGTCAACAGATACTCCTCATCCTCCCCACTAAAGTCAGCCTCCTCTCACAGATTTAATACTTTAAATAGTAAGCGTATTATTGCCATGCAGAGATTTGCGATGTTTGGATCAGCTCGATCAGGTTTCCCGTTTGCATTCAAGAGACTCCGAACTAAGACTAATTTAGTTATTTTGCCCTGTTTGCAGAAAGTGCTTGCTTTTGGTGGTTGCTACTTCTGTTGATTTTTTTTTTGGCAAAGTGTTCCTCTTCAAGTTAATGTTCTTTTTGCAGTAGTTCCCAAGAATAATCAAAATAAATTACCTCCTTAATTTCATGTTCTCACATCTTTCGGTTTCTTTTTACTTGTTAGGGGGATATAGGTGTCAGTGGCTCTTGAGCCTTTATTGTCCTTTCAGAAGTGCCCTTGAGAAAGTGGTGGTGATCTGCTACCTTGAGTCAACGCAGTTCTTTGGATGTAGACATATCCACAGTACTATTAAGAAGGGAGTTCCCAGGAGTTTGATCCAGTGATGATGAAAAAATGTTGTATATTTCCAAGTAAGGATGGTGTGTGGCTTGGAAGGGGCTTGGTGGTGTTCCTATGCATCTCCTACCTCCTCCTAGATGGAGGTTTCAGTTTTGGGAGGTGCTGTTGAAGGATCCTTTTTGTCATTATTAATTTTGGTTGAGACCAGATCATTTGGTTTTAAGATCAATGACATGGATCTTCCAGATGCATGATTAATTCTCCTGTTACTTCTGCAAGTAAGAAAACCAAAGATTGGTTTATAATCCAGGTTAATGTTGTCCCATCTGTGACATTTGGCCTAGTTTTAATTTGCATTATCAATTGGGAAAAAATGCCTTTGACGTCCACGTTGGAGGGATGGGTGAAGATATCAACTTGGTGGTGGAATTGATTGCCCTGAAGACACTTTGTTCTTCTCACATGTTGAAATTGCTTCATCACTGTTTGGGTCAATCCAAGGCTGCTTTGCCCACGTATTGGTATCAAGCTTGCAAGCTCTGTGATAGGCTTTCAGGTTGCCTTTATTCTCTTAAGTTTGGGATATCTACTAGTGTGGGCTCCTTGTGGTCAGCTGGCTGCAGAATACTGCCCTTGTTATTTGGGGATGATCCTCTCAATCCACATGACTGACTCAGTGATGCTTGGTGCTGAATAACAGACTCATTAGGAAATAGACTTGGTGCCAGGTAACATTCTCAGCATTGGATCACAGACTCAGTGCCAAATAATAAGCTTGATGCCAGAAAACAAGCTCACAACTAGATAACAAACTCAATTCTGGATGCGAGGGTCAAGGCTAAATAACAAATTCTATGCTCAATATCAGACCCGATATTAATAAACAGGTTTGATGCCAGATAACGGAGTTATGCCAATTAACATGCTCAGCTCAATGCTGGCTAGCAAACTTGATGCCACATAGCAGACTCTCACCAGAAACCAGAATCAATGCCAGATAACAGACTCGCATTAGAAACTAGGATGGGAGCTGGATAACGGACTTCCATCAGAGACCAGGATCGATGTTGGGTAGCAGACTTGCACCAGAAACCAGGGTCAGTGCCAGATTGCAGACTCTCATCAGAAACCAGGATCACTGCCGGTAAGAGGCTCAAAAAATGTGAGCCTGCATCTTTTCCCCATAACAACAGACCAATTTAAAGCAGCTTTGGATCATCATCATAACTGACTTAACATTCTTGTCTTGATATATTGACAAAGCACAGCTGAACATGTTCCAGTCTCGTTGTGAGCTGAACTTTAATGGGACATGGCACTTAGTTTCCTATCCTTTAAATTTTGTTTGTGCACCTTCAAAGTTTCAATGTCTGGATGAATTTTAGTGCCAATATGCAAACATTATAATTGATCTTTCAGTGCAGAAAGCTTGGTGAATGAGGAAGAATGTTTACTTCCTTATTTAATGTGACCATCTCCATTCCTTGCATTACATGTGTGCTTTCTCTTTGCATTGTTTTCCTGCATTGTTTTCCTGCCCTTCACTTCTTTCCTTCTGACTTGTGCAAGTTGTAGCTTGCTAGTCTTTGTGCTGATATCTCTCAGCCTCTGCAACTTCTGGTGAAAAGGATTAAAGTCTGGTCCAAAACAACATCTTCCTTTTAATATTTGTTTTCCATATTGTGGAGATCCAGGGACTCTTAATCCCAGTGTCTCTGCCCAATGCTAATCCTACAGATTTCAGGCATTGGTTTTAAAGAATGACAAGGAAAGATATTGGTCATCTGATTATTTTATTTCGCTGATTTTTCTCCACAAACCATGTAATTTGTTCAGAGGAAGTTTTGGTAAATATCACATTTTTAGATATTTTTCTTAGTCACAAGTATAGACGATATATAAGATTATTCATAATATCTGCTTTAAAAAGAAAGACTGTAAGTGATGGGATCAGTCACCATCTATGCACCATATATATAATCTATAAACTCTGATCACCACATACTGGACTAAACAAACATTAACTTAAAGGTAGAGTTTATGCTTGTGTCTATGGTTAGTCTGTACTTTGAATCGCTTAAATCGCTTTGAAAGGATTTGACATAACTTAATCAATGTTGGTTTCAAGTTCAAAATTAAGCATCTAAAATTAATTCATCTGCATCTCTTCCAATACTTTGTGATTTTTTTTTGCATACTTTTGCAACAATAAAGAAATCTTAATATCTAATATGTTCCAGTCTATTAATTATGCTAACTTTATTTTTTATTTTATTCTTCTATATCCCTTCCCTCCAATGCTGCCCACTGCTCCCAGCCAGAGAAAGAGCTGGAGTTCTGATTCTTGATTTGTGGTTGCTGCTGTCACCAGCCTGTTGGTTTGAGGTCTGGGTGATAGAGCTGATGATGTTTTGGTGTTTTTCCCTGACTGTCTGGAGTGTAGTAAAAGTGCTGCAGTCACAATCTGAATGTATGATATGGGGAATTACAGTAAGAAGCCCAGTATTCTCTCCAAATGTGCTTTGCTGTCATACTACACAGTGTCTCCATTTGTACAAAAATATGGAGAAATCTTTTTCTTTCAAAAGGTGGCTCATCCTGTGTTCTGTGCAGATTTGTCTCAAATTCCCTCCATCACCTCACTGTTCCCTATCTCTACAGGTCCCTCTAATTCCAGGCTTCTGTGCAGCCCTGATCTTAATCCATCTACTATTGGTAGGTTTGTTCTTGGGCTCCTTGATCCTTAGCTCTGAAATTTCCTTACTAATCCTCCCCACCTCTTTTTTTGAATATGCTGTTTTTGTCCAACTGTTCTGATGATGCTTCCTGGGACATGCATGTGCCATTTCACTGTTTTTATTGATAGCACATTTGTAAAGTATTTTGGGACATTTATATAAGGCATTTAAGAGAGCAAAGCGGTGTTTCTGATCAGTAAAATTGCAATTTTCACTGGCTTAGGGAAAAACTTGCAAACATAAACTTATCCAAACCGTTGCTGCTTGTAACCATATCCCATATGTTTGTCATGTGCACCCTACCCGACTACATGTTTGTGCGTTTAAAATTCTCAACCTTCTGTTTTAATTTTTCCATTTCTACACCTCTCACTGTATTTCTAATTTTCTCCAGTTCTCCCAACAGCACACATTCCATTGCTATGGTCTCTTGAGTATTCTCAACCACCTGATTTCCCTCAATAGGCAGCAGAAGTTTTGACGGAGTCGTAGAGCACAGAACAGACCCTTTGTTCAGCATGGACAAGTTGGAATAATGTTCCCAAACTAAACTTATCCCACTTGCCTGCATTTGGCCTATATCCCTCCAAACTTTTCCTATTTGTGTACCTGTCCAGATGTTGTAACTGTACCTGCATGTAACACTTCCTCTAAAAGTTCATTCCACACTCAAACCACCCTCTGTATGAAAAAGTTGCTCCTCAGGTCCCTTTTAAATCTTTTTCCCCTCACCTTAAAAATATGACCCCTAGTTTTGATCTCCCTCATCCTTGGGAAAAGTTCTTTGTTATTCACCTTATCTATGCCCCTTATGAACCTCCAAGATCACCCCTCAACTTTGTGTTCCAGTGATAAAAGTCACAGCCTATCTAACCTCTCATTATAACTCAAACCCCTCCATCCAGCAACATCCTGATAAATCTTTTCTAAACCCTCTCCAATTCAGTTTCCTTTTCTATAGCAGGGTGACCAGATCTCTACAAAGTATTTCAAGAATGATTGATCATTGTGTTGAAAATACCTGCATTAAATGCTGTCTGTCTGGGAACTTCCAAAGTTTGGGAGAGATATCTTCTAGATATATTTGTGATTGATAATCTGGAACTGTACCACAGAGAACGTTGCATTGATATTTTTCTTAATATAATTTCTGGAATTCCATCCTTAAACCCTTCTGCCTCTAGCTTTTGTTCAAAATTTCATTCTGATCCTTTGTTTTAACTGCATTATCCTACTTGCTAATTTCACTGAGTGAGTAGGTTTAAATTTGTTTCCTTGTTAAAGATGCTATATAAATGCAGGGTATGGTCCACCTTTGTTACTGTATTGGTGATGCATCATGATGATATTGAATATCTAAGAAGGAACAAGGTGGTATTAGTTGACTTTAGCTGGTCTGAGTATTTGCTGAGAGATCACCCAAAAGATTTTGCTGGTCATTATCGTTTTAACTTTCTCCCAGGTAAAACTACCTGCTTTTAGCAAGTGGGAAAAGCTTGTATGTGCAATAAATGACATGCCACAGAACTTTACCATGATGATATTTTGTAGTGGATGATGTGGCATTCATATCACGTTCCTGATCACTTGTGCTGATAGGTAAACACCACGCAGCCAGACTTCGATTAAAGTTATTTGAAATCACTAATTTTCATAGGACCAAAATAAATTGCGAAAAGGCAGTAATACTGCTTGAATTTACATTGTTTCAAAATGTCCCCGAGGCAAAATAGCAAAGCCTTTAATAATT
This sequence comes from Chiloscyllium punctatum, assembly GCF_047496795.1. Classification (NCBI taxonomy): domain Eukaryota; kingdom Metazoa; phylum Chordata; class Chondrichthyes; order Orectolobiformes; family Hemiscylliidae; genus Chiloscyllium; species Chiloscyllium punctatum. The sequence goes on along the minus strand of NC_092747.1, from coordinate 113,628,799 downwards.
ATTTTCGGTTCTTTTCACCCTTTCAACTGAATCTTGAGCCTTACAGTTTCAGGCAGTTCCATTTTGCCAACCATGGTGTGGAAATATAGCTGGAACAAATGAAGTGTGAAATGAGTCAAAATAGCAGCTGATTAGACCACTTTGGGCAGCTTATCGCATCCCAGGTAACGCTTGGCAGAACCTAAACATTTTTTTCAAGACTGGTGATTGGTGAGTCATTATTTTCCATCACTAGTACAAGTGGAAAAGGGCACTCTCCCCAGTAGCTGTCTTGTGAAACACAGCTTGTGACTACTTTGAGCAGTCTGTGACTATCCATTGAGCTCATGCTTGTTTTGCAGGCACTAGTAACCTATTCGTCCATCTGTTAATGGAATGGGAAAGCCAAATATCACAAGCTCCATTTCAAAATCTAATGAACTGACAACAACAAGATTAGAGTTTAGAACTTGTATATCTAATTTCTCTGCGTCAGTATCTAGTAGCTAGGGTGTGTTAATTCAGAATGCTAGTACAAAGACAGAGAAAAGCTAGAAAAGTTTTGTCCTTATGGTCAAATTCAGATGCCACTAAAAAGGCTTCATGCTGAATACCTTAAAGTATTTTTCTTCCATGTTTTCATGTGTCACATTCATGATGAAGGGCTTCTGCCTGAAATGTTGCCTGCCTCCTCAGATGCTGCCTGTACTTTCCAGACTTCTCGACTCTGTTCTCTCCTTGACATCTGTCCTGGACTGTAAATGAATTTGTGATTTTCTTTAAGAAATGTTTTATATATTGACTTCGCCATAATCACTGATAGTCTTAATGAACATATCCCTGAAAATAGAGCCAGCCTTCTATCTTTGCTGAGATCCTGCAGTTCCCCTGACTTTGCCTCATGTACATCTGCTATAACCATTAATGACACAGTCTTGAGACAGTTGTGCCCACTACCCACTTCATGAAGCCCCTGCTATTCCTTCCCCCTTCCCAGGTCTTCTCACAAGCTCACCTCCAGTCCCTTCTCCCCTATTCCCACCTCCCCTATCCAAACACGTCCAAACATCTCTTCCAAACATGCACTCTCAAACATTAGTCCCATGTTCTTCCTCCCTGTCTGCTTGTTGGGCAGAACCAAAAATAACTATTTAAAGTCAGCATTTGAAGTTGGGTTGATAAGAACCCCCCCCGACACCTTCCACAGTGCCAACTGGATAACAACAACACATTTCTAAGTGGCTGCAAGCTCTTGGTGGATGGGCTTGCAGGCTCCAGTGTCCTTAATTCCCCCCCCCCAAGTCCACCCACTTACACCACCTTATTTCCCATTAAACTCCAACCCAAAGGACATAATTAGAGTAGGAACTGGTTGTTTAAAATTACACCATGAAATTACTTCAATACTATGATAGGTGTGTATCTCACTACAGATATGGATCAGTCTAACTACATGGATAAAATGTTGACCATGCAACCTGTCACAAATGGATCCTTCCATAGCTTGAACTACTCTTTGGCTCAGGAGAACAGAGTGAGCAATGTCTCTATTGGAGGAGCTGTGGAATTGACTGCTGGGTTCAGTAGCATCGATGGCCAGATCTCTCGCAATAAAAGTGGATTTGAGTCCAATGGAACCATCCAAAACACGGGAAACACCCTGTCAGAGATGTGTGGCTCGCTGCACCAAAACGGAAGCCCAAGCAGCTGTGTGGCAATCAAACCAACGCTGCCATCTTGCAACACAATTGGAAGCCTGGAAGAAGACCATGATTCACTCCAATATGGCCACTATCATGGGTTTGGCGACACAGCTGAAAGCATTCCTGATATCAACAGTTACATGGAACATTCCAGTTCTGTTAGAGTTGAGCAGAGCTATAACAATGCTGTTTACAGCGCAGTCCACCTTTTCCATGGCTCGTAAGGCTGGGGTACCAGTTCTTGGATGGTGGGTTGTTGCTGGTGTAACCTCACTGGCATCTGTAGTTGGTCACTGATTTTGTTTCTCACTTGCTGAAATAAGCAAAATGCTTGAACATTTTTGTTATATTTTTGTATTTAAATTTAAAATGGTCTTGTCTTGGTAAATTGCACCTTTAATTTGGATTCATATGTTGGGATGGCCAGCAGAAAGGAATAAAGGAAGTCATTTAATCCTTTGAGCTTGTTCAAAAAGAATTGTTAACCTGGGCAAACAGTTAATGTTTGTTACATGTGGCTTAAATTGATTCAATAAAAACGGGAACATTTATAAATATCACTTATTATAAAGGGATAATTAATGTCATTTGAACATTCTGGATGGGATCTGTCATTGCAAAGCACTGGCTCCTGAGACTTTTTAACTTCTCCAAAAACTTAACTGCTTTTCTTGTCCGTGAGGAATGGAAATGTGCCGACTTTGCTGGTTTGGGTGCACATGACTGCATTGTGCATGTGACTGTGCAACAGTTAAATATTTCAAAGCAACTTGGGAGAGACGGTCTTAACTTCCATTTTGCTCCAGACATCACCATTTTAAGTTTTGTGCAAGGTTACAGCTTAAAAAAAAACAGTAGAATTGTTTCTGAAAACTTGTTGATATGTGTTGAGGTTAGACGGTTACATGTTTTTAATGTGATGAAAAGTGGACTCATTTTTTAAAAAATTGTAATTAATCCTTTTTTTGATATTCTGCATGACTTAGAACTTGAGTTAATTGCAGTCATTTACATTTCAGTTATTTTCAGCAGCTTTCCGCTTAACCTTTGATGCTGTTTCGGTTAAATCAGCAAGAAAGTCAATATTTTGCTTTTTTAAAAAATGGAAGCAATTTTGTGCTACCATGCCATTATAAATTTCATAATTGTTACGTTTGCCTGTAATAGGAAAGTGTTTAATTCCATCAGTTATATCCTCAAGCACAAGCATTAAAAGACATTATCCTTGTCATCACTCTGCTTTATTGCATGATTCATATTTTTCTTGAGATGCATCCAAAGCTTTTACTTGTTTTTGTAAAACAATTGGTGTATTTCAGATTTAATAAAGTTTTTTTTTTCTCACTACTGTTGTAAAAAGTAGTCTTCCAAAGATGCATTTTAATTTAGAGATATCACTGATTGCAGTACACAACACACATTGTGCTTTCCTGTCTTTTGAAGTTTTCATTGGAACAAGAAATACTGTAGAACAGCTTGTTGGATTTGAGCCTTTGAGGGGTTTTCACAAAACCAGTCCCTTGCAGTACAAAATAAAAAGTTTAATCATATCTGTCTAAAATTCTACTGTCATGTGTGCATCATGATGTCACACAGTCAGAGGTTTATTAATAATAGCCTGCACATCTTACTGTTTTGAATTAGATTAGATTAGATTACTTACAGTGTGGAAACAGGCCCTTCGGCCCAACAAGTCCACACCGCCCCGCCGAAGCGCAACCCACCCATACCCCTACATTACCCCTTCCTAACACTACGGGCAATTTAGCATGGCCAATTCACCTGACCTGCACATCTTTGGACTGTGGGAGGAAACCGGAGCACCCGGAGGAAACCCACGCAGACACGGGGAGAACGTGCAAACTCCACACAGTTAGTCGCCTGAGGCGGGAATTGAACCTGGATCTCTGGCGCTGTGAGGCAGCAGTGCTAACCACTGTGCCACCATGCCGCCCACCTTCCTTTGTTTCTGAAAATTCAGGAGGACATCTTGAGATTTTTTTTACCAATTTAGTCCAGAAAACATTGGCTCAATTTATATTATGTTCCCAATAAAACAAATTCCTGTCACAATGGGTTAACCAGGAGAAGCAGCCCTCACACCGTTTGAAGAAAAAGGAAATATCACGGGAAACCTATCTGTAAAAAAAAAAGTGATGTGATCAACCTTGAAACAAATGGGGAAGAATCAAACACATTATACAGAGGAACCTCGATTATCCAAAGGACAGGAGCGGGGAGTATTTCGTTCAGTTAATCAAATTCCAGATAATGGGTTGCCAGATAACATAGTTTAGTCAAGCATCGGACCTGGTGATCTTGCCGGATAGTCTGATATTCAGGTAAGTGAGGTTCCTCTGTACTTTGGTCGACATCATTAATGTTGGAATGGTTTCTGTAGAATATCCCCAACAGTGGAGGAATCATGTTAACCAGATCATCAACTAAAGCAGTCCATTGGAATGAAGAATGATTTGCTTCCACTCAGATTCTCAGATAAATCTAGTGCACCATCTGCAGATTCTGCCATAGGTGGGGCTAGTTGTGTTTGAAGGTTTGGGTAAATGAGTTGTTAGTAGCTTTGTACACACTTTCCCATGCCTCAATTTGGCCCAGTATATTTGTGACAAAGTGTCTTAATGTGTTTGGTGTCTTTTGGAATAAATGTTCTCCATTTTGGTTGGTCATAAGCCAGGAAGTCCCATGAGTCATTAGGGATGATTTATATCTTCATGGAATGTCCCTCAAGCCCTTCTGGTTTGCTCCTGGTAGTGCTCTGCCACAGCCAACTTCCAAGTTGAGAAACCTATTACACAATTGCTATAACTCCCACATCAATAATGACATTTCATTTCGAGGCATCAAGCCTTTAGGTCAGTGATCTGCTCATCATAACTCAAAGAAGACTCATAAGACAACTCCAGTCTCTTGAACACTTTTTCAGGTGAGCTCAGACTTTGTACTTGGAGGGTGGATCGATCCGAATAAGATCATCTTTGCTTTCTAAGGTTAGTGGCAATTTATAGAGAGATACTTTAACCTGAGTGATTTTTGTCCATGACTAGATGGCAAAGGCCTTTTTGTATTTAATTAGGTCGAGATAGCTTCTGTTCCTTATGTATCCTATTAAAATTCAATTGATTTACACTACATTTGGATGTCACTTCCAGAATATTTTGTGAGAGAATTTGCAATGTCAGAGCACATAAGATCTGGTCTTTACATCTCTTGCATTATATTAATGACCACATTGTCAAAGGTATTTAATTGGCAGTAAATTACTATGAGATTCTCTGAAGTCATGCAACATGCATCGTAAATACAGATCAGCCTTTGCTTCTCCTTGGGTATTGGAAAATAAGGATGGTCTCCAATTCATAAAGGAAATAAAGTTTGTCTTACAGGAGTTACAAAGATAACAAACAATTACCTTGTTTTCATGACTGGAGCAAATGGGAGGTCAAATAATCAACCCCCTAATCCCCACTCCACTTGTTGCACCATTAGTATTAAGGTATTGATTCAGTCTCCAAAATTGCCAGTTACTACTACTATCACACTGTTACCCATAATAAAAGAAATGTTTATCAGCCTTCTTTAATTTACTCAATAATGTGTTTATTACAAGCATACTTTTTTTTCTGGATGCAAATGCCCAACACAGGTCAATATCTAAGCAATAATTCAGAATTAGAACGAGATCCATTTAGTCCCAGACATACAAACCATCTGACACAACAACTTCGGCAGTAGCCCTTGCAGTGCTGTTGGGCCTGTTTTTCAAGGGTGAAAGCCCTGTTGGCTAAAGGCTGGAAATGATGGAGAGAATGTGATGCTTTTTTGTGGTCCATCAGGTTTCCTTTTGGTGAAATCAAATTGCTGACAGTTCAACCTGGATCCAAGTCTTTGGAAAGTGGTGACAGTCTAGCTTTTCAGGCTTTACCAGGGTTGTTGAAATACTGATATTTCTAAATATCAGGGTCCCAGGAACTGCAATTCAAGATTTACAGGTAGAATTGTGGCTTTTGGGGTGCCTTCCTGATTGACTACGTTAGTCTTTAAAACAGAAAACAAAGTCCAGTTAGGTTTGTTAGATGACTATTAGCCAAGAAGCTCCATAGTTTTTTTCAGAACACATTTTCCAATATTGAAATGCTCTGAGCCACTTTTCTTTCTTTCTTAAAAGCTTTGTCTTTTCTCCACAGTCACTTGTTTATTTTTAAACAGAGTGGGAGTGTACAACACATCTTAGGATGTTGACTGTTTTCCTTGATAAAAACATATGGTAACCTTGACCATCCAGAAAATGTCCACATCATTCTAAATCTTCCAAATTTTTGCACTGTCCTTAAATATAAATATGAATTTGCGACATGCCTCACTCTTGGGAAATGCAACACTGTTTCGAAGTATAGTTCATTATGATATAGACATGAAAACGTATACAATATATGGACGCCCAAATGTAGACATCATTCATTTTTATTTACTTGGTACATGGACTCTGGAGAGTTTCTTGTCACCTTCTTAACCTGTTATGAATCAGGCCAGACCCCTCAAATCATTTCAAGAAAGTAGCCCAGACCCTAACTTTGCTAGTCGTTTTAAGCAAGTGTAACGCGGATATTCTGGGAATGATGCAGCTGGTTTAACCATTAGTTTTAAACAAGCATGAATTTATTCGCAATACTAGCAAATGGAACACTAGCAGAAGCGAACAGAATATAGAATAACAACCTATCCAAAAACCCAACAGACTATCTCAACTTAATAATGCTGTTCCAAATACTTGCACCAATCTCCATAAACACCCCTTGGCAGAACATCAAGCACAGGATCTTACAGGAGAGAGTGACACAGCAGCATAGAGCACCCTCTTCCATGTAGTTGTTTCTTAGATCAGCAGCCTCAAACAAAAAAGCTGCCTGACTGCTTTCAGTGAATAGCCAGACTGCCAAAACCAAACCAAACTAAAGAAAGGCTCAACTGGGAGAACTGGCTATTCCCCTTTCATTGTACAAGAGTTTTTTTTTTCTAAAAGCTTGAAAGCCTTTTGCCTGAGGCAGTATCTGTTAGCTATAATCAAACTTGCCCAAAAACCCATCCAAGCCAAACTTTTCGGAATCTGTGTCTTTTACAACCTCTCTGGAGAAAAAAAAAGCCAAGGACAGCACTGCCTTGTTAAAGGAGCAGTATCATCACACCTCCCACCACCCCCCCCTTTAAAAAAAGATCCTAAATGGTTAGTACACTACAACACCCATATGCATTATATTGACAATAATCATGCAAACGTGCACTACTATATTTTGTTTCAGTTTATTTTATTCCTGCAACCAAATGCCTCTGTTTCTCATTCAAGTCTCAACAATGCATCGGCAATCGCTTTTTCTTGTCCTATCACATGCACAATTTTCAAATTAAATGGCTGTAACAACAAGCTCCATTGAAACAGTCTGGCATTTTATCTTTAAATTTTGCCACAAACTTCAATGGGTTATGATCAGTGTATATGATTGTTTCAGATATGTTATTGGCAACATAAACATTGAAATGGTTTAATGCCAACACCAAGCTCAAAGTCTCCTTCTCAACTGTTGAATTTTTCTGCTGATGGGTGTTCAGTTTCCTTGATAAATGCCTGATAGGTCTTTTTATCTTCTCGTCGTCTTCCTGCAAAAGCACGGCACAACGCCCACATCACTTGCATCAATAGCCACCTTGGATGGCTTTGCATAGTTAGGTAATACTTGGGCAATGGTGAACACAGCTTTCAGGCTGTCGAATGCCTTATGACAATCTGCTGTCCACTGAAACTTTTTGCCTTTCTTTAGCAATTCCGTGAATGGTGTAGCCACACTGTGAAAATTGGTCTGACTTTTTGATAAAATTCACTCAATCCCAGGAATTTTACTGCTCTTTTTATTGATGGTATGGGAAACTCCCCAATTGCCTTTGTTTTTGCATCCTATGGGGCCATTTGTCCATGTTCAATAACATGACCCAGGAAGGTGACTTGGGCTTCAGCAAATTCACTTCTGGCCAGGTGTATCACCAAGCTTGCCTTCTGAAGTCATAGAATACACAGAATCCCTATAGTGTGGAAATGGGCCATTTGGCTCAACAAGTCTACATCTCCGAAGAGTAATCCACCCAGATGCATTCTCTTACCCTTATTAGTCTATATTTCCTCTAACTAATGCATCTAACCTACACATCCCTGAACACTATGAGTAATTTAGCATGGCCAATTCACCAAAACTGCACATCTTGGACTGTGGGAGGAAAGCAGAGCACCCAGAGGACGCAGACACCAGGAGAATGTGCAAACTCCACACAGACAGTCGCCCAAGACTGGAATTGAACCTGGGTCCCTGGTGCTGTGAGGCAGCAGTGCTAGTTGCCATGCCACATTGTCAATCAAACAAATCTGATAAATGTTGCATAAATTCCTTCCATGTGTGACTAAAAATCACCAGGTCATCAATATATGATGATACAATTGGGTAATCCAGCAATGACTTTATTAGTTTGTCTCTGAAATGTGGCTGGTGCATTTTTCATGCCAAATGGCATGACTTTAAACTGATACCATCCATTCATTGCAACGAAAGCAAAAATTGCCTTCACTCATTCTGACAAAGGTACCTGCCAGTATCGTCTGAGCAAGTCCAACTTAGAAATATAAGTTGCTTGTCCCAGCTTTTCAATACAGTCTTCCAAATGTGGAATCAAACTATGCATCAGACTTTGTAACTGCATTGACTTTGCAATAGTCCACACATAACCGTTGGGTACCATCTGGTTTTGGTACCATTACTATGGGTGAGCTCCAGTCACTGTAACTCACTTCAATTATGTTGTCTTGGAGCATGCATTCAATCTCCTCTTGAACCTGTGCCAACTTAAGAGTGTTATGCCTATAAGGATATTGCTTAATCAGAACATAATGCATAATTAGGTTAGTACTTCTAAGCTTATTTTTACATATCTCCCCATGTGACAGTAATAACTCTTTCAGGTAATTTCAATTTTCCTTTGGAACATAACTCAATAATTTATCCCAATTTTTGACAACTTCCTTATTGCCCAATTTGAGGAATGTCCAATACAGAATCCTATGAACTTGATTCTTCCCTCTTTTGTAACCAATAACACAGTCTCCTTTGGCTTTCCTTCCCTGTAAAAATACTTTTTGAGCATATTCATATGACACACTCTGTGAGAATTTTTTTCTTTCTGGAGTCCTTATCAAATAGTTCACCTCACTTAATTTCTTTTCGATTTGATATGGTCCACTAAATCTTGCTTTTAAAAGTTCGTCTGTCACTGCAAGTAATACTAACACCTTAATTCCGATAGCAAAATTGTGAATTTTTGATTTCTTGTCTGCTTCCTATTTCATTGTATGCTGTGAAACTTTCAAAAGCTGTCTAGCCAACACCCAGATCTGTTTAATCATTCCCTCAAATTTGACAGATAGTTCAAA